>NW_026606322.1:9687500-10422500 GCF_029834395.1 Sorex fumeus | reverse complement strand
GGCTTGAAAGGGCTTGTAGTTGGTTTCTTGGGGGCCTCTGGCTTATTCTCTCTACGATTCCTTTGTAATCTATCTGTATTGGGGTTTTATTTTCAGTCTGTCTTTCTTCAAGGTGATACAAATAGCTACAGGCTCTGGCTTCTCATCTCTACCCCCACAGTGTCTGGAGATGTCAACAAGGCTTCTAGGAGTCTTGATTTAAAATCAAGAGAACTTATTCTTCAAAACCCCCAGATAACATTCCCTTACACTTTAATAGCTGAAGTAATTGAGCGCAGTTTTCAGAATCATGCCCTCTTGCTGGTTAGCAGAGGCCTGGGGTGTTAGAGCAGTTAGTTATAGGTTGAGGCAGTGGATGACCTTTTGCTCAACCAACCCCAGACCCTGGTGGGGAAGGTATACATTTCTGAACTGAAAATGGAGCCAAAATATTTGAGTTAGTTCTGAGTTGCTGTTAGGAAGCAGAAAAAGAAGAGTTAGTGCTGGTATTGAGCAATTAACACTGAGCAGGATCAAAGATAAGGAATTTTAAGACAGTTTTCATGGTTTTGCCCTGGTTTCTAAGGACTCACTCAAACATCACAGAGATTTTCTCTCAATTTTTTTTAATATGAAAACTTATTACTACTGTGCTTTCATCATCAAAACTTATGATCTCAGTCTTTCCTTCTTGCCTTTGTGTAAGGCCCAAAGAGACACACTGACACACAACCTTAAAGCAGATTCCGGTAATGTCACCAACAGCATGCCCTTTGCGATCAAATTCAGCAACCAGAACTTCACCGTTTTCCCCAATAAAATCTCAGCAGTCACCACTGGGTACAAAAGGCTGTGATTTTTTTTTTATTCCATTCTTGATTAGCTGAACTGAGATGCACTTCCTCATAGCAGAATTTGGCTGTTTAGCCTCACTGCCAACTTTCTCCAGCACCATGCCCTTTGCATGGAAAGTATCCCCGAAAGGTTGGCCTTTGGGCCCTGCCCAAATGCGCTCTCTCGTACCGCTTGTCATGCCACTCCTGATCCCACTGGGGGCTGTAGAGCTTCCGGGCACTATGGAGACTTCGACACTTACCCATCCTGCCAACAGCACAGGCCCGAGTGAAAGAGAGACTCAATTTAATTTTCAAATGAGAAAATACTTGAATAAATAAAACTACAAAGAACTCACTACTCCAAAATGAACAGTTTATCAAATTTTAAAATATTCACCAAATCTACTTTAAATTTTTTTGTGTGATTAGCAGAGATTGAACCCAGGACCTCATATCTAACCCAGGGCCTTGCATATGCAAGATAGCCATTCTACATTGAGCTACGTCCACCGTTCAAAATCTTTTTTGGTGGTATCAGGAATCGAACCCAGATCTTCTGTATGTACTTTACCACTGAGCCCCACCCCAGCCCCTCTTTGATCTGTTTTTTTTTTATTAGTGAAACACCATGAGGTACAGCTATAGACTTATAAATTTTTGTGCTTGGGTTTCAGTTATACAATGTTGATCTGTTTTTTAAATGAATACAATTTTGTGTAAAGTTGAGGGCCTAATTTGATCTGTTCTTCAAACTTTTTTTTCCTGTCCCCTTCCCCAGAGGCAGCAACTATAATTAATTTGGTATTTACTCTTCCAGTTTGTTTTCATAGCTCTATTATAGTTGTAGTGAATTAAATCATACTGTTAATTTATTATACTGTATTGCAACATTTTTAAATTAAAAAATGTTTTAAATATTTATCAATATTTTATAAGAACATTGAGTACCTTCAGTGCTACAATGAATATCCTTGTACACAACTCTTGGTCCACACGTGAGAGAGTGTCTCTGCAAAATTTTGCCAATCTCTGTGTGTGCCTTTTCCAAATTATGGAAACAACCAAATTTCCCCCAGAATTAATTCCCACTCACTAGCTACCTGGGAGTTCCAGTTCCTTACCTCATCACTAATGTATGTTACTGTCAGACATTTATCTTTGGGGCACATTTTTTCAGCAATCAGGGACATCGCATTTTTCTTTTAAATTGCATTTCCTTCGTTCTCCTCAGCTAAGCTACCTTTAATTTCTATTTAAAGTGGTTTTCCATCTCTGAACTAAAAAGCCATGTGGTTTTACTTTAGAATGATAAGTGGCAGCTCCAACACCTCTCTAGGATTCTTTTTCTTTCCCTCTTCCTGCACTTTCTCCTCCTTCCACCTCCTCTGATTCGTCTTCCTTCTCCTCCTCCTCCTCCTCTTCTCTTCTATCTCTGCTTCCTTCTTCTCTTCCCCTTCTCTTTTCCTTTCTTTTGTTGTTATTAGCAATTATTGCCATGAGGGCAAGGAGGACCCTGCACACTTGGTTGTGGTGCTCACACACTGTGCTGTAGATCTGGGGACCAGAAATAACCAAGCTGCCACTGCTGGGCTGCCATTGAGCCTAGAGACCATGCCAGGGATGGACATCCAGCCTCACACATGCAAGGCAGACACATTGCCAGTGAGGCATTCCAGGACCCCTAAGGTTCTTTTTTGTTTGTGTTTGAGCAGGGATCAGGGGTTACTCCTGGCTCTGTGCTCAGGGATCACTCCTGGCGGAGCTGGGTGGGGGGACCATATGGGGTGACTGGGATGGACCCCAACTTGGCCATGTGCAAGGCAAGCTCCTTACCTATTATACTATTGCTCCAGCCCTACTAGGATTCTTTTCGCTCTCACCTTTAAGGGTTGTTTATCGATGATCATCCAGCCAGTCTTTAAACACAGCAACCCTTCAAGGGCTGGGCACGGGGTGCAGTCAGTTATCTATGGCACAGCTCTGGAGAGGGTTGGGAGGAACGTATGGGGAGTTTGTTTAGAGACTGTGTCTAGTAAGTGAAGAGGTGTCCATAGTCTGAGCACAGTAAAGGTGACTGACTCAGCGCATGCTGGCTGCTGCCTCTCTGCACCCCCAGACACTTCCTTCATGTACATGATCGCCGGCCTGTGCATGCTGAAGCTCTATCAGACACGCCACCCCGACATCAATGCCAGCGCCTACGCCGCCTACGCCTCTTTCGCCGTGGTCATCACACTCACCGTCCTCGGAGTGGTATGGCCCCTGCCCCTGCCTGCAGCCCACCTCTCCAAAAGGGCCTGCTGATTACCAGAGGAATGGAATTAACTAGTCCCAAATGAATCATGCTCCTGGCTTTACTCTTGTAATTTTGTGAATTTATCTCAGTTTCTTTTTTACCTTTTTTTTTTTTTGGTCATTGTTGTTTTTATGATTTTTTTTGTTTTGTGTGTTTTTTAATTTAAATAAGGGGCCGTACCCAAGCTGTGATGAGAGGCCCTGGTCCCACTCTGCAATGGGGCCTGGCCCAGCCCGGGTCAACGATACACGCTGGGCTCAAACCCAGAGCCTCACACATGGTCTGCATGTGCTCTGCATGAGCTGGTTCCTTGCCCCTAGCGAGTTGTTTTTAATAATACAATGGGCACCTGTTGAACTAAACCTGGAATATTGGACCCAATTCAGGAGAGCTGGAATAGGCGTGTACAAGCTGATAAGAGGCTATCACAAGAGAACAGGAACCTCTTCCAAAAGGTGGCTGCGCCAGCGTTCCTGTCTTTAGTTACTTAAAGATCTGAACTCTTGGCTTAGGTCTGTGGGCCTGGCCCCCGGGTTGTTCAGTTCCTCCTCCCGGGGCTGTCAGAACCACACAGTGTGTGAGGAACACAGGGAATAGCTCCCAGCCGCACACTTGCTCTAGTTTAAATCCACTGAGGCATAGGCCATAGTCCCCTCAACCATTTTCATATGGTCAGGGTACATTTTCATATGGTCGTATGAGCTCAGAGATGGGAGAAAAGAAACCACAGATGCACACACAGCTCAGACTTTCATTCGTTCTTCTTCTTTTTTTTTTTTTCTTGGAGGGTTTTGTACCACATCCGGCAATGCTCTGGGCTTACACCAGCTCTCAGCAATCCTCCCATTGCATGGGGTTCGAGTCTTTCAATTTGTAGTGTTGGGTGCGTGCAAGCACAACAGCTTGATTTTTGACTATCCATACGTGAGGGGTAGAGCTATTTTTGTAAATTCTCTGGGAAAATCCAAGATGCAAGTAACTTCCATTTTGCTCCTAGGTGTTTGGAAAAAATGACTTGTGGTTCTGGATCATCTTCTCTGCCATCCATATTCTGGCCTCTCTGGCCATCAGCACGCAGATCTACTACCTGGGCCGTTTCAAAATAGGTGAGTCCCAGTTTCTCTCCACACAGCAAACCGATGAAGACAGCCCCAACACATCATAGGTCTTTGCCAATGCGAGATGGTCATGGCACTGTTCACCCAGACACACACTCTGAACACTGTGTGTGAAGTGGCATATATTCTCCCTCAGAGGGCTGCAGTAAACTAGTAGGGCTTGTTTCATTTCCAACTGAAAAATTATAATGCTAGCTGGTCCTTAGAACTGAGATGTACCTTGAGCTCCAGTCCCAAACATTTGCCAGTCTACCAAAAAATAAGCTTTGAATGTATGTTGTGGTATCAACCACTATTTTCACCTAGAGGAGTACTTTTTAGTTCATAATACTAAAAAGATACGTTTCTCTAACCATGCTAAATGATTATTCAAAATAAATTTTACGTTATTTTCAATCCAGGGACTGAAATTTCTGAAAGATGAACGTCCTAACCTTAGTGATGGGACTTTGTTGGACCTTGACGAAGCAATCACATAATAATACCGTATTCTACAGAAACCAATTTTCGATCTGCTGGTATCAGCTTCCATCCAGGGGAGCAGGTGGAATATTATATCATTTAAGTTTCACCAGTCATTTTAAAAGCTAGGAAATCAGACTTTTATAATTTTCAAGAAAAAAGCCGTAGACATTAAGTTCTCATTTAACTTTGTCAGTGTATTTTTGGACACTGTAACCTTAAGGAAAATATCCCAGAATTAAACCAAATTTTACCCTGATTAAAATAAATTTACATAAGAGTTCTACAAGATCATACAAAAGTCAAGTTCCTATAGTGTATTTCTGTCTAAATAAAGACAAGTCTCCATATACAAATCCAACATAATTATCACTTTCAATAATCCCTTTGCATTTATTTAGAATATGTGTTCATTCATCCTGTGTATTCCAGTCCAGGATCTCGGGTGGTGGAAAATAGTATCTCAGGGCACAAAGCAGAAGCTGATTTGGACAGGATGCCCTTTCTCTGCAGGAGCTCTACACCACACACATATGTGTTCTGACTGGGATAACAAAAATACACCAGTAACCCTAACATGCACCTCTATAGGCAGTGGGAGGAAGCCAAATACCCAGAGTAAACCTATGCAGCCATGGGAAGGACATGCAAACTCCACACAGTGCTCCCAGGCAGGAACTGGGTTTTTTCCTCATCAATATCATAACCCCCCTCAAAAAAATGAAATTGAATGATTGAATGAAATTACACTATTGGATTATTTGCACCTCAGCAAAGACCACACCTATTATTTGCAGAGCCCAAGACAAGACTGGAAGTAAAAGCCAGGTGTCATACTCACCACTGTCACCACTGTCCTCCCGTTGTTCATCAATTTGCTCAAGCGGGGCCAGTAATGTCTCCATTGGAGACTTTGTTGTTACTGTGTCTGACATATCGAATACGTCACGGGGAGCTTGCCAGGCTCTGCCGTGCGGGCGAGATACTCTCAGTAGCTTGCCGGGCTCTCCGAGAGGGGCGGAGGAATCGAACTCGGGTTGGCCATGTTGGCTGCATGCAAGGCAAACGCCCTATCGCTGTGCTATGTCATACTGTAAAATGTTAATTCATAAGGCAGACTAAAACATTGTTCCATAACTGGAAGGACAGGAGGGAGGAAGAAAGGAAGGAAGTTTATAAATGAACATTCCTTCATTACAACCTGTAAGGTCCAGGTTTAGATGTAGATTTCTCATTTCCTTGGAAAAACATTGCAGAACATAGCTGTGTAAGAGAACTGATACCAGATTCCACCTTCTTTTCCTCCCAACTCTGTACCAAATCTATTTTTTCCCAGTGCTGGGGTTCAAATTCAGAACCTTGCCCATACAAGGCCCATACAAGGTAGAGTATGTATTCTACCTCTGAGTCTCATTCCCAGCCCTCTCTGCTGAATCTTACAGGTCTTATCATCTTACATAATGGACACCTCTTCCAGCTCTAGGTAGTTTTGCCAGTTTCACTGCCAGCATTTTCACCAAAGACATTCTTGCAACATAACAAATTCTAGTCACGAGGCAAATTTTCTATTAAAAAAGAATAAAAACCAAAATAGAGAAAGGACATAGTAAAATAAGACTTTTTTCCATCTGGGTAGAGATTTATGGCAATGCTGTGCAAAGAACTGATTTTTCTTTTTCAATAAAACAGAAAATAAAAGGAAAATTGAGACATTGTAAAGGATAAAATGAGATAGGAAAAATTAATGACAAAATTTAAGAGACAAATTAGTCTTTAACTTAACTACAAAATAGTAAAGTAAAGTAAAGGCCCTCCCATTGATCATCGATTTGCTCGAGCGGGCCCAATAACGTCTCCATTGGAGACTTTGTTGTTACTGTGTCTGGCATATCGAATACTCTCGGTAGCTTGCCGGGCTCTCCGAGTGGGGCGGAGGAATCGAACTCGGGTCGCCCATGTTGGCTGCGTGCAAGGCAGACGCCCTACCCGCTGTGCTATCGCTCCAGCCCTACAAAATAATCTAATATAAATATATTTTAAAGAGGTACAAACCATTCCAGTACATTTAAATATATATTTGAGGGCCCAGTGGGTAAGGCATTTGGTTCAATCCCTGGTATCCCATATGATCCGCTGAGCACTGCCAGGAGTAATTCCTGAGTGCAGAGCCAGGAGTAAGCCCTGAGCACAGCTGAATGTGGCCCAGAAACAAACCAAAGTCTTTACTTCAATGACCTGCACCTAACCACTTATTTTCCAAGTCCATCATTCACTCATTTTATACATGTTTGGAGGGATCTTTCAGTGCTCAGAACTGAAAGTGTGAAATCCATGAATGTAAAGCCAGATCACCTACCAATACTGAGGTTCCCAAATTTATTTAACTTGCTACCCTCTTTCAGAGAGAAATGAAAATTACACAGAACCGCTCTGAAAATCTGCCTTCTTTAAGAGAACAAATAGCCCAACTGCACCCAACATACTAATGGTCCCCCAGCTTGTTTCAGCAGCCCTAGTGGGCAGGGTCATCCCCTTTGCTGAATACTCTACTAGAAAATGATAATAAATCAGTTTCACAAAATTTTCATTTCTTATTTCATCAATGGCATGGTGAACCCACACTGACAACTACCTTTACATTAAATAAAGCCAGTCATAGACATTTGAGCCAGTAGAGAAATGAAACAAAACTGTCAACCAGTTCTTTCATGTTTATCCCTTTTTATAATTCTTGGTCCTATTCTATTTTGAGTTCCTTTCTTTTCACAACATAAGTACCTTCATGCCACTTAGTTATGCCAAGAATATGCTTGCAGGGAAATGTTTACCAGCAGAATCCATGACAAATTCCCTAACCTCCAGTGAGCCTCTGGAGAAGTGCCATCAATCCCCCGGAAGCTAGAGCAGGGAGGGTTCCTAAGGTTTCAAAAGCAGGCGGGGAACTCAGGCAAGTGAAATGTTCTGGGAGGAAGGATGTGGGAATGGAACTTACCCTGAAGATTTCTCTTTCAGTGCAAACTGAGGGTGTCTACAGTTTAGATGTCACTTGCCTTTAGTTTAATGTCTAAGATCAATTCCACCTGGACTCATGGCGTTCAGACTAAATGAAAGCATTTCTCATCTTGCCCGTCTACCTTTTCCTTTTGGCATGGTCAGTAGATTCACCCTGAATATTGCTGTTCTCTCCTCAGATGTTCTGGTGTATACATCATTAGTCAATTGTGCAGAACAATTCATATGGCAATCTGATTATGCTCCCCCACCAGACCCCAAGGTTAGGGTACTCAGAAAAGCTTAACTTTCAAAAGAAGCTAATTTGGATGTTGCTTACCTGGGTTCTTCCAGAAAATTAAATAAACTTGGACACAGGTACATGTCATGGAGGTGATCATTATACTTACAGGAGTTTTTAATATACTTTGTACTTTTGCACCATGCAATTTTGCAACGGCAAATTTATTTACCTTTTTAAGAATGAGATGTTTGATGCATGATATTATGTCCATGCTGTGGTCTGCCAGAGACCCAATAAGAGAAAATATTCTTTGTAAAATTTGAGCAGGATTTTTACACAGGGGCTATGCATAAGACAATGGATGGGATAGAGAAGAATCATAAAATTCTTTAATTGTCCAGAAGCTCTTTACAGGATAGGGAAGAAGTGTCCCCAGAACATAGAAGGAGAGGTGGTAGGTAGAGAGGGTGTGAAAAGAAAGGGGCAGTTGACAGCCAGCTTGAGGCAACTTCCCATTTAGGGTACCAGGTAGACAAGAAGTCTGAATTCATTCTTCTTCCACAGTCTTTGCCTCTTCTACCAAGATATCCTATTGTCCCCGTCCACCCTTTGAGAACTTCACTGACACACCTGCATAGTCACCTCCCCTGGTAGGGCACAGGATAGAGCAATGTGGAAACTGGGTTAGTGGTCCAGGCAACACCCCTACCCCCCTGCCCATTATACAAACTGTCTTTGTTTGTATTCTCAAAGAAAAAGCATGCCCCTTTCTTAGACCCTGGGGCTACCTGTGGAAATAAGAGTGGACACAGAAGGCAGAGCATGGATAGAACTGCATGGAGCTACCCACGCAGGCCTGGAGTCCTTCTGCTGTGAGAAGAACACAAGAAGCAGGGCACAGAGCACAAACCTGGGAGAGTATGGATTAGTTCTAAAGGGCAAGTGATGTTCAAAAGGAGACAGGTTGAGAGAAAAGAGAATCCACTCAGGGGAATAGTCAGCTTCAGAATGTGAGTGCAGATCAAAAGATTGTGTTCTTTCGTATGAGAAAGCATTACTTTTGTAATTGGAAAAAAATTAAGTCTTTTGTTTTGAGAGAAAATAAGATGACCAGCAGTTGACCTGTTTGACTCTGCTCTTACAACTTTTTCTTCCCTTTCTTTCTCATTTCTTTTCTGCTTCCTACTGATTCAGATGTTTCTGACACAGGTAATGTTCAACCACCTTTCCCAAGTTCTAGATTGTTTCCCTGCCAGTTCTGCACCAGCACACACCAGTCAGTGTGGGGAGAGGAAGCACAAAAGATGGACTTCATCCAAATCAGCCTGCAGGGCACCCCTTCTGTGCGACTGCCACTCAAGCCCCCTATTAATCCAGTGCGTGGTGGTTCAACTGATCCCAGGTGTCAAGTCATAGTAACCAAAGCCTCCCTGCAGAACTGCACCTACCCTTGCCCTGCAGAGATGCTTGCTTGGAGAAGACCCCAGCCACTTTGGAGCAGAGCCTCACAGACAGCTCTAACTCTGACCCTGACTCTCCCTAGCACGAGTACTTGCTGTTTCATCCTTTACAAGGATTGTATTTCACTAAGTCTTTCCTATATTTTTCTCCCCTTTATAACTTGCCTTCCTTTGATGATTGCTCCAGCACGCATAGATGCTTTCTGAGCACTTTGAGTAGAACACAGTATCTTGGTGGAGTTTTTCGTGATTTAGCAACACAATGAGAAATATGAATTAAAACTTTAGCAGGTTACTATTTCTCATTCTCTACAACAGAGTTTCTCCGCAAGGTAGAGGGGTCATATGGCCTCCCCTGGGGATCCCCAAGGAGGGGCACAGCAGGAGGTATCTGGCCAGCTTGTAGGAGGTGAGGTCCTTAGTAAGAAAACAAGGTTAGAAGGAGGCAGTAGTCAGGAAAAGGTTGAGAAACCTTGCTCTGTAGTACAAACATTTTGTGGTAGATTCAGCAAAGAGACTGTTTGCTGAAGGGGGTCCTGAGGGGCTGGCCAGTCCCCCAAGTTGTTTATGTGCATTTGTTCCTCTCGTCCATCTTGCATCTCTGTAGTCTGATGCATAAACCTCCCCGATGGCATGGTTGGCAGGTGCCTTTTGTGAGAGCAAACACTTCTTGCTCATGTAACCAGTGCAGTGCCATGCTAGTGAGGTGAGGACAGCTCCATCCTGCCCCCAGCCTTCTTACCATGTGATTGTGTTGTCAGCAGATCTGGGGATGTTCCGGCGGGCCGCGAGGGTCTTCTACACAGACTTCGTCCAGCAGTGCAGCCGGCCTCTGTACATGGTACGTGCGTGCTCCTGTGGTCCTTGACCTTCACCCAAACATTAGGAACAGCAGGAGGTGAAGGTCATGAATCACTCAGTCTCCCCAGATCAAGACAGTGAGGGTGGCTGAGGCCCAGGTGGTAGGAGAAGCATGCCACTTGCTCCTTTTATTTAAGGTGGTGTGGCAGCCACACCCAATTGTGCTTAGGGCTTACCAGTGGCTCTGAGCCAAAGGATGACACCAGGTGGGACTTAGCGGGTACCTATGTGATCCTGGGGATCAACGCAGGGTTGATCTCTTGCAACGCAAGCACCCTGCCGGCTGTTCCATCTCTCCTGGTCCCCACTTACTCTTCTTGTCATTTTTGAATGATAAGCTGGGTAGTTGCATTTTCATTCATAGCTTTAGCTACTATATACATGAGAGATATAGAGAAACTCACAAAACTATTAAACAATGATAACCACTGTCAGGAGAATCGAGTTCTATATCCCTATGGATAATCACCTAAAGAGATACCATTATTGAGTTTGTAATGCGGAAAGACGATACTGTCACGAGCAAGCATACAGTTACTTAAATCACTTTTCTTAAGAGCCTACCGTATCTCCATGACACGTGCATTCAATGTTTAGACACTGCTTCATTTTTACAATGAACAAGAATATTTTTTTCCAAATTGGAACCATTTCTTAATGATCAAAATATATATGTTTAAAATTCTACCTTACTGTTTCATTATATTATACATTTTGACACTGGGCAGAGGCTTCCACGTCCAGCTGTTCCTTGGCCCATATCAGTGACCTTGAACAGGAGCCATACATCCTGGGAGCACCTGGCCAAAAGTCACGATGCTGCTGCCACTTGGCACACAGAAGTTCAATAAGTACCTGCTAAAAGTTTATATCCAACAGAATTTTTATTTTGTTTGGGGGCCATACCTGGTGCTGCTTACTCTGGGCTTACTCTGTGCTCAGATATTACCCCTGGTGGTTTTCAGGGGGCCATATGGGACGCTAGGGATAGAACCCAGGTTGGATGTGTACAAGGCAAGTGCCCTACCCACTGTACTATGTCTCCAGTCCAATATCCAAAGGATTTTTAATAGAAAGAAATATGGGAATTCTTTGACTTCAAAAGTTTGAACAAACTATGTAGGCACTGAAAATTGAGAGTTTGTAACTGGAGCAATAAAGCAGTGGAGGGTGCTTTCCTTGCATGCGGCTGCCCCACACTTGATCCCCAGGACCCCATAATGATCCCTTGAGCTTACCAGGACTGATCGCTAAGCAAAGAGCCAAAAATATGTCCTGAGCACCTCCAGGTATGATGCCCCCAAGACAAATAAATAACTAATTAAATAAATACAAATAAAAATTGAGAGCTTTTTTTTTTGGCGGGGGGGGGGGGGGGGCTTAGTTGGTCTTAGTTGCCCTGAGGACTTTCATCCTCCACCCACTAGAACAGTAAGGCTAAGGCTTAGAAACCAGTCCTGTGTGGCCAGGGTATTGGGTCAGAAGTTAATTCCCTACAAGTGAGATCTGCTTTGAAACCACTGAGTAACCCAAACCAGAGCAATAATTGTTGATGACCTAACTCCAGGGAAAAAATCTCTTAACCACTGAGCAGGCAGCATCTCTTGCTGAGACCCCTGAGAAATGATACCACATGTTCAATAGCTCCATCGATGGAGGACAAGGGCTGGCAATGGGGGGGGGGGGGGGCAGTAAGAGTACAGCTTTATTAACCGTTTTCCACATTTTCCTTTGCTTGCCTTCAGAGGTGTGGTCACTTAGCATTCATGCAGGATTCATGTCTCCCTGAGAACCACAGAAAAATGGCTTCACCAAGGCAGTTGATGATGCTTCCCTTATAGGAGACTGAGAGAGAAGTAGAGTCTCTGGGATTTGAGTTGATGTTTCTGTTCTTTCCAGGATAGAATGGTGTTGCTCATCGTGGGGAATCTGGTTAACTGGTCCTTGTAAGTAAACTTAAGAAAGCATAGCTTTCTCTTTATTAATGTCTGGAACATTCTGATCCTGTTTTATTCTATCACCAATTTTTTTTTATTTTGCTTGGGGTCCAGCCCAGCAATGCTTAGAGCTTACTGCTGGCTCTCTGCTCAAGAATCATTTCTGTCAAAGCTCAGGAGACCATATGGAGTCCAGGAGATTGAAGCCAGGCTGGGCATGTGTGAAGCAAGCACCCTGCTTGCTGTGTTCTCTGCCCTCTTATTTATTTATTTTGTCAGTGCTCAGGGCTTACTCCTGGCTCTGAGTTCAGGGATCACTCCTGGGAGAGCTCAGTGGATCATGTACGGTAGTGGGGTTTGACCCTTGGTCGGCCAAGTGCAAGGCAAGCATCTTACCCGCTAGATTATCTCTTCATCCCTTTATTATATTTTTAATCTTAAATGAAGGAAAGTGCACTTTTTTCTAGAGACTTAGAAGAAAGGTATATTTCTAGGACTGGGAAATGACTCAGTGGCCAAAGGAACAATGTTGAAAGCAGGAAGCTCTAGACTCAATCTGTGGTACTTCCAAATGTGTCCAGTGCAATCCTGGCAGCTATGCTGTTTGTGTCACACCTCAGCTATCTGAGATTCTCACACGAATGAGGCCATTTCCAAACAGCCCAAAGCCAAATATGTGCAGATACTGTAATTAGAAGGCTTGAGCTGCAGCAAATATCCCAAGATTTAAGCAAGCAGCTAAGAATGTAACCTGAGAAAATAACTATAACCGGAAAATGCATGAACACAAAACTAATGTGTATGAGCTTCAGTGAGCAAATGTGCAAGCATAAAGGATTGTGACCCGTGGCAAACACTGCAGCTGAGCATGCAAACACCTTAAGTAATGCATAGCCCTGACACCCAGTCCACAGTCAGGCTCCGTCTTGGTTATCATTAACAGAATGCAATTGGGAGGGATAAAAAGTATTTTTCTTCCTTCAAAGAATATGCCAGATATACTAAGCACTTATTGGCCAGTAGTGGTCTATCTTACTTAATTAAATCATTGATAACACTGTAGCACTGTCCTCCCATTGTTTATCGATTTGCTCGAGCGGGCACAAGTAACATCTCCATTGTGAGACTTGTTACTGTTTTTGGCATATCGAATATGTCACGGGGAGCTTGAAATCATTGATAGGTTGAATTACTTGATAAACAAGATACACATCAAATTTGTTACATCTATGTAGATAAATTATATCAGTAGATATGATGATAGATAGACACAAAGATTTGCCAGTAGTTGTAAAAATGCAATAATTTTTAAACTCCTATAGAACTTTCCATAAAGCTTACTCAGTAGGTATTTTCTTTCTTACCAAGAATGTAAGTCTCTGCCATTTCTTTCCTTCCAAAACTCATTCTTCCCAATTTTCCTGTATTGTTCTTTCTCTTCTTTTCCCTCATTATTACCTTGGCCTAGATTTTTTTTAATATAGTTTCAAAATAGAAGATTACAACAGATGTATACTTTTGCTAACTGTAACTAGTGTATGCAACCTACTTTCAACATTAAAAGGTGAATAAATGTGATATTTAATTATTCCATGAAGGAATTCCATGAAATAATCCTATTAATTTATAAAAATAGGATTTTTAATAGGATTTAATTCTGGGTGCTTGAGTGATAGTACTGTGAGTAGGGCACTTTTTAATAGGATTTTATTCTGGGTGCTTGAGTGATAGTACAGTGAGTAGGGCACTTACCTTGCACGTGACTGACTCAGGTTCATTCCCCAGCATCCCATGTGTTTTCCTGAGCCTTCCAGGAGTGATCCCTGTGCACAGACTCAGGAGTAAAACCAGAGCACCACTGGGTGTGGCCCCAAACTAAAACTGAAGCACTGTAGCACTGTCCTCCTGTTGTTCATCGATTTGCTTGAGAGGGTCAAGTAACGTCTCCATTGCGAGACTTGTTGTTACTGTGTTTGGCATATCGAATACGTCACGGGTAGCTTGTCAGGCTTTGCCATGCAGGCGAGATACTTTCAGTAGCTTGCCGGGCTCTCCGAGAGGGGTGGAGGAATCGAACCTGGGTTGGTGGGGTCGGCCGCATGCAAGGCAAACGCCCAACCCACTGTGCTATCGCTCCAGCCCCAAACTAAAACAAACACAAATTATAGGATTTTATTCTAAAATGTATTGCCTATCTAGGCAAAATTGCTAACAAAACACTCTTTTAAACACTATGAACAGAAGGAATGAAAACCATATGTGAATAGCAACTAGCCTAAATCTTTGAGTTGTGTGCTGCTCTACAGGGCTGGAGCGATAGCACAGCGGTAGGGCGTTTGCCTTGCACGCAGCCAACATGGCCGACCCGAGTTCGATTCCTCCGCCCCTCTCGGAGAGCCTGGCAAGCTACCGAGAGTATCTTGCCCTCACGGCAGAGCCTGGCAAACTACCCGTGATGTATTTGATATGCCAAACACAGTAACAACAAAGTCTCCAATGGAGACGTTACAGGGCCCGCTCGAGCAAATTGATGAACAACGGGAGGACAGTGACAGTGACCAGTGCTGCCCTATACAGTAACTTAGCCACAAGTGATCACACTGGTACTTGAAATATGACTAGTATAAATGAGAAACTGAATATTCAACTTTAATTTTAATTGTCATAGTTTAAATATCCACGTATTGCTGCCATATTGGATAGTGCAAGCTAGCCTAGCCAGATTATCTGACATACTACAAAACCGTAATAAAACAGACACCAATTCAAATTTAGAAAGATAAATTCATGAGCCAGACTAGAAATGATAGGAATTCAAATACATGTGTGCATATTTATTAAATACAAACTTTTCAAAATTAGGAGATAAGGGTCATAACCTAACAAATTTTGTTATACTCGATAGAAATCTAAAGCAAAACTAAGCCTAAATTCCAACCAAAATAAACATCAGTACTGAAAAACAGATATCCAGCAAAAAATTCATAACGTGTATCAAACCAATTACTGAGAAGATCTGACTTTTAGTAATTGATTCTAAT
The DNA here is from genome assembly GCF_029834395.1 of Sorex fumeus. Classification (NCBI taxonomy): domain Eukaryota; kingdom Metazoa; phylum Chordata; class Mammalia; order Eulipotyphla; family Soricidae; genus Sorex; species Sorex fumeus. The sequence continues at coordinate 10,407,275 of NW_026606322.1, read as the reverse complement.
GAATTCATCTTAAGTGAAAAAAGGGGAAGTACCTCATATCTGAAAGGATACACTTCTTTTAAAAAATTTTTTTAAATCACCATGAGATAGAGCATTACAAAATTGTTCATGATTGTGTTTTAGTCGTACAATGTTCCAACACCCATCATTCCACCAGTGTAATTTCCCAGCACCAGTGACCAGTGTCCCCAGTTTCCCTCCAACCCCTTGAAGCCACCCTTTACCCCAGCCTGCCTCTATGACAGGCACTCCTCTCTCTCTCTATCTCTCTCTCTCTCCTCTCTCTCATTTCTTTCTCCTTTCCCTTATCTCTCATTTTAGTGATTATGGTTTGCAATACAGATGCTGAAAATTTGTAATGTTTATCTCTTTACCTGCTTTCAATACTTAGTTCTTGTCCAGAGTGATCATTTCCAACTAGTATTGTCATATGTATCCTCCTGTGTCTTAACTACCCTCTATCTCCCACACCATTGGCCAACCATTGACCAGACCTCCTGGCCTGTTTTCCCTGGCATTGGATATTAGCGTCATACTGGTTTTTTATATATATATCTCACACATAAATACAGTCATTCTATATCTGTCCCTTTCCTTCTGACTCATTTGACTCAGCATGTCCACCTATTTATAGGCAAATTTCATGACTTTAGTTTACTGACAGCTGCATAGTATTCCATTGTGTAGATGTGCCATAGTTTCTATATTAATTCATCTATTCTCGGGCACTCAGGTTGTTTCCAGATACTGGCTATGGTAAATAGTGCTGCAATAAACATAAGCGTACAGATGCTTTGTGTTCTTGGACCCCCAGGATATATTCCTAGAAGTGGGTCAAATGGGAGCTCTATTTCTCATTTTTTGAAGAATGAAGGGTTTGCTTCTTTCTGTTATGTTCTTAACCCTTGTCAAGCACAAAAGAAGGGTGAAAAATTCCTATTTCTTTTAAAATTTTTTTCATAAGTTGTTCACAATAATGTATTACATTCAATATTTCAACACCAGTCCCACCACCATCACACCTTCCCGCCACCATTATTTCGAATTTCCCACTACCACTCAAATCTGCCAAACAGGCAAATGACAAATAATTTATTTGTGTTGCCCGCTATGAATGACATAGAATGTTGCAGGGTTGCAAGAGCGGCTGTGAGCTCCTAGAAATCTAAAATTGTAGTTACTGAGGGCCTGGAGAAATCTCTGCAGTGAGCTGCTCAGTTCTGAGATTCTTTTGTGTGACTCTGGGTCATGGACATTAATGAGCTCTTAAATAGTCATGGAGGAAGCTCGTGGGCGTAACATCCAGGGTTCCATGGGGACAGGGAGGTGGGAAGGGCCGGTTTATCCCCTATCCCATGAGGCCTGGAGTTTTAGGTCACTAATTCTGAGTATCTGGCTTTTCATTGGGTTCTGGAAGGTGGTGCTCTAGGGGACACCTAGGGGACAGGTGGAGGGGAGACACCTGACCCATCTGAGGCACCCCAGTGAAGTCAGCCTGGCGCAGCGAGCTGCTCGGTTCCAAGATTCTTTCTCGAGTCTCAAAAATTCCTATTTCAACCAGAAAACGTTGTTCATGGCATATCCACGTATGGGCTATATGAATGTTAAACAAATTGTATGAATGTTTTCAAATGTCATGGGTTTTCAAGGCGGTGGGGAGAGTGAAAATGCCAATCCTGTTACAAACCTACCTTCCTATGGATAGCGCCTTCTTTGGACTCATGTATCGGCCCCGGGACTTTGCTTCCTACATGCTGGGTATCTTCATCTGCAACCTGCTGCTCTACCTGGCCTTTTACATCATCATGAAGGTAAGGGTGGCTGCAGGGAGCCTTTGATGTGCCTTGGCCCCCCGCACCAAGGCAGCGCACATGCGCAGCTCACAACTCTGCTTCTCCTCCTGCAGCTCCGCAGCTCAGAGAAGGTCCTCCCCATCCCTCTATTCTGCATCATCGCCACGGCTGTGGTGTGGGCTGCTGCCCTGTATTTTTTCTTCCAGAATCTCAGCAGCTGGGAGGTAAGCGGACCCTTTCCTTTTTCCTTTTCAGGCACATCCTTCAGTGGTGCTTGTGGTCACTCTGAGGGATGCTGAAGAGATCATGAGATACCAGGGATTGAGCACGGGACTCCTGCTTGCAAAGCATGTGCCCCGTGTACTGTCTTTTCAACCCAAAGGTCCAGTTTCCTTTTCCATAGTGTTTCCTTCCCCATTTTGCCTTTCTGACTTTCCGTCCCTCCCTCCCTTTGTGTGCTTGCTGCTACTGGTCTGGTTACAGTCTCTAACAAGAAGCTTTCTCTAAGAGGCGTGACTTGGTTTTTTGCTTCCATTTTTTTTGTTTTGTTTTTTGGGTCACACCCGGTGATGCACAGGGGCCACTCCTGGCTCTGCACTCAGGAATCCCCCCTGGTGGTGCTCAGGGGACCACATGGGATGCTGGAAACCGAACCCAGGTCGGCCGCGTGCAAGGCAAACGCCCTACCCGCTGTGCTATTGCTCCAACCCCGGTGCTTTCATTTTTTTGGACTCTTATGAATGTTGCTGTTGTGAACATTCATATGCAAGGTTTTATGTGGACACGTGTTTCTAGGAAGTTAACTTTTTTAAGCCATGCACTGAAAGTCACATGTTTCTTGGTGTTTCCATCAACATGGAACCAAATGTGAAACCATGATCCCTGTAGGATGTGCCCTAGAGCAAGCTGCAAGTGTGTCATAGGCTGTACCATTCGGGTTTGTGTGATTCAACCCACTGGAATTCAACCCATCCATCACACAAGGATGATGAAATGGCTGAATAACAGATCCCTTAGACCATCTCTGTCCTTTAGTGGCAGATGACTGTCATGTCCCTTTTGTGTCTTTGTGGATGGGCAGCCTGGGATCAGTTGAACTCTGAGAGAGCCCATGTCCTACCTCACTTTCTTCCAGGGAACTCCAGCTGAGTCCCGGGAGAAGAACAGGGAGTGCGTTCTGCTCAACTTCTTTGATGACCATGACATCTGGCACTTCCTCTCTGCTACGGCCCTATTTTTCTCATTCTTGGTAAGTCTCAAATACTATATTATTCATTTCTTCTCTCTTTCATCTTGCTTGTTCCCTCTTCTATAGCCTCTTTATCATTGGTCCTCTAGGGAATCCCACTTAGGGGCTAGGCAGCCCCAGGGATGGAAACTAGGACTTCACAGGTACATGGCGTTTCTTCTACCACTTAACCACATCCCTGCTCCCCTAACTTCCCTTTTGTACTTCTCTGTAATCTCCCTCTCCAATTCCTCACTGTAATTCAGTGGACTGGTGACCTTTCTTTATTTAAAAAAAATGTATCCATGGATTTATTGTTGGGGATGCCATGTAACTAATTTTTAACAAAGTATCTGTAGGGTGACATTGCTTTGTCCTTCTTCCACAAGAAGCTTAGGTTATATGGTTACACCCATCACAGTGCTCCTGAGGCACTTCCATTCCATTGTGTTTATCTGTAAACAGTCTTCCCTATGCTCTCCTCCCCACCCAGTTAATCAGTTTTCCCCTTAATCAAACTGTTAATTTGTAAGGTCAGTTTCCCAGAAATCTATGATTTTATATGTATGAGTGAAATATTGCCTTTCTCCTCTCCTTATGCCTTATGAACAGTTTACCTTAAGGTAATATCCTTTTTGTATAGATACAGGAAGACCGTTAACATTATGCTTTGTAACTTAGGATTTAATTGGCTTTGAATATTATTCACTCCCAGGCATCTGCTTTCTCGACTTAAGCCTCAATTGACCTTAGTTCCTAACACCCTAAAAGCAGGGTCCCGACAAGACTGAATGGACCCAGGGCAAGCGGTGAGCTATCCTGCATCGAAATGGGCCAGGCCAAAGTGCCACGATTCTTAACTATAAGTTAAGAGTTTGATCATAGACAAATGCTGTCATGATCCAAAAGTAACGACGAGACTAGGATCCTGCTTGGGGTAGGAAAGACTATCTGGCCTGAGCACTGTAGTCTGAGATTGAGATGGCCCTAGGAGAGCAATTCTATAAGTTTAAGATATTTCTTACTGTATCCATACAAAATGATTTATATTATATATGCGTATATGCTTGTTGGACAAAGAGAGGAGAGACACACCCTTGGGATTCCACTCTAGGGTGGGTCCTCCTGCTGAGAAAGGATCTGTCCTAGGAGCGGCTTTCCCTGAGGCTAAGATTTTTACCCCTATTGATTGTGACTGAACCTATGTGTAATTGTTCCCCCAATTCCTCGTGGAGAGAAATATAATGAGACTGTAGAATGGGCAAAAGGGAGCAGAGGCAGAGAAGGGAGACGGGTGTAGATGGAGAGAGGATTGGAATAAACTGCGACTAATACCAACCAGCCTGGCCTTCGTTTCCTTCCTCTGCCTGACCTTCACCTTCGCATTTGCGGCCGCGCAACATCTTATCAGAACTTTTCTTTATGACATCTTATTGTCTCATTACTACTTTGGACAAACTTGCAGGCTATCGAATGTAGCCTGCCCACAGGGCAGAGTCTGGCAAACTCCCCGTGGCGTACCAAATATGCCAAATACCAGTAACAATGATGGGTCTCATTCTCCTAAAGAGCCTTGAATATAATCTCAGGGCTTGGATGAAAGAGACGTTACTGGGGCCTGCTTGAGGCAATCGACGAATAACAGGATGATGAAATGAAATGAAATGACCTTCACCATTGACCTCCCCGGGGTGGGAGAAGGGTGAGACTACCGAACACGGGCAGCGGGAGAGATAGAGCCACCGCCGCTGTGTGCTGTGCCCCCCTTTGTGTGAGTTTACACAAGTATCTTTCAACGAGATCTTTGTTTTCCTTTTCCTTTTTTTACTCATCAACATTTGAACACAGAAAGTGACCAAATGATTTTCTGTAAGCTGCATATTGTTTAGACTGCGTTGATTATTAGAACTCATACTCCCATAATTTCCCCAAGATCACATGAGACAGTCATTATCATTTTCAAAACATTAGGTTTTTTGTTTGTTTGTTTGTTTTTTCGTGTTCTGCAGTACTGGATTCTAGTCTCACTGAGTATTTTACAAATTCCTGGAGTGGCGCAGGACAGCAGTCAGCCTTCTGCTTCCTTTTAAAGTATTTGTTTCAAATCTCTCCTAAAGTCCTCCATCTTTTTGCACAAGCGCCTTCCTAGAAGTCACGCATATTTTAATAACCCTATATGATAATTGCCAACGTTCTTTCATCCTAATGTTGTGCTTTCCAAATTAAAGTCCCCAGTGTCTGTGCATGGATTCAATTGACATATCACAACTCTGCTAGATACTCTAGGTTCCTAACACTTGCCCTCTTTAAGCAACTTGGTTACGGCAAGAGTGGAGCAGGCCTACCCCCTAGTGGTTAATTCGGGAAGTTTAACCAATAGAAATAGATAAATAACCAATAGAAAGCGTTTTCAGTTTTGAAAAGTCACTTTCATTAATCAGAGACCCTAAAAAGTGAAGTTCAGGGTTCCACATGAAGATAATGGTGAGAAAATGACACAATATAGAATAAGGACACATTTCTTCTCTAGCAATGCTCTACGCGACCAGACTTTATTCCTTAAGTTTTTGTCCCAATATCCCCTTCTAAGTAATACGTTTCTTGCCGACCCTATCATGTTGAACCAATCTCCATGCCATAATTCTTATATTTACAAACCACTTTTTCCTATTTTGTTGCTGTCATTGTTGTTGTTGAGATCTCCAGGAGTCTCACACTTGTAGAACCTAGAATCCTAACAGCAATGTCCTGCGGTTGACTGCAAGCACTCAGTCCGAAGATTCTTTTGTATTCACTCAAGGACCATTAATCCCTTCTATAAGAGGTTACTAACATATTGTTAGAGGTTGAGCCTTGTGTGCTTTATATATATATATATATATATATATATATGTATATGTATATGTATATCTGTAAAAAAAGAAACTGCAAAAGTACCACAGCACATTTGATGGGGTTCAAGGTAGTGTGCCTCTCTTTTTATTTCACGTTTTTTTAAATTGAATCACCGTGAGCTACAGTTACAAAACTTTCATGTTTGAGTATCAACCATACAATGGCCCATCCCTCCACCAGTGTACATTTTTCACTACCAATGTTCCCAGTATCCCTCCCCCATGCCCAACCCCATTCCACCCCTACCCCTGCCTCTGTGGTAGACCATTTCCCTCTATCTTTCTACTTATGGACATTATGGTTTGCAGTACAGACACTGAGAGGCCATCGTGTTTGATCCTTGATCTACTTTCAGCACACATCTCCCATCCCGAGTGATCCCTCCAACCATCATTGACTTAGTGATCCCTCTTCTATCCCTGCTGCCTTCTCCTCCAGCTCATAAGGCATGTACCTCTCTTTTTCAGGTGTTGTTAACCCTGGATGATGATCTGGACGTTTCTCGGAGAGACCAGATCCCTGTCTTCTGATCCCACAGCATTAAGATAGGGAGAGAGAGAGACAGCTCAATCTTGGTGCTGTTTCAAGAAATACAACAAAATTGTAAAGCTGCCACTGCCAAATGCTTCATCACCCTATGATCAACCAAGTCTGCACTCATTCACGCCGGGGGAGAAGAGACAGGGGTGATCCAAGCATTCAAGAAGCTAGACAGGACAGGAAACACTGGCTCTGGGCAGAGGATGGCCTCAAAGAATCCAGATACTCCATCCTCTTCTGCTTACAACTCTGACTTGGACAGGAATAAAAGCTGCATGAAAACTAGGCCCCAAGAGTGGATAGAGGGTAAGGCATTTGGTTCAATTCCAGGCACCACATACGTTCCCCTGAGCACTGCCAGGACTCACCCTGAGCACAGAGGTAGGAAAAGACCCTGAGTACTAGTGGGTATGATACCCAAACAAAACAGAATTAACCCCATCTTAGCATCCGTCTCTGCCCATCTGAGATTTGCCAATAACGCTGCCTCCAAGCCCAGAAAGCCCAAAAGCTCGAAGTCCCTCTCTGGCACCCCCATCTGCAGCATTTGGTCCTCCAGAAGTCAAAAAGCTGCAGCTCACACCTGCAGGGGCTCTGGCGACTCCGAAAACTCATCCAGGCCCCACACGGCTGGGAAAGATGCTTTTGAGACTTGGACAAGTCACCTCCTGGCCCCATTACAAAGACTCCGGATGAGACCTGATCATGATCACACAATCCTCTTCATTGGAGGTTGTCTCTGGGACTAAGGCTAGGAGGCTGACCCATTCCCCAGCATCTTCGTCTCACTGCTGTGTGTGACCCCACCACTTAGGCGGCCTTCCTGGCAAGGCCGTCATTCCACAGGCTGGCTCTGAAGGGGAGATCCAAGCATTCAAGAGGTGAGACAGGAAGGAGAGCCCTGTCTATGGGCAGAGGCCGGCCGAAAAAAATCTTGAAGCTCCATCTTCTTCTGCTTACAGCTCTGCTAGGACAGGGATAAGAGCTGCATGAAAACTAGGAAACAGGAAAGAAAAATCTCTGCCCGCAGCAGGAAGAGAAATGAGCCACATGGCCAGAGACTCATGAACTCAGCATTGAGCACACAGACCGGAAGGACCCGGGATCCTGGAGCAAATTCAGCCAGGCCGAGTGCTTCTGTGAGCCTTCAATTCCAACATCTCCACTCTGTGCCCTGCCACACTGCCTCTGGGAAAGAAATGGGTGTTCCCATCACACAAGGGGTCCCCCATGATGGAGAAGACCCCTTCTCTGGCCCTTCATGCAGAGCAGGGGCTGCAGGCAAGTTCTCTCTCTAGAGTGAAGCTTGGGGTTAAACACAATGTACTCTTCCGCTTCCAAAGAGCAGTCTGTCTTCAGCCTGTCTCTTGGTTGCACCTGATTCTCATCGTCTCCACAGCAAGGTGTTGAAAGCTTTGTGTGTCTCTTTTTTCACTCTACCACTCTGTCCCCCCAGATAGTTTCATTTTGACCAGGCTCACCTGTTACCTGACTATGATGTATCAGAATCTGTACCCAGAACTGTGTAGACAGAGATGTATATTGGCCTGTGAAATTGCCGGCACCCTTGCCATCCTTCTGGGTCTGCCTTTGTGATTTCGAGGCATGGACCACCATTCTGTAATAACTATAGTTCTTTCTCTAAAATATTGCATAAAATTCAAAAGCACATTGTGGAAGTTTGAGCAACAATCTTTTGCTGATTTGAAAATGCAAAGAGGCTTTCAATAAAATGATTTGTGATCTTTTCTCCAAAGTGCCCCCAAATTTGTGACCATCTTTGTGACCGTCTTTGTTACGTTGGTCCCCCTGAGCACCACTTGGGAGACCCAAAAAATGGAAATAAAGGGCCAGAGAGATAGTCCAGGGGTAGTGTGCTTGCACTGCACACAGCCAACTCAGGTTTGATCTCCTACACCCCATATTGTCTCTTGAACACTGCCAGGAGTGAGCCCAGAGTGCAGAGCCAGGAGTAAGCCCTGATCACTGCCTGGTGTGGTCCAAAAACTAAAATATAAACAAACAAAAATAAAAATGTATTGGTTCTCTAGGCCATGGGATATTCCCCTATTAAATGGGCCCATTGGGGCCAAGGGACTGGCTCTGTTGTGGAGTGCCTGCCTTGTACCAAAGGCCACAAATATGACCTCCTGCGCCTCCATCTTCTATGAGATATTCAGGTGGCAGCGACCTTCGGGATCCCCACCAGCACAATGTGCGTGATCTGCAGAGGGCTTCAGAGTGACCCCCCTATGGCCCCGACCCTCATCACCCAACAGCAAAAGGGAAAGGAAGGAGAGAATAGAAAGCAAGCCCATCCACAGTTGTTCATCTAACGTCTAAAAGAAATTTCCAGCCTGCTGAATGATGACGGAGTTTATCTAATTCCTACATTTGTAATGAGCTAATGGTTTCAAATCTGGGGGGGAGGGGGAGGAAAGACAGAGAGATAGAGATAGATGAAGGGGGGAGGGAGGGAGGGGGTAGAGAGCAGGTGGGGAGAAAGGAACCTAACTCAGGAAATATGAATAATACAGTAAGTAAGTGCCAAGTGGCCAGAGGACTGAGGTGACTGAACTCTGCGGTACCACCTGTTCAGTCGCTGATGGAAATCTGTGCCTGGGAACCGGAGGGGCCTGTGGGTGGGGCTGTGTCCCTGACTGCTCTGTGTCTGTCCTGAGCTGGGGACTCACACTTGGGCTCCACTGTGATCTCTGCAGCAGGACAGAAAGCCCTGGCCAAACCCGAGCTTATAAATACTGGCTCTAAATGGATTGTAGCTGATTCTTTTTTTTTTTTCTTTTTGGGTCACACCCGGTGATGCATAGGGATTACTCCTGGCTCAAACACTCAGGATTACCCCTGGCAGTGCTCAGGGGACCATACAGGTCAGTCGCTTGCAAGACAAACACCCTACCTGCTGTGCTATCGCTCAGAACCTGTGGCTGATTCTTTTGGCCACACGGAGCTGCCCAGTGTCATGCAGGCAGGTCCTGGGACTCCACGTACATGGTTAGTGGGCAGCTGGGGCGAAACCGGGTAGCCTCGACTGTTCCTCTTGTCCCTCCATCCTGCATGACACCGGGCCTGCACAGCACTTGCTTGTGCTCCGGACACTGCTCCCTCGGGGGTGGGTCGAGTTCAAGCGTATGAATGAAGACAAACAGCCCCTGAGGTTTCTGGCAGGAGCTGCCCAGCTGGAACAGGACAGGGTGTGGCGGCCAGAGAGGCAAGGGTGATCCCTTCAGCACCTGCCAGGGCCCGACAAGCTGCCGCGCCTGCTGGTGCTGGGTGGCCGAAGGATTAGCCTGGTTCTATTTTAGCAGCAGGAGGAGTCCGTGGGAAACCAGAATCTCTCCGGGAAAGGGACTTCCCATGACTGAAGGAGATCACAGAGCCACTTCCTGGACCGTGAAACTGCCTGACCTGGGTGCCAGCCAACACCCCCCAGGGTGCTCTCTGGAGTCAGGAAATCCAGGTGTTGGGAATATCAAGTACTACCCCAAAGTTTCTCAATCTGGGAGAGAGCCTTTCTGTAAAAAAACTTGAGGGAAAAGGCAGAGGCAAAGACTTTTTTCATGAGAAGATCCTTGAATCGGATTTTCTTTTCTTTGTTTATTTGGCGGAGGGGGGTGCCTCATCCTGCAGTGCTCAAGGCCCCACCTGGGTCTGGATTCAGGGGTCACTCCAGACGGTGGTTGGGGTTCAATGTGTGGTTCTGGGATTCAAACCAATGTCCTGCCGCATGGCACGCGAGGGAAGCACCTTAACTCTTGTCCTGAGTCAGGTTTCAGTTCAAAGATGTTCTTCATCTCCAGGGTGATGCTGGATAGGTCTCAAGAACTCTCTGATCCACACCTCCCGCTTCTCCCTGATCAGGAGGGAATGGAGCAGAACACAGAGATCTCAACCCTTACCTGTGGAATCTTCTGGGGCCACAGGCAAGGGCTGGTCTGTCTCTCTGGGGAGCGGGAGGCTCCGTTTGCCCTGTCCTTAGTCCCTGGGGCCCTGGAGTCATTGCAAGGACCCTCATCTCCAGACAGAATGACCCAGTGTGACCAAATCTTGTAGCCCAGACACCTTCTGGCTGTGTCCTGCTACAGTTCTCTGCCTGGGCCACATGCTCGGATTCCAGTGCACGTGACATTTGCTGCCCTGAGTTTGCAGGTCATGGCTCATAGGGCAGGAGTGTGTGCTTTGCACAAGGAGGTTCCAGACTGGATCCATCTCCAACACCTCATTGCTTCCAGAGCATCACGCCTGGAGGAACCCCACCCCACGCCCACATCACCCAGCACCATCTGAGTGTCCCTCAAACAAAAGAAAGCACGGTAGCACTGTGGATGATGAACACTCCCATTGTTCATCGATTTGCTCGAGCAGGCACCAGTTGCGTCTCCATTGTGAGACTTGTTGCTACTGTTTTTGGCATATCAAATACGCCACGGGGAGCTTGCCAGGCTCTGTCCTGCGGGTGGGATACTTTCAGTAGCTTGACGGGCTCTCCAAGAGGAACAGAGGAATCAAACCCAGGTCGGCCACACGCAAGGCAAATGCCCTACCCACTGTGCTATAGTTCCAGCCTTACTATCGCTCTGGCCCAACAAAAGAAAAAGAAAGAAAAAATGCTACTCAGGCTAGGGCCACATGGAGAATCTGCAACGTCACGCTTCGTTACCGCCGTCTCTGACTGGGACTCACAAAGATGATGGAGTGGTATGACGCCCCAGGTCAGGGAGTGCCGTGTGCAGATGCTCCCTCCACACTCTCACCCCATGCCCCAGTGCTCCGAAGGGCAAGTCTGAATGTTCAAGCTGCGTGAAAGGGGCTACAGCAAAACGGGTCCCCAAAGGAGGCTGGTTCAAATGTGTCTTGGGTTTGTGAATCTGAGGAAAAACATTAGGAAAAAATATTTGCCTCTCCCTGAAGCAAGGAGAGCCCTTGTTGACCATAATTCTGCCAGGTTCTTGGGGGTAGTTTGCTATGTTTGTTGTTTCTTTGTTTATAAGCAAAGCTGGGTCAGAGGCCTGGGGGTGGGGGGGGAGCTCAGGCTGGTGTGCCCAAGCGCCAAGTACCGGGGTCTCCAGGAGAGCTGGTTGTCTGGTAGACATAAGTGTTTGTTAACATATTTATTTACATATTTGTTTAACCAAAGGGGTTTTTTTGGAGGGGGGGCAAGGTTGGTTGTTTTTAATATTTTTTATTATAGTTCAAGTAACATAGTTCCAATAGTGCTAATGTTGGGCTGGAGCAATAGCATAGAGGGTAGGGCGTTTGCCTTGCACCCAGCCGACCTGGGTTTGATTCCTTCGCCCCACACGGCAGAGACTGGCAAGCTCCCCATAATGTATTCGATATGCCAAAAACAGCAACAACAAGTTTCACAATGGAGACATTACTGGTGCCCGCTCAAGCAACTCAATGAACAACGGGAGGACGGTGCTACAATGCAGTGCGACAGTGCTAATGTTTACGGTACTGGTGAACAAAGTTACTGCACCAAGGGCTAGAGAAATAGTGGGTGGGCACTTGCCTTGCAAGTGGCCAACCAGGGTTCAGTACCCAGCCCCTCATTTGGTTCCCTGAGCCCTCCATGAGTAAGCCCTGAGTTGACCCCAAAACAAAAACAAACAAAAAAACTTACTGCATGCCCATCCACTACCACCACCAAAGTGCTTAAGAGCCTCCACCATTGTCCCTAAATCACTTCTAGTGTGTGACAAGGTTCTAATCTTTATTCAGTGTTAGGGCACCACTGTCAACAAGGTTAAATGCCTATTAAATCTCAGACCTTAAAACATGTTTCAAATAAAGTTGGCAAGAATCCTAATCAGCCTTCTAACCTGCCTTCATCACAGAGTCTCTAAAAGAACCACAGAAATGAGGTTTTCGTGTGTGGACTTCCCTGCAAAAAGAGACCCCAATTCTTTGTAAATTGGTAAAGAGTTTCAAGACTATCCTGTAAGAATCTTACTATTGAGTGATGTCAGGGAGGAAGGAAGGAAGGAAGGAAGGGAGGGAGGGAGGGAGGGAGGGAGGGAGGGAGGGAGGGAGGGAGGGAGGGAGGAAGGAAGGAAGGAAGGAAGGAAGGAAGGAAGGAAGGAAGGAAGGAAGAGCTGGAAGGCCAAAGAGTGTTAAAGACCAGGTTCAAGTATCAGTGCTTCCTGCAACTGAAAAGGAAGGGATGGGAAGTTTACACCTGAATCACCCACGTTGGATTTAATATGGCAAAAGGGTAAGTAGGACATAACGGGGGGAGTGCTGCTTCTTTAATGTGCACAAATTTAGGGGAAAGAAAGTTGTTTCCGTTCTAGAAGGCTGGGCAGTAGTGTCGGTGGCTCAAGTGATGGGCGGAGCCTACAGAATGTTCTTTTAGTTAGAACTCTGAAGGAGAGAAGGAATTGGGCCGCTGAGACACAGGGAGAAATCAACTTTTCTTTTTGGTTTGGGCCACACCAGGCTATGTTTAAGGCTTCCTCTGACTCTATGCTCAGGGATCCCTGCTGGCAGGCTCAAGGGATTGATTATATGGGGTGCCAGAGACTGAACCCGATGGCTGCTTGCAACACAAGTGCCCTTTCTAACGTACTATCTCTCCGGCCTCTGGAATAAACTCCTAATGCATCTGTGGGTTTAACTTGTTTCCAGGCTAACTCAAAACGACCAGTAGGTCCACTGAGCCACAGAACTGAAAATAATCCTAGAATTTGGACTAATGGAGGAGCCCAGCTCTGTTTACTCTCACAGCCTCTGATGCCCAGAGGAAAAGAATAATCGTATCCTCCCCAGGTGAAAGAGAAGTCAGAAAAACAAGAAAGATGATTTAACCTGACACAACTCAAATTTTTCATAAGAAAAACGAAAGCCTTGTGCCAGGAGATGGCTCAGAGGACTGATGCCGTATCTGGAAACTACAAGACTTAGGGTTAATCCTTGACTCTCCACGAACTCTTGAGCCCTGTCTTGAGTAGTTATACTGGCCTCTAGAACATCTGGGGATAAACACCCAGCCACCCCCCTAAATGTGGGGGGAACAAGTTATTAAAAATGAAATCCTAGTAGAGAAGAGAGAAAGCAAAAGAGCACGAACAAGAGTGATAACTGAGCTGGAGCAATATTACCTCGGGTAGGGTGCTTGACTGGCATGTGGCTGACCCGAGTTCCATCCCCAGCACCCGATATGATCTCCTGTGTTCTGCCAGGAGTTATTTATGATCCCAGAGCCAGGGGGTAAGTCCTGAACACCACTGGGTGTGGCCCTCCCATCCCCACAAAAAAACAAGAGCAAGAGCAAGAGTGGTAGTTGGCTGGGAATTGTCTTATTCCGTCCTTGAAGACATAAAAACAACTGGGATTAGGAATTTCAGCAATATCTCCCTGCCAGAAGATAAGCATGGAACTGTAGTTCTTGGTCTGCCCTTTTAGTGGGTTCCTTGAAACTTCTGGAAACTCCTGCCTGTTATTGCCATCTCCAACTCCTAGAACATTAATGTTAATCATCCAAACAGCAAACATTTGTCACAAGGTATTCTTACAAGGGTTTTTATACATTACCATATTTAATCCTAAATCCTCTTTTCTCCATAAAGTTGATGACGTTATTACCCCATCTCTCAGATGGAGAAATTGTTCACTAGATGCAGTGAATGGTGCGGAAACCTAGATGAGAAGCAAAAATGAACAGGTTCTTGTATTTGTGGTGCCAGGAACGGAACCCAGCGCCTCGCATGTCCAAGGCAGGTGTCAGACCTTGGTGCCACAATACAGGTCCTAGAAGTGAGCACTTTAGCAAACAAGACCTGAGAAAGGGAAGCAGACTATGTTATGCTGAGAATTCAGCTCCGACTTGGGCATGTAGCTATTTGTGCCAAACACAAGAGTTTAGATGATGGAACTGGGGACTTGGTGCGGGGAGGGGGCAGTTGCTCCCCGTTGCTTTGGCCTCCCACACCAGAAAATTTAAAATTTATAGCAGAATTGTAGTATTGGGTGTATTGACAATGTACAATTTTTTCCCCCAAAATTCATAGGCTTAGCGTCTGTTATATAAACTTGAACAACAGTGGCACTTACTGCTTTAGAAAAGCCAACCATTAAAACTGCACCTTTGATTCATTTGGGCTTTTTAAACTGGAACAGCTGGATTCAAAACTGACTGCTGCTTCCATTTCTAAGCTTATTAGTTAAAAGCCAAAGTCTTTTATTACAAATTCAAAAACTGAACTTGACGAAAGAACTCTAAATCCAAAGATTCACCTTAAGTCAAAGTACAGGTAGCATAAGTGCCCAGTTTCCACTGAGAACCTGTAGGTTCAGAAGCAAAATTAACAATAGAGATGATTTAGGAATCAAGCAGAACTTTTTTGCATGCATGTGTATGTGTATGTGTGTGTGTTTTCTTTTCCTAAAAATTATTTAGAGGGGCCAGAGCAATAGTACAATGGGTTAGGTGTTTGGTTTGCATACAGGTTCGATCCCAGGCTCAATCCCTGGCATATGGTTCTCCATATGGTTCGATCCCATATGGTTCTCCAAGCCCCACCAGGAGTGATCCCTGAACGCAGAGCCAGAGGTAAGCCTTAGCACCACCAGGTGTGGCTCAAAAACAAATAAAATAAAACAATATTTAGAGGACCAGAGAGATAGCACAGTGGGAAAGACACTTGACTTGCACACAGTCAACCCTGGTTTCATCCTGGGCATTACATACAGCTCCCTGAGCACTGTCAGAAGTGGTCCCTAAGTGCAGAACCAGGCATAAGTCCTGAGCACAGAGATTTCAAAAACTGTCAGGTGTGAAAAAAATCAACCAAAGCTGCTTGCAAAACTGATTTCTGCTGTCCCATTAGATAGGATCCAAGCTACACCTCCCATCAATAACTGAGCCAGCTTTGTTCTTGGGGATAGGTCTCGCGTTCCTTTCCCAGTAGGAAATGATTTTCTCCTAAATGGCAGAGGAAGTTCCTGCATTTAATTAGGAATTAGAAATGCATCATTTTTCATTTAGGGTACATTTATAATGATGGCAAAGAGTTCTAATTTTGTCCAAAGGTAAGACACACACACACACACACACACACACACACACACACACACACACACACACAGAGCTAATGTTGAACCACTAATAGACTCATCAATTTTTTTTCTCCTACACCAAGCTAATGTCCTTTTTAAATGTATATAGTTAATGTGAATTTTCACAATTGCTTCTCAAAACGTTCAAAGAATGGGATTTAACTTAATTGAATTACGAGTTCCCAGAAAACATCTCTGAAGCGGGAAGTTCTCCCTCATTGCATTTTAGCTTCGACCTCTTTCCAAACCACAGATCTGAATATGATTAAGCAATGTAAGAAAACACTCCCCAAGCCAGGCCTGCGCAGCACCAGTACAAGGTAGATTTCCATATCTTCTCCAAAATCTGTAGTTTACTTGGTTGTGTGAAAAATTAAGTGACACATTAGCACAACCAACTTGCGTGACTTCTGAATTATGTAGGCCACAGATTAGCACTGCTTCCCAAATTTCTCAGGAATAGAAGGTCAAATGAACTACTGATGTTGTCCAACCAAAATATATTCTAGAGGAACCCTGCAATGCAGTTTCTGTGCTGAAGAGATAGAAAATAAATAATAGCCATTTTACACTCAAATATTCCTTTGCCACTGTGTGAAAGCACTTTCCAATATATAACCTTATTTATCTTTCACAAGAATCCTGTAAGGTAGACTGGACAGATAATGTACCAACAAATAAACTAACATGCACTAAAATTCACATAAGTTATATGTTTTTCCCAAAGTCACACACTGAGGAAACAGAAACCAGGAATGAAAGCACACTGTGGCCTTTTTTTTTCCCCTGAAGAATGACAGTAAAAATAGCTTTTAGATGTTGCTGACTCAAGAAGTATGTCAGGATGGGCTGGAGCGATAGCACAGTGGGTAGGGCGTTTGCCCGACCCGGGTTTGATTCCCAGCATCCCATATGGTCCCCTGGGCACTGCCAGGAGTAATTCCTGAGTGCAGAGCCAGGAGTAACCCCTGTGCCATGCCAGGTGTGACCCAAAAAGAAAAAAAAAGAAGTATGTCAGGAAAAAATCAACAGTCCAGACTTCCTCTGATAACTACATTAATGTAAAGTTAAATGTAGATAAACAACTAAAAACGAAATACATTTTGTTGGTGCAGAGAGATGATAGCACAGGGAGTGAAGTGCTTGGCCTGCAAGTGGCTGACACTGGTTTTATCCCCAGCACAGTATACGATCCTCTAAGTACCTCCGGGGTCTCTCCTGAGATAGAGCCTGGAATAATGCTGAGTACCACCCAACTGTGGCCCCCAAATAAAACAAAAAGTAAAGGTAAATAAAATCTATTCAGTAGTATGAAAACTAGACACTCACCTTAAAGAACATAGATTGCTGAATTTTGCATATGTTTGTATCAACGTGTATTCCCCCATACCAATGTAACTGCCATGATGCCAATATATACACAATAATAAACGCCCTACCCGCTATACTATTCCCTGCATTCTCATTCCTGTTCCCAATTCACCTGTGTCCCAAGGCAAATCACTAGTCTACGTTTTTATCAATTTTTGAGAACTTTTCATGCAGTATGTAATTCCACATTGTCTGTCTTTTTTTACTCAGCATAATACCTCTGAGATTCGGTAGGGTGTGTGTGAATTTTGTGAGTAAAACGAAATGTCATTTATCTATTCTGCTATAGCTGTTCCCAGTTTTGCGCTACTATAAAGAAGGCTTCGATGGGGGTGGGGGACCGGGAGACATAGTAGGTAGGGTAGAGCACTTACCTTGCACATGGTCAACTCAGGTTCAATCCTGGACCTCATCAGGGCCCAGAGCCTGGCCAGAGAAAGCCCTGAGCACTGCAGGCTGTGACCCAAACAAACAAAACCAAAAGAAAGTTGCTATGAACATTATGATCCCTCTCTTTGATATATTTTTTTCTTTTTGGGCCACACCCAGTGATGCTCATGGGTTACTGTTGGCTCTACACTCAGAAATTACTCTTGGCAGTGCTCAGGGGACCATATGGGATGCTGAGAATCGAACCCGGGTTGGCCATGTGCAAGGCAAATGCCCTATCTGCTATATTATCACTCCAGCCCCTGTCTTTGATGAATTTATACAAAAAAACCTTTTCAGAGTATATAAACAGCATTCTATAAATTTCTGAATTATCAGAGAGACCATTTTAGTTTTACAGATACTGCCAACAATTTTCCTACGTAATTATATTAACATAAGTTTTGTTTGTTTGTGGGCTGGAGCAATAGCATAGCGGTAGGGCGTTCGCCTTACAAGTGGCCAACATGGCCGACCCGAGTTCGATTCCTCTGCCCCTCTTGGAGAGCCCGGCAAGCTACCGAGAGTATTCGATATGCCAAACACAGTAACAACAAGGTCTCCAATGGAGACGTTACTGGGCCCGCTCGAGCAAATCAACGATCAACGGGAGGGCCTTTACCTTTTTTGTTTGTTTGTGTTTAATTTGTTTTTTGGTTTGGGGCCTATACCTGTCGATACCCAGAGGTTATTCTTGGCTCTGCACTCAAGAATTACTTGTGACTGAGCTTGGGGGGACTATATATGTGTCAGGGATCAAACCAGGGTCAGCAAGACAAGGGTCCTACCCACTGTACTACTTCCCTGGCCCCAATACTAATGTAAGTTTCTACTAGCACCATATGAGAGCACCAATGCTTCCACAAATTTGCTAAAACTTGACATTTGTCAGTTCTATCTGTTTTAGCCTTTCTGATGAGAGTGCAATGATATCTCATTATATTTCACTTTGCATTTCTCTAAAATTACTGATGTAATAGACCTCTTAGTCATCTTGTAAAAAATTAGTTCAAGTTCTTCGCCCATGTTTCAAAGACTCATGAGTCATTTATTATATATAAACACATGTATTATATATACATATATTATATATGCACATATATAAATATATACCAGTACATGATTTAATGAAGAAAATTTCTGTTTTGTTGTTTTTCTCCCCTTTCGTCATGCTTCCCCGTACATAGTGCCAAGGGTCCAACTTTGCAAGGACTCTACTACTGAGCTACAGTCCAGCCCCAAAGAGAAATTCTTCATTTTAATAAAATCTAACCTTTTTTTCCTAAATTCTATAGTTATGATGAAGCAGATAATCCCATGGTTTATTCTGGAATACAATTTCCCAATTTTTTTGGTCTCAGGACCCATTCACACTCCTAAAACATTAACTGAAGACCCCAAGGAGATTTTGGAACATTGTATGACTGAAACCAAAACATGAACAACTTTGCAATTGCGTATCTCATGGTGATTCAATTAATTTTTATAATAAAATTAAAAGCATACTCAAGATGAAATGAATTCAGTAATTTATATTGCATTCTCAAAGACATCTGAAGTGAAACTGGCTCTTCTTAGAATTGTGAATTTTGATGTTTCGTTGTTTCAGCCCACCTATTGGAAACCCTTTATATTAAATATTTTGCACCTTTGTCATCAGTCAAGTGATTACCTGTGTGCTATTTATTTCTGAGAATTTCTGTTTCATTACTCTGTAGTCTATTCTGGTGGCGATATCACAAAGTTTTGTACTGTTTTGTTTTCAGAGAGGGTTCAATGTTCGAAATGAAAGTGGATTATCTGTCTACATGAAAGCATAGGTTCCAGCCCTTTGAGCTATCTCTCTGACCCACAAAATTTTAATTACTGGAACTTTATAATATTTGAGCTCTTTTTAAGTATTCAAACTATGTTCTCCAAGTCATTTAGGCTATGGTAGAACATTTATATTAATATAACTATTATATTAGAATCAGGTTATTTCCAACTAACAAGCAATTATCCCTGTAGAGATGTAAACAGCAGGCAATTGCATAACCCCTACGTACAAACTTGAGAACAGACATCTCAGCAACCTGGCTTTTTCTGCACTGAGTCTTTCATTCTTCCAGCACATTACATATTTTTGGTTAATATCCTCATTCTTTAATAAAACAGGGAACATCAATAAAATGTTGAATAGACAAGTGATAATGACCGTATTTGTTTTATTCCCAATTTCAAGGTTAAATCTCTTGGTATATTTGCTATAGTTTGTTCATTTGTGCTTTTCCTCTGGACTACAGCAGTTCTCTGTTGATATAATTCATCAGTTTATCTCCTTGTCCTAGTTTCTTTTAGAGTTTTTTTTTTTTAAAAAAAAGCAAAACTGGATGCTGAATTTTAATTCTTTACATTATTATATGGGCTCTTCCTTTGTTATTTTAATGCATGAATTGTTTTTGAAATAACAAAAGATCACTTTGCATTCTTGAATAAATTCCCATTTATTGGTGTCGATTCCTGTATTACTAAATTTGTTATCATTTTATTTAAAATTCTCACATCTATGTTCATCAAGTATGTTGCTCTGTGATTTTCTTGTACTCTAGTGCGACAGATTTTTGAGCCACACTGGGCTGTGCTCTGAGACTTACTCCTGGTTCTGTCCTTAGGAATCACTCCTGGAGGATTTGGGGGACAGACCATATTGTGGCACTTGGGATGGAACTCAGGTCAGCCGCAGCCTGGCACCTACCCCACTTTTTGTGACAAGTTTTGGTATCAAGTTACGTTAACCTAAAACAATTTTGAAAGTGATCTCTGCATTTTATGAGCTTGGGTAATTTGCTGTTATGGCTTCCTTTACTATTTAGAGATAATGTCTCTAAAACCACTTGGACTTTAAGACATTTTAGTAGAATAACATTTAAATAAGAGTTTTATTGAGAAATCATTTGCATGCCATTAGTATGTAATGCTTTCATACAAAAGATTGTATATATCCTTTATAGCACTTTTTTTTTTTTTGCTTTTTGGGTTTGGGTCATACCCAGCAATGCTCAGGGGTTACTCCTGGCTTTGCACTCAGGAATTACTCCTGGCGGTGCTTGGGGGACCATATGGGATGCCGGGGATTGAACCCGGGTTGGCCGTCTGCAAGGCAAAGGCCCTACCTGCTGTGCTATCGCTCCGGCCCCTATAGCACATTCTTATGTAAAAAAAATATATGATTCTCCACGACTATAAGATGGAACATACAAGAGTAGGAAAAAATGAGACTGTGATAGATCACAGGGAAGCTAGGACAAGTAAAATATTTGGAGCTTTACTAGAATATATGTGGAAGTAAGTGATTCCCAAGATTATTTAATACATTTTTTTATTAGGGTGGACATATTAAATTCATGACAAAAACAACTATAAATGAAGTAGAAACCTAAAATACAATAAATTCTCACTTAACTTCCTTAATAAGTTTTTGGAAACTGTGACTTTAAATGAAATGATGCATAATGAAAACAATTTTTATTGGTTTATCACTGTTGTTATAAATAATAGTTAAGTTCCTATGACTTATATCTGATTACCAAATTTTAAGTACTCCAACTACTCCTAAAATGAAACAATTTGTATTCATTCACTTTCAAATCCAATTCAAGGTCACTGTGGTTGAGGCCATCCTCAGCTCAGTATGCAAAGGTATCAGCTAGCTGGGACAGTGTGTCCTTACACACTCACTCTCTCTCTCTCTCACTCTCTCTCTCACACACAGCCACCCACACCCACCTACCCCCACACACACTTACATGGCATAATTGAGATGATCATGAAAGGCAATTCACAATGCAAAAGTGCAAAGTTTATTTTCTTAAATAAAATACTATATTCATATCTATACAAATAATTATTACAACCATTAAAATGTTACATTTACCAATAAAAATTTCAAAACTTTAAACAAGAGCATGGTTCAGAATATTCACACCCTAATACAATGCATTTGTAAAAAGATGTCAAAATAAACAGGACCTATTCTTATTTACAATTGTAGGACAATCCTGATCTTATTTATACATATCTGCTCTGGATTCCATTACAAAACAAATTAGTTCCCATTAGCATGATAAGCCAGATGATTTACAGTAATAGGACAGTGCGCAGCTGATCCTGCTGGCATGAATATAGATACAAATATTACACTAGGAAAGCACTACAGTTGTTTTTCAATCTGGTAACCGCCTTACAGTAAGCTTTTCACCCAGTGAATCTATAAGTTGTGAAGGTAATTATGTTCTGTTTTTTCCACCTATTTTTACCTAAATGAACATATATCTCTTTACCTATATGTATATATACATACATATATATGGCCTGTTGGAAAAGGAAGCAAGTCTTTTCTTCACAGTAATAACTGCAGCATTTTAAGAAACACTGTCTGGCCCCTTCTTGAAAGAACAATCGTTCAACTCCCCTTACAAGTTACTGATAT
The DNA here is from genome assembly GCF_029834395.1 of Sorex fumeus. Classification (NCBI taxonomy): domain Eukaryota; kingdom Metazoa; phylum Chordata; class Mammalia; order Eulipotyphla; family Soricidae; genus Sorex; species Sorex fumeus. Next base: position 10,385,470 of record NW_026606322.1, on the reverse strand, counting down.
AGTCAAGTTTAGTGCCTCAGTGGCCTCACAGATGAAAAATGGATTTAAGACTCAGGGGGGTAGAGAAACAGATTGAGAAAAGCTATGCGATGATTCAGATGGAGGAAATGTCAAGTTCCTATGACATAGTATAGCTAGACAATGGAAACCCCAAAAAGTAATGATCATTTTTTTTTAAAAAAGTGATAATTTACAAATGAGAGCTATCTTCTGTCTTGTAAAATCTCTAATGGCAGATTATGCAGCTATGTAAAAATAACATCCACTTGGATATTATGTTCAATATTTTCAACCCAAGTTGGCTCATGTCTGCAAAGCATCTGAACATTTTTGTTCTGTAACAGAAAAAGATTATAGTTAATAGAATTTGTGCAAATCTCGAAATAAAGACATTTAATGACCACCACATATGAACTCTGTGATTAAAAGGAGTTTTGCTTCTAACTAGTAAGTTTTTTTTTTGCTTTTTTTTTTTTATACAAGATCGGCATCAAAGATGGCTCAGAGAATGGTAAGGCAATAGTGAGAAACATCAGCTGTTCTTGTCTTCCAGGTGTCTGATTTCATAGCATGTACCATCCTGGCTGGTCTTTTGCTATCATAGAGGAGAAGGTGAGTGATTATGTCCCAATGGCTGGTCGTAGGACCAGAGGCACAGTTTTGGGTAAAGTGCAGTACCAGGGTCGAGGCATGTGGGCAGAATTGAAGTTCTGTGTCCAAGAAGGTTTTCCATAGTTCTTACTGGTGCATCTGAATGTCTCAATCTAAACCTGATAGCTAAACTACAGGCTCTAGGACAAACAAAGACTCAGAGACTCACATGGAAAGTGTAGAATGCAGAGAGATCTGGTTAAGATAAAATCCAAAGCAAGACGTTTTTCTATTGTACTCTGGGAGGAGAAATGGCAGTCGTCAGCCAAAAAGGAATCTTTAGAAGAAACTAATTTCTTGCCTTTGATTTGCATAGAGGTATCACAGAACCATCACTCACAAATTAAACTCACACTAATTCATCTTGCCCTCTGGGTGTACATGCCCATAAGGGACATAAGCCATAAGACATGACTTCCAGAAAATCTCAGAAAAAGGACAGACTTACTTATACAGACTACAAGACTACAATAACTTCCAGGTTCCCAAGGATTTCAATCAAAAGTCATCGTACTATGAATGACTTTTACCCTTTCTTCGATCCTTCATGGGAAAAATACAAATTCATCAAAATAAGGAACAGGGGACAAGGCTGTAGCTCAGTGGCTGCAGCTCAGTACATGCCTCGCATGTTTAATCTCCATGTTTGAAAGGAGAGAAAAAAAAAAAAAGAAGACTGGAGCAAACTCATCTCTCTAGATAGCACAAAGGGCTGCAGCTCAAGTTGGCATGCACAGTCCTGGGCTCACCCCGGGCACTATGTGGGCCTCCTAAGTACCAAAGATGCAGCCTCGTGGCCCAGGACCACCGGGAGGCATCCCTCTGCCAAACAAACAAAAAAAGAGCTATATGGCACGTTAAATATTTTACATCAATTTGGAACTAACTTTATTTCAAGGACTTCTGGTTACCCCTTAATAGCATGGGAGATACAATAGTTCCCAAGGTCAGCAATCAGGACATAGTGATTTGGGAGCGTAACCCACTACGGTGGGTCCATAAACATTTCAAGGCAAAGGAGTAGTCACACTGGCAAAAGATGACCAGCTTCCCTGCTACCTGTTCAGAGAGATGGATAAAAATAAGAGCTGAGGTATCAAAGAATGACAATGCTAAGAACATGCATATTCATAGGTCTTTACCCTTTCTCAAACTAGTAAAACTTTACTCGTTGAAACGCATTTCACGTTTTTTGAGAGCATGAACTATAGCGTCTCCCACAAAATGGCTAATGCTAGAAGGCAAGAACAAGGCAAATGAATTGTCTCTAAAATTCTGAAATAAATTTTTTATTTTAAGAAGGGTCATTGGAGAACTCGCTGCAATTCACCCTGTGAATAAAAGTTGCTTTAGTTTTTTTCCCCCTTTGTCTCTTTCCACATTTCCGATTAATTAACTTTTATAAAGCATGATCACTGTGAAATTCTCCTTGGAAAGACAGTGCCATCACCAAAAGGGCTTACATTCAAAACAAAAATACATTTCCTGAAGTGGCACAAAATATCCCAAACAACCTGCACAGGTCAACACAGTAAGAATAAAGAAATAAATACCAGCAAACTTTATTTCTTTTATCCATGACTGACACTTGAAAAAATTATATTCGATGGAGCAGAGAGAGAGCTGAATGGGCTGATGCATTGCTTTGCACACAGGGGGCCCGGGTTCAGTCCCCAGCACCCCTGGGTCTCCTGAGCTGTGCTAGGAACAGCCCCAAACCACAGACACAGGAATACATTTTCCATTTCATTAGAAATTACTGGTTTTAGAGGAATTACTTCGTCTCTGAAACTGATCCTATATAGTCAAACGTTGAGAGGTGAGTGGGAATATATAGGCCGATGACTGAGAATTGGAGGACTTAGGTTTGAACCTTAGCAGTGGAGGGGAAGACGGAAACCAACACTGAAATAGAGAGAGCAGGGGCTCATGAGTATATGCAAATCCAGAAAGTATAACCTATTTTTGGAAATTGTTTTTCTTTCTATAGTCATATATTAGCAAGCCAGAATAACATTAAAGTCATCATAACCAAAGCCGACTTTCTGATTTCTCTGCCAAAATTGCATTCATATTGATAGATATTAAACATAAATTCCTTCAACCATGTAGCTTTAATTATCAAAAAGTTAATATACTGCTAAATATTAATATGTTGGTGTTTTTAAATCAGATTCACATTTCTGAATGCTTTCAGAATCGAGTGCAAACATAAAATGATTTATAATTCATAATCCATAAAATAATTAAAACTCTATGTGAGTGACAGCTTGGTTATTTGCAGACCATCACTTTTTTTCCCTAGACAGTCAAATTAGCTTCTTACGCCTCTCTTGTGCTGTAGAGATCTGGGATCAAAGTGTAATATTCCTAGAATCAAAGTTGCAAGAAATACAGATGCAATCTCTGAACAAAGCTGAGCAGAAAAAATAAAAATGCAATCAATACAATAGAAAAATACAGTACTAGGGTTTGAGGCCTTCCCTCAAGTCTTCAAATTGAGCTGCTTCTCCTTAGCCTGTCACTCTGTTCCAATTAAATCTATAGTCCACAATTCTTTGGAGCTCAATAGAAGACACTGTGTGTGTTCGTGTACTTGTGCATTCACGTGACAGGTAGAGGAGAAGGGACCAAGAGACAGACAAGAGAAAAAGACAGACTGAATAACTAACCATATTAAAAAACATCCTCGAAATCAGTGAGCTGAAATTTTCAAGTACAAAGAAAAACAGGAATTTTAAAACTTAGAATTCAGATATTAAAAACCTGGCAGAGGGGCCAGAGTGATAGTAAAGCAGTTAGGGCGTTTGCCTTGCCTTGGTTGACCTGGGTTCATTCCCCAGCATCCCATATGGTCCCCCAGGCACCACCTGGAGTGATCCCTGAGTGCAGATCCAGCAGTCAGCCCTAAACACCACCAGATGTGGCCCCAAAAAACAAGCAAAAAAAAAATCTCTTATAACTTTGTAAATCACAGTTCCTTAATTAAATAAAAAATTATAAATTAAGAAAAAAAAGTGAGTGGGAGCGATAGTACAGCACAGCCGGAGGCATCTGCCTTGTACCCGGCTGACCCCCAACACCACATACAATTCCCCGCAAAACAAAAAATCAAAGTCAGAAACATCACTTTTCCCAATTCAAGGTTTTACTTAACATGTCTATCTATTGTCTGGATGAAGTGACTACTCCCATGACCATTCTGAAGGAAGAAAATACAGAAGATTTTTTGGTTTACAATATTCTTTGTCCCTAAGAGGCTGCTTCAGTCAGTGGCAGGAAGGAATAAGAGTAAAGTTTGGTAAGAAAAGTTGAAGAGGCACATAAGACCCTTTTTCTGGGTCTTTAGAAGAGGTATTTGTTGGAGTAACTGCTCTGAACAAGCCTTATTAGGAGGCTCTTTTAAGGAGGCCTTAATAAATAAAATGTTGGCCCTTGGGTTCACTTCCTTAACAGAGCAGACCGAACAATTTATGTGTATCTCTCCCACTAAGTGCTATTTTGGACAGAACGTAACAACAAAAAATAATACATAATCACTTTCCTGTTTTTTTCTGCTTCATTTCTAAAACTCAGTACTTGAGTGTGTTTATCTATATCTATATATAGGTATATAAATATTTTGAAACTTGTGATTAACTTCAGTGGAACTTTAAAAACCCTACTTCAAGTTTTTCGAAAATTTAGCAGATCTCAGGTATCAATTTCCCACTTCAGATGGCAGGCCTCGCTTGCACGTGAAAATCTATGTCTGTATACACATATACTTACACAGATAGATATAAAGACAATTTTTGCAGCACCATTTCATACCATAATCATGAGCAAATTCATCATTTCATTATAATTCTACAATTTAAGATGATAACGTGGTACAAAAAGCCATTAAACATATAAATCAGTTAATGAAATGCAATGCAATAAAATTTACTCAGTTAATGAAATGAAAACAATGGCAGAGCTTAAGACTCTACTCAGAAATATTTTAAAAGGCTCAAATATAGTGGATTCCAAACACATTAATTGCTAATCAGTTTTGATGATTATACAAGTATAAGGGAATTTATTTCAAGATCAAATCTATAGAATGAAAAGAGAATATTAAAACAAAATTCAATTAATCAAACTATTTTTAACTGAACACATGCATAAAACTCCACAATATAATTGACTTTATCCTGATGGAGTGATGCGAAATAAAGGGGCAAAATGGAGAACTAAGTATTTCACTGTTCCGCTTTCTGTTTTTAAGGCCAATTCTTTAGGGAAGATCTTTGCCTTAAAGGATCTTGGCACACTGAAAGGCAACCTGGCTTGCTAATTTCAAAACATAAAATTCAGATAATTTATGAATTATTATATTTAAAAGGAAAGTCTCCACCTAAACCAAACTTCTGAAGTCAAGGCTGATTAAACTACTCATTTATCTGCTGACTGCGCGAGTTTATCCAGGGGTATTCAACTCAACATTAACTTAATACTTCCCATAGGTTTAAAATAAATGGTCTCCATGTTGACATTAGCCATCACTTGGTTACGAGTCACTGTGTGTTCCATCAAACTGTACTTTTGGATAGCAACTCAACGATCTATTTCACAAATTATTAACAATCAGGTTTAAAATATAGCTTCTTTCCTACTAACCAGTATGCACCAGGATGCTCTCCCCCAAGTTCCAGCTGATTAAAATTTAGGAAATATAACATTACAAAGTCAAAGTTGAAAATAAAAAAAAAAAATTTAAGCACACATACAGTAACAAATGAAGGGTAATTTCTTTCGGACAACCCGTCCCATCATCTTCGACAGGGTTTCCCGACATTCAGAAAATAACTGAAAATTGATTATACAGACAACAGACATACACATCCAATCTCACTACATACACATATATGTGCAAATGCACACAAATGCATTAGTCATCCCACCCGCCGGATTTACATTTAGTCTCTGGGTATTTAAACAGCTGAACTGCAATCATGACCTAAGATATGGCTTATGTTGTGGGCAGGTCTGTTCGAGGACTGCTTAGAAGAATCAGAAGCAGAGGAGTTTGCTATTGTAAGCAGAGGTGACATTGCTGAGCCATCAGGAAGAGCGGTAGCTATTTCCGGAAACAAAGATGTCATATTAAAATTAGATAAGTGAGAGTTGGTCATGTGCATTGGGGGCATATCGGGGAGAAGAGGAAAGCTTGGCTGAGCAAAACCAACAGGTCTGGGAGGAGATAAAATGGACCCAAACCGGTTATTTAAACTCCCACTGTTCACCTTCTCCGTGCTAGGATTTGAGAACATTTGATTGGAAAAATAAGGGATTGAAATATCATTGGACAGCGTAGGGTGAGCAGGGGAGTAGGGAGGATAGAAAGAGGGTAGAGAGTTTTGGGGATCTACAGGGATGAGGGCCGGAGTTCGAGTGGCACTGGGCTGAGTAACCTGTGGAATGAAAGAAGTATTTGCATTTATGGGTGGATTCATGCCACCCTCGGGAATAAAAGGAAAACCAAAATTTTGTGACAGGGTATGCTGGTCAGGTGCTGAATTCTCATTCGGTACTTGTGGGCTATCCGGCATGAAGCGAACAATACTCCCTCTCTTCTCGGTGCTGGGCTGCTGACGTCCGAGAATCATACTGCCACTAGCAGCCAGAGGAAGATGAGGAAGACTGGGATCAAAGACATTAGCATGTCTTTGGTTTCCAGAACGACTCCTTTCAGGTTGGCGAATTTTGGAGCCACCGCTGTCTTGCAAGGGGTGCCTGGATCGCTGGGGAACTGAAGAATTGGTCTGGCGTACGGGAGGCCCTGGATCAGCATTTCCGTGCGACACAGAAGGGTGAGGCAGAGCTGGCCTTGCGATGCCGTGCATGTTGGTGGTGGCTGGAGGGTTCATGTGGCCCTTCGTCCCATGACTGTCAGTAATTCTCATGGGATTGGACTTCTGTACAGAAACGTTGGGACTTGTGTTCCGGCCTTGAATATCTCCCGACGAAGAAGGACTCGAGAAGGGGATATTCAAGGTGCTGTTTCTGGTGCTCATTGCACCGAGGGACATGTCACAACTTTCCCTATTTTGACTCTCACTTTCTCTTCTAATATGGACACTTTCATGAGACGAGGGACAACTATATTCAATGGCAGAGGATGGACCACACTGGGTATTCCTTTGATGCTCTGAGAGTGACCTCTGGCTCCCAATGACTTGATCACCCAGGTGTGGAGCGAGTAAACTCTGCATGAAACTTTGGTGGCATGTATTTTCACTGTCCCTCGTCGGGAGGGCATTTCCGGTTGGTATGCTCTGAACAGGGGGATAAGGTAATCTCTTCTGACGGTCAATGGGTGGCGGGCCAGGGTTCTGACTAATTCGAAAAGCCTGGGACTGCATGCTCCTCAATGATGACACAGGGTTGCCTATTTCGTTGTTTCTTGAAGACTGAACTTCAAAGTTACTCGGGGGCTGTTGACTGACTCCACCCGGCTTAAATGTCTGACAATCGGAAAGGCGGATATCCGAGGGAACCGAGTGGTCCACGCGCCCCTGCATATTATGAATGCTTAAACTCTTATTTCGAGGAACCTCAAGGTAGCTTCTCATTTCAAGTTGATCTGAAACTCTGGATCCCTGAATTGATATGCCCATTCTCTGCTCTGAATTAGAAGAGGTCTTTCCGATAAGTGCCTCGGCAGAGTAGCTTGAAACTCGATTTCTCTCTGGCCGGTGGGGAGGACAGGACATGTCTGAGGCTCGAGTCACAATACTTGGCTGGGATACCATTTGCTGCTCTATGCCTCTTGATGTCAAAAGCCTCTGCATTGGATTATGTCCGGAGACGTGTTCAGAAGCGACCCCTGATCCTTGCTGCCTGCTTCCGACATCCTGCTGCTGGTGCATGATATCTTGGTTGAGCTGATTCTGGGAGTGGGTGTGGTGGCTCCGGCTAGTTGGAGGGTTCTCACAGCTCTTCTCTGGCTGGGAGCTTCCAAAGTGGCGCTGCAGCTGCTGCTGCATCTGCTGGTGGTGCGGATGGGGCTGGCCACTCTTGGGTCTAGGCTGCTCGGTCCCATGGTGCTTGGGTTGTAAGGGAAGTTGCGAGGCCGGTGCACCCGGAACAAGATTCCTTTTCTTCTGCATCTGGACTTCCTGTTGCAGTGTTCTCTGTTGGTGGACACTGTGGGGCTGCGAGTGGACAGAGCTCTCTGTGTGAGACACGTGATGCTGCAGCTGATATAAGTGATGCCTCTCTCGTAACTGCCCTGCTTGCTGCTGCTGCTGCTGCTGCTGCTGCTTTAAGTAGAGGTGGTTACTATGAAGGTGAGACACCCCTTGTGCTGGAACATGCTGTTGCAGAGCCTGGAGATGTTGACTGGCCTGATTTTGCTGCTGCTCAGCAACTGAAGGCTGGGAACTGCACTGAACTTCAGTCGGCCTCAATGCGGGGGCCACAAAGTTGTTAGCAGGTGGAAATAATCGCGTAAGGCCATCTCCGTGGGTGGGGTTGCTAACGGGTCCAGCTGTGTTTGAAGAGTTCGGCGGGATCTGGGTAACCATCATCTGTGTTTGATCAGAGATACTGTCGGAGGGTTGGTTCATCAGGGTCATACTTTCCAGCCTGAGCGGGACTGGCTGGCAATGTTTCTGTCGCTTTGCCGAAGACAGTAGAAGGTCGTCTTGGACAGCACGCTTCGCAGAGTCTTTGCGGCTTTCCTGGCTGGGCTTTAGCAACGGCTCCTGAATCTGTGAATTTGCGATGGTGCTAGCCATGGTCGTGAGCTGGTCTTGCGAATATTCTGGCATCAGAGATGGCCCAGGGGGCTGGCTGCCGTAGGAGTTAGAAGAAACAGTCAGATTCACCGTTGCAGGAATGGTTGCCTGCTCTGACGTTTGGGACAAACCAGCACAGCTGACAAGAGGATGGCTGATGCTGCTCTGATGGATGAGATTATTCACGCTTAAACTGGTGATGCTCGGTGGCTGAGAGGTCGACACCTGTAACGAGGCCGTTGAGGTCTTGATTCCTACTGAACAACTCGGCTTTTCCAGAGGCCTCTCCACCGTTGTTTCCATTGAGTCCTGGGAGTTAAATTCATTTGGTGCTGCTTCCGCCTCAGAGGAGCCGTTTTCTTTCGGGACCTGTGCTTTGAAAGACTGCTCTTCCTCTAGAGAGGAAGCTTCAGAAGGCTTTGCAGTGGCTACCCGTGTATCAGCTTGGATGCCAGCCCTCCCCTTCTCCAAGTTCTCTTGGTCAAAAATAGCTCGCGCCGCAAGCGCGACAATATCTGTTTGTTCGGCAAAGGTACAGCTGTCACACGTGTTAGTGGATGCACTGCTGGTCACATCCTCTCTTGCAGTTTCAGGAAGCATGGACGCAACGGAGAAGCTCCGGCTACTGCCGGAGCTGGTTGACATGGGAGAGTCGGCCTGCCTATTGGCGAGCAAAGAACCATTAATGATCTCCTGGTCAGGGAGGCAGGGGTGAGGCTGTCCCGGGTCTCTGTCGTCACTGCTCATCAGTAGTAGCTCCTGCTTGGGATGTAAATCCACACTGGAATCCCCTAGCTTAGAATTTTTGGAAGAAAATTCAGGATGGTCCTCCGGGGCTGGAAGGGATGATTTCTGAGGGTCTTTTTCTTTAGCAAGACCAGAAAGCAACGCCGTTAAGCCCTGCCCCTTCGCCAGACCTGTGGCGTGCATTGTATCTGGTGAATCTGGCTCAGTCCTACAGGGTTCGGCAATGATTTCTACCTCAGAAACACAGTCAGAAATTGTAGTGCTTGTGGTAGATGACAAGCCAGGAACCTGAGAAACCAAAGTGTGGGGATCATTTGGAGAAGGAACCAATGCATTGGCTGAAGTGCAGGATTTGGCAGTATCTGACAGGGTCGAACCAGCTGCTGGCTTATCCTGAGAGGTCTCTTGGAGAATGGGGTCTGAGTCTTTGGACTGAGCTGGGGCTGACACAAAAGGTTCATTTGTCACAGGCTCCTGGGACGGTGACCTAGATCCTTCTGCTGACTTTGATCCAGATCCAGCCTCAGGTATCACTGACTCAGAATGCAGGACATCCAAAGAATGCGCCTCAGAAACACTGACACTATTGGCCTGGGACATAGTGACAGGTGGCAGCACAACGGGAAGGTTCTCCAGCAGCCCGTCGTTACATGGTGGCTCTGCTGAACTGTCAGTGCTGGGACAGTCTAACTTCCCCACGTCTCTGACTGGGTTCAGGGGATACACTGGCTTGCTAGTGGCTAGCTGTTTCTTGGCACCTGGCTTCTTAGTCAACCTTTTCGACTTCATGTTAGACAAAGAACTTCCAGTGTTCACAGAGGCGGGAGTGACCAGGTTACAGTTACTGGGTAGTGTGGCTGAATTATCAGTTGTCATAGATGACGCTACAGTAGTTAATGTAACACAGTTAATTGGGGTGGCTTGACTATTTGCAACAGTTTGGGGATTGGCAGGCTGGCTAATAGACAGCTGTACACAGCTCTGTCCAGCCATCTGTGATATGCTTTGATTGAGGCTGGCTAAAGCCCCAAATGTATTCAGGGCAACATTGGTATTTGGATCTTCGCTGGTGGTGGGCTGAATAATCTGCATAGGCGTTTGATTTGTAGTTCCTGCTGAAGATATCACAGGCTGCAAAGCAAAGAGCTGTCCATTTAAAGAAATGGTTTGAGGCTGCTGTTGGTTTGACATGGTAACAGAGAAAGTTTGCGTTGAACTAGATGTTGCTAAGGATGAAGGTCTTGGTAATATGTGAACAAGATGCTTTCCTCCAAAAGTCTGTGGGGCCGAAACATTTTGCACGGAACTGTTAGATCCTATGACAGCACTGGCTCCATTGACGGGGAGTCGAACAGAACCAGCTGGTGGTGTAGACAAGAGTGGCAAAGGGTTCTGATTAGCTGCCTGTATTATCACTATCTGCTGACCCACTGTTTGGTTGGGCACCTCTGCCCTCATCACTGTTGGGCAGGGGGTGGTGCTGGGTGGTTGCAGAATGATAACGTTCTGATTCGCTGGCGTTGCATTAACAGCCGACCCAATTGGCTGGGCCATCTGAATCACTTGCATTGCTGAATTCAGTGGAAGGATATTTTTCGGTGGCTGAGACTTCACCTGTGGCTGGGCAATGAGTGTCTGCTGCAGTGGCAGAGACGGCGCCGAAGGCAAGGTCACAACGACCTGCTCGACTGTCTGCCCCTCTGCTGGAAAGGAATTACTCGAGGTCATGCCAGCAGTCACAGGTCTACTGTGGTAGCTTGTGGTGGAGCAAGGACCAGCCTCACTTAACACTGGTGTCACGACAGTCGGAGGAGCCTGGCTTACGGGCTGAATCGTGTTTCCCGCCAGTTGCAAAGTAGTCCAAGTTGTCTGTGTGTTGCCCGCTGAGGAAATGCGGGTAAGGCTATTCATGTTTTTTAAGTCTGAAGCGCTAACTGCTGACGAGGGCAAAGAGCAAGAGAGAGTCCAAGCACTGTCCTGAGTGGTTGCAGAAAAAGTGCCTGCAGCTGAGGTGGTCTTCTCTCCTCCAAGGGCAGAGGGTGCCACCACTGCAGTTTCACTCGTGGAGTCTCTATCCTTGCTAATGCTTGCTGAAAAAGACTCGCCCACAGCTCTGGAAGGCTGGGAGCAGACTGCGGTGGTGACAGAAACAACAAAGGTGGTCTGAAAGTCACTTCTGAGATTCTGGGTACTCATGGAAGACTTGTTTCCATGGGACACTTTTGGGGCAGCTGCAGAGGAGCTGGAAGGGATGCTTGTGGCACAGGGGACCGTCTTCTTCAATAAGCTGGGGCTCTCTTGTCCGCTCTTATTTTCAGAAGAATTTTCATCACTTAAGCCTGCTTGCAAGGAGTGATGTTGGTGAGCTTCAGGCCCAGCAGGAACAGAGATCAATGCGCCACTGGTGACACCAAGCACGCTCGATTCGCTTTCAGAGGTGGAAAGCTCGAGAATATTTTGAGCAGGAATGGTGGCAGGAAGACAAAGAGGAACTGGCTGGTTGGTGGCCAATGCAGAAACTGGGGTCTGATGCCATGGTTTGTTTTCGGAAGGGTAAACTCCAGAAATAGACACAGGAGTCACAAGATTGCACGTCCTCTGGACCGGCACCACATTGGCAGTCTGCTTTTGCAAATTATGACCGACATTAAAGGTTATCCCCTGAACAGCTGTTCCCTGGCTGTTTCCACCAGGCTGACTCCCATTGGAATAAACGATGATATTTTTCTGAACTTGGTCACTGGGAATAACAACAGAGACCTTTGAGTTTTTGAGATTTCCTTTCCAGTGGATTGTGGGATCATCATATAGGCATATGTCATTTGCTTTCAGTAATTCGATATATCGGCCATTTTCTTTTTGAATTTCTTCTAGTTGTTTACGAAGCTTTTTGATTTCTTCAGCTGTAGTACAATAAAGAGTGAAAAAAACTTGTAAATTTCACTATTTATCATTCACGTGTATTTATCATTTATATCTTATGAAAAACAGGTATAAGCAGCAGAAACCTAATTCTTGCAATCTAAATATTTTAGTTGAGAGTCGTAAGTTTTTTGTTTTTTGGTTCTTTTTTTGTTTGTTTGTTTGTTTTTGGCTTTTTGGGTTACACCCAGCGAGGCACAGGGTTACTCCTGGCTCTTCACTCAAAAATTACTCCTGGCAGTGCTCAGGGGACCATATGGGATGCTGGGAATCAAACCCAGTTGGCTGCGTGCAAGGCAAATGCCCTACCTGCTGTGCTATCGCTCCAGCCCTCAAGAGAGTCGTAAGTTCTTGTCTAACCAAGTCCTCTCTTCTTTCTAGAACTGTATCTCCAATCACTATTCCATCCTTCCTGTTTTCTTTTGAGGGCAGACTCAGCAATTTTCAGTGAGCTTTTCCCAGCTCTGTACTTGAGAATTACTCCTGAGGATGCTCGGGGGGGCCTGTGTGCTGGGGATGGAATACTGACCTCCTGCAAAGCATGCACTCAGCCCCTGGAGCTTCTTCTCTGTATTCTACTCCACCCTTTTTTTAAATTTCAATTATTACTTAGGAATTTACAAAGTTGTAAGAGGTTCAGGCATACAATGTTTCAGTGCCATAAAAATGGTAAGAGTCAACACTATGAAAGTATTGGTTTTTAAGGGTTGACAATCCAAATGTCAAAAATCACTCATGGTCAAAATTTCCAATTCAAAAACCGCCAATAAAATAACACTATAAAAGTAGAAACAACACTGAAACACTGATAATATAGTAACATGTTAAGAAAATAACAATGAATATCAATAGGATAGCATTTATGTTTGGAGGCCACACCCAGTATGCTCAAGGCTGTGTACGCAGGGATCACTCCTGGTGGTACTCTGGGCAGGGTTAATAGTGCCAGAAATTGAACCCGGGTTGGCAGCATACAAGACAAGGGCCCTACCCACTGCACTATCTCTCTGGCTCAAGGCAATAGTATTTAAGTGCTAAAACAATAAACAAATAACATTATTTGTGGTGGAAGTACAAATGGTTTTACTCAACTTTCTATTTTACCCTTTGAAATTGAAGAAGAACATGTAAGAGGTCAAGAAATAGAACACCAGGGGTATGGTGCCGCCAGCAGGTCAATCTGTATCTGTGAGGCGAGTGCATCAGCAGCCTGATGGCACCGTCAGACTTTCAGATACCCCAAAATTGCTGCTATACCTCTGGTCAGACCCCAAAAACTTGGGGCAAAGTTTACCAAGAAAGTAAATGGCCACAAGTTAGGTATGTGGGAGACACACCCACAAACCACCTCCAGCTCAGCTATATAATTGAAGGCATGGCCTCTCTGGTTCCTGATCAAACTGCTTAACGGCCATGAACCCAGAGACTCAGAAACGAATCTTGGAACCCAAAGGCTTTTGGCAGAAATGTGTCTGGTCCCTGCAGTAGGTTACTGGCGCCAGGCCACTCCAGGTGGGAATAGGTTTTGTGCCTTGGCCTGTTCCCCCTGGCGGCTTGGTGACCGCCATCCTCCAAAGGCCACTAGACAGGTAGGTTTGGGCCTGCAGTGACGAGACACATGGGGCCTCACCAGATGGGGGTGGAACCGGCCCTTTCCTCCCCATTCTAACCAGGCCCCGAGTCACCGTCTACAAACGACCTCTCTGGCTCCTGATCAAGCTGATTAACAGCCATGAACCCAGAGACTCAGAAACAAATCTCGAAACCCAGTGGCTTTTGGCAGAAATGCATCTGGACCTCATACAAGGTGGCTGCTGCCTCAGAGCTTATTGGAAAGCCAGGTAAGAGCCGGTGGTGATGGGGCAACTGCAGTCTCATGGGAAGGGGGGCGGTACCCGCTTATCCTTCACGCCCTACTGAAGTCACGAGCTGCCCTCCACCAGCGGCTCTCTGGCACAGCCATAACACGAGACGCACAGAAACCAATCTCATAATTATCTGGCTCTTTGCAGAAATCCAAAATCACAGCTGCGTGATACATGATTCTCATAACCAGCTTTAGAAAACAAAGTATTTCACAATGCCTTTTCAGCAATTCTGATTGTTGGGGGGGAAAATTCTAAACAATAATGGTGCATCTTTTGTCAAAAAAAAAAAAAACAAAGAAAGAGAACCAAATAAAGTGTCAAGAATGAACTTGCATTTCTTTGGCAGGGTCAATGTATGTATGCTGCTGAATATTTGTCATACCACTCCTCCTTTCTCTGGGAAAGAGTGACACCCATGGACCTGAGAAATGGAGCTGCTAGGATTTATCCTCTGTGACCTGGGAGGGTTTTGCCACAGTAGTACTCTCCCGCCTCTCTCCATCTAGGCAGCCAGGCCTCAGGGCCATTGTCCTATGAGGTGGTTTGACATAAAAAGTTCTGTTTTGGCAAGATGAGCTAAAACAAGAAGATTATTTTTCTCAAACATTTAAACCCTGGAGATTGGAGAAATAGCACAGCAGGTAAGGCGCTTGATTTGCATGCAGCCAACCTGAGTTTGATCCCCAGCATCCCTGGAGCACTGCCAGGAGTGACTCCTGAGTGCAGGGCAGGAATAACCCCTGAGCACTGCAGGTGTGGCTTAAAACATACGTAAAAATAAACTGTTTAAGTCTCATGGATTTAGAAACTAAAGGACAATTATTATGGATCGAGGAATAATGAGGATTGTTCTACTTACTGCATATTTATTAGATGACTGGCCCTTTTCATTTATTGAAATATTAATAATAACTACAACAACAGCAATAATAATCAAAGATAACATTTATCAAGCTTTTGCTTGTGTTAAGACTTTACCTGTATCCTCTCTTTAACACTCATAACAACCATAAGACGGAAACTACCTCTTATCTTCATCACTTTTAGATGTGAGAGATAGGCTCAGAGTAGTTACTTCGCCTAAAATTGACCAGACCCTACAATTATCGTTATTTAAAGACAGGAGGTTCTGAGAGGCTCACCAACTAGGATTGGGTAATGAAGCTGAAGCTAAAATGAGGGTCCAAACTTTGGCCCAAACATTGGGCTAACACATTGAGCCCAACTCCCTGGGATGCTGCTCTGACCACCATCCTAGACTGTCACGTAGTAGAGAGTATTCAAGGTAATTGCCTGGATGAAAACAAGGAGGTTCCAAAAAAAAAAAAAAAAGGTGTTTCAAAAAGCTGCAATATATGATTTGCATGCAAGAGGCCCTGAGTTTAATTCCCAGTACCACCAGGCCCTCTGGCCCTCTGAGAACCACTAGGTGTGACCCTGAAGGCCCCCAAACACTGCAGGGGTGGCTCTAGGGAGCAGCATCAAGTTGCTGGGCCAGAGCATTAAACCAGTGTGCCAATTCCTCTTTGAGTGGTCCCCAGGGAACCTAGGCATTACTGTTTATGAGTGAAGTTCCCTTCCCCCCACACAAAAAGAATCAGAGAAATGCTGATGACAGAAATAATCTAGTCAGACATGAATTGTTTTAAGTGCTGCCCCCAGAGCCTTTCCTGAGTTCTGTGCAACTTAGATTTTTTTTTTTTCAGAGTCCCCTCCCCGCCATCCCCCTTCCCAGCTCATCCCCTGACTCAGTCGTGGGACTTTGCAGCCAATGGCGCTCTCCTTTGAGAAGTCAAAGCAGCATTCTGACCTTGATACCCTTTCTGGAGGATGGGTCGAAATAGTTACCAAATGTTAAGTTATACATCTGTCTGCACGATAGAAGCATAAAAAGCACCTGTGTCACAAAAAACCAGTGGAGAGAGATGAGGGGTGAGCAGACATGTACGTAAACGGAAACACTGGGAGAATTATGAAGACTAATTTCAGAGCCCCGGCAGCTGAAGACCTCCGGTTCCAGCCATAGCCATGCTTAAGACCACTCTCCACACGTTCAGACAAGCCTCATGCATGGAGGAACCAGCAGAGGAACCCAGGTGTGCGAGACCCAGGGCGTAGATCTCCAAGCCTGCTCGGATTGGGACTAGGGCCTCCTCCACTCAGATCCCCCATCTTCCAGTATGTAGGCATTACACCCACCAACTGCCCCCGGCACCGACCCAGAGACTATAAAAGTCTGCTTCCGGAAGCACATTGCTGCATTTGCGGCTGTGCAACATCTTATTATCTATTTCTTACTCTGGAGAACCTGGCAGGCTACCAAAAATATCCTACCCACATGGCAAACTCCCCGTGGTGTATTCAATATACAAAAAACCAGTAACAATGATGGGTCTCATTCTCCTGATCCTGAAAGAGCCTCGAATGTGGCACTTTTTAAAATCTCAGGGCTAGGACGAAGGAGACATTACTGGGGCCTGCTTGAGGCAATCGATGAACAACAGGATGACAGTGATACAGTGATACAGTGAACTTTCTGGATATACTTTTCAATTCCATCCCATTTCTTACTATTGTAAGAAATAGTAAGAAAATACTAAGAAAATACAGTCAAACACTGCCCGAGACTTAGCAAATCCTGCCCTTTTAAAGGTGACCTGCTGAGCTGTCATAAGAAATTCATTCTCTGCTCTGAGCCAAAAGGAAAACAAACTGGTCTACCACCGTGATCTTTCCCCTGGACTGGGATATTTTTCTTACAGCTATTATAAGGAAACCTTTTCCTCAGAACTCATTTGTTATTATGAAAGATTTTAAATCATTTGGTAGTCTGACACACACATGTTTATGTACCATATAAATAATTATGAACTAAATGTTTGGTCCTAAAGACTTAATTTCCAAGTGTGACTTGGCACAATCCGATCCTTAAGCTTGTCTCTGAGTACACTGACACTCTGACTAAAATTTCTCCTTACACTTGCTTTACAGGATTTCCCTGGCTGGCAGATCCAACTGGAATCAAACCATGAAGTACGAGGCAAAGTCCAAAACTGTGTATGTCTGCAAGGTCAGAGTTGCTCACAGAAAGTGGGGAAAGAGGTAAAGAAATAGGAATTTACTTGCAGTGCTATTTTCACAGACCACTAACTACACTGACTTAATCATGTTTTCAGGCAAAGAGGCCTTCTGTTTCCTAACATAAGTTGCAGCGTAACATAAAGTCCTGAATATTAAAAATATATTATTTTTTTAAAAATTTTAAATACTTTACCTTGTTCATTGTTTCCTCCATTAAGTAGGAGCTCATCATTTTGCCTTTTCAATTCTGTAATATACTTAAAAGCTTGGTCCAGAATCATATTCTTGCTCTGCCAAAGAAAAAGAACCATTTAAAAGTTTCAGTGAAAGCTTCAGTAATAGCTTGCCAAAAGAAAAATAAAACTTTGGTAAGGACTGAATCTGTGTACCCCAAGTACCCATGATGAAACCCTAATTAATGCCTTAAATGATACTACTTAATTAGGCGATGAAGACGGACCCTCATGAACAAGGTTTGTGTCAGTGTAGGAAAAGACCTGAGAGGTGATGGCTCTATCATGCGAAGGTGCAACTAGCAAGAGAGCCCACACTAGGTAGCAGGCCCCTTGACAGTAAAACTCCAGTCTCCAGAGCTGTAAGAAGTCCTATTGTTGAAATTACCCACGTTCTCAAAACAGCTCAACAGGCTGAATGCTTTGCAGGCAGGAAAACAGGATTCAGTACCCAGAACCAAATGGTCCCCAAGCACTCCTGAGCACCCACCTGCCCCCCAGCAAAGAACCAGGAGTGTCTCCCAAGCACCACCAGATGTGACCCCCTTCCCCCAAACAAAACAACAGATAAATTCCCCAGCCTACAGTAGTTTTATTCTCTAACAGCACAAACTGGCTAAGTCACTCTGTAATAATCTATTTTGTTTATGGGGTTTAAGGTTAGAAGACCTTATTTTTTTTTTAAAAAAAAATTGATCTCTGAGCAAATTCCAGATGGAAGAACATGGAAGGATGCTCTGTGAAAATGGGCGCAATGGAATCCACAGTAGGGAAGGCCCTTGGGTAAGGCTCTGTTTGGTTTGCCAGGAAAGTATTCTGAGGGTGAGCACAGCTAGAGGGATGCATGGGAGGGAAGAGCAGCAGGAGGAAGGGACTCAAGAACATGTGAAGAACTGAGATTGAAAAAAAATTTTTTTAAACCATTTTAATTTTGGTTCTAGGATTTACTATGTTGTCCCTCATACTTTTCATGGATGCATCATCCCAACACTACCCCCGCCCCCAAAGAGCTGCTTCCCCTCTCCCTGTGTCCCCAGGACAACCCCCCTCCCCCACCAACCTCCTATATAAGCTCAGTTCTATACACAACATCGGTGTTGTTCTCTTACTTTATTTTTTTAATTTTTATTTATTTTACGTTGCTTTTTGGGTCAAACCCTGCGTTGCGCAGGGATTACTCCTGGCAGTGCTGGGGGGATCAAATGGGATGCTGGGAATCGAGCCCGGGTCGGCCGCATGCAAGGCAAACGCCCTACCCGCTGTGCTACGGCTCCAGCCCCACTTTATTTTTTAAAATTTGATACTTAGGATAGATCTCTCTCACTAGGAATTTAGATTTTAATGTTATTCTTCACTCAGTCAACCACAACTACAAGCTATTCTAATAGGCTGAAAAAAAAAAGAAACAATATTACTTGATTGAACTCTGGTGTCATGCTCCTGATTCCATCCCTAAGCCTTTCCAGAGAGATTGTACGTTCTATCAAACATGTGTCCCTGTTCTTCATTCAAAAATTAATGTTTTTAATTAGAAATATAATATGTACATAAGGCAAACATGCAAATAATCCTAAATGACCACATAATTCATTTTAGCTTTAGCTCTCCAGACCCCTTTCCCATAGCAACCATAAGAAGGTTACTTGTTGGGGGCTGGAGTGAGAGCACAGTGGGTAGGGCATTTGCCTTGCACGCTAGGTTCGACTCCCAGCATCCCATATGGTTCCCCAAGAACCGCCAGGAGTAATACCTGAGTGTATGAGCCAAGAGTAACTCCTGTGCATTGCCGGGTGTGACCCAAAAAGAAAAAAAAAAAGTTACTTGTGTTCACTTCCAGAATGTTACGCACATCTACGTACAGTTAAAGTAGGTGGGAGATAGCACAGGGGTCGGGGTGACTATCCTTACATAGGTGGGACCCCCATTTCATCCACACCAGATACGAGTATGGAAATCCAGCTGCAAATCAGGCCCAAAAGGGGTAGAAAAGGAATATACAACAGACAGAACAGAAAAATAGAGGGAAACTTTTTACAAATCCTATACGACACTCTAAAAGACAAGGTGTGAGGACACAGGTTGAACTATGGCTCGGCCGTCGAGCACTTGCCTTGTGACTATGAGGCCCCAGGTTTGATCCCCAGCATTGGGGGGAAAAAAACCTGTGTAATTGTTTGAGTGGTGAGACCATTCATAAGATTGGAGGGAACGTTCTGCATGCAGGAGGCTCAACTTCAATCCCTGGCACCACAATGGTTCGCCAAGTACTGGCGAGAGCAATCCCCAACCATCATGGCCGCAGGCCCTGCGCACCACAGGTAGTCCAAAAAATACAGAAAGAAAAAAGGCAAGATGATACTGTTGCCCGAGGGAGGGAAAATGTGGCTTGTGTAAAAATATATGGATGACCAAGGGTGCAAAAAATACAGCAGAAATGACATCTGCACCTGTATGTTCATTGCAGCACAATAGCCAGAATCTGAAAATAACCCGAGTGCTTGAGAACAGATGACTGGTTAAAGAAACTTTGGTACATCTACACAATGGAATACTATGCAGCTGTTAGGAGAGACGAAGTCGTGAAATTTTCTTATAAGTGGATGGACATGGAGAGTATCATGCTAAGTGAAATGAGTCAGAGAGGGACAGATATAGAAGAACTGCACTCATTTGTGGAATATAAAATAACATAGTATGAGATAGATACCCAAGGGCAGTAGACACAAGGGCCAGGAATATTGCCCCATAATTGGAAGCCTGCCTCATGATCTGGTGAAGAACGCAGCTGGAATAAAGAAAGGATCACTAAGTAAATGATGGTTGGAGGGATCATTCAGAATGGGAGATGGTATGCTGAAAGTAGATAAAGGACCAAACGTGATAACCTCTCAGTATCTGTATTGCAGACCATAATGCCCCAAAGTAGAGAGAAAATATGGGGGAAATTGTCTGCCATGGAAGGAGGGGAAGGGTTGGAAAGGGGTGGGGGTATACTGGGGACATTAGTGGTGGAGAAATGTGCACTGGTTTAGGGATGGGTGTTTGATCATTGCATGACTGAAACTCAAACATGAAAGCTTATAACTGTACCTCACAGTGATTCAATAATAAAAAAAAAAAAGGCCCCTCGTTCGTCCAATGGAGACGTTACTATTCCATTACTATTCCAATAATAAAAAATTTAAAAATATATATGTGGATGAAAAAAAAAGAAAAAAAATGCCCTTAAAAATTAAGAACACAGGAAAACGAGGAGACCAACCAGCAGAGCTCAAAAGAGAATAGAGGGCTAAAAAGTAAAGTCTCAAAAGAAAAAGAAAAGAAAAGAAGATGAAAATTATATGGTATATATGATTATACAGAAGGATGTCTGAAAGACAGAGGAAACATGGGGGAAATTATAGATAGACATATAGAAAATTTAGAAAGTGAAAAAACAGTAAGGCCGTTATTAACTATATAAAAAACAAAGTTACATCTGAGTATGGTAAACTTTTTGCCTCAACCTATGTAACATTTATAATCATAACAGCAAATGATTAATGTCAATTCAGTCCAAAGCCAGAGTGGATGGCTGAGAGGCTGGCTCAGGCTCTGAGCACCTGCCTCGCAAAGGGAGACCACGAATTCCATCCCCAGCCATGCCACAGGTGCAGGGTCTGGCCCAGAAGAGCTCTGCTATGCCAGTCTGGTGATTCAGCTGTCAGTGACCTCTACTGGACTGCAGCCAGGTGTGTGGGAGCACCTCAAGGAAAGGGGGGCAGCCTCTAGCAAGCACTGTAAAAATAGCCTTAAACATCATCTGCGGCAGCGATCACGAGAACATGGGTAACCATCAGAAATAAAGGAATGTGAGGGGCTGGAGCAATAGCACAGTGGGTAGGGCATTTGCCTTGCATGCGGCCGACCTGGGTTCGATTCCCAGCATCCCATATCCCAGCATCCCTGAGCACCGCCAGCAGTAATTCTTGAGTGCATGAGCCAGGAGTAACACCTGTGCAACACCAGGTGACCCAAAAACCAAAAAACAACAAGAAAAGGAATGTGAGTCGACAACTAAAGGAGTCTCCATACTGGCAAGCACGACACCATGGCAAGAGCACTGCAACCTGATGGAAGCCCCCACAAGCACCACTACAACAACAGCAACAAATGTGTGAGCGCCACAGCCAGGCTTGAGTATGGCCCTTGACCACCACCACGACTATAAGAAGAGGCCTGAGGCATTATGTCCTCGCCATCGGGCTAAGTATCACAGGGAGAAGCCCCTGGCCCCAGCCCCAGCATTGCTGGGTGTGGCCCCTACTTAAAAAAGGAAGAAAGAGGGTAAAAAGGAACTCTCACCCACTGCTGGTGGGAATGTTATCTGGTAACAGTCTCTATTGAAATGGTATGGAGTGTTCTCAGTAAACTTAGAATTGGGCTGCCTTATGACCCAGCAATTCCACTTTTGTACATCTACCCCTAGGACATAAAAAAAAAAAATCCCTCAAAAGGACATATGCACACCATTATTCATTGCTGCACTCAGTACAATAGCTAAGACAAGGAATCCGTCTAGGTGCCCAATGACTGATGAATAGATTATGAAGATGTGGTATATATACACAATAGAATATTATGCAGCTGCAAGAAATAATGAAATCGTGCAATTTGCTGCAATATGGCTGGAACTGGAAGATATCAAGTTGAGTGAAGTAAAGCGAGAAGAAGGGCAAACCCAGGATGACCTCACTTATCTGTGGTATATAGAACACTGAATGAGGAAATGTACTCTAATAAAAGGGGGATCATCCTTGACCCCAGAGTTTAGAGAGGAGAAGAACAAAGAAAGAAAAAAAATCAAGGAGGCAGGTTGGGGGAAGAGGAGAGAACGGGAAGCATTGGGTGAGCAGGCATCAGGGCTTTAGTTAACGGGTGATGTGGGAGAGTGGGAGAGCCATCTACCCCAAACACAGACTCAACAACAAGTAATGAGCTCAAGAGAGGACGTGGGCTTCTCCAAGGGCAGAGAGAGCCCATAGACACATTCCAGCATTAGACATGAAAGTAAACATCTCAAGAGGGCAGATGCGGGCAGCGTATGTGCTCAGGCACCACATGTGCTCAGCCACGTGGGCACAAGCAACACACGGGCTCGGGCAGCATATGTGCCTGTACATGGAACTTTATGAAGAATAGATCATAAGAACTGGTCACCCAAAAGTATCAATAAATCATCAAAGGAAAGTTGTCAATGGATGTATGTGATGGAACAAACCAGCAAATGCAATCCTGGATCTAAGTGATGAAAAGTTTCACTTATGGAGCTGGAATCTTTTTTTTTTTTTTGATTTTTGGGTCCAACCTGGCAATGCTCAGGGGTTACTCCTGGCTTTGCGCTCAGGAATTACTCCTAGCAGTGCTCAGGGGACACATGGGATGCTGGGAATCAAATTCGGGTAGGCTGCATGCAAGGCAAACACCCTACCCGCTGTGTTATTGCTCCAGCCCCAAGGAGTTGGGATCTTTTATCTACACTGACTTCACAGAAAAAAAACAATGAAGATATTAACAAATGCAAATTGGCAGAAGTTTTTGTTTTGTTCTGTGTTTTTTGTTGTTGTTGTTGTTGGCAGCCATACCCAGAGGTGCTTGGGGCTTACTCCTGGTTCTACGTTCAGAAATCACTCCTGTCTTGGGGACCATTTGGCTGAATTTTTTCCCCAATGCCTCACAAACAGATTAACACATCTATATGTAGATGTAATCATGATTCAAGATCAAAGTAATTCAAGATCTTAATTAGAGATCTGAAAGCATATAGTACATCTGATCACATAATAAATATTTGAAGTATAGAAAGAATTCAAATAAGGTATATAAAAATTTAAGCTAACAATAAACTATGATTTTGTTTTTTCTCTTTCGGTCACAGCACGCGATGCTCTGGGGTTACTCCTGGCTCTTCCCTCAAGAATTACTCCTAGCAGTGCTCAGGGGACCAAATGGAATGCTGGGAATTGAACCTGGGTCGGCCGCATGCAAGGCAAATGCCCTACCCACTATGCTATTGCTCCAGCCCCTAAACTATGATTAACTCCAAAATTCATAAATGGCAAAGAACAAAAATACCCAAGAGTAAAGAAACAAACTAGGGACCTATCTGTTCGCTAGTAATAAATGAAGTAGGAAAGCCCTTCTTACCTGTTTCAGTGCAGGGGAACATGGGATGAGTTCTCCTATTCTGTTTATCCCAGCATTGATTTTCTTCTTTCTGTGTCTCTCCACTAGATAGGGGGGAAATCATTTATCAAACGTCATAGTACGACTGTCAAGGTACTCATTCTCCCTGGGAAAAGACCTTTTAGGTAAAGGAGTCCTTTGGGGATCTTTTTGTAGGGGGCAGGTCTGTGGGGGAAGCCAGACCCAGCAATGCAACGCTCGGGGCTTTTCCCAGCTCTGAGGCCCAGGCCCACCACACGCAACGCAAGCACCCTACAAGCCATACTCTCTGCCAATCCTCCCCCTACAAGCTCTCCTACCTTCAGAAATCTTAACAAAGAGTACCTACCAAAACAACTCCAATGAGATTTCCAATAATGTCACAATTTAACTAGTATTATGGAAGGTGACCTAAAAATACTTTTACTGGCATTTTAAAGGACATGATAATCATAATTAAATACAGATTGCCTACAGAAATTGATCACAGAATACTACTATAAGGCTATTATATTTCAAGTAATCACTAGATATTTTAATGTTACATTTCAAAAATCCACTAATAAGTTACTAGAAATCTGCCTCTATCTAGCCCATGGGCATAGAAAGTCTATCTAGGGAGGTTAAAGCAGCTTAAATACTTTCTTAACTGTTCAGAAATAGCTATCAGCACAGCGGGCAGGGCGTTTGCCTTGCACGTGGCCAACCCGGGTTCGATTCCCAGCATCCCATATGGTCCCCTGAGCACCGCCAGGAGTAACTCCTGAGTGCAGAGCCAGGAATAACCCCTGTGCAACGCCAGGTGTGACCCAAAAAGCAAAAAAAAAAAAAAAAAACAAGAAACAAACATGCCCTGCATTCTATTTAGAAGTATACTGGACTTCCCCAGTGAGTGATAACTTAAAACATTACCTGCATGAATATGTTAATTATTAAATTATCTATATAGGTGAGTCAGAATATAATAAATCATCCTCACGTGATTCAGAGTATGTCTGTCAATTAAAATGAATAAAGGAATACTTTCCTAAAGCAAAATAAGATTAAACTAAGGTCAGCCACGTGTAAGGTATGTACTTTAACAACCTGAATTATGTCTCTGGTCCCCAAATGTTTAAAGGTTTTTTTAAAAAAAAAAATCAGCAAACTCAGTCTTATGGGGTGCAGAACAAATCATGATCTTGTAATTTTAGCATAAAAATTAAAACCAGTAGCTGGGGAACGGGTTGGAGGGCTGGAGTGCATGCTTTGGATGCAGGAGTCTTGGGTTTGATTCCTGGCACCATATGTTCTGCTAGGAGTGGCCCCTAAGGACTACTGGGTATGGTCTAAAAGGGGAGAAAATTATAATTAAATTATAAATATAATTAACAGCTAGAAAGTTTTTTTTAAAGTAAAAATGCTAGCAAATAAAATTTAAATTGTTTCTACCTGCATTGTGTGTCTCCCGGTTTTTCTTTCTGAAAAGCAAAAACGCAGATAAAAGGAACATGAAAATAATGGGAAAACATTCTCACCACTTTTTATTTTGAGAACCGTAAAATTGATTTTATGAATTTATATAACTCGATCAGTAAGATGCTATCGGAAGAAAACTGTTCTTAAAAGGGGTTATAGTACAGAGACCTAATTATAGATACATCAATATAAATTTGAAATCCACAATTTCTAAAAGTAGCCATAATCCTCCATTCTTACACACCCAAATGCCATTGATTTGGACATAATCAATCATTTGTAAACCTTTACTCTCTTAAAAATGTAAATTAGGAGCTAGTTACCTCTCAAAGTGTTGTACCAAGTGGGTGACTCCTGGTGTTTGCTCTGGCACCTGGCCAGGGGTAGAGCTGGACATATAAGGGAAACAAGCAACAGTACAAAAAAAATCAAGTAATCCCCAGGGAGGCAAGTGTGGCACCACTGGAACCCATCTCTGACAACTGGGAACTGTGCTACTTTCTTCATTTGTGCACTAAGGTTACCCAAACTCTGAAGCTTTTTACAAAGCTAATCTTTTAATGAATCAGTGAAAATATTTTTCCCCCTTAATGTGCAATTACTTGTGTGTTAGCATTCTCTAATAGCTATTTGCCAAGAAAAAAGAACAACTTAGTATTAATGGAAACACTGGCTGGCTGTGCAATTCTTAGCAGAAATACGGCCCAAACTTTGACAAATTCAGAAAGGGGGCTATGGAGAGAACCAGAAATAATACTGCATATTTGTTTTAATGAATTTTAAGATCATAAAATGTCTACCCAAACTGATTTCACCCTAAGTGAAACTTGGGATCTACAGGCTACAAATTAAATTTTCAGGAGAAACTAAATATTTGGCAAATAACTGGTATTATTTTAACCACTAAAAGTACCTTATTTGTTACACTGCTAGTACAATAAGGATATGTAAATTCTTTAGTTTATACGACTTTTCGGTAAATCTACATCTATGATATTATTGGAGAGCAATAGTTTTCTCATTATCCAAATGAAGGTGCCCTAAGGACTAACTATTTAGCAAATAGAGAAAGAGGGAGAGAGAGACCAATTCTAATTCTATTTCTTATCTATAAAATATATCATTTATAGTCTGTATCTACATACCTGTGCTGCTTTTTTGTAGGAGTCTCATTCTCTGTCATTTCTGGCATGGTTACAGTGATAGAAACCTACAAGACATGAAAAGACATACCAGAAATTTACATTCAAACTCTTAGAGAAATTAATAGCAATTTATTTGAATAAAAAAATACTAAAGGAACGAGAAATGGTTGTCACGAAAAAGCACTGGACCAGGCAGTAGAAAAATGTGTAAGAAAATTAAAAATGGGTAAGATATATTATTGCTAGCCAACAGGCAACAGGGTGAATAAGAGATGGAATCAGCAGAAAGAAGCCTGGGGCAGAGACTGATTGCTATAAGCCTAGAAATCAAGAGAAGTTTCAAGAAGAAGTGGATTTGAGCAAGGCTTACAAAGATAGCAAAAGCAATTCACTGCTACATGGACGGGCCTGCAGCGTCTCACGCTGAGCGAAGCTCGTCTGAGGGAGAGGGGCCGACACAGAATGATCTCTCTCATGTGGAACAGAAAGAAACATTTTTAAGAAAATAACAAAGGTCCAAAGGCAACAGAAAGAAGGAGAACAGGTCTTCAATGGGAAGCGGACCACTAGGGTGGGGATGGGGGGTAAATTAGGGAGGGGAACACAAGGACAATGGTGAAGGGGAAAAGTACCAGGTCTAGAGGCAATGCGGGCACTGGCAGAGGGATTAGTGTTGGAACATTGTATGCCTGGAACTTATTAATGAATAACTTTGTAACTTTATAATTCATGGTGATTAAAAATTAAAAATATTACTAAAAAAAAGAAAAAAAGGTAAAACATTATCTTGGGAGGGACTGGAGAGCTAGTACAGTAGGTGAGCACCACCAGGAGTGACCCCTGAGCACAGAGCGAGGCCTAGGTCAGAGCAGGGGTAACACCGCCTCCCCCAAACAAAACAACAACAACAAAAAATTATCATGGGGAAGACAGGGAAGACCCCACTGAGTTTAGAAAGAGCTTTTTTATTCATGACAGTAACGGTCTTATCACTATCACTGTCACCCCATTGTTCTTCAATTCGCTCGAGCGGGGCCCAGTAACGTCTCCATTCGTCCCTGTCACGTGCAAGTGTAGCCCGATGACATATTGGGGGCTCCTTCAGGGTCAGGGGAATGAGGACCGTTCATTGTTACTGTTTTTGACATATCGAGTACGCCACGGGTAGCTTGTCAGGCTCTGGCGGTATAATATAATGTAACGGTACTATATGCAACTTAAACTAAAACAAAAGTCCCTTTTCTGAATACACAAAACAAAAATGAGAAGCAAATATCTGGTATACATGCAGTGTGTGTCATGCATAAGCATTGATTTGGAAATCTGCTAGGCTTCTTTCACTCATAGTGCCAGGTTTTGGTGTGTTTTTTTTTTTTTTCTGCTCAACCATCTGTATTTAGGGCTTACTCCTGGCTCTGTGCTCAGGGATCACTCTGGGGGACTGGGGGTGGGGGGCGGGAAGAAAACACAGACCACATGGGATGCAAGGGATCAAACCAGAGTCCATCATGTGCAAAGCAAACACCCTACTCACTTTACTATTGCTCCAGCTTCTGAACGCTAAAATTATTTCGTTTGTTTTCGTTTGAGAACCACACCCAGCAATGCTCAGGAGTTTCTCCTGGCTCTGTGTTCAGGAATTACTCTTGGTGGTACTCAGGGGACCATATGGGATACCAGGGATTGAACCCAGGTCAGCCCTGTACAGGCAAGTGCCCTACCGTCCGTACTGTCTCTGCAGACTTCAAACTGCTAGAATTCTCAAGCCATCCTTTGAGACATTAAAATCTAGGTGTGCTTTATTTAAAGTGTCAGGCTTCTAAAGAATATTCATTCTATAGGGAATATGTGCAGATGTCAAAGAAGCATCAAAGTAAATCTGTTAAAATATTAAGAGAGGAATGTAAACTATTATAAGTGATTTCTTTCTCTTTGATTTTCAAATTTTTTATAACAAAAACTTAAATGTTTTAAATCCCAGGCATTGAAAGCCTTTTAAAAAGTGGTCAAGTTGGGATGCTCATTTATGCACTGAAGGATTTATACTCATTTATACACTGAAGGAGACCCAAATATAGTTTCCTACTTTCTTTCTGAGAGAAAAAGAACACTTCTGGAACCTCAACTTTAATACAAAACAGATCGGTCACAGTATCTAGATCACTGGGTTGTTCTGAAGAGGAACTGGTATGGGAGAATAAAGAAACAAACTGCACAGAGGTAATAAGAATTTGATAAACGTCAACTATAAATATTCATGGGGAATTTCAGGTTAAGACTTTAGTCCTGGAAATGAGGTGGGGGGCGGGGGGAGGAGGGAGGGCCCCGGGAAATACGTAGAAATGAAGACAGACGATGTGGCAGCAGAAAACACCAAGTGAAGCAGTCTGAGGGGAAACAACCAACTTCATCTCCAACCGTCTGTTGCTCCTCTCTAACAGCTGTGACGCTCCCTGTAAGCCTAAGAGCAACACGCTTACAGCAGATAACCATACATAACAATGTGCGAGGCAAATAAATAATAAACCTTTGTCACCTTTCTCACCAAAGGGCTTGCCAAACTTCTTCACTTTTGATTCCTGGCTTCCAATGCCTCCCGTTTATAATCCAAATCCATCATCTTCTGCGAGAAGATGGTCTATAAGTTATGTTTTCTTCTTACTACACAAGAGGAAAAAAGAGTCAATGTTTATGCCCCAAGATTTCCATTAGTAACATGTAAAATAGGACCTGAGAATGTATAACACATGCAGACTTTTAATGACTTCTTTTAGTGGCTTTTTTTTTTTTAGCGGCTTATCCTGAATTCTCCCTACCAGCAACAGCTAATGAAAGAAGTTGCTTTCAAATGGATTACTCATGCTCCACAGAGAGGGTGGTCTCGGAGACGCGGACTCGCTCGGAGGAGGCAATCTTTCCTTGCATCATGCACACTCACAGTCCACAGGTTCTCCCTGTTCTTCCCTAAAATCTGTCCTTAGAGTATCAAGCTGAATGAAATAAGCTAGATGGAGAGGGACAGACATAAAATAAACCCACTCATATGTGGGATATAAAGAGACATAGTGGGGGAATAGCCAATGGGCCAAAGTGAAAGAAACAGTGAGCAGAAATGGTGCTGGTAGGAAGCCAGCTACTGAGGGGGTGTGAGGTGTGGGCAGGGAAAGAACCACTATAACCAGTGACGGAGGCGAGTGCTCACTCTGCATCCGTCTGGACTAGCTGCTGAAAAGGGTCGAGTGACATGCATGATACCCTATAACTACAGTACTGTAATCCACAGTGCCTAAAAGGAGGCAAGGTGGAGATGAATTCAAGAGGAATGAGAGAAGACTCACAAGGTCCAGAAGACCAGGAGGAAAATTCTGATGTAGAAGTAATAGTTAAAGAAATTATTATTGAGGTGTTTTCCAAGTCGAAGAGCGCACGCCCCCAAGTTCAAGATACCCCAAGGGTACCAGGTAAAAAAGATCCAAATGAAAATTCTTTGTGACCCATTTCAATCAGAATGACTAAAGCCATAGAGAGAGATAGAATACTTAAAGATCGACAAATGAAATTATATACAAAGGACTTTCCTTAAAATTTAAAGCAGCCAACCTGTATTCTATCTCCTGCATCCCATATGGTCCTTTGAGCACTGCTGGGATTGATTCCTGAGTGCAGAGCCAGGAGTAAACCCTGATCATCACCATTTGTGCCCCAACCCCCATTAAAAAAAAAAAAAGATTTACAGCAGATTGACCAAATGACACCCTGTGAAATCAAAGACAATGGTTGGATATAGTTTTTTTTCTAAAAACACAGTAAAATGAGTGATACTTTACCTAGCCAGACTTTCATTCAGACTTGAAGGAACAATGCACAAATTCACAAGTAAACAACAGCTTAAGAACTTTATAGACTCAAAACCAACCTAACACAAAGAACTGAAGGGGCTAGTTTAAGATAAGAAATATAACACAAACACACCAAACTTACACAAAGATGGCAAGAAATTCCATGATAATAATCTCACTCAATGTTAATGGCCAAAATTCACTGATTAAGAGACAAAGAGTGGCAAGATGGATTAGAAAACTGAATCCAACTTTCTACTGCCTGTAAGAAATACATCTGCCTTTCCCCCCTGGCGACGGTGGCATGGTGGCCACCATCTTTCAGGGCCTAATGGTATGAGCCACGTATGAGGCTGCAGTGACAAGGCACATGGGACCTCAAGGGATGGGGGATGGAACCCGCCCTTCTCCCCACCCTGAATTGCCACCCACAAATGCCTCCTCTGGCTCCTGAATGGCCATGATCCCAGAGGCACACAAACCAATCTCAGATACCACCAGTTTTTGGCAGAAATACATCTGAACTGTGCTTTAAACTACAGTGCCATGCCACCCTGGGAGGGGAAAGGTGTTTGTCCCTCTGCCTTTTCCCTCTGGCGACGGCAGCATGGTGGTCACCATCTTTCAGAGCCTTCAGGACAGCCAGGTGATGAGGCACGTGGGGCCTCGTGGGATCGGGGGTGGAACCAGCCCTGCTCCCTGCCCTGACAGGGCTCCGAGTTGCCGCCTATGAATGCCTCCTCCGGCTCCTGAATGACCTTGATCCCAGAGGCACACACACCAATCTCAGAACCCAGCAGCTTTTTGGCAGTAATCCCTCCAGATTTATTACTGAAATATCAGAAATCCAAAATCTATCACAGCCACGCGACATCATCACTGTCCTCCCGTTGTTCATCGATCTGCTCAAGCAGGCCCAATAACGTCTCCATCGTGAGACTTGTTACAGTGTTTGGCATATGGAATACATCACGGGGAGCTTGCCAGGCTCTGCCGTGCGGGCGAGATACTCTTGGTAGCTTGCTGGGCTCTCCGAGAGGGGCGGAGGAATCGAACTCGGGTCCGCCATGTTGGCTGCGTGCAAGGCAAATGCCCACTGCTTTGCTATCACTCCAGCCCCATAATCAGCAATAGAAAACAAATTTTCTAATGATGTCTTTTTGGCATGTCTGATTGCTGGGGAAAATTCCAAATAATAATGGTGGCTCTTTTGTCGTAATACTGAATGTGATCAATGTAGAGCAAGAGTAAAGTGGAAATCTGCCACACAGGCAGGGGGAGGAGTGGGTGGGGGGTATACTGGGGTTCTTGGTGATGGAAAATGTGCACTGGTGAAGGGATGGGTGTTGATCATTGCATGACCGACTGAGACTTAAAGTGAAAGGTTTTGTGGCCGTTCTCACAGTGATTCAATAAATAAAAAGTTTAAAAAGAAAAAAAAAAAGAAATACAGCTGGGCAGTAAGGGTATACACAGACTCAAATTCAAAGGATGGGACACAGCAGTGAGTCCTGGAAGACACCACAGTGTCTCTCAAGGACCCATACCAAGCCAATTTCACTGGGCACCCCAGATGGAGCAGGTGAACTATCCCTCCTACTCTAAATGGACCAAGAGCTTCCACAAGCAAGGCCCTGGTATGCAGGTTCCAAAACTAAATCTCTAGGCCACATGGCGGAAAGAGGAGACGGGCTGATCCTCCCCAGCACCCCACCCACTAGGCAGCCTGGCTGTCAGGCCCCCAATCTGCCTCCGGGCACCATCTTACCACACCAACAGCTCTGGCCCAGAGACTCCTAATGGAATCCCAAAATGGATTAGAGACCTACAGAGATGTCTCTGGAACCCAGCCATTTACAATCTAGCATTCCAGAAGCACACAGCTGCAAAAGTGGCCACGCGAGCTCTCCTGATAATCAAAATGAGTAATGGAAAATAAATTATCTAGTATCTGCGCTGGCAGGTAAACCTAAATGATTGTGGGGAGATTCAAGCAAAACATAATGCCCCAAAGTAGAGAGAGTATTGGGGAAACTGTCTGCCACAGAGGCAGGGTGAGAACTGGGGTGGGGGTGGGGGCATACAGGGGACAATGGTGGTGGAAAATGTGCACTGGTGGAGGGATGGGTGTTCGATCATTGTAGAGCTGAACTGCAAACATGAAAGCTTTGTAACTCCATCTCATGGTCATTCAATAAAATCAAATAAAAGGTTGGAGGACAATATTTCAAGAAAACACGAATCACGACCATCCTTTTATTCGTCGATTGCCTCGAGCAGGCCCCAGTAACGTCTCCTTCATCCTAGCCCTGAGATTATATTCAAGGCTCTTTAGGAGAATGAGACCCATCATTGTTACTGGTATTTGGCATATTGGGTACGCCACGGGGAGTTTGCCAGACTCTGCCGTGTGGGCAGGCTACATTCGGTAGCCTGCCAGTTTGTCCAAAGTAGGAATGAGATAATAAGATGTCATAATAAGTTGTCGCGCGGCTGCAAGCCCCGGGACCCGCTTGCCTTTGTTCCTCTGCCGGTACCTTCAGGTGTGTGGAGAGCGGTCTCAGCATGGTGGTGGCTGATCCTGGAGGTCTTCGGCTGCCGGAGCCCTGGTCGAGGCGGGGAGGAAAGCTCAACCCGCTCCCTCCAAGGGGCCCCGGCGAGGACAGCCAGGCGCGGGGGCAGGAGACTGCATTGTTCTCTTCCAGGAGCTGGTTTTTATAGTCTCTGAGTCTTGGCCGTTGATGGGATTACACGGCGCCAGGGGGCCAGCTGGTGGGTGTGACCCCCGCCTACTGGAATTCGGAGGATCTGGGTGGAGGATGCTCAGCCCCGATCTGAGTAGGATCAAGAAAACAACACCCACAAAAAAGCCAAGGTGGCCGGCCACACTAGTATCAGACACACTGACTTCAGGACTAAAAGAGTTATAAGCACAGAGGGGGTCATTTCTTTTTTGTTTGGTTTTGAGTCACTCTGGCAGTGCTCATAGGTTTCTCTTGGCTCTGCACTCATGAATTACTCCTGGTGGGTTCAAGGAACAATATGGGATGCCAGAGATCAAATAATCTATGTTGGCCGTATGCAAGTGTCCTACCTGTTGTACTATCTCTCCAGCCACACAAAAGGTCACGATCAGGACCATCCTGTTAATTGTCGATTGCCTCGAGCAGGCCCCAGTAATGTCTCCTTCGTCCTAGCCCTGAGATTTTTTTAAAAGTGCCATATTCAAGGCTCTTTCAGAGTTAGGAGAATGAGACTCATCATTATTATTGGAATTTGGCCACGGGGAGTTTGCCAGACTCTGCCGTGTGGGCAGGTGACATTCGGTAGCCTGCCAGTTTGTCCAAAGTAGGAACGAGACATTAAGATACAAGAGGTCATTTCTTTCTTTTTTATTTTTTTATTTATTTATTTTTTTTGGCTTCTTGTTTACACCTGGTGATGATCGGAAATTATTCCTAGCTC
This sequence comes from Sorex fumeus, assembly GCF_029834395.1. Classification (NCBI taxonomy): domain Eukaryota; kingdom Metazoa; phylum Chordata; class Mammalia; order Eulipotyphla; family Soricidae; genus Sorex; species Sorex fumeus. Next base: position 10,352,091 of record NW_026606322.1, on the reverse strand, counting down.
TTCGCTGAGGAATTACTCCTGAAGGTGCTGGGGGACCATATGGGATGCCGGGAATTGAATCTGGGTTGGTCACGTGCAAAGCAAACGCCCTCCCCGCTGTACTATCACTCCAGCCTGAGAGGGTGGTTTCTTAATGATAAAGGGGTATGTTAGGAAGACCTCACACTTTTAAACATATGTGCTCTTAGTAAGGAAACAGTAAAATACATTAAACAGCTGCTAATAGATTTGAAGGAAGACATTGATAGAAACACAATAATATTTGGAGACTTCAACACACTGCTCTATTACCATGTGATAGACCAATTAGACTAAAATTTAGCAAGAAATTACTGTATTTAAAGGAAGAAATGGGAAAACAGAGGTGACTTGGTAGACAAATATGGGGCCTTAAAGCCCCCCAAAGCCAAATACACATTCTTATCAAATGCACATGAAACATTCTCCATGACAGATCACATGCTGGGTCACAAAACATACCTACATAAAGGCAAGAAAATAGCTACTGAATCAACTATTTTCACGGACCATGATGCACTGAAAACAGAAGATAATCACAAACAGAAATGGAAAAAATAACTCACACACCCAGAAATGAAACAGTTCACTATTGAACGAACAGTGGGTCAGAAAGGAGATTAGAGAGGAAATCAAAAAATTACTGGACATAAATGAAGACGAGAAGACAAGCTACCAGAACTTGTGGGACATTGTAAGAATGTTCATAGCTATGCAAGTATTCATCACGGTAACAGTGGTATAAGAGGAAAGTTCATAGCTATGCAAGTATTCATCAGGAGGAAAGGGCCACATAAATAACCTAAGAAACTGGAAGACAACCAACAGAAAGAGTTCAAAGCAAGCAGGAGGAAGGAAATAATAAAACTGAGAGACGATATTAATAAATTGGAATCTAAGAAACAATCCAAAAAATTAACGAAACCAAGAGCTGGTTCTATGAAAAAATAAATAAGATTGAGAAACCACTAGCAAGACTCACAAAGAAAGAGAACACTAACCAAATTAGAAAGGCTGGAGTGATAGCACAGCGGTAGGGCGTTTGCCTTGCATGCAGCCAACATGGCCGACCCGAGTTGGATTCTTCCGCCCCTCTCGGAGAGCCCGGCAAGCTACCGAGAGTACTCGATATGCCAGACACAGTAACAACAAAGTCTCCAATGGAGACGTTACTGGGCCCGCTCGAGCAAATCGATGATCAACGGGAGGGCCTTTACTTTACTTTTTTTAGAAAGAAAAACGAGTTATCACAACAGATATCTCAGAAATTCAAAGGATTGTGAGGGATTACCTTGAAAATCTTGAAGTCATCAAACTAAAGAATCTAGAAGAAATGGATAAATTCTTGAATTCTTACAACCTCCCAACGCTGAACCAAGATGATATAGAACAACTAAACAGGTCTATTACTACTGAGCAAATCCAAATGGTAATCAGAAGTCTGTCCAAAAATAAAAGCCCAGGCACAGATGCAGTCACTAGTGAGTTCTTTCAAACCTTTAAAGAAGACCTATTGCCAATTCTTCTCAGGCTGTTTCAGGAAATCAAAAAAACAGAAACACTCAGTTTCTATGAAGCAAATCAAAAGCAGACAGAGATAGCACCAACAAACTTGGTAATAAACTGATATCCCTGATGAACACAGATGCAAATACCTTCAACAAAATATTAGCAAACTGAATCCAACATTTCAGAAAAAGATCATACAACACGACCAAGTAGGATTCATCCTTGGGATGCAGGGATGGCTTACCATGTGCAAGTCAATGTAATATACTATATCATAATACAAGAAAAAAATCATATGATCCTATCAATAGATACGAAGAAAGCATCTGAAAATATCTAGCACCCATTGATGATTAAAAAAAAAAATTCTTTAAAAAACTGGGAATTGCCTGGATTCCTATGGTTTCCCAAAGATGAACAAAGAAGATCTGGAATACCTGAAAAGACCCATTAATATCAAGGAAATTGAAACTCTAATCAAAAGTCTTCCCAAAAATAAAAGCCTAGGTCCTATGGATTCACTAGTGAATTCTTCCAAACATTTAAAGAGGACCTATCACCAATTCTCCTCACACTTTTCCTAGAAATCAAAGACAAAGAAACAGTCTCCCAAACAGTTTCTATGAGGCACATATCTCCATAATACCAAAAGCAAACAAAGACACCACAAAAAAGAAAACTACAGGCATATATCCCTGATGAACACGAATGCAAAAACACTCAACAAAATATTAGCAAACAGAATCCAACAAATTCTCAAAAAGATCATAAACCACGACCAAGTGGGATTCATCCCAGGGATGCAAGGATGGTTTAAGATTCAGAAATCAATCAACATAATCCATCATATCAACAAAAGAAAAGAAAAAATCACATGATCATATCAATAGATGTAGAGAAAGCATTTGACAAGATCCAACATCCATTTATGATGAAAACTCTAGCCAAAATGGATTTTGACAGAACTTTCCTCAATATAGTGAAAGCCATCTACCACAAACCCATGGCAAGCATTATTCTCAATGGGCAAAAACTAAGAGCATTCCCTCTAAGATAAGGAACAAGACAAGGATGCCCACTCTCACCACTTCTTTTCACTATAGTAGTGGAATTACCTGCAATAGCAATTAAGCAAGAAAAAGATATTAAGGGTATCCAGGTAGGAAAGGAAGAAATTAAGCTCTCACTATTTGCAGAGGACATGATACTATATTTAGAGAACCCTAAAACCTCTACCAAGAAGCTCCTAGAAACAATAGACTTGTATAGTAAAGCTGCAGGCTATAAAATCAATACCCAAAAGTCCAGTTTTCCTATACACAAATAATGAGAAAGCAGAAAGTGAAATGAAAAAAGCAATCCCGTTCACAGTCATGCCTCAGAAAATCAAGTACCTCGGGATCATCTTAACTAAGGAGGTAAAAGACCTGTAGAAAAAAAAAAAAACTATAAAACGCTACTACACAAAATAAAAGAGGGCACAAGAAAATGGAAACATATCCCTTGCTCATGGATTGGAAGAATTAACATTGTCAAAATGGCAGTACACCCCAAAGCATTATACAGATTCAATGTGATCCCTTTAAGGATACCCATGACTTTCTTCAAAGAAATGGATCAAACACTCCTGAAATTCATATAGAACAAGCAGCCACCACGAACAGCTAAAGCAATTCTTGGGAAAAAGAAGATGGGAATTATCACCTTCCCCAACCTTAAACTCTACAAAGCAATTATAATTAAAACAGCATGGTACTGGAACAAAAACAGAGCTACAGACCAATGGAACAGGGTGAAATATCCTTACACACACCCTCAAATATATGATCACCTAATCTTTGATAAGGGAGCAAGAAATGTGAAGTGGAGCAAGAAAAGCCTCTTTAACAAATAGTGCTTGCAAAACTGGACAGCTATATGCAAAAAAATGGGCTCAGACCTCTACCTAACACCATGTACAAAAGAGAGATCAAAATGGATTAAAGGCCTCAACATCAGACCAGAGTTCATCAGGTACATTGAAAACATGGTCGGCAAAACCCTCCATGACATTGAGGCTAAAGCTATCTTTAAAGAGGACACTCCACGGGCTAACCAAGTGGAAACAGAGATAAACAGATGGGACTACCTCAAACTGAGAAGCTTCTGTACCTCAAAAGACACAGTGAATGGAATTCAAAGACAATCAACAGAATGCGAAAGGATATTCACCCAATACCCATCTGATAAGTGGTTGATATCAAGGATTTGATGTCGGCCGCGCGACATCTTATCAGAACTTTTCTTTATGACATCTTATTATCTCATTCCTACTTTGGACAAACTTGCAGGCTATCGAATGTAGCCTGCCCACAGGGCAGAGTCTGGCAAACTCCCCGTGGCGTACCCAATATGCCAAATACCAGTAACAATGATGGGTCTCATTCTCCTAAAGAGCCGTGAATATAATCTCAGGGCTAGGATGAAAGAGACGTTACTGGGGCCTGCTCGAGGCAATCGACGATTAACAGGATGATGAAAATGAAAATCAAGGATTTACAAGTCTTTGGTTGAACTCTACAAAAAGAAAACATCGAACCCCATCAGAAAATGGGGCGATGAAATGAACAGAAACTTTCTCAAAGAAGAAATACGAATGACCAAAAGGTACATGAAAAAATGCTCTACATCACTGATCATCAGGGAGATGCAGATCAAAACAATGAGATATTACCCCACACCACAGAAACTGGCTCACATCCAAAAGAACAAAAGCAACTGGTGCTGGCATGGATGTGCGAAGAAAGGGACTCTCCTTCACTACTGTGAAGGAGAATCGGTGGGAATGCCGATTGATCCAGCTGTTTTGGAAAACAATATGGACGATCCTCAAAAAATTAGAAATTGAGCTCCCATTTGACCAGCAATGCCACTCCTGGGAATATAACCCAGAGAGGCAAGAAAGTATAGTTGAAATGATATCTGCACTTGTATGTTCATTGCAGCACTGTTTACAGTAGTGAGAATCTGGAACCAAGTACCTGAGAACAGATGACTGACTAAAGAAACTCTGGTATTTTTACTGAATGGAATACTATGCAGCCGCTAGAAAAGATGAAGTCATGAAATTTGCATATAGGTGGATCAACATGGAAAGTATCATGTTAAGTGAAATGAGTCAGAAAAAGAGGGACCGACATAGAAAACTTGCACACGTTTGTGGAATATAAAGTAACAGAATGGGAGACTAACACCCAAGATTATTAAAGATAAGTACCAGGAGGATTACTCACAGCTTAGAAGCTGGATCACATACTGGGGGAAAAGGCAGCTCAGTTAGGGAAGGGATCACCAAGTAAATAGAAGGATCCACTCAGGATGGGAGATGCACCCTGAAAGCAGAATACAGACCAAACATGATGGCCACTTGGTGCTTCTGTTGCAGATAACACCCACAAGGAGGGAGAAAGCAAAAGGGAATGCCACAGAGGTGGGGTGAGGGTAGGGAGGATGGGGTGGGGATGGTTGGGGGATGCTGGGACCATTGGAGGTAGAGAATGGGCATTGGTGGAGGGATGGTTACTCGACCAGTGTATGACTGAAATGCAAATACGGAAGTTTGTAAGTCTGTAATTGCATCGCACAGTGATTCACTAATAAAAAAAAAATAAAATGAAGTGGGAATTGAAGGAACTTTCCTCAATATAGTCAAAACCATTTATCACAAGCCCGCAGCAAACATTAAACTCAACAGGGAAAAACTAAGTGTTCCCTCTTGTAGGCGCAAGACAAGGTTGCCCACTCTCATCACTTCCATTCAATATAGTACTGGAAGTACCATATCAATTAGGCAAGAAAAAGACATCAAGGGCATCCAGATAGTAAAGGGAGAGTCAATCTTTCACTATTTGCAGATGGCATGATACTATATTTAGAAAACCCTAAAGAATTTGAAAAACAAACTCCTAGAAAAAATAAATATGTGGTTAAGTGTCAGGCTACAAGATTAACATACAAAAGTCCATGGCTTTCCTATACATGAATAGTGAAAAAGAAGAGAGATTAAAAAAAATTAATCCCATTCAAACTTTTGCCTTAGAAAATCAAGTACCTAGGAAATGATTTAACTACAAAGGTAAAAACACTACACAAAGAAAACTACAAAACACTTTTTAAAAAAATGAAAGACAGAGGATATGGAAACACGTCCCCTGGTCATAGACTAGGAGGATTAACGTCATCAAAACAGCAATACTCCCAAAGCATTACACAGATTTAATGAAATCCCTATAAGGATACTCATGACATTTTTCTAAGAAATAGATCAAACAGTCTTAAATTTCATATGAAACACTACAATTCTCCACCCCCAAAAAACAACAAAGCAGTCCTGGGGTGGGGGTGGGGGAACGGACACAAAAACCAGAGAGGAAGCAATACTTTCCCCAACTTTAAACTATATTACAAAGCAGTAGTAATTAAAAGTGTGGCACTGGAATAAGGGGCCACCCTTGGGTCAATGGAATAGAACTGAAAATCCAGAGATAGACACGCAGAGTAGATCTTTGATACAGGAACAAATAATATGAACTGGAGCAACAAAAGCCTCTCCAACAAGTGGTGCTGGGAAAACTGGCCCCATGTAAAAAAAAATGAAATTAAACCTTTTTCTAATGCCATGCACAAAAGTCAGATCAAATGGATTGTTAAAGACCTCAATATCAGACTGGAATCCATTAAGGTCACAGAGAAAAATATTGGAAGAACTCTCTATGATACTGAAGAACAGGCATCTTTAAGGATGAAGAGAGGAAACTGTGATAAACAAATGGAGCTACACTAAATTAAGAAACTTCTGCACCTCAAAAAAAAAATGCTGACCAGAATACAAAGGCAGCCCACAGAATAGGAAAAACTTTTTGCCCACCACTCAACTGATACAGGGATGATATCTGATAATATTTAAAAGATATAAAGCACTGGTAAAACTCTACAAGAAAAAAAGGAGCAACCGCATCAAAGTTTGGGGAGAAGAGATGAATAAAAATTACCTCAAAGAAGATGTACAAATGGCCAAAAATCATACGAAAAAAATGCTCTATTATCACTAATCATCAGGGAAATATGCAAATCAAAACAGCAATGAGATACTACCTCACCCCAGAGAGACTGTCACTCATCAAAAAGAACAAGTGGGGCTGGAGTGACAGCACAGCAATTAGCACATTTGCCCTGCATGTGGTGACTCGGGTTCGATTTCCAGCATCCCATATGGTCCCCTGAGCACTGCCAGGTGCGATTACTGAGTGCAGAGTCAGCAGTAACCCCTGTGCATTGCCGGGTGTGACCCCCAAAAAAGAACAAGTGCTGGACAGGATGTGGAGGAAAAGGACCCTCACTCACTGTTGGTGGGAATGCCAACTGATCCAGCCTTTTTGGAAGTCAATATGGTCACGACTCAAAAAAAGCAGTAACTGAGTTTTCGTATGACTTTCATATCCCACACCTCTGAATATACTCCAAGGGTCCAAAAGCACAATCCAGAAAAGACCACTCCACTCCTATGCTCCTTCCAACAATAGTCAAAATCTGGAAACAATCCACATGCCCAAGAACAGATGAGTGGATAACAAATTATGGTATACCTATACACAATGGAATACTACTTGGCAGTAAGAAAAGATCATGTTATTACCACATAGATGGATCTGGAAAGTATCATGTTGAGTGAAGTTAGAGGGAGAAGAACAGACACGGAATAATCTCTCTCATGTGTGGGATATAAAGAATCTTTGTAAGGGACTAGCAAAGTCCAAAAGGCAGTAGAAATAAAGAGCAGGAAAACTGCTCTTCAGTAAGAAGCTTGCCACTGGATTGGAGTGCGGTGGGGGTAGAGGGTATGTCAGGCAAGGGAACACTAGGACAATGGTGGAAGGGAAAAACATAGAGGTAATGAAATTTCAAAAATGGAATGAAAATTAAATTTCACCAATTGGTGGAACACGAACCCTACTTGTGTTCCAGATATTCTTCTTACTCACTCATTAAATTTAAGGCCCCTCCCTGAGATACTGGAATTCCTTAAAAATTTTTTAAAAAAATTTTAATCATTGTGAATTATAGAGCAACAAAGCTATTCATTGTTAAATTTAAGACATAGAGTTGTAGCACATACAGTGTTCCAAGACCAGTCTTCTGCAGTGTTTGCTTCCCTTAAAATATGTCCCCGTTACAGATGTTCCCTCCTGTCCCCTAGCCTGCTTCTCCAGCAGGCATCTTTTCTCTGCTCTGGGAGTGGCCCTGACCACTGCTGTTTGAGGCCATTTGAATCTTACCAACATGAATCTGCACTTGGTTAACTAATATCACAATTTTAGTCACAACACTGCAGCAGATTTGAAAGTTCTTAGGTTCATGTTATAACTAAGATACATGAAACAAAAGCTCTAATTTTGCCGAACATATAGAATCTTCCCCCCCTCCCTTTTCTGTTTATTGAACCACACCCAACAGTGCTCAGTGCCACTCCCAGAGAAGTCTGGGGGACAATGAAGTGCCAGGGATCCAACGGGAGAAAGAGGTCCCACGTGTAAAATAAGCATTCCTAGCTCTTTGTGTTATACCCCTGGTCTAAACAGCTAGAACCTTAAAGTAAGTAATATTAGGAGCCAATCACAAGAGAAAGCACATTCATTGCACGGGTGAAAGTGAGAATTTTCATTTGAAATAGGCATACCAATTGCAAATAAACAAATAAATAAATAAATAAAATTTTAAAAACTCCAGTTTATCAAATGTCACTGCATGCACATATATACGTACATATACATAAAACCATCTCAAACCGCATTCTAATTTCATCACATCTAATTCAATACAAAATTTGCCATATCCACTTTCTCCTGGTACTAAGGTTGCATTCTTAGGGCTAGGAATGCTGCTCAATTGTAGTGCATATGCCTTTGTGTAACGAGGGCCTGGGTTTGCTTCCAGAAACTGTTTCCTACCTGCGAGATAGCTCAACAAACAGAATGCTTGTTCTCATTTTCCTCACTAAAGTATTAAGTGAGAATTTTATTCTACAGTTACCACTCTCCATAAGTTTTTTTCAAATTCACTCAGCAGTTATTTCTTTTTATTGATCCATACAAGTATATAACTGAATTCCAAGCACAATTTCCTCATGTTTAGGTTGGTAGATACCATCTATTTCCATGTCTTGGCTACTGAATGGAATTGTTGTCCACAAACATTCTTGCATGTCTTTTTGTAAATAGTCTTTCATTTCTCTTGGAATGCTTATCATGCACCATACAATGTTTTCGTCAGTAATTATCCAAGAGAAATGAAAGACACCATCCACAGAAAGAATTAAGAATGCTTATCCAATTTCCTTAGAGCAACAGTATCATTTTGCACCCCAAATACAATGTAGAGTTCCTAATTCTCTAAAGCTTTACCAACATTAATTTTGCCAGTCTATTAATTTTAGCCATTATTATGGTTATACACTTGGCTAGAGCAATAGCACAGCAGGTAGGGCATTTGCCTTGCACATGGCCGACCTAGGTTCTATTCCTCCGTCCCTCTTGGAGAACCCTGCAAGCTACCGAGAGTATTCCACCCACACAGCAGAGCCTGGCAAGCTCCCCATGACGTATTCGGTATGCCAAAAACAGTAACAAGACTCACAACGGAGACATACTGGTGCCCATTCGAGCAAATCAATGAACAAAAGGAAGACAGTGCTACAGTGCTCATTACGGTTATATAGTAGTGTCTCACTGTAATTTATTTTGCATTTCCCAGATAACTAATAATATCAAATATTTTTGTTTGTTTTTTGGGGGGGTGACACATCCGGCAGTGCTCAGGGCTTACTCCTGGCTCTGCACTCAGGGATCCCTTCTGGTGGGACAAAGGGGACCATCTGGAGTGCTGCGGATCAAACTCGATTCAGCCATGTGCAAGGCAAATGCCCTATCCACTGTACTATCACTCAGCCCCACCCCAAATACTTTTGAAAATTCATATAAAGCCAGTTCAGCTCTTTGCTCTGCTCATTGTTTTGCTTTTCATTTTGGGTGTGTGGGGGTTTGTTTTGTTTTGTTTGCTTTTGGTTTTTGGGTCACACCTGGCAGTGCTCAGGGCTTAGACCTGACTCTGTGTTCAGGGATCACTCCTGGCAGGGCTGCAGGACCAATAAGGCAAGTGCCCTATCTTCTGTACTATTGCTCCAGGTGCTTTAGGCATGGTTTTTAAATGGGATGAACTTTGTATTATATATTCTGGATTATTCACACCTTCTCAGCTACCTGTCCTTCTCTGAAATGTACTTTGCAAATATTTTCTCCCAGTAGGTTGTCTGCCTATACAGTTTCACCTTAGGCTTTACAAACTAAAAATACCCATGTTGTCTCCTGAACTTCTCTTTGTTCTTATTAAAGGAAAGCGCTATGATCCCTTCTCCATCACTACACAATTTTTCATGCACTTAATTCCTCGACCTTCATCCACTTCTGCCAAGGAACATAATGAAATTGTGAAGAATTTTTAATTCTACGATGTTAATTTTCATTTCCCAGAGCTCATTATTTTTTTTTATCCCTTCATACCATATTTTGGAAGAATTCCTGATCTGATCTTCTAGTTCATTAACTTAGTCTTCTATTACAGTCATGCTATGAATTAGCCTGCTATTGAAGCTTTTCCTTTCAGAAAATGCTTTAAATTTCTAAAGTCTTTCATGTTCTTTTGCATAACATCCTATTACTATTTTATAGTTGTTGTTGTTGTTGTTGTTGTTTTAACCATATCTGATTAAAACAGAGGCGACTTCTGGAAAAGTGCTCTGGGGTAGGGCTACGGAGCCAGGGGCTGGGGAAGCACTCCCTTAAGCAAAGCATGTACATCTTTCTCCCGAGCCCTCAAGGAATTATTTTCCCTCAAAATTTTTAAAGTATTTTCAGAGAAAAAGTATTATCTTTAGTTGATTGAATTCAATACGCATTTGTCAAGGGTTAGTGCCCTGTTCATCTTGGTGACCCTCGTCAATTTTGTTCATTTTTCTTAAATATTTGGCATCTCAGTTTCCTAAATGGGCCATAACCATTTGCCTTTTCCAGCAAAACAGATCTCTACTCTAGAAGTACTGCATAAATGGTCCTTTTTCAAAATCAAAAAACCTTCCTATGTGATTTTGTTTTTGTTTGGGGGCCACACCCAGTGGTTGCTCAGAGCTTACTCCTGGCTCTGAGCTCAGGGATCAGACCTGGAGGATTCAGGGGACCAAACTGGGTGCCCAGGACTGAAACTCGGTTGCCTTCCACGAGTGGTACACCTACCCACTGCACTATCCCTCCGGTGATTTTTGATGTGCATTTACCACTAAAGACCGCTCTTCTCGCAATAATGTGCATACTCACTATAAAAGTTCTGGTAATTTAAATTCTGATATCCAATCAATAAAATTGTGAACTGAAATGACTAAGGAGGGCAGTGGGATAGGGGGTGGGAACATGGGGGTTAAGGCAGAGGTACTGGACACCCCAGTGGGGGGCCTTGTGTGGCAGTCCTGTAAGTGCATACACTACTGCACACTATGATACTGCAATCAAAACTGAACTGATAGAAATTGTGGTGCCTGAAAAAAAACAGAAATTTATTTATTTGCTTTTTGGGTCACACCTGGCGATGCACAGGGTTTACTCCTGGCTCTGCACTCAGGAATTATTCCTGGTGGTACTCAGGGGACCATATGGGATGCTAGGAATCGAACCTGGGTCGGCCTAATGCAAGGCAAACGCCCTCCCTTGTTGTGCCACTGCTCCAGCCCCCCTGGAATGTTTTTTTAAAGTTAAAGTTTGAGGCACTTCTGCATGCAGCCTAGCTGAGCTCACACTCTTGTCCTGTGAGCTCTGTCCAGGGGTGATTCCTGAGCACAGAGCCAACACTAAGCCCTGAGCACTGTTGGGTGTGGACCCCAAACGAGAATAATTAAGTAAATTAGAAGTCACAAATTTTAGAAGGCAGGTTTGAGAAAAATCCATTAAGAATAGAAAAAAACAGGGCTGTGGTTAAGAACCCCACGTATGAGAGTGAGCAGCTTCTGAGAGAAGGCACTCTCCAAGCAAGGATGGAAACCGCTTCTCTAAGGCTCTCACAGTGCAACCCCGATTCCACCACTCCACCACTGGCATAATGTCCCTTCTACTCCACTTGCATCTTCCCCCAGGCCACCCCCACTGCTTGGTAGTCTGAGTTTTGTAACCTAAGACCCATGGTTTGTCGGTGCTCCATCCTATCCACTCGCCTGTTTTGTCTCCCTCTACAGCAGATGAGTGAGACCATCCAGTACTTGTCTTCTTCACTCTAAATGTGGCGGAACGTGATACTCTAGTCATGCTACCGGGAACTGCCAGATTTCAGCATGTTTAATAGCTGCACTCCACTGTGGGTGTAGAGCGCAACTTCCTTGTTCATCCATCTGCTGTTGGACATCTGGGTTCTGTCCATATCTGAGCTTTTGTACTTAGCACCTGCAGTAAACATAGGTATGCATATACCTTCTAAAATGAATGTTCTTTGTTTTCAGGGTAGATGTCAAGTGTTTGGAATCACGGGTCATATGGAAATCTATTCTTACTTTTTGGAAAAATCTCCACAATGTTTTCCATAGACAACAGTCCCACCAATAGTGAATGAAGGTTCCTTTCAACTGCACTCCTGCCAACATTACCATTTCTAGACTCTGACACACTGGGGTGAGATGACATATCATAGTTCTGAGTTGACTTTCCCCGGTTAAGTGGCATTGAACACTTCCTTATATGCCTACAAGCTATTGTATGTCTTCTTTGGGGAAGTGTCTGTTCTTCTTGTTCAAATGACTGACGTCTTGCCCTCCATTTATTTATTTATTTTTAATTTTTTTTTAAATTTTTGCTTTTTGGGTCACATCCGGGAATGCACAGGGGTTACTCCTGGCTTTGCACTCAGGAATTACTCCTGGTGGTGCTCAGGGGGATCATATGGGATGCTGGAAATCAAACCCGGGTTGGCCGTGTGCAAGGCAAACGCCCTACCCACTGTGCTATCGCTCCAGCCCCAACCCTCCATTTATTTTATTTTCTTTTGAGTTTTCAGGCAAACCCAGAGGTGCTCAAGGGTCACTACTGGCAGTTCTCAGGGTGCCAAGAATAATTTAGCTCCATGGATTGAACCAGGGCCAGCCACATAAAAGGCAAGCACCATAACCTGCTTATTCTTAATTTGCTCTTTACCACTAGAATAGAATCACAGAGGATACCTGTGAGGTCCCCATCCTAGAGAATTCTTTCAGGACCTCAAGGAATTGAATCACAGAGCTAGATACCTCTGAGGTCCATATCCTACAGAATTCTGTCAAGGCCTCAAGTTTTATACTAGCATTGCATGACATCCTTCACTGCATCACCAGATGTGGCCCAGTAGGCCCCCAAGTTCTCCAGGGAAGCATATCAAAAACCAAAAACAAAACACCTCACTTTTCAAGTGTTTCCTCCCTCAAGTGTTTCAGTCTTTCATAAGCTTTCTACTGTACATATTTTCCATTAATCTGATCCCACGTGTTTATATTTTTAATAAATTCCTCAATGCTTTTTATCTTTATAAAAAAATAATTTGTTTGTTTTGGCTTGGGGGTAGGAGGTGATCATACCAGGCAATGCTTAGGGGTCACGCCTTGGCTCACTGGTCAGGAATTGCTCCTGGCAATGTTCAAGGGGACAATATGGGATGCAGGGGATTGAACCCAGGTTAGTCATATGCAAGGCAAGTGCCCTACCAGTTGTATTATCTTGCCTGCCATCTTTAGATGCCACCAGTCCTAGCTTTACAGCAATAATGATGTATCCTTACTTTCTAATTTTATTTTTATGTATTTTAAGATTCTGTGGCTTACAATGCTATTAATAATGGTTTCTCTGTACATAATTATACCACACTCATCACCACACCCTCCCTCTCCATTTTTTTTTATTACACAAATAAAATATCCTTTGAGGTCAGAGCAACTGCACAGTGGGGAGGACGCTGACCTTATATGTAGCGACCTGGGTTAGTTCCCAGCATCCTGTATGGCCCCTGGAGCCCCACAGGTGTGATCCCTAACTGGAGAAGCAGAAGGAAGTCCTGAGCATCACCACATGTGACCCAGCCCTCAGTCCTCCCACAAATTAAACATTTTTATAAACATGAAATATACCACACTGCGTTTATCATAGCAAAGGATTTGTGTTATAAAACAAAGCAATCTTCCCCATTTTTTTCTCCTGAAATTTCCTGTCAATGATAATCAAACAGTATTTCTCCCTTTCCATATCCTTTTCTTTGGAATTAGTGAAATTCTAACTCAAGAAGAAATCCATATTAATAAGTAAAATCCATACTCAAGAAGAAACTTACATCTCTTGGAGAAACATATTTTTAAATTTCTACAAACATCTGTCCCTTCTTCCATTTAGTCATATCAATATGGATTTGTGTATATTTATTGTATTCTGTGGTTCAAACGCTAATGCTACAACTTCTTGTTCAAATGACTGACGTCTTGTCCACTGGGCACTCTAAGGTTAGATCCTGTGGCATTTTTCTATCATCTATACCTCATTCCCACCCCCCCCACCCCTTTTTTTAGTACATCCTTCCTTTGGGCACAATAAGATGCTCCAGTTGCCAAAGTGATAGTATACAGATCTTTTCCTTACATTAAGTCAACAAGGGTTCAAATGAAACCCCAGTTGGTCCCCCAAGCCTGCCAGGCTTGATTCCTGGGAGCAGAGCCAGAAGTAAGCTCTGAGTACTGCCAGATATGGCCCCAAAACCAAAACACAAAATTAAAAATACAATACTCCTGGCTTATTGTGGGTTTTCCCTACCCCAGCTCCCAGACCAAGAAATTCTCTATGCCACTTTAGTTCCTTTTATTGGAAAATGATATTCAGAAATGGTATCTGGGTGTTACTGCTGCTAGGTCTCTTAGCAGACAGATCCAGAGAATGCATGTATGTTTACTAATCCATGTATATAGATATATAACATATATTTATATAAAATCCATGTTGATACCTATGGATTTCTGTATCGATTTGTAGTTATACTAAATTTAAGTTGATGCCACTATATCTGACTCTAATCTAGCCATTACAAATCTTGGTACGGCCTTTTCCACTTCTTATTTTTACCCTCTTTGAAATAAGAAACTTGGTTCCTATTACCTACAACAATTTACACGGATTTCCCAACTCTAATATCCACGTAAAGTGACTCTAAACTCGGGGGCAGGAGCAATGGTACAGTGGGCAGGGAGTTTGCCTTGCATGCAGCCGACTCAGGTTCAATCTCTGGCACCCTATTATGGTTCCCCAAGCCCACCAGGACTGATCTCTGAGCTAAGAGGCAGGAGTAAGACCCGAGCACCACCAGGTGGGGCCAAATAAACCAATAAATAAATTAGCTAACCCGTACCCCACAGGCAGAATAAGTTAAGAGTCACTATCACCAATGCAAGTGGGCAACATGCGATCTGTTGAGAACCTAAATCGAACAGAAGAGGAAGGGCCAGAGAGAAAGCTCACAGGGTCAGAACTCATGCTCTGTGGGCAGGAGCCCTAGGTTTGATCTCCAGCTCTGTATGATCCCCAGGACCATGCCTGCCTCCACACCCCCTTCCCCAAAAGCAGGAAGAAGACTGAATTTGCTCTTTGCTTGACCTGTGACACCCATCTTTCCCTGTCCTTAGACATCAGAATTCTTGCTGAAGATCCCCAAACCGTCTTCAGACTCAGAGAAAATAAGCCCTGGTTTTCCTGAGCTGCCCTTGGGTTTGGACAGAAACTGTATCACCATTTTTCTGGGCCTCTAATTTACAGATAACAGATTATAGGACTCATTAGCCTCCGTGATCACATGAAAGAATCCCTCACAATAAATCTACCTTTCTGTATTTTTGTGTCTTTTTTTAAAAAAGTAAAATAGTTTTATTTAGGAAATATAAGAGATGGAGAGGGAGGAGGGAACCATAAGGTTAAAGAAAGGAATTACATACCCCAATTAGGGCTGCAGATGGTTCCAGAACTAGAATACACCCCTTCCTGTATACCTGTACATAGTGTTATTTTTCTCTAGAGAACCTTGACTAATATAATAATCAATACATACACCGATGAAAAAATGAATGACTGGGATAGCGTGAGGAATTGTTTAGATGCCCTAAAGGGATTCTGACGTAGAGCCACTAAAACCACTAATAGAAAGCCTCTTCAGTCCACATAGCCTTCATTGATGAATGGGTGATATAATGGAATAATTTTTGATATTAGACCTAGGATCAAATCTCAAAGGTGACATTTACTAGCTAGCTGGTTGCTTCCAGGATATAAAGACTTTCCCATATTAAACATAATGTACTTGGCTTTTCAATCATGCCATGCCATTTCTTCCCTAATATTATTATGAGGCATGTCACCTTTTATTGACAAGTTAGATTGTGCCTGAAGAAACTTTCTGTGTGGTCAGGAGCTATTTTTCACAATTTTCACAGACCAAAGGTCTTTTCTCTGTTATCCTCCTTTTTGAAGCATTTGAGAATGCTGATCTCCTTTTCTTGCAATGATCTCTTCCAGGTTGGTTATCTTCCTTTTCCTGGTTATGTGACATCTTTCGCTAATGCAAATCCTTGTCTTTCACTGTGACTCTCAAGGCTCCTTTTTCTATTTGCTTTTTCTCTACAAAGTTTCAAATTGTTTCAGTATAAAAGCCCATGTAATAAAGCTACCTTTCAACTCTGACCTAGCTCCCAATCTTAGATAGGCAAAGCTCTCTACAGAACATTTCACTTCAAATCTAATTAACAAGATCATTTAAGGTATTGCCTAGACTCTTGAGAGATCTTCTTTCCAATTTCTCCATTTTCTCAGACAGTAAGACTTTAACCAACTCTAGACCCAAAAACAACCTTCAAAACTTCTTATTAAATCCCACAAATTCTGTCCATATTGCAGCCTTTCCTATTTGCTATGGCCACATTTATATACATCAGGCCTTTAATAATTTCCTTCGACCCAAACTTTCCCTTTTTGTCAGTTTGTTTGAATACTCCTAATCCTGCCAATTCACGGTTTCAACATCTGCCTCTCCTGCACCAGAATCTGTAGTACTATTTTCCACTACTCACCTTACCAAAGCCAAACTCTTGGGCCCTTGCTTGCAGTCCTCTACCTCACACTCCCTAGGTGGTTAGCTCATCCACCTCACCTAGTCCAATGCACACAGCAGGCACAGGGCAATCTAGTTCACTGTGTTATCTGTGCTTCCCTGCTCTCCAATTCAGATCATTCCCTGTGCTCCAATTATTTTCTGTGGTCCTCATTAGCTAGCAGAATTTTTTTTTTTTGCTAAATCTGTGCTTTTCCTCCACTAAAATGCCCTTTCCATTTTGCTCTGCTTATCCAAATCCTATAAACTTTAAAAAGTCCAGTGCAAGTCTATGCTTCTCTAGCGAGCCTTCCTGAAAATTTCCAACACTAAGCCCTTCCTATGGTTATTCTGGATCCCAACATTCCTACTTCTTCAAAATTTTCCTACAATGCATCTTTTATTTTATATATCATTCAGCTCTCCTTCCCCAGTCGTGCTTTTCCATTCAAATATATCCTTACTAATTATTTTCCCATTGAAAGAACAAAATGAAATTTTCCCAGCTCTGCATCTTCTTTCTCACAACCACCAAGTTTTGTAAACCAGCAGTTTTTACTCACAGTTCTTTCTTCATCATTCCCCATTCACTCTTCAACTTCCTGTCACTAAGTTTTTACTGGTAAAACTCCTATGTCAATCCCACCAAAAATATCTCTACATTGTCAAATCCAATGACAATGGAAAATTTTCTACAGAAAAAATACCTGTTGCTTTTGGCCTTCTGGCAACAATACCTCACATTTTCATGGGAGCTTCTCGGACTCATTTCTGCAGTCTGACAGGGCCCTTAGACATAAGCTCACCTCATGAGGTAGGCACAGAGCTGAGCGACAAGACTGAGCGAGGAGAGAAGCTGGCTGCCGCCAAGACAGCCCAGGTCTCATGTGACCCGCGACACAGCTGCTTTCTGGCCTTCCCAACATTCCATCATTCATTCTGCCTTCTTGCACTCTTCGCCCAGTATTTATTCCTAAAGCCCCTTTTCCTGCTTATGTTAGCAAGCAATTTCTGTTACTCGCCGTCAAAGACAAACTGATGTCAGTGGAGTAGTGTAAGTAGCTGTACCTCTCAAAGTTAAACCAGAATGTTCTTCCCCCTGTCCCTTCATTGTGACTTTTTTTTTCTTACTCTTCTACTGAATCACCGATAGACCTTTACAAAGCTGTTCATGATTAGATTTCAGTTATACAATGTTCCAACATCGACCCCTCCACCCGTGCCCCCCCCCATGACCACCCACTGCCTGCCTCTATGGTGGGCGCTTTTCTTCTCTCTCTGTCTCTGTAGTGTACACACACACACACACACACACACACACACACACACACATATTAATATATATATGACTAATAATGGTCAGGAAAAACAGAAGCTAGGAGGACTGGTCAATGGCTGGAAACAACCACAAGTGTGTGTGTGGTACAGAGGGTAGATTAGATAGAGAAGAGACTGCTATGACAATAATAGCTGGGAAGCATCAAACTGGACAAGATCTGAGTGTGTTACAAGTAGGTAAAGGGATATTCTTTATTTATTTATTCATTTTTTGCTTTTTGGGTCACACCCAACATTGCTCAGGAGTTACTCCTGGCTCTGAATTCAGAAATTTCTCCTAGAGGTGCTCAGGGGACCAAATGGGAGGCCAGGGATCAAACCCGGGTCGGCCACGTGCAAAGCAAACGCCCTACCTGCTATACTATCACTCTGACCCCAAGGGATATTCTTGATAACCTTTTAGCATCAATACTGCAAGTCACTGTGGTTCTTAATGTTGAAGAAATCAGAGCAGCTTATACACTGGCCAGGAGACCAAACGATAACTCCATGAACCGGGAGGTAAAGATATCCTGGGCTCCTCATGCAGGCAAAAGACAATAAAGAAGGAAGTTACAGGAAGCAGTTGGGAATTGGACAATTCCTGAAATACCTCGTCAGCAGAGAAGATTACTGCTAAGCAAACTGCCAAGGCTCAGGCTGCTGAGGAATGAATTATTTGCAAACCACATGTGTCTTTGCTCCAAAGTCCATGTTTTTAGCATATTACTTTCTATTGATCAATCTACTTGTAGTCCTTTAGTTAAGAAATGTCCTCTCTCAGAAAAAGATAGAGAGAAAGAAGAAAAGTGCCTGCCATAGAGGTAGGATGGTGGGGGGGGGAGGGGGGAGTGGAGGGCTGGAGGGAAACTGAGGACATTAGTGGCGGGAAATGTACACTGGTGAAGAGACAGGTGATGGAACATTGTATGACTGAAACCAAATCATGAGCAACTCTGTAACTGTGTATCTCATGGTGATTCAATAAAAACAAATGAACCTCCCATTTCCATGCTTATAATGTGGGATGTTCATGAAAACTTTCTAACTGAAAACTAATGATCCCTTTAGAATTTTATTCTTATTTCTGGAGTTTGGCTGAAAACATCTTGAAACAATACCTTAACATGACACATACTCAAAGTGCTTACTGCCTTTTCCCACTAGACTGAAAGCTTTTATCTTATTAGTGTGGGGGGCAGGTGGTGGGGACAGATACCTGGCAGTACTCAGTGGTCACTCCTGGTGGTGTTTGAGGGACTACATGCGATGCCAGAGATTAAATGGGGGTTGGCTGTGTGAAAGGCAAACACATTTGGGGGGAGCTATACCAGGCAGTGTTCAGAGCTTACTCTTGACTCTGTGCTCAAGGATCATGTCTGGTGGGCCTCAGGGGACTACATGTGGTGCTGGGGATCGAACCAGGGCTGGCCATATGCAAGAGAAATGTTTCCCTGCTATACTACCTCACTGGTCCGAGGCAAGTGACTTAATCTCTGTACCATCTCTCTGGTCTTAGACCATAAGCTTTAATTTTGTTTGAGTTTTTTGGGGGGTATGGGGAGGGACACACCCAGTGGTGCTCAGTGCTCACTCCTGTCTCTGTGCTCAGGGATCACGCCTGGGAGGGCTTGGGGGACCATATGATGTGCCAGGAATTGAATCTCATTGACTGTGTGTAAGGTGAGCACCCTACTCATAGTACTATCACTCTGTATCCTAGACTATAAACTTTTAATGGTAGAAAACACATCTTTCTATTAAGGGCATTCAGGTAGGAAAGGAAGAAATCAAGCTCTCACTATTCGCAGATGATATGATACTCTACTTAGAGAACCCAATAACTTCCACCAAAAAACTCTTAGAAACAATAGACTCGTATAGTAAAGTTGCAGGTTATAAAATCAATACCCAAAAGTCCATGGCTTTCCTATACGCAAACAGTGAGAGAGAAGAAAGCAACATGAAAAAAACAATCCCATTCACAATTGTGCCCCAGAAAATCAAGTACCTAGGAATCAGCTTAACTAAGGAAGTAAAGGACCTGTACAAAGAAAACTACAAAACGCTACTTCAGGAAATAAAAGAGGACATGAGGAAATGGAAAGATATCCCCTGCTCATGGGTCGGGAGACTTAACATTGTCAAAATGGCAATACTACCAAAAGCATTGTATAAATTCAATGCAATCCCTATAAGGATACCCATGACATTCTTCAAAGAAATGGAGCAAACACTCTTGAAATTTATATGGAACAATAAGCCCCCACGAATAGCTAAAGCTATTCTTGGGAAAAAGAAAATGGGAGGAATCAACCTCCCGAACTTCAAACTGTACTACAAAGCAGTAATAATTAAAACAGCATGGTACTGGAACAAAGGCAGAACTGCAGACCAATGGAACAGGGTTGAATACACTGACATTTCTCCTCAATCATATGCTCATCTAATCTTTGATAAAGGTGCAAGTAATGTGAAGTGGAGTAAGGAAAGCCTCTTTAATAAATTGTGTTGGCATCACTGGACGGCTACATGCAAAAAAATAGGCTCAGAACACTGCCTAACACCATGTACAAAAGTAAGATCAAAATGGATTAAAGACCTCAACATCAGACCAGAAACCATAAGGTACATTGAAGACAAAGTTGGCAAAACCCTCCATGACATTGAAGCTAATGGTATCTTCAAAGATGCCACGCCACTGGCCGAGCAAGTGAAAACAGAGATAGATAAATGGGACTATCTTAAACTAAGAAGCTTCTGCACTTCCAAAGAAACAGTGACCAAAATACAAAGACAGTCTACAGAATGGGAAAGGATATTCACCGAATACACATCTGACAAGGGGTTGATATCCAGGATATACAAAATACTGGTTAAACTCCACAAGAAGAAAACATCCAACCCCATCCAAAAATGGGGCAATGAAATGAACAGAAACTTTCTCAAAGAAGAAATCCGAATGGCAAAAAAGCACATGAGAAAATGCTCTACATCATTAATCATCAGGGAGATGCAGATCAAAACCACAATGAGATACCATCTCACACCTCAGAGACTGGCCCACATTCAAAAGAACAAAAGCAACCGATGCTGGCGTGGATGTGGCGAGAAAGGGACACTCCTTCACTGTTGGTGGGAATGTCCACTGGTTCAGCCCTTCTGGAAAACAGTATGGACGATTCTCAAAAAATTAGAAATTGAGCTCCCATTTGACCCAGCAATACCACTCCTGGGAATATATCCCAGAGAGGCAAAAATGTATAGTCGAAGTGACATCTGCACTTGTTTGTTCATTGCAGCACTCTTTACAATAGCCAGAAACTGGAAGAAACCTGAATGCCCAAGAACAGATGACTGGTTAAAGAAACTTTGGTACATCTACACAATGGAGTACTATGTAGCTCTTAGAAAAGATGAAGTCATGAAATTTACATACAAGTGGTACAATATGGAAAGTATCATGCTAAGCGAAATGAGTCAGAAAGAGAGGGATAGACATAGAAAGATTGCATTCATCTGGGGGATATAAAGTAACAAAGTATGAGATTAATACCCAAGAATAGCTGAGATCAGCACCAGGAGGATTACTCCATAACTTAGAGGCCAGCCGGGTATCCTAGAGGAAAGGGCTATTCAGATAGAGAAGGGAGCACCAAATAAAGGATGTTTGGAGGATCCTCCCAGGAGGGGAGATGCATGTCGAAAGTAGACTATGGACTGAATATGTTTGCCACTCAATGCCTCTTTTGCAGACCACAACACCCAAAAGGAGAGAGAGAACACAGGGGATTGCCCTGCCACAGAGACGGGGGGATGGGGGGATGGGGGTGGGAGGGATATTATCCATGGTGGTGGAAAATGGGCACTGGTGGAGGGATGGGTATCTGATCATTGTATAATTGAAACCAAAGCACAAAAAATTGTAAATCTACAACTTTAAAAAAAATAAAATAAAATAAAGGGGAAAAAAAATATAAAAAAAAAAAAAAGTAATAAAAATTGTTCAAAACTTAAAAAAAAAAAAAAAGAAAACACATCTTTCATATCTGTAACCTCAATAATTAACAATAACCTCAATAACTAACAATAACAATAACAATGAAAGAATAATAAATATCTACCAAAAGATTATCAAGTCTTTCTTATTTTTCCATGACATTTAACCACAGATCTGGGTAATAAATATAATGTATCAGCATTGAACAACTGTGTTGAGTCCTTTAGTTATTTGATACATTTGTTCTTCAGTCCTCCTAATAAACTAAAGACTTCTTAAAAGCTGATTCTACACAATTTACTTCTGTATTCCTAGTACCTAAGAGTGCTGGGCATATGGTAAGCACTCAATAAATACTTGATGAACTGAATTAAAACACAGTATTAGCACATTAATAGAAGCAACTTATCATGCCCTACCAATCTAATTAAAAGATCTGGCCTTCTGAAGTACTGCAATTGTACCCATATGGAAAATTTAATGAGAAGAAGAAAAATTACTCTATCGGACAGTTAATAGCCTTTTTCTTAGCAAGAGTTCCAGACATACTTTACGGATAATAAGAGTCAACCTCTAGAGTTCTGAATGACTCAAGGTGTGCCTGTGCATATTGGAAAGAAAATTACATTTTAAGGAGTCTGTCACACTATAATTGCTCAAGTTTTTACTAATCCTTAACAATCTGTAGAGGAATATGGGACATAAAGATATTTACTAGTATAATCAATTAATGCCAAATCAAACTACACTAAAGATGTTTACTTGATCCATGCACAATACAGAGATTGGGGGCAAACCTCATGAATTCAAAAATCTACATATAATTCTGATCCCAAAATCTACTAGTTGCCTACTATTGACTGGAAGTCTGACTGATAGTTTAACACATACTGTGAACATTCACTGTCACTGTCTTCCCATTGTTCATCGGTTTGCTTGAGCGGGCCCAGTAATATTGTGAGACTTGTTACTGTGTTTGGCATATTGTATACATCACAGGTAGCTTGCCAGTCTTTGCCATGCGGGCAAGATACTCTCAGTACCTTGCCGGGCTCTCCGAGAGGGGCGGAGGAATCGAACTCAGGTCAGCCATGTTGGCAGCGTGCAAGGCAAACGCCCTACCCGCTGTGCTATGGCTCCAGCCCACTGTGAACGTTATGTGTACTATATGCTTTTATAATAAAGGTAAAGAAATTACTATCAAAATCTTAGAAGGGGCTGGAATAATAGCAGATAAGGCTCTGTACTTAGCATACAGCTGGCCAGGTTTGATCTCCAGCAACACATCTGGTCTCTAAGTCCTGACAGGAGTGATCCTAGAATACAAAGGCAGGAGCAATTTCTGAGCACAGCCAAGTGTGGTCTCCACCTGCTCCCCCATCCAACCCACCCCCTAAAAATTATAAGAACCAGAGATATAGAACAAAAGGCTGAGTACATGCTTTTTGCATGTAGGTGATCCAGATTCAATCCCCAGTATTGCAAGATCCACTGAGCACCAGAGAGAATGACTTGCAAGAAGTGAACTGGAAGTAGCCCAGGAATACCACCAGGTGTGCCAAATCATGCCCCCCTCCCCAAATAAAACTTTAAATGAATCATCAAAGGTCTTCACCCTCACCATCTTCATGATAAGTTTATCATGAAAATTAAGAAGGAGGTGGAGGAGGGTGTTGGGAAAAAATCCACATATAACTGGACTTATGCAGTTCAATACTGTTCATAATACAGTTATATATGGTATACGGTTACCTTTAATAATATAGAACATAGCAGTCATTTATTCATTCAACAGTTACTAAGTGCCTACTAATGAAAAACACTATGTTCAGTGATAGAAATATAAAGATGGAGACTCCGAAATAGATCTCTCAGAAGAGAGCAACACAAGCAACACACCATAGAGATACCTCCAGACCCCGCACCAGGCTGTTTCATCAAGGGCAACCCAGAGAGGGATAGGTGGGTTCTCCCACCCACCCCAACAGAATCCAAGCAGGCAAAAACCTCCAGAAATCAATCGCCACCATACTCATGGCCAATCTGCACAGGCTCTGACAACCTCATTCATGAGTGAATATGCTGGAAAACCCAGGTATGGAAGATTTGTGACTGAAATCTCCAGGCTCTCTCAGAGCTGGGGATGAGTGACCTCCCCCCATCTCCCTATGCTTCCAGTAGCCTAGGAGTCACCCCCAAGAACTGCTCTGGCGCCACATAAGCTCATTAACGGCCATGATCCAGAGACTCACAAATAAATCTCTCAGAAGAGAGCAACGTAGAGCGACACACCACAGAGACGCCTCCAGACCCCAAAGTCACATGCATTGAGAAAAATATCAAACTCACCTCAGATGTATCACCATATTTAAAAGTTTAGAATTCCTTGAGTGCTGTATCATACTCTACATCACGGACGTACAGGACAAGGGTTTAATGGCTCCAGGGTGAACTACAACAATCTTCACACACTTTCCTCTAAGGATAACTTCTGGAGCATTTTTAGCAGATTGTTCATAATAAGCAATACAAAATAAACTCTTCAGGTCCCGCTTTGGGGGTAGGCTTCGGAAATCGGGATGGAAACATTCAAAATGTGGTGGTGGGAAGGTGTAATGGTGGTGGGATGGTGTTGGTGTTGGAATATTAAATATAATACTGTGAAAAACCTTATAAAAATAAATTTATGTAGAATAACATGGGTTTGCCCTTTCTCCCTTGCCACAAGGAGCTTAGGTTTATCATGTTATACCCAACACAGTGCTCCCAAGTCACTTCCTTTCCTCTGTATTTATCTGTAAACTCTTCTCTGTGCTCTCCTCCCCAATCGGCTAATCACCTTTTCTCCCTAATCAGATTCTGTTGGCTTGTAGGATCAGATCCTTCTAAGAACTCTGAACTTGTATTGTAAATTATGCCTTTTGCAGAGTTTACCTTAAAGCAAAGTCCTTTCTATATGGACACAGGAAGACAGTTAACATTATGCTTGGGAGTTGATTGACTCCGAATAATATTAACTCCTGGGTATCTGCTTTCTTGACTCAGTTGCTCTTAGTTCCTAGCACCCCAAAAGCAGGGTCCTGATGAGGAACTGAATGAACACAGGGCAAGCTGTGAGCTACCCTGGCATGGAAATGGGCCAGGCCAAAGCGCCAGGATACTAAACTATGTTGAGGACATGATCATGGACAAATGCTGTCATGATCCAAAAGTAAGTAACGACGAGACTAGGACCCTTCTGGGGTTAGGAAGACTAACCTGGCCTGAGGACTGTGGAATATATAGTGAGCTGTCCTCAGGAAGAACCAAACCATAAGTTTATATCTCTTACTGTGCTCATACAGAATGACATTGCTAGAAATACTGGAAGTAGATTTACTACAACTCTTTAAGTAGATTACTAGCTGAGGAAAGAACACACCCTTGAGAAAAGGGATCCCACCCTTGAGCAGATCTCCTAGTAATTTGGAATAATCTCTTTAGATGAGATTTTATCCTTGAGTTAATCTCCTTGAGGACTGGTCTTACCTCTCTTTGTTGATTTGTTAATGTTCAATCCACCTTTGTGTCACCACCCTATGTGACTGCTACATAAACTAAGACTGTAAGGGCTGAGAGGAGGCGGAGCCTGAGGCTCAGGCTCAGACTCTGGGTCCAGCTCAGGCTCCAGAGGGCAGAGTCAGAAGTGAGAGGGGCTCAGGCTTGAGAGAGAGAAGTAGAAGGGGAGTGAAGATTGGAATAAACCACAATTGATACCAACCAGCGTGGCCCTCGTTTCCTTTCTTCGCCTGCCCATCGCCACTGACCTCCCCGGGGTGGGGGAAACGGCTCAAGGCTACGGAATGCAGGCGGTGGGAGAGATAGAGCACTGCCGGACTTCGGAAAACACACAAATTTAAAAAATGACACGGCCAACCCAAGTTCGATTCCTCTTCCCCTCTCAGAGAGCCTAGCAAGCTACCAAGAGTATCTCGCCCACACGGCAAAGCCTGGCAAGCTACCTGTGACGTATTCGATATGCCAAACACAGTAACAAGTCTCACAATGTCACTGGGCCTGCTCGAGCAAATCGATGAACAATGGGAGGACAGTGACAGTGACAGTGACAAAGATGAAGAGAACATAGTTTCAGTATTGGTGGGGTTTATGCCACCATGCAATGGTATATAAGAAAACAAGGTGAATCCTACTTTGGAGAGTGTTCAACACAAATGATCTGAAGGTAAGGGTCTGGCAAAGGCAGATAAGTATAAACATATGACAATGTAACTAGTATTAACACAGAAATAAATTACCCGCCTGTTATGGGGCCACAGAAGAGAAAATAACCCGTGAATAAAAGAAAATTGGAAAAGATATGAAAGAAACTGTTATCCATACATCAGTTCATGTTAAAATATGAATAAGAGACTACGTCCAAACATCTAGATGGAACTAAACCCTGAAAATAAAGTTTTAAGTTTTGGAACGGTCCAAAAGCAAACCAATCCAACTTAAGGCAAATAATTACATAAGAGTCAAAAGAAAACTCATCATTAAGTTTGAGAATTAAAAAACACACATACATATACGGTGTTCAACTACCACATAACAAAATTTTTTAAATAATATGTGACATTTGAAACATGTTTAAAATAAATCTTTTAAACAATATGTGACATTAAACTTCAAAAATAACCAGTTACTAAAAGTTAAAGAGAGCTAGCTATCAGGTGAGCCTCTCCAAAAATTGGAAATACCTGGTGGGGTGAGGGGTCCGAGGGAAGGGGTACTTATACGCTGAGAAAGACGAATACTGTTAACAACCAAGATCTACACTGCTTTCCAGTGAGACCAGGAGGTGTGAAAGCTCACACTGGGAAGCAACTGGAAAAGCTGAACACAGAAGTGAAGGTTTGATTTAGAAGAGCCTGGAACACGAGTCTAACTTTTTTGTTTTGAGGAGGTGATTTGGGCCACTCCAGGCAGTACTCAGAACTTCATCTGGCCAGAAGCAAGCTCAGGGCCTTATTCCCTGTACTGTCTAGGACTCCACAACACTAGTTTGGATATTGCTCTGCACTCAGTGCTTCTTACCCTGAAAGCTGGGCAGAAAGACCCAACAAAGCAGCTCAAAGGGCTGGAGCCCATGCTAAACATGAGGCATGCCCAGTTTCAATCCTAGAACTGCATGGACCCCCAAACATTGCTGGATACAACTCCCCAGCACAGAACTAGAAGTAGCCGGAGCAGTGTTAGAAGTGAAGCAAAAGGCCCCCAAACAACAACAGATAAAGTGAAACAAAAGTACAGTTCTGACTGAGAAACACTTGGGGGG
Organism: Sorex fumeus; assembly: GCF_029834395.1. Lineage (NCBI taxonomy): Eukaryota > Metazoa > Chordata > Mammalia > Eulipotyphla > Soricidae > Sorex > Sorex fumeus. The sequence goes on along the minus strand of NW_026606322.1, from coordinate 10,324,717 downwards.
GGGGGGGTATTAAAAGACAAGGCAAGACAAAGGTGGTTAAGAACCAAGTTTGAGGGGCAGGAACCATGGTACAGATGGTGGGTCACTTGGCTTGCATGCAGCCAACCGGGATCCCCAAGCCCATCAGGAATGATCCCTGATCAGTAAGCTAAGAGTAAGTCCTGCACAGGTTGTTATGGCCACAAATACAAACAAACAAAAAAGCAAAGCAAAAAGCCTGCTCTAAGTTCCTGCTTATAGCAATTAATTTTGAGTTGCTGGTTACCTACAGAAACTTCTCCCCTTGATAAGGCTAAGCTCTGAAGAGCCCCTTAAGTTCTCTTACATGACCAGCCCTCCCCCCACTGCATATTCCGTAACTTCAGAATTTCATTTCCAGAATGTCTCAAAAACAACTAACCTAGAGAGTAATTATTTCCCTCCTACTTTTCCTTTAGACGTCTGTAATAAAGTCTTTTTATACTAAGGCATATTTTAGGCTGCATCACAGTCTAGATTTTACAAATTTTGAGTGGGGGTGAAGGGGGGCACATCCAGCTGTGCTCAGGGCTTACTTCTGGCTCTGCACTCAGGAATCACTACTAAATCACTACTCAGGTGCTCGGAGGGAACAGGGTGTTAGGGACTGAACCCGGGGTTGCTACGTGCAAGGCAAAAGCCTTATTCGCTGGACTATCTCTCCAGGCCCCAAAACTTCTCTTTTAAACGGAATCTAATACTACACGTACAGAAGTTATATTGCTCTGATTTGAGCAGAAGATGAGGTTGAATATCATTCTTGTTGAAATGAAGACGTTGTACCATTCCGAGGATCATTGGGGGTTATTTTGTAACAAACGCCTTCAAGCACTTCACAAAGGGAAACAAATTATCCCATACAACTGGATATTAAACGAGTAGCCTGCATGAGAGCAAAGCGACATTACCGTGGGGTAAATCTGACAGCCTGTTGATCCTTCCACAAGCAGGCTAAAGTGTGTTGGCTTGCTGTTTTTAATAAAGAGCAAATGTTCAAATATGCCTACGGATCCATGTCACTCACGGGTGTGTGTGTGTGTGCAAGAAATCTGTCCTTAATAGGTAAGCAATTGCCTTCTCGAAAGCAAACTTAAGTCAGCCACACAGTCAGTTTCCAAAGCCTATAAACCAGGGGGGTGGGGGTGGGCGGAAGGTCTGGAGAACAAAAGTTGAGAGCTGATGCCTTGTTTCTGCAGGTTGATGCGTCTCACATTTTTCGATTTAGCGAATAGATTCCAACAACCAACAAGGGTAACCACGGGGGTGCGGAGAGGGGGAAGGAGCGTCAAAGTCAAAAGGTAAAACAACGAACAAGGAACAAGGTCAAGGGTTTTTTTTCCCCCTTAAGGAAGACCAGAGCTAGCTTTCGGGACTTCGCTGACCCCTCGCTGTAGCCCTCCTATTCAGAAGTGGGGTCTGGGGGAGAAATAAAGAAAAGGCTTAACGCAACCCAACAGCCGCCAGTCGAAACTCTGCGACCCAAGGGTGAGAGTTTGCAAAGCCGAGCGGGGTCCCGAGGCAATCGACGATGCCAGGCAAAGAACGGAGGAGGAGACAGGAAAAGGGGCAGCAGGCGGGCAGCGGGCATCCGGTCAGCACCTGGCTGCCCCGTCCTTGACGCGACCCGCCGCGCGCGCACCTGGGGAGCCGGGCAGGGCGCGCGCCCCCGCAAGGGCTCGGCCCCCGCCGGGGGTGGCCCCTGGGGGTGCGTGCGGGGGGCCCGGGCGCCCGGGGGCAGGAGGCTGCGCGCCCCGCCGGGCTCGGCCCGGGAACGACCCCCCCCCGCCCCCCCCCCCCCCCCCGCGATCCGGAGACGCGCCGCGCGCAGCCGCGGGGAGAAAGGACGGGGTGGGTGGAGCAGAGCCCGGAGCCGCCCCCCGGAGCCGCCCCCGCAGCCCCGGCCCCCGCCCCCAGCCCCGGCTGTCAGCCGCCCCCCTCCCGCACTCACTCACCCGCGGGCTGCGCGGTCTCGGCCGCGGCGGCGGCGGCGGTGGCGGCGACCCCCGCCGGGGTCATGATCCCCCCCGCCCCGGGCGGCTGCAGCAGGGGTGTCCGACCCCCCGGGGGGCCCGATCCGCCCGCGGCCCGCCGCTCTGGGGCTGGGGGAGCGCGGGCCCGGGCCCTCCTCTCCCCCCGCCCCCGCCGCCTCTCGGCGCGGCCACCGCCGCCGCTGCGAGCCCGAGCCCTCGAGGCCGGAGACCCGGCGGCGGCAGCGCGGCCTCAACTTTCCCAGCCCCCCTCCCCCCGCCCCTCCCCGCCCCTCCCGCGGCCGCCGCTCGGCTCGCGGACAGCCTACCCCGGCTGCCGGGCGCGCCCGCCCCCGCCCACCAGCCGACCAATCCGGTTCCGGAGAGGGTGCCGTCACGCCCAATCAGAGCCCGGAACGGCCCGGGCGCTAGGCCGGGGGGCGGGAGGAGGCGGAGGGAAAAGCCTGGCCGGGAACAGGGCTTGGGGCGGCCCAATGAGGAGGGCCGTGGGGCGGAGGTGTGCAAGTTGGGTTGAAGGAACAGGAAGTATTCTGCAAGGTAAAATGATGGGCAGGAAGGACAGCCAGTGGCCGAAGGAGAACCAGGTGGTTCAGGCGCCTTAAAGGGGACGCCGGGAAAGAACCCAAGAATAGGCGCTGTTTTAAGAAACTTCTTTGTACCCCGGTCTCTGTCCTGTTTTCCGTGTCTCCCAGTGGAGTTTGGAAGTGGGAAACGGAGAAGAAATGCTGGGCGAGCCTAAGAAGAAGGGAATGAGGGACGATTCCTCTCTGAATGATGAGAAAGGGGAGAATTCCGACGTCTCCGAAGGCCCTTGAACTGCAAGATTATCGTCGCCCTGAACCTGCTCCTTTCTGGAGGTGTATTCATCCGTCACTCGTCCTTTACCACCGCGCACAGATCATGCGAATTGAAGCTGGCTGTAACCAGAAATGTGGCGGGGAGAGGTCTGGGGTCGGGGTGCAGGGGGTTGGGGGCGAGGGGTGCTGTGGAGAAGGTGGAGGGCTCCCAGCTTGAAGGAAGTTTGTGTCCTTGCGTGACAGGGTTTTGGGAACCCAATATTGGATTCCTAGACACCTAGATCTGGAAGATGTAGAGCGAAGGTGACTTAAATTTGAGGATTCCCTAACCTTACTACAGGTTTGGCGCTCTGGAACCAAGGTCAGAATTCTATTTTACTGGCTCCACTTCATTTTCCATCACCCTTACCTTCCTGAACAAGTGTTTTCTACCCAGTGGTGGTGCAGGATTCCTAAAGTTTAGGATGATCAGAGGCTACACTAAGTAATTTCCAGAGGTATACACAGGATACGGCATAATGGAAATTAGTTGAGCATCTGTACAGAGAAAGCTGACTTTGTATTGCGAGTAAGTCCAACGTCAAACAACAGCATCGAATATTTGCAGAGCAATTTAAAAGGTACTGTGAGGGGAGACCAGTGATGGTTCAGTGGGAAAAGCATCTGCCTTGCAACCACGTGATGGAGAATTTGGTGCTGCCCAAATGCACCAAGCTGGGTCTAGGGGTTCTGCTGTGTGAGGTTCCCTGAATAAGCCATGGAGTATGCAGTCTCCAGAGCTGGATGTGTGGAAGCATCACAGCTGGTGAGACTTCTGAGGTAAGCGATGCACCAAAAATGTGACGACACCTATGACCAGAAGCACAATCCCCCAGTGAGCAAGTGTGTGAGCACTACAACAACCTACAGTGATCCCTCTGAGCACCTCAACCATAATGTGTGGGAGCACCGCTACTAATGAGTGCAACCCTAGGCAAGCACATGTACGAGAACTGCAACCAGGGGGCTGGAGAGATAGCATAGCAAGCAAGATGCCTTGCACCAGTTGACTGGGATTCTATCTGAGCACCCCATATAGCACCCAGAGCACGGCCAGGAGTGATCCCTGAGAACAGAGCAAGGAGTTAGCCCTGAGCACAGCCTGGTGTGGCCCAAAAGCAAAACAAAAGAAGTAACTGCAACCAAAGTGTGATATTTCTACCCCCACAGTGAGCAATACTACCAAGTTTGGATATGATCCTGTCATGCAACAGCAAAATGGAGGGAAAAGAATTTAATTTTTGAATTGACTAAAATAAAAGGTAGACTAAAAGTCCTTGGTGTTACTTACATTGACACTAGGAAAAAGACTGGGTTTTTTTTTTTTGGCTTTTTGGGTCACACCTGGCGATGCACAGAATTTACTCCTGGCTCTGCACTCAGGAATTATTCCTGGTGGTGCTCAAGGGACCATATGGGATGCTGGGAATCGAACCCAGGTCGGCTGCGTGCAAGGCAAAAACCCTACACACTGTGCAATCATTCCAGCCCCAAAAGACTGGATTTTTTGGTTTAGCTTTTGTATTTCTGCATATGAAGTTCTAACTAGTCTCTGACGAAAGCACAACCAAATCAAACTTGGAGATGAGAGAGATCCTAGACTTCAGGGTAATACTAATATCATTTTCATGAAACGGATTAGTATGTTCAACTTTAGGAAATTCCACTGTATCCAGAACATCCTGATTAGAAAACTTCTGGAACTTTGGAGATAGCTCAAAGTATTGAAATACGTTCTGTCCATCAGAGAGGCCTGAGTTGGAACCACATGGTCCCCCAAATACCACCAGGAGCAACACACAGCTGGAAATGGCCCTGGGCATAGTCAGATGTGGCCACAAAACCAAAAACCCAAACGCTATTATAGTTAATAACTTTTATCTTGCCATGTATAAGTTTTTGGCCACACCTGACAGTGCTCAGTGCTGCACCCTTTGGTATTCCAAGGTTTATGCTATGTTTGGGATCAGATGGGGCCTTATCGCCTGAACTATCTCTTGAGCCCAGCCTGTATCATTTTTAAAATAATCACACTGTATCAGTGTAAAGTAAGTTCACAACTACTTTAAATGGTTCAGATGATATTGTTTAGAGTTTCTGTAAATCACTATGAAAAATATGTATCAATACCTTTCTGATTTCTGTTTAATAAAAAAAGACTTGCTTGCTTTTTCTTGGTTACTTTCTGTGAAACTCTTAGCTTCACACGAGGCATGCACTCAATCACTGAGTGAAATCCCCATGTGGGTTTCTTTTTTTTACTTTTTATTTTTCATTTAATTCTTTTTTTTTTTTATGTAGGAGTACTACTATTTATTCAGCCACTGATGATTAGCTGATTGAATTAGGCATGAACTCCACCTTACTTATTTTTTCCGTTTTTTATAATTTTATTTATTGGATGACCGTGAGAGCACTTACAAATCTTTCGGGTTTAAGTCTCGGTCATAAAATGAAATATCCATACCTTCACCAGTGCCCATTCTTCACCCCCAAAAACCCCAGTATACCCCCATCCCACACCCTCCTCCTACCTGTGGGGCAGATGATTTCCACATTACTCTCTCTCTACTTTGATTACATTCAATATTTTGACACCAGACCCACCATATTATTTGGGATTTTTACCCCAACACTCAGATCTGCTGGAAAGGCAACAGTAGACAATTTGTTTAATATTGCTGGTTATGAATAACATTATGTCACGTGGCTGCAGTAGTGGCCGCGAGATTTTGAAATTCCGAAATTTTAACAACTAAATCTGGAGGGATTTCTGCCAAAACCTGCTGGGTTTCGAGATTTGTTCCTGAGTCTCTTGAATCATGGCCGTTAAGCAGCTTGATCAGGAGCCAGAGAGGCTGTTCGTGGACAGCGACCCAGGGTCTTGTTGGGACGGGGAGGAAGGGGCTGGCTCGACTCCCATTCCATGAGGCCCCTCGTGTCTCGTCACTGCGAGTCGTTTAATTCTTACTCCAGATTTAAAACCCAAATCCCAATCCCAAATCTTTTCACTGTCTCTTTCTATTGCTGCCCTAAATATCAGGAATTGATATTAAATAACCATGCCAGTCTTACATCCAGGCTAGCTAGCAAGTAGCTACAATGCCTATGCCGATGGCAAAATATAGCGGACAAGTGAAGTTAATCTCCCTGCATGTAGGCAAGGATCATTTTTCTTGTGGCCAATTTAATATAATTTGGGGAAGGAGAATAGACTGGCCACACTGGTAATGCTGACAGACTATGTGGTGCTGAAGATCAAATCCAGATTGGGGTTCTTTATGCAAAGCACATACACCAGATTGTTGATCTTGCCGACCACTAGTTTATGTTTCTGGCCACTACAAAGAAATGTGTTAGAAAATTTTTTTTCACTAGAGTTACTTTTCTTTTGCTTGGTAATACTTTGGCAACTATTCAGAGGAACAGATAATTCATATAGAAAGGTAGTGTCAGGCTGAAGCAATAGCACAGCAGGTAGGGCGTTTGCCTTGCGCTTGGTTGACCAGGGTTCGATTCCCAGCATCCCATATGGTCCCCAGAGCAATGCCAGGAGTAATTCCTGAGTGCATGAGCCAGAAGAAACTCTTGTGCATCACCAAGTGTGACAAAAAAAGGGGGGAAAAGAAGGTAGTGTCCCCCTTTGTCTTTTCCTTCCCTTTATCTCTTATTTCTCCAGTGACCTGCCCCCGTTGTTAGGATGGCACCAGGAGCAGTACCAGGATTGAAACTCACTGTTCTATTGCCTTAATACTTGCCAAGGAGGTGTCCTATCACTGAGATATCTCCATGTGCCCCTAACACAGAAAATATGCCAAACTGCTTTTCCAAAGTTATACCATTTTATATTTCCACCAGTTGTGTTAGAACTGGAATGTTGCATAGCTATGACATCCGTTAATATGGCCAATCTATAAGTACCAGGAGGATTACTCCATAGCTTTGAGGACAGCTGCACACGCTAGGGGAAAAGGCAGCTCAGATAGAGAAGGTAGCACCAAATAAAAGGGGTTGGGAGGTTCCTCTCAGGATGGGAAATGCGTGATGAGAGTAGACTATAGTCCGAACAAGATTGCCACTCAATGTCTCTTTTACAAACCACAGCACTCAAAAGGAGAGAGATAACACAAGGGAATGCCCTGCCACAGTGGTAGGGTGGGATGGAGGGAAAGAGGGTGGGAGGGATACTGGGACTGGTGGTGATGGAGAATGGGCACTGGTGGAGGGATGGTATTCGATCATTGTATAACTGAAACCCAAGCACAAAAATTTGTAAGTCTACAACTGTACCTCATGGTGTTTCACTAATAAAAATTTAAGGAAAAATAAATATGGCCAATCTTTCTGACTTAGTTATTCCAAATAGGTATGTGGTGGTATTTCAGTGTGAATTTAATTTATATTTCCCTAATGACTAGATTATTAAGTATCTTTTCAGTTATTTGCCATTTGTATATGTTTTATGGAGTGCTGTTTACTCTCCCATTTAACTGACTTGAGTTATTGCGTTTTAAGAGCTCTTTACACATTTTGAATACATATACATTATCAGATGTGATATGCTACACACATGTCCTCTCAATTTCTGGATAGTAGTTGTGAATTTTTGTCTCTTCTTTTTCTCCATTGGTTTTTGGACCACACCTGGCAATACTCAGGATTTAGTACTCTGTGCTGAGGGATCACTCCTGGGGGGCTCAGGAGACCCTATTGAGTGTCGGGGATCAAACCTCGGTCAGTCGCAAACACTACCTTCTGTATTATCTTCCTGGCCCAATTGTTAATTTGAGCCCAATTATCTATCTTTTTTTTTTATGGATTTTGCTTATGGAGTCATATCCAAGAAATCTTTGACAAATTGAAGGTCACACAGATTTTTCTTGCTTCATGTTGTTATATATTTAGATCACTGGCATGTTTTAATTTTTTGTATATTGTGGAAGTATGGGCTGGAGCGATAGCACAGCGGGTAGGGCGTTCGCCTTACAAGCGGCCAACATGGCCGACCCGAGTTCGATTCCTCCGCCCCTCTCGGAGAGCCCGGCAAGCTACCGAGAGTATTCGATATGCCAGACACAGTAACAACAAAGTCTCCAATGGAGACGTTACTGGGCCCGCTCGAGCAAATTGACGATCAACGGGAGGGCCTTTATCTTTACCTTTACCTGTGGAAGTATGCATCAAAGTTCATAGTTGTGCATTAGTAAATCTCTCCAGCACCAGCTGTAAATATCATCTTTCAAATGAAGTGACCAAATACATGTAGCTGCGTTTTTGGAGTTTATTTTGTTATCTTGCTCTATCAATGGGCTGGAGCAATAGCACAGTGCCTTGCACGCTGTCGACCTGGGTTCAATTCCTCCATCCCTCTCCGAGAGCCCGGCAAGCTACCAAGAGTATCCCGAGAGCCCAACAGAGCCTGGCAAGCTCCCCGTGGCGTATTCGATATACCCAAAAAAAAAAACCCCAGTAACACCAAGTCTCACAATGGAGACGTTACTGGTGCCCGCTCGAACAAATCATGAACAACGGGAGGACAGTGCCACAGAGCTACAGTGCTCTATCAATAGATACAGAATCATGTAGTGTCGGGATCACATGCAAAGCATGAATACTAACCCTTAGAACTATCTCCCCAGTTATATGTCAGTCCTGATACCAACACCACAGTATTCTGATTACTGAAATTTTTAAGTCTTTCCTTTTTTTTTTTTTGGCTTTTTGGGTCACACCGGGCAATGCTCAGGAGACCATATGGGATGCCAGGGATCGAACCTGGGTCGGCCAGGCAAGGCAAATCTACCCACTGTACTGTTGCTCTGGCCCTGAAGTTTTTAAAGTCTTGAAGCCAATGACTAAGTCTAGTCATTTCGTTTTGCAAGGACCAAGGGGTGGGGGAGGGCCGTGTCACATGGAGTATTCTTGCAGTTCTATGCTTGGGGGTCATTCCAGGTGATATTCAAAGTGGTGCTCAGTGCCAGCTACTGAATCCCAGGGCCCCTACTTGCAAAGGATGCACTTGTTCTATTGAATCAAACCCACCAATTTTATCTAAAATCCCTTTCACTCTTCTAGATTCGTTTGATTTTCATATTTGTTTTTCAACTAACGCTTGCAACTGGAGAGAATACTTCAGGCACCACAGCACCAGATGCCACTGACCCCTACACCCCAAATGGTCATTCGAGCTGTGCCAGAAGTGATTTCTGAATATAGCACCAGGAGTAAGCACTAAGCACAGCCCGCTGTGGTGCCAAAAGAAAAAGCTGATTCTTGCCAGTTAAAGAAAGCCTGCTCAAACTTTGACTGAGATTTCTAATTTAGTGAGAGGTTATGACTTAATATTTGGATACATAAACACGTAATTTCATCAATTTGGTTCTTTCAAAATTTCCCTCATGAGTGATATATCATTCATTTTATACAAGTTAAGGGCTGGAGTGATAGCACAGCGGTAGGGCGATTGCCTTGCGCGCAGCCAGCCCGACCGAGCCGGGTTCGATTCCTCCGCCCCTCTCGGAGAGCCTGACAAGCTACCTAGAGTATTCAATATGCCAAACACAGTAACAAGAAGTCTCTCAATGGAGACGTTACTGGGCCCGCTCGAGGAAATTGATGAACAATGGGAGGACAGACAGGCTATTTTTTTTAAATCAATCTCTAAACACTTCAGATTTTATGCTACTACATTTTTGTAATTCAAACATTTTTTTTGTTTTGGTGCCACCCTCAGAGGTGCTCAGGGCTCACTCCTGGCAGTAATGGGGACCATTTGGGAGTGATGGAGATTAAACTCAGATTGGTTGCATACAAGGCAAATGCCCTACCTGTTGTATGGTAACTCTGGCCCTAATTCATTTTTTTTATTAGTGAAATACCATGAGGTACAGTTGTAGATTTACAAACTTTTGTGCTTGGGTTTTGATTATACAATGATCAAGTACCCATCCCTCCACAAGTGCCCATTTTCCACCACCATGGATCCCAGTATCCCTCCCACACCCATGCCCCCCCACCCCCACCCCTGCCTCTGTGGCAGGGCATTCCCCCTTGTTCTCTATCTCCTTTTGGGTGTTGTGCTCTGCAAGAGAGGTATTGAGTGGCATTCATGTTCAGTCCATAGTCTACTTTCAACATGTACCTCCCCTCCTGGGCGGATCCTCCAAACACCCTTTATTTGGTGCTCCCTTCTCTATCTGAGCTGCCCTTTCCCCTAGAATGCCCGGCTGGCCTCTAAGCCATGGAGTAATCCTCCTGGTGCTGATCTTGACTATTCTTGAGTATTAATCTCCTATTTTGTTACTTTATGTCCCCCAGATGAATTCAATCTTTTTATATCCCTCTCTTTCTGACTCATTTCACTTAGCATACTTTCCATGTGGTACCACATTTATGTAAAATTCATGACTTCATCTTTTCTAACAGCTACATAGTACTGCACTGTGTAGATATACCAAAGTTTCTTTAACCAGTCATCTGTTCTTGGGCACTCAGGTTTCTTCCAGATTCTGGCTATTGTAAAGAGTGCTGCAATGTACAAAAAAGTGCAGATGTCACTTCGACTATACATTTTTGCCTCTCTGGGATATATTCCCAGGAGTGGTACTGCTGGGTCAAATGGGAGTTCAATTTCTAATTTCTTAAGGATGGTCCATACTGTTTTCCAAAAGGGCTAAACCAGTCAGCATTCCCACCAACAGTGAAGGAGTGTCCCTTTCTTGCCACATCCATGCCAGCATCGATTGCTTTTGTTCTTTTGGATGTGGGCCAGTCTCTGAGGTGTGAGATGGTATCTCATTGTGGTTTTTATCTGCATCTCTCTGATGATTAATGATGTAGAGCATTTTCTCATGTGCTTTTTTGCCATTCGGATTTCTTCTTCGAGAAAGTTTCTGTTCATTTCATTGCCCCATTTTTTTTTATGCGGTTGGATGTTTTCTTCTTGTGAAGTTCAACCAGTACTTTATACATCCTTGATATCAACCCCTTGTCAGATGTGTATTTGGCGAATATCCTTTCCTATTCTGTAGACTGTCTGTATTTTGGTCAGTTTCTTTTGAGGTGCAGAAGCTCCTTAGTTTAAGATAGTCCCATTTATCTCTGTTTTGCTCGGCCAGTGGTGTGACATCTTTGAAGATACCATTAGCTTCAATGTCATGGAGGGTTTTGCCAACTTTGTCTTCAATGTACCTTATGGTTTCCGGTCTGATGTTGAGGTCTTTAATCCATTTTGATCTTACTTTTGTACATGGTGTTAGGCAGAGTTCTGAGCCCATTTTTTTGTATGTAGCTCTCCAGTTTTGCCAGCACCATGTTAAAGAGGCTTTTCTTACTCCACTTCACATTTCTTGCACCTTTATCAAAGATTAGATGATCATATGATTGAGGGGAGATGTCAATGTATTCAACCCTGTTCCATTGGTTTGTAGCTGTTTTTGTTCCAGTACCATGCTGTTTTAATTATTACTGCTTTGTAGTAGAGTTTGAAGTTAGGGAGGTTGATTCCTCCCATTTTCTTTTTCACAAGAATTGCTTTGGCTATTTGTGGGGGCTTATTGTACCATATGAATTTCAGGAGCATTTGCTCCATTTATTTGAAGAATGTTATGGGTATCTTTATAGGGATTGCATTGAATCTGTACAATGTTCCTAATTCATTTTTTACAGCTGAAAATAAAATAAAATAAATAAGGCCCTCCCGTTGTTCATCGATTTGCTCAAGCGGGCCCAGTAACGTCTCCATTGGAGACTTTGTTGTTACTGTGTTTGGCATATCAAATATGTCACGGGGAGCTTGCCAGGCTCTGCAGGCGAGATACTCTCGGTAGCTTACCGGGCTCTCCGAGAGGGGTGGAGGAATCGAACTCGGGTCAGCCATGTTGGCTGCGTGCAAGGCAAATGCCCTACCGCTGTGCTATCGCTCCAGCCCATACTAGTATCAGAGAGCCGGGCAAGCTACCGAGATTATCCTGTCCGCACAGGCAGAACCTGGCAAGCTTCCCCATGGTGTATTCGATATGCCAAAAACAGTAAAAATAACAGATCCCATTCCCCTGACCCTGAAAGAGCCTCCAATTGTTGGGAGACAAGAAAGGAGAGACTGCTAAAATCTCAGGGCTGGGAGGACTAGAGATATTACTGACGCCCGCTTGAGTAAATCAACAAACAATGACAGTGATAGTGAAGTTATTTCTTTTATATCTTTTGATCATTCAAGATTTCTATTCAATTTTCAGTGCTAGGATTGAACCTAGGGACCCACATATGCAAGGCTTGTGCTCTATCTCTGAGCCACACCTGACACAGGAAGCATTTTAAAAAAAAAAAAATCATATCGAGTTTTGTCAAATCTTTTTTGCATCTAATGAGATAACCACAATCTTCCCTCTAAATATGCTCCACTAAATACCTAAATTGATTTTCTATGGTTAAAATTAATCTTTTAATCCTATTTGATCCTATCACATTCAATTTTAATAAACTACTGTGTTTAATTTGCTATAGTTTTCTTTCTTATGGGGGTTACCAGAGCCACATCTGGAGTTGTTGGGGTAGGGTACAGGGAACTGGAGACTGAACCCAGGACCTCCAGGCAAGGCTTGGGCACAATACAACTTCAACCTAAAGATTTCCTTGCTTGTGGTTCTGGCACCTAAACGTTGGTGAGGGTGATTATTCTGCCTACTCAAATACTTATTTCTCACAGACACACAGTTTCCCACTGTCTGGCATCTTTTTTTTTTCCTTCTTTTTGGGTCACACCCTGCGATGCACAGGGGTTACTCCTGGCTCTTCACTCAGGAATTACTCCTGGTGGTGCTTGCGGGACCATATGGGATGTCGGGAATCAAACCCAGGTTGGCCACATTCAAGGCAAATGCCCTACCCTCTCTGCTATCACTCTAGCCCCAACTCTCTGGACATCCCTGATATAAAATAAACTATTATACCTATTTGGGGCCGCACGACATCTTATTATCTCATTCCTACTTTGGACAAACTGGCAGGCTACTGAATGTAACCTGCTCACACGGCAGTCTGGCAAACTCCCTGTGGCGTACCCAATATGCCAAATACCAGTAACAATGATGGGTCTCATTCTCCTAACCCTGAAAGAGCCTTGAATATGGCACTTTTTAAAAAATCTCAGGACTAGGACAAAGGAGACGTTACTGGGGTCTGCTCGAGGAAATCGACGAACAGGATGGTCATGATCGTGATTATACCTATATGCCAAGAATCCTTCCAGTGACTTAGAATATCTTGGATTTAAAAAAAAAATTCAGATGCCATTGACAATGTATGACCACATCCACTGAACCTAAAATCTCTACAGATGAGACTAGTGATTTTAATTATTTAGGCTCTAGACCCATTGCTCTTGGTGTAACTTATAAAGAAGATCTAGGACTGCTGGGTTATGGTATGAGTATTATGTTGGTCTCTTAAATTAAATCAGGTAATATCCTACTTCTTGAAGAGTATGGAATTGGTAGCACCGTAGCACTGTCCTCCCACTGTTCATCAATTTGCTCAAGCGGGCCCAGTAACATCTCCACTGTGAGATTGTGTTTGGCATATCAAATACATCACGAGGAGTTTGCCAGGCTTTGCTGTGTGGGCAAGATACTATCGGTGGCTTGCTGGGCTCTCCGAGAGGGGCAGAAGAATCAAATCAAACCTGGGTTGGCTGCACGCAAGGCAAACGCCCTACCCACTGGGCTATAGCTCCAGCCCATGAAATTGGTATAACTCTTTAAATTTCTGATAGAATTCATCTGGACCTGCAATTTTTCTTAGTGGGAAGGTTTTATTTTGCAGAGAGGGTCCACACCTGGCAGTGGTCAGGGCTGTGCTTAGGAATCACTACTGGCAGAGCTCAGGGAACTCTATGGGATGCCTGGCCAGTCCATGCAAGGCAGAAGTCATTACCCCCTGTATTATCTCTCCAACCCCATTTGTGGGAGTTTCAGCCTCAAATTCAATTTTATATATATATATAAGGATATTCAAGTTATTTTTTTGGTAGCAGCTTTATTGACAGAATTCACACACCAAACAATTCACTCTTATGATTCAGTACTATTTCACTGTATGGTTTCATTCATCAGTTAGTGGACATTTGGGTTTCACCTATTCTGGCTACCAAGAAATATTCAAGCACCAATTTTCACATGGGCACATTTTTCTCTCTCTTATATAGGCCTAGGAGCTAAACTGCGAAGTATTATTTATGGTGACAACTTAAAAACATTTTGCAAAACTATCAGATTTTATCTACTTAAGTGTATTTTAACATTCCAGGTATGCATCCCAGAAAGTCAACTAACATATATACTTACTGCATTAAGGTTACCACTAAAAGCCCAAGTTTATCTTTAAGTATACATTGGTCCCTTGTCCCAGCCTCAATCCCACTCGCACTTTTCCTTGTGATAACCACTGGTTTTATACTTCACAAGCCTGCACTTCACTTACTCCATCTTTTTTCTCTATTTTGCCTCAAGTGGACTTTACAACCTTTACAACCCTCAGGGCTTACTCCTAGTTTTGTGCTCAGAGATCACTCCTCGTGATTCCTGAATGACCAAGGTAGTGCAGAGACTGAATGAAAGATTGGCGACATGGAAGAAGAGAGCCTAACCTGCTGGAAGATCACATCTTCATTGTTATGCTCACAGGATTCCAGACTTGAGATATTTAGAAACAGCTGGGTAACTTTCAAATATTTTGAGGGACTTTCTAGACAGTTTTTGTTTTGGGACCATACCTGGTGGTGCTCAGGGCTTGCTCTGGGCTCTGGGCTCCATGTGTTAGGGCTTGGGAAACCATATGGGGTGCCAAGGATCAAACATGGGCCAGCTGAGTGCAAAGCAAGCACTTTACTGCTGGAGTATCTCTCTGGCCCCCAGACCCAAAATAATATGACCTCATAGAACATGGGCTGAGCTCATACATGTGAGCTCATTCACGCGAGAGATCCTCAGCACCTCAGGGTCCCCAAAGTACTGCCAAGAGTATCTTCTGAGCACAGAACTATAAATAGTCCTTGAACACTACACCTTGCCACTCCCCCACCACACACACACAGTAACACACAATTTGTATGTTACCTACCTCTTTTGACTCATGGCTCATTTTGGTGGATGTGCTTCTGTAGTTTTTAAGACTGTATCCTGATGTTGTTGGAAAAAACATGCCACACATTTTGGTCAAGCTGGTTGGAATTGTCATTCTTAACTTCTAAAACTTTATTTTTCATTTACCAAGAGTTTGAAATCTGCAATTATAACTAGATTTTTCTTCTAAGTTTTAGCTCCATGTGTTTTGAAACTAGTAATTAATCTTTTAACTTCTTGGGTCACACTCAGAGATGCTCAGGGGTTACCCCTGGCACATGCATTCAGGACAGAGGACCATATGGGATGCTGGGAATCGAACCCGAGTTGGCCACATGCAAGGCAAATACCCTACCTGCTGTGCTATCGCTTCAGCCCTTAGACTCATCTTTTAATTCCCTTTCAGTGCTCGGGATTGAGCGCAGGGGGCCTCCTATATCGTATCCAAGTGCTACTGTTGAGCTATATCACCCACCCCACTATGTTCACATACATATAAGATTATAATCGTTTGGGAGTTTACTCATACACATTCTCTATATACTGGACACATTTTCCCCACAAATCAATTTAGGTACTACGTATCCACATTTAACATATATATCCAGTATGCCAATGTCTTCCTTTTATTAGTCAATGGCATGACCAATATGGTTGGAATGTTCCCATTATGAGTGTAAAGTACTAACTCCAACTTTAACCATATTCTGATTTCTTCATTATTTATTGTGGAGATTATTGTATATGTGGCTTTTCCAACTTTGTATCAGTAGAATGATTTCTCAAAAAATTAGTGTAGACCAAACTCAGCTTGGCCACCTCCTAGTTGTGACCTTGATCAAGTAACCTCCAGGTCTGGGTTATTTTGGCTATACCCAAGCAGTGTTCAGGGCTTACCCATGGCTCTTTGCTCAGGGGACCTTATGTTGCTGGGGACTGAACCTACCAGCAGAGTCCAAGGAAAGCGCCTTATCCCTGGTACTGTTTCACGTAAGTACATCTGAAGGGATGCTGACACTGGGGGCAAAGAGGTGCTATTGGTTGGACAGCACGTGGCAGGGCTAGCTAGGGGACCATGAGGTGCCAAGGACCATACTATTCAGTCCTGTTTCTGAAATTATAAGTGCAGCTAATAGAAGTTCCTGTTGCAGCAGAGTGCAAGGTGATTAGTATAGAGTGATCAATGCCTAATGGATAAACTTTCAACTTGTATACAAAAATGAATCCGGTATACATTAGATGCGTTAGTCCTGATACAATTTCAAATTCTCATTAGGTAAAGCCTGACAGAACTTTATTATTATCTGTTAAAGTTCCATTTCCTTTGTGAATTATCCTTTATCAGCTCTTGGTGCTTTCCTCAGATATACATTTTATTAACAGCTTTAAATCGTAAGCATTTTTAAGAAGTTTGCATTTTTACTTTCCTGATGGGTCTACCTGTTAAAATTTTAGACATTTTGGTATTTTATCGTTTTACCTCGTCTGGTAATTCAGAAATTATTAAAGACTTTCATCTTGTATAAATTCAGTTCTTAACTACCCATTATCAGTAATAATATGTCCTCTTCCTACCTACCAATGATTACTGACAAAGTGCTCCATTCTATATTGAAATGTTGGACTTTAAGTTTCAAAGTCTTAAAATGATTGCTTCACAATTATAAAACTAGTATTTCGTAGTAAATGAGAACCAAACTTTACATGAGTTTTCTCGAAAATAAGTGAGGACTCAACAGTAATCTATGAATCTTGTTCTAAATTGGTTCTCTGAACTATATTTTTAAATTAGCGTGAATGGGGTAGGGAGAAGACATTTAGAGGAAAAAACTACTATATAAGGTCAAACTCCTTAAGAGCTGTGTAAGTTACACATTTGGAGCAGCATTTTGACAACTAAGTGGTGGTTATCAGGAAACCCACAGATAAGTATACAGAAAGGTAAAAAAACATCTAATATATAAAATGAGCAAATTAAAGTCTGCTCCTAATAACTAGTTATGACAAATGTTTACTACAGCCCAGAAACCAAAATGACAGAAACTGATCACTCCTAATTTGATTCCACGATGTTCAGCTAAGATACCCTAAAAGTTGATTTACTCAATTTCACCAAGGCAGTTAGGAATGCGGTGAGTTCAGGACAAGCAGAATTTTCAAACGTTAAGTTGCTTCTGCTGTTTAAAGTGTCAATTTGCACCTCTTTTCATACTTTGTCTTAGTTCTTCTAAAGGAACTACTTTCTGTGTGCTCCAACCAATGTGAAGAGAAAGTTACTGCAAAGATTTCTACCAAGTTCTTTCCAAAGCTAAGTCAAGCTTTTTAGACATTTTGTTTTGAGTCCACACCTAGTGGTGTTCAGTGAAGTACTTAGGGGATCATGATATGAGATCAAACCCACAGTTCTGGTATATAAAGCATGTGCCTCAGTCTCCAAAATATGGCCTGCCTTAAAGGTTTGACAGAAAATTATCAATATGTTCAAGTTTATACTTTAGGAGGTTATTTGGTTTGTGGAGGCTGTGCTCAAGAACTGATATGGGATGACAAGGATCAAACCTGGGTCAGCAGCAAGCAAGACAAGCATCTTACCCACCAACCCCTCAGGCCTCAGTAGGAGATTGTTAATGACAAGCAGGATTTAAGACGGTTTACATCTTAATAGAGATAGAGACTTTTTGAAACAAAGACCTCTTAGATCAACTAGAGAGCACAGAAGGGAAAAGAGAAACAACCCAAGGCCTGATTATGTTTCCAGTTAAAGCTAGAGCTATTTAACAGGTGGTTGAGTTTGTATTAAAGATCTTTAATGCTTTTTGGGTCACACTCAGCGGTGCTTGGGGATCACTCCATGGTGGCAATGCTTGGAGGAACATATTTGGTTTTAGAGATTGAATCCAATTGAGTTGTTATGCAAGGAAAAGTGCCTAAACCACTGTAAATCTCTCCAGCTACATATAATTTATCTGCTATAAGCTCAGTTTTTGAGACAATGAAATCTAACTCGTCTGTATCTAAATCTAATAAAGCTGCTTCAATAAATCAGGAACAGCCAATTTAAAAAGTTCACATGCGACCAGAACATTAGGACAGCGGGTAGGGTGCACTTGGTTTGCAAGAGTACAACCCAAGTTCAACTCCCCAGCACCCCATACGGTCCTGAGCCTCACCGCAGTGATCCCTGAGTGCAGAGCCAGGAATAAGTCCTGAGCACCACTGGATGTGGCCCCCGGAAGAAAACAGTCATGACTCAAAACAAATTCTAGGCTGTTTTAAATACTTCACAGCCATCAATATTAATCAAGATAACTAAACCTGTATTTCAAATTTTGACTGTCTTTTTCTCCACCTAGATATGACTCAGCTTTCTCAAAATAGGATCAAGTTTCTGTGGCACAACCTTGCGAGAAGTCTAACTCTGGACACTGTTGTAAGATTTATTCCCTGAAAAAGCCTCACGCTCTCACCAATCCTACTTACTGAAGTGCTCAGTCACATAAATATCTTATTCTTCGAGCTAAAAAAAGCACCAATCTGGGGAGCAAACCCCCCATCATACAATGGCAGAATTTTTAAGCCCAATCATTTCTTTTAGAGGTAAAGGGTAGTGCTTTCTACCCTCAGGGAAACTACGTTCTGAGTAAGATAAAGTAGACTTTCCAAATACCCTGCCCCTATTGTCAATAAAACCAGATTCACCATCTTGTTTCTGAGAAGTCTCATGTTTCTGAGAAGTTTCTCTCATATCCCTTAAAGAGATTAGCTGACTGGTATACTCGTTTGGTCTAGGTAACTAAGGGAATAATATAATGGAAGAAACTGTCACGTCTAAACTGCTAGTCCTAAAACTGCTCACTCTCCTGGATCACTTTCCACAAGAAAAGCCAGCTGTCAGTTGTCATTCAAGGAGCTCAGTACAGATATTCACATAATGAGGAACTGAGTACCTTTAACAGCCATGAGCTGGTAATCTTAGAACCCGGCTTCTCTAGGCCGGGTCAAGCTTTCACAATGACAGTTATACTGCAAGCTGAATCATATTGTAAGACTTCAAGCTAGACATCACTCAACCTGACTCAGAAATTGTCAAGGGTTAAACATACATACAAAGACTGCTCACCGTTTCTTGACTGAAGAAAATTCTAAATACAATAATTTTGACTAAGATTAATGAATTTTTAAAGATAAGTTTAAAATTCATACCTAAAAACTTCCAAAGGACTCAGTTACTAAATTTCTTCCTCACTACTAACAAAAACTTTGGAGTATACATTATCTGTAGTCAAAGCCCATTACTAACTGGTTACAGCCTATGTACTGCCAAGTATTTTACAATTACACACAAAATAAAAGCAACAGGATCGTATTTTTTTCTCTCACTGGGACTATGCTGCATATAATTGGTACTTCTTTCAGAAAAACATCTTTTTGGGGTGCTGGATACTTTACCATATGCAGGGCGAGCAACTCAATCACTGAACTACATCCCCAGCCAGATGTATTTCTATCAAATGTCAAAAAGTCTAAATTATGAGGCTTGATTGCACTTGGCCTATTTAGGTTTAAGTAAAAATAAATGAATAGTGAGGAAGGAGGAAACAATAACTGTATTACATATAACTGATCTCAGAATTCAATATATTGCAGTTTTGATATTTATCAGACATCACAGATAACTACCAGAACATCACATAAGTTTATTTCAGATGTAACAGCAATGTTAAAATCAACAAGTTTAATTCTTAACTGCACCAAGTAAACTTAGCATTTAAGTATTTTTAAAGTTATTCCCTCCAAAAAACTGAGGGAGCTTTCCTTTTCTACCCCACACCATGGATTCCCAATAGTTATTTTTGGAGGATTTTCAAATGAGTAAACTGGAGGATTTCAGACTTCTTTCCTCAAATGAAAACTAATTTGGACAAATTATATTGCATAGATTTCTCCACAAATTCTTTTCTTTAGGACTAATGTAAAATATACGACTTTTGCCTATTCGCCCCACAGTAAAAATGATTTGTCCTGGAAAATATGATGGACATATCTTGTGATTTTCTAATAGTTTTACCACAATAATTTTTATTACATCTCAAAATATCCAACAGGGGACATTATTTCAGTCTTTACCAACTTGTAAGCATATGAACTACTAGCACCCCAGCTTCTATTTCTACATCCTCCTCCTTTAGCAGATGGAATTATTTAAAACAGTTTCATGTAGGACAATTAACCCTTTATAAACATATACAATTTAGGTAAAATCACTGACTAGTATGGAAAAAGAAACTATGATAGGGAGCCTACACACTCAATTCAAAATTTATTATTTTTTCCTCCTTAAATAATATGTACTTAATTGTCATGAGGCAGGTACTCGGTTTTCAATAACCACATTTAGGGATACATTCATAGGACTGATTAGATAGTCCAGGTGAAATGGTTATAGAAATAGAGGCAGTGTCATCTCAGAAAACTCATTTATATATCAAAATCTATTTTGATATCTGGAAGTTTACAAAAAGGCTGAATTCTTCAAACTAATTTTCCCTTCTGTAACTCACACACTTAGTCTTGGCAAGAGCAAGCTGAAACTTATCCATGAAGTTTTAAAGGTGCTTAATGCTAAACTTTTCTTCTAAGCTTAGATTTGGACTGCTTAAGAAACTGAGACTCAAGAAATCAGTATGGTCTTTCTATAATTTTGCTATCTTAAGATTAGGACCCTACACACTCATTCGACAACTATCTTCCTTTTCTGTATTACGCTTGGCACTCAATTAAGACTATAGAAGTCTACTGTACTTTTAACTTTCACATTCTCAAAAATGTGCATAAACGTCGTGTAAAATAATTCTGATACTTAACATGTTGGGAGAAATGAGTCTTTTATGCCAGAACTTTCCTGAAACTAAATTAATCTTCACTTAAAAGTCAGATGACAGAAATGTCAAACCTTGTGCATTTTCAATGTCTAATCAGAACGTTACTTGGGCCACAGTACTGGCAATCTAAATTTTTTTAAATACTGGAGATGGGACTATGGAGGAAAAATGAAAATGCCAGATGTCCCTTATCTCACAAAAAATATCAACCCAATCAAAGCCAGTCCCTATGTGTCATTAAATGATCTGGCATAAACCAGTCCTGTGAAGAAGAGGAAGTCACAGTGACACTTGCATTATTAACACTTCTAGGCTTCTATTTTTCCAAGAATAAAAACGGTTATGTTCAACAATTCTCCCTCCCCCAAATCCTTACTATAATAGGCACAGAATGTAAGCAAATCTGGGATGTTCTCCAACAGATAAGCAATAGCACAGCTATATTATTCTCAAAAATACTGACTAGATATTCTTTCCTATATAATCAAATGCTCAGTGGCCAAATTTTAAACAATCCGGAGTAGCTAACATTAAATGCATTTATTGTGCCACAAGTTCCTTGAAGCTTCCTTTTAGGTATTTTTTAATATGTCCAAGAGAAAACACCTGCTTCAGGCTTATTTAGAGATATTGACCTATAAGGACACTATCAACTTCATTTTCAAAGTTAGACTATCTATTGTGGGTTTACTGAACAAAAAAGACTGGGGGGGGGGGGGTGAATCACAACAAACATCTTTAGGTCAGTTAAAGGCCATTATCTCTAGCTGGGATATTAAAAAAAATTAATCTCACCAGCCCACACTCTAAAAGTTAATGCCACTAATAATCAACCGCAGGAAAACCAAACCTGCTAAAAACCAGTTCACTCATTAGCAAAATGCAGTTTAACTCAAATACTGAGAACAATGTTTTTGACACTATCTACCAAAACTCTCCCACCCACCCTTAACTTTCATCGAAGAAGAAATAATTGCTTTCAAAAAAACAAAATAAGCTTAGTATTTCTTATAAGGATAACAAATGGTCTAAACTCCTGATATAGTACTCAGAAGGAAAGAGGTGGAGTGAAGGCAATGTCCAGGGATTAGCATCCCACAGTCTTAAAAAACCCAAAGTACCACAAACACACTAAACTTGTCTATGAGTTAGAAAACAAAATATTGCTGTTTTTTTGTTTTTTGAAATATACGATAATTTGTAGGCTCTGCCCTTCAATGTGAAAGCAGGACATTAAAAAAAAGGCTAAAAAAATTTGAAATTTATACTCAAATTTTAAAGACCCATATAGCTTAACTGTGAAACTAATGTATATTTTTCTTTCCTATTGTCAAACCACCTCACCAAAAATAAAAAGGAAAAAAAAAAAAAGAGAACTGAAACAATCCAAACATGATTAATTTTAAGTCCTTGAACATATTAAAAATTTTAAGAGGAAAGGAAAAAAAGGGGGGGAAAGGACAAAGGAGGGTGAAAAGCTTTAAAAGAAAGGGGGGGGGGAATCAATGGGCCTCTCTTTTATTTGGCGACAAGCAAGTGCAAGAAAGTTCATTTGTCATTTGATCAGTTGTCTGTCTTTTGCACATCTGCATTCTGGCCAGAAGGGACTTTGAGGTTTTTCTGCAGCACATGAGCATCTGCGGGCTCTATTCTCTTATAGTAGTTCTTCTTTGTCTCAATAACCTCAAAGCCAAATTTTCTGTAGAAGTCAATTGCTGACTCATTGCTGATCTGCACATGCCTAAGATACATAAGAAGACATCAGGAAAAAATAAGTTTTCATAAGCTTTTACATATTACCCAGAGATAGCTTTAAATGAGATAGTTTCAATAATGCAGAAATTAGTCAAGATTCTCCATATAATTACCAGTAAATACGTATAAAGATTAAGTCCAAAACATCAACAAATATTAGATACTCATTTCAGAAAAACTTTTGTTGACAAATTGAGATTTGTAACGTTTTACTTGCAGGTAGTAAGTCTTTACTCTTACTATCAAAAAATATCTTAGCTAGTATAACATTTCATATTACAGAGAAATGATTCACAGATCATATTAACACACGCAGAGAAAAATGATAAAAATTTAAAACTAGGGCCTCCTGTAATTAATGCATTCTTAGTTGATAGAACACGATATATTTCAAAAATAATTAACTTGAGCTTTCTCAATTCTCAAAAATAGTATTATGTAATTAAATCGCTTTCCTACCAAATGAAAAATGAGAATAATCTAAATGTGTGTACTATGAAGACAATAAATGATTGTTTTCTTAATCTTGCTTTTCAATCTGAGAGTACTTAAAATACAAGTAGCCTATCAGCTATGGACTCTAATTTTGATTATTCAACTCTTACAAATGAACACGTTCCTCAAAGCCTTAACAACACACAATGCATAAACAGTGTAAATGGAGAAAAGTAGTATTAAAGACACTGCATCTTAAACTCTGAAGTCTTGAGATCATTGGTTTTGTCCCTATAATTCTGAATTCCTACTCCAAGATAACAGGAAAATTAAGCCAGACACACCAAACTGTGGGCACAGCTCTGGCCTTCCATAATGCTGACCAATGCGCAAACCCAGGAGCCTGATCATCTGAGCACCACCAGCAGGATCTATCCTTGAGAACAGAGCTAGAGAAAACCTGAGTCATGTGTGGCCCCAAAACAAAGCAACAGTGAAAGAAAATAAAAATGTAATTAAAAACAAAAAAAAGAAAAAGAAAACTGGTAGGCCCAGCACTATACTTCTGGCACTAGTGGCCCACTTAGGGATTGAACCCAGGATTTTGCACATGAAAGAAACATGCTCTACCTCTTGGGCCACCTGCTGGGCCTAATAATATACTTTATCTTAGGTTCATTATTATTAAAGTAAATTCAGTATGAAACTTTTTGTTTTCAAAGAAGTAATAAGTAATCAGATTTTAAGGAATAAAGAATTCTGTAGTCAACATTTAAATATAATGCTACTTACAGGTAAATGTTGTCAAAAGTGCCATCTTTTTCACAGATGTTTAAGACATGATTTAACATTTTAGTTCCTATTAAGAAGACAAATAAATAACCTCATTAAAAAACCAATCTCTTAAACTATACATACGCCTTAATATTTGCGCCTACAATGGAATTTATGAGACAAACATCAGGTAGATACTGATTAACCAGTTATTTTCACTTATAACTCATTCCTAGTATGTCTAAAAAATAGAATAAACAGGAAAGAATTTGTTTCTTTTAAGAAGTTAAAAAAAAGTCTCACCTATTCCTAGCCTTCGGTATGGAGCCAGACATCCTAGTGTCATGATGTAAAGTCTCTTTTGATTCTGTGAATGATCCACCCTACAGCATACTGCACCTACTGCAATATCATTGAAATAGGCTGTGATGGAAGGAAAAAAAATGTTCAACAGAGAATACGACACATTTTGTTGAATCCCTTCATCTCCTAGAAGGACTAAACTGTTGCCACCAGTCACTCAAACATTCAAGGTTCAATTACTGCCCCCCCCCATCATATCTTCATAGAAAAGTAAAATCTCTACTGTAAAGCTAATATACAAACACACAAAACAGTAAAAAATGTACTTAGCAATTCCTTTTAAAATTTAAATATTTTATCTTGGTTTTTCTCAGAATTTCAATCACCCCCATTACTAAATTGTTAGGATTACATTAATAGCTAAGAGACAGAACATTAATTAACAAATAAAATGAGGGGGGAAAAAAACATACCAAGTTTTGCTAGCTCACCAACCTCCAGCACATCCTTGTAGAACTTGTCATTGTAGCTGACGGGAAAGATGACCTGGTTTAATCTCTTCAACTGTTTAATATTGTGTGGTGTCACATCTCCCAGCTCGATCCGGCTACTGGAACAAACCAAAATGTACTCAATAAAATATAATTAGTTTTGTTAGTTAAGAACCACAAAATATTAATTACTAATTTTTTAAAGAACACTAGGATTCTGATACTCTACTAATGGAGTGTAAAATCAGATACCGATTCTAGTCTCTCTGAGGCAATCTCGCCTATGTATCAGAAAGTCTAAGAGGTGTATCTCCTAGTCTGGGATGTAGCTGAGCTCAGATGACTGTGCTGCATGTGTGAGGCCCTGGGTTTGATCACTGACACTGTGGGTATAAAAGCCATCACACTTCAAAAAATTTTTTTCCAGTTTCTGGATAATACCTAGATCTGCACTCAGTTACTCCTGGAGGTTAGCAGAGAACCAGATGGAATGTCGGGTATCAAACTAATGTTGGTGGTGTGCAAGGCAAGCTATCGCTCCAGTCCTCAATCACATTTTTTAAAAAGTAATATTGTTTAAGTAAACTTCCTATGGGAATTTATTCTCAAAAATCCAAAAATACAAAACCATGCAGAGTGAAATTAAAGCAGGAATGTTTACATGTCATATAAAGCAGCATCCAAACCAGATTCCTAGACCTTCCCGTATACCTATGGAGAAATGGTTTGTGGGAATCCACATCTTGAGAAAACAAAAACAAAAAACCGTAAGTATGAAAACTACTTAGAAAGCCAATACTAGCCCTCTATATCTCAAACTCATTTAAAAAAAAAAAAAGTTAGGGGCTGGAGACAGTACAGAGGGAAGGTGCTTGCTTTGCACACAACTGTCCCCAGTTTAATCCCTGGCACCTTGTAGGGTTCCCCAAGTTTGCTAGGAGTAATTTCTGAGCTCAGAGCCAGGAGTAACCTCTGAGCATTGTTAGGTGCTCAAATACCTTAAAAAAAAAAAAGTTGGGGGCTGGAGCGATAGCACAGCAGGTAAGACATTTGCCTTGCACGTGGCCAACCCGGGTTCAATTCCCAGCATGGCATATGGTCCCCGAGCACCACCAGGAGTAATTCCTGATTGCATGACCCAGAAGTATCCCCTGTGCATCGCCGGTGTGGCCCAAAAAGCGGGGGAAAAAAAAAGTTATATGGAGGAGGGGGGAGAGTAAAACTGTAAAATGTGTCCTGGTAGGGAGCCAGCTCAAAGGGCTGGAGTGCTGGCTTTGAATCCCAGCACTGCTAGGAGTAACCCCTGAGCAATGTGCTCCAAGCACCCAAAAACCAAACACACACGGAGTTTCATACTTAAGTAACAAATGTTGGACTGCCTGTAGAGCAAAAGGGACTTTTCATAGCTTAAGTCAGTTTTATTAGAAGAAGCTTAAAAGTTGATGCAACTGATGAGAAATCTGAATAGGACCTACTATTTTTCATCCCACTGCCACTAACACTAATATTAATTCCTTAAATACCAGAAGAGGATGAAAACAAACATTTTAAAAATGATCTAAAAGGAGTCAGAGAGATAGACAGTGGCTAGGGTGCTTGCCTTGCACACAGGTCTATCCCATTTGATTCCACGCATCCCATATGGTCCCCTAGTTCAACAGGTGTGATTCCTGAGTGCAAAGCCAGAACCCCTGAGCACTGCTGGGCATGCCAATAAATAAAGTGTGTGTCTATTAAAAAAATAAATATCAAAATAAATTAAAAATAAATTATCTAGTGCCACCAAATGCACGACAATGTTAATCCTACTTTCACAAAGCTACCTAGGATCAGAACACAATGACTCGTCAACATCAGGGTAATATAAACAATACACCTTAGTTATTTGCATGATTTTACATAAGTTATACCTACACTCTGTGGAGAAGTGACTAAATTAGAATCCAGTCAATTTTATAATGAAAAAAAGAAAAAAGCAAGCCCCAATATGGGAACTGGTTTTTAAAAAGAGTATACTTTTGATTAACATAGAAGGATGCGATGTATTATCCTGGGAAAAAAGCATATTCCAACTAGATTCATAGAAATCTAATTACATTATAATTATTATAAATGACCCAGCTGTTAAGCATTTATAGAAAAATTTTAAGACTATTATAAAAAAACGTGTGGTCAAGAGGTAAAAGCACATGCCAAACATGTACAAGGTCTTGATTTCTACTCCCAGCACTACCTGGGCCCAGAGCTTTGAGCCTCCGTTCAGGAGTGGCCCTAGCCAACCACCCCAGCATCAATGGATACGGTCCCTATAAAAAACAGGCGTCAGCTTTTGTAGAACCCAAGTCTTCCTATGTCAACCATTTCTTTCCTCTTTTGGCGGTGGTGGTGGCGAGGTACATGCACACCCAGCTGCACTCGGCACACCGCTGGTGGGCTTGGGCAACAGTAGGAGGTGCTGGGGATCGAATCCAAGTCAGCCAAGTACAAAGCTACTGACCATACTATCTCTCCAGTCCCGAGGAGATATATATTGGTTTAGGGGCCACACCCAGCGATATTCAGAGCTCTACAGTCAAGAATCACTCCTAGTGGTGCTCAGGATGCCAGGGATCAAACCTGGCTGCAGTGTCCAAGGTAAGAGCCCTACCTGCTGTACTATCACAATGGCCCCACTCCAATAAATTTTATCTTTATGCTTTTTGTCACTGTGACTGATTCCCTGCCATGTCTCCAAATTCTTTTTTTTTTTGGGGGGGGGGATTTGGGTCACACCGGCGATGCTCAAGGGTTACTCCTGGCTCTGTACTCAGGAATTACTCCTCGCGGTACTCGGGGGACAATATGGGATGCTGGGAATTGAACCTGGGTTGGCCGCATGCAAGGCAAACTCCCTACCCGCTGTGCTATTGCTCCAGCCCGTCTCCAAATTCTTAAAATTGGAATGCAGTGCCAAGGGTGTTGTTTCAAGTGGTAGAGTTCTGCATGGGTGAGTGAGGTTCTGCATTTGATGCATCACCTCTTACCTGCCCCACCCCAATTCCATTCAGTCAACATGGGTGAAAGTCCTGCTGATGCCAGAATACCTCAGGCTCTCCAGCACCCAAGTCTGGCCTCCACAAAAGTGAAATAAATCTGAGCACATTAAATTTCTTTTCACTGACAAGTTCTCAAGATGCAAACATCTCTTAAAAATCTAGAATCTGTTACAGTCTACCAATACATAGTGACATGATTAAATGCAAATAAATTTAGCTTTCTGAAATTAGTTATCCTTCCCTATCATCTTTCACTAGGCATATCACTATTGTACTATTGTGTGTTTGGGTCACATCCTGTGATGCTCAGAGCTTACTCAGGGCTCAATGTTCGGGAAACCACTCATGGCAGGGCTTGGGGAACTGTATGGAATGCCATGGATCGAATCCGGGTGGCCATGTGCAAGACAAATGCTCTATCCACTGTACTATCTCTCTGCCCTCGTGTCTTCTTTAGTCAGGTTACAGCTCATTCAACAAACAACTCTCCTCACATTATAAGGCACCTGATCTTTTCCTTTTTAAAGACAGAAATAAAACACTTCTTATTTTCCTGAAAAATACAAGTATTGACATCCTATTCACAATTTTCTTTTTCTTTTATTGGCTAATGGCAGGGATAGAAACTGGGTCTTATACACACAAAGCATGTACTTTATTACTGAGCTACATCCTCAGCCCTGTGTGCTCATTTCTGGGTCACATCCAACAGTGCTCAAAGGCTGCTTCACTCAGAAGAAAAGGTTGGCAAACACATAGTATGCTACACTGTACTTAACACAAGTTAATTACTACTACCCTAATCCATTAGGGTAGGTAGATCAAGTCTAAATACAGATCACAAAGTTAAGTTCTTAGGGAATACATGGCTTAATTTTCTCCCCTGCATTTGATGATGATGACAATAGGAAGTTCATTTAAAGTTAAAAAGCTGTGGGTCTTGGGATGTTGCTCAGGGGTAGAGGGCCTGCTTTCCCAAGCTTGGTACCCAGCAGCGCATGGAATCCTGAGCAACTCTGCGAAGAGTGCCCTTTCAAAAGAACTTTTATGTTAAAAGAAGTTAGCACTTTTAAAAACTCTGTGTGTATCAAACTTTTCCTACCCATTGAAAGCACACTTCAGTTATCTGTAACTATCCTATCAAAGCACCTAATGTGCTGAGCCAGGGCTTCTTAAATTGTGGAAGAGGAAGGTCTGGCTACACGAAGCAGTGCTCAGGGTACTTAGCGCTCAAGGATCTTTCTTCACAGCAGCTGGAGGACAAAATGGGGTGGTGGAAGTCAACTGGATTGGCCACGTGTAAGGATAAGTGTCTCATCCCCGGTACGATCAGCTTTCTGGCCCAAATAAAGGCTTCTTAAACTTTTTCTATTTGTGACTCCTTTTTCCCTAATAAATACACCCAGGCAAGCACTACCAGAAACTTCAGATTCAGTACATGAGATGTACTGAACTTCTGACTGTTGAAAGCTGTGAAACTTTTCATGGTTGCCAGGTTTTTTGCAATCTCCATATTTAGTTTTGGGTTATGACCCACAGTTAGGTGCTATAAGCAACAAGAATGCAAAAGACTTTGCACCTACTGGGAAATACGAGCCTACATATTACAGTAGTAAAAGCGTATGTGCAAAAACCTGGAAAATTCTATAGCGGAAGTGATCCTGGGAAAGATTGTAAATGATGATGGGTCTGAAATTTATTCTATGCAGAAAGTAGAACATGTTCACAACAGCAATGACCTCTTTCCAAAACAAGTCAGTTTGATATGGTGAAGCAAAATGTAATTTGTGTATATGTGGAAGCTGGGGTTGGAGAAGAATAAATTTTATGAGGCCTTATTTATTAAGATGGCATCTGGTTGCATCCTACAACTTTAAATGCTGCCTACTTAAAAATTTCTAAATTAAGCCTAGGTCAAACTTCTGAATGTCAAAGCAGCTCTAGCAGACACCTCAAATTACACATATCCAAAATAAGACCAAATTATCTCACTCATATGTTTTATATAAAGTAAGAAGCAAGAAAATTAAATATTATCCTAATGATAACAAACCTCTGGACTCCGAAAACAGAGCTAAGGGTAGCAAGCGAGTGAGGAAAGCAGGGTATTTGAGGAGAAGTACTGATGCAAGGACAATGATGGAGTCTTTGGCACTCTGGCAGTGGTGGATGAGCAGTAACATAAATGCTAATGCTACAGTGCCATGTTAATTCAATTACAAAAAAAAAACTTTGTAGTTTTTCTCCACAAATGTGCTCCAACTGCAACTTTCTCAATTATGTCTTTATCCTTGGCTCTGGTCACTTTCTTTTCTAAAGTTATTCGTTAAAATGCCTCAAGAAGGCTTACACAATGCACCAATTACTTTTTTGTGACACTGTCCCCAGATTTTCCATCAGAGTTTTGTTAACTTCAAAAATATATTTTTTCTGCTTTTTAGTTCTATCAATGCTTTCTGTATTATCATGTTAACTGCTCTGAGTTTAAGAGATTATTTACGGGGGGGGGGGGGGGGGGCGCGACAGTGTTCAGGGACCACACCTTGGGAGATCAAAGATCATACAAGGTGCTGGCCAGGTTGGCTACATTCAGGGTAAGCAATCCTTCCTGCTATACTCTCTCTCCAGCTCCAACATAGCCCTCTTTCTGCTTTAAAATTCCTTTTCTTAAAAATTCTATTCAAGAATAAACAATCTTCCTACTAATGATGCATGGTAATCTATTACCATCCTTTTAAATTCCCTGTCCATATATATATAGAGCAAACAGCATACAGAGTCCTGTTCCCCATCAGGCCCCACCTTGCAGTGATGAGGTATCAGTTCCTAGACCTCAGGCCTCACTTGCAAAGCATAAGCATTAGTCTTTGAGTTGTCTCCCTGGCCCAAGAGTCTTGTTATTATATTCTGACTGCTGAATATTTATTCTGTTCAGATTTAATGTAACTTTTGATTTCTTCAGTTCACCTGTAGCAATCTTTTGCTTGTATCAACTAGGACTGGGGGGGGGGGGGGAGATGGAGGGGTAGCATTAAATTTTCTTAAATTAAATTTTTTTCCTTTTGGGCCACACCCAATGGTACAGGTTATTCCAGGCTGTGTACTCAGGAACTATTCCTGATGGCACTCAGGCGACCACATGGGATGCTGAGGATTGAACCCAGGTAGCCATGTGCAGGACAAAAGCCCTACCAGCAGTACTATTGCTCCAGCCCCCTGAAATTTTTTAGTTTACA
The DNA here is from genome assembly GCF_029834395.1 of Sorex fumeus. Lineage (NCBI taxonomy): Eukaryota > Metazoa > Chordata > Mammalia > Eulipotyphla > Soricidae > Sorex > Sorex fumeus. The sequence goes on along the minus strand of NW_026606322.1, from coordinate 10,293,845 downwards.
TAAACCTACTTTGGAGATGTGTTTTGAGCATTGACATGCAGCCACCATTATTATTAAGACTGGTTCAACATACCAAAAATCTCCCTCACAATAATCATCTATGTATTTCTAATATAGTCATAATTCTTCCAAGACACTATTCTTTTGTTCCCCATAATTCTGCCTCTTCAAGCATTCAAGCATAAATGGAATCACACAAAATACAGCTGTCTGCTTTCATTCAACACAATAATTTTCAAGATTGAACATACTACTACTACTGTACTAACATTTCAACCATTGCTATTTTTGATTAATATTCCATTGTACAAATGTACCATAGCTTATCCTTCGGTTGAAGAGCATTTGGATTATTTCCACTTTGGGGAGATTATAAAGTTGCTCTCAACATTGTGTACAGGTTTTTGTTCTTTTAGTTCTCTCGAATAAGAAATCTAGGAGTGAGAATAAGTTTGAGAATTCCCAGTTGTACTGCATCCAAACCACACTGAGCAATATAAAATTAAAACACTTATGTATTAGACTCATGGAGAGGGTTTAAAGAGCTGAAACAAAAGCTCTGCGTGCTTGAGACCCCACATTTGAGAACTGGAACATGTCCTTAACATTCAGAAAGCACTGCTGGGTCCCAGTATCAACTGGAGCGGTCCCATATACTACTCTCCTCTCGTTGTTCATCAACTTGCTGGAGCGAACACCAGTAACATCTCCATTTTGAGTCTTGTTACTGCTCTTGGCATGTCGAATACGCCACAGGAAGCTTGCCAGGCTCTACCGTGCAGGTGGGATACTTAGTAGCTTGCCTGGCTCTCTGAGAGGGATGGAGGAATAGAACCAGGGTCGGCCTCATGCAAGGCAAACACCCTACCTGCTGTGACACTAATCGGGAAATGCAGTTATCAGTACAGTAGCTGCCCCACAAGTTAGGCCATGTCCTTCCATTAGCACAGCTTCAAAAAATACATATATATGTACAATGTAAAATTCTTCACAAACTTAATACCCATCTAAAACAATAAGCTGACTGAAAAAGTAAATCTGAGTAATGTAATAAGACAAAGAGAGTTAGTTAAGGATGGTCTTAGAAAAGTGGAATAGGTCACTGAAAAAAGTAAGCTTTGTGATCAGAATAGATTTTATATAGTACCTTTATCATTTTCCCCATGGAAGCAGCCCAGTTATGTTAGACTACAGCTTTAATATGTATATAATAATGAGGAGCTTGACAAAATCAAGTTTGTCTAGTTCTGAAAACCTCACACTGCCTACTTTAGATAAGATTTCAATGAAATTTAACAATGTAAGCTTCTGTCTTAATTTATCAGTGATTTATGACCTGAAAGCTAAACCAGTCATGTTGTCACATCCTTGGTGTATTTGAACAGTTTTTTTCCTGAGGGGCCTCACCAGCTACGAATTCTCGGTCCGGTGGTTCTACGAATATTGGTTCAATGCACTATATGGTGGAGCTTGTCCTGACAGTACTGGAACAGGGAGGGTAGGAGGGGCACTACCAGGGCTATATCCAGCAGGGCTCAGAGGCCCTGTGGGATGGGGTCTGGCATAAGCAAGGGAGACATTCCAGACCTCTGAGCTATCTTTACCAATCCCTTGGACATACTGGAAAAAAACAAGAACACATCAGTTGCTGAATTAAAAATCTGCACATTTTACATGAAGCCTACATTCCTTCTCATTTTATACATTTGCATTTTCTTAGTCCCAAGTTCCTGTGGCACAGTTTACAACTGAAGACAAATTTCTCCACATATCTTTAAAGTAAAGCTCTAAAAAGGAGATAAGTAGCAAAAGTACCCATAAACAACATGTACAAAGGTTATAGATCTTGGATTTTATTTTTCAGTGAGTACTAATCTCACGGAAAACAATATGGGCATTCCTCAAGAAACTAGAAATTGAGCTTCCATACGATCCAGCAATACTGCTCCTGGAAATAGACCCTTGAGGTTCAAAAACACAATGCAGTCAAGTCTTCTGCACTTCTACATTCATTGTGGCATTACAACCCAAGTGCTCAAGAAGAGATGACTGGATAAAGAAACTATGGCACATTTACACAATGGAAAATTAAACAGCTGCTAGGAAAAACGAAGTCATGAAATTTGCCTATACATGGATGAACATGGAGAGTATCACGCTAAGTGAAATGTATCAGAAGGAGAGAAACAGACATAGAATGAATGCACTCACTGAAAGAATATTAAAAAATAAATAGTATGCAACTAATACCCAAAGACAGTGGAAGGGCCAGGACCAATCCACAGTTGGAAGCATGCAACAAGTTGGGGTAAAAGTGCAGTTAGGACAGAGAAGCGACCACTATGACAATGACAGTTGGAAATAATCACACCGGGTAAGAACTGAGTACGTAAACTTTCAGAACTTGTATGGCAAGCAACAATGCCTAAGAGGAAAAAAGGGGGTTGGAGAGAGAGGTTATCTGCCATAAAGACAAGCTGCGGGGGAGGGAAACTGGAGACCTTGGTGGTAGGAACTGTATACTGGAGAAGGGAAGGATGCTGGAACATTGTAGGACTGAAACCCAATCATGAACATCTTTGTACTCATGGTGATTCAATTTAAAAAAAAAAAAGCGTGGGGAAGAAAGTAAGGAAGAATAAAGAGTGTCAAATGAGAAAAGAAAAAAAAACTACTTATCTCCTAGTCATAAGTTACAGAGGCCATTTGGCTATTAATGTTTTAGGACCACAAGATCAGTCAATTTTTAAGTATCTCTCTGTTTATGTAATATACTAGTGTACAGGAAACCTTTAGCCCTGGTTTATAAAACAAGCAACAAATATAAAGGAACAATGCATATAAGGTATTCAGCTTAGTAACATTAGACAATTAGTATTAAAAATCAGCCAAATCTATTAAGAAGGTCTATACCGTTCACAACCGTAAAAACAAAGTTAGTCCTGGCCCTGAGGAATAGGGGAGGACTAGCAAGGGCTTGGAGCACCTGCCTTGCAAGCAGAGTATGTCTCAAGTTCAAATCCCTTTGGTGTTCACTGTGCACTAAGCACAATCCCAGCAGCTCTTCCACAATCTCCAGTGCCACAAGGGATTTCCAGCCACAACTCAACTAAAAGGATGTTCAAAATACCACACCGTGACTTCTAGAAAGCATGCGTTACCACCATGATCATAACATTTGTGCCTCAACCCAGAGTCCTGTGAGCACATGAGAGCACCAAAGTAAAGGAGGCAAACTTCAGGGAGTACCGTGGCTGAAGTATGTGGGCACCACAGATGTGTGTACTTCCCCAGACATCACAACTACAACACTGAAAGGAATGAGAAAGGGGAATAAAAAGTTTTGTTTTTAGTTTAGTGGCAATATACTAAAAGGCCACAAGATGGAGATATGACTCCACAAAAGTGGGTGTTTCTCTACAAAGACCATCAGATAGCAAAAAGGATGATGTACAGAGAAAGACTAAAGTCTAACTGTGCACACTTTTGTTGGGTAATCAGATATACCTTGGCACAAAATCTTAGCTGGTAACTTGTTGCGCAGTATTTGATCTGCAAGGGACCTCAGAAGCCAATACTCTCATTTCTATGTGATGTAACTGAGGCCCAAAGACTTACAATCAAATTATCAATAAATACAAATCAAGACTACACCCTTATCTCCCAAGATCGGTCACACCAGTATTTTCTCTAAGGGGTCATCATTTATCCTTAAGATTATTAACAAGGAGAAATACAGACCTGGAACATTTGCCTAACGTATACAGGTGTACACATACCTGTCTGTAAATATTCAAAATTTCAAGAGACATTGGAGGTGACTTTTTATTAGCAGCAGCAAGCCAGCGCTAAATAATATTTAAAGAAATTAAATAATATCTAAGTAAATCATATAAAAGAAGATTCCTCTAAAGTATAAATTCTTTCAACAAGCTATACACATACTGTTAGTTATGTCTTCCCTGCCCACAGCAGCCAGGAATTTAGAATTTTATCTAAAACCAAAACTGTCCTCTGGAGTTATGGACTGTTAAGACATCCTACCTGGTCAAAAACTTTAGAAACGTCTACAGCCTTGGACCTAAAATCTCAAGGAAACGGTTTGAACAGATTTTGTCTTTTCAATACAGTACATTATTATATAATCTAAGTCTTTCAAGTACAGTACATTACTGTCTATTCTGAGTCACTTAGACATTAAAAAAAAATTCTAGCATCAACGTTAATAAAGCAAAGACCAGGTAAAAAAACATTTCAACTTAGAATAAAATCATTAATGACCATTTTACTTGTTTAGGGCTATACCCGGCATGGTACTGTCCGGAGGAGAATGCGACCAGCAGTGCTAAGAAACCATGTGGTGCCAGGGGCGGAACTGGGCATCCCCCATACAAAGCACGCACTTTGACCCACACACAGACTATCTCAACACCTACCCTTCACCCCAGCTCCAGAAAGTACATAGTACAGTGCTTGCCTTGAATCCTGTGGACAAGGGTTCAAATCCTTGCCATCAATATGGTGTCCAGAGTGTAGAAACCAGGAATAACCACTGAGCACAGCCAGATGTGAACTAAAACTTTATCCCATCAAAAACCATGCCTCTAAAGTTCAGAGTACACTAGACTTACAACACATCTAAATTCAGATACTAATGGAAGGGCTACAACTGCTTTACACAGGGCACTACTGGCTCTATGTTCAGTGGATATTTGCAGAACGGGAATTAAACCAAAATTCACTGAGTATGGTACCTCCCAGGGAATTTTCCTTAGAAATGTGTTCTGAATCCGTATTTCACAAATTGTTATAAACATACTTATGTACCCTTGAGCAATGGATGTAAGCTCAGTTTTATGAGCACATGCCTTTTATATATGAGAGCCTTGGGTTCAATTCTCATCTTCAAAATAAAGGGGGAAAGGACATCCAAGTAACTTTTAGGATTACTCTTTAAATTAAAACCTTACTTCTCAAATTAATTTGAATTTAAAATTCAATTACTCAGTTCTAAAGACATTTGTCAATTGCCCAGAACCCAATTGCTCATCAGTACCATTACTGGACAGAGAAGAACATTTTGCAAGTTAGGCACTAAAATGAATGCAAATAAAACGGATCAAGAACACATTTTTGTGTGTATGACAGCGCAATTTTATAACTCTGTGATTATAAAGTCTTATAAATACACACTATTATTTCACAATGGAAAGAGTTATCAGTTACTAGTATTATAATGGATTGTTTTAGGTTTGCTTTAAAAAGATTGAATAATTAAGTGTACCTTTAGGTGGCAGAAAGTTAGAAGTCAGCATTCATATATGAAAAATGAATCAGAAGTAAAAAGGATTAGAGCATGTAGAAAAGTGAAATTAATAGTCTGATTCAGCAAAATTACTGACTTTTGAAAGACAATGGTTTACGCTGGTGACCTTTAAAAATCTTTAGCAAGGGGCTAGAGCAATCGCACAGTGGGTAGGGCATTTGCCTTGCATGCGGCTGACCCAGGTTCGATTCCCAGCATCCCATATGGTCCCCTGAGCACTGACAGGGGTAATTCCTGAGTGCAGAGCCAGGAGTAAAGCATCACTGGGTGTGACCGAAGACGCAAAAAAAAAAAAAAAAAAAAAACTTTGGCTCCATAACATCAATCCATGTATCTGTGTTGGTTATCAATACAGTGTAATTTTACTTACAGACAGTTGCTAACACCTTTATACAAAACACATTTTAATATACTTTACTTCCTATTTTTCATCTACATTACTGTGACTTAATATTATTAAGTAGGTAGATTATGTTTAATATGAATTCATCCCAAAACAGCAAGGAAACATTACAAAAGTGTTTGTTAAAAAAAATCTAGTAATTCAATCAATAACTTCAATTATTGTCTACAGAGGAGAATGAATTGTAGTTCTGAGCAAAAGTTCCTAAACTTCTTTAGCTTTGGTATTTGTTTTCTGATAAAATAGCACTCAATTCTTGAAGAAAAAAAAAAGAAGCAAAAATAGATGTATTCACCCATACAGTCAACACCATGGCAAAGATAGAGCACTTCAAAAAGTTCCAATATGCTCACACAGTCCAGGAGCTATCAGAGGTGTAAATCCTTACTCTGAATTCTCAACATACATTCATTATTGATGGCAAATCTTTAATTTCAACACATCAATCAGTAAGTAGTAAGCCAGACAATTCATGCTTTATTTATATAATTATTCACCTTTTCATTTTTATTTACATGCATTCACAACTTGTTAATGACATTAGGACTAATTTATACCTCTTTACAACTGAAAGGTAAATGCAATTCAGCTTTACTTTCCATTATATCAACTAATTACACAGTCATTTCAGCGCTGGTTGTTGTAGTGGTTTTAATCATTGCTACACCTACAGATCAGCCAAAAGTGCCCTGACTTTGTTAACCTCTATAACAAACCAAGTACCATTCAATCTTTACTGATGGTTGAAAACCACACTTGCATACTTTCTTGCTTGGAGTATTAGTCAGCTTACCATCACCCACAAATTCCATTTATAACATGCCTGGTTCATAAAATAAGCAGTCTCAAGTACAAAGGAGTATCTCACAATATGCTTCAAATTTCTAGACCATGCACATAAATATGTGTAATAATAAAAAGTAAAAATTTGTTATGGAGAAAAGGAGAGTACTTGCCAATACAATGGATAGCCCCATTACTACTAGTATTATCTGGGAGTTTGTTCTTTTGGGAAGTTAATAGACTATGTTCACAAAATCTTCTGAAAAGCTTACAATTAGCACAACTCTAAATTCCCAGTTCTAAGAAGTGATAGGAAGTAAGCTTGGACTCATTTTGAGCACAGTTGCTGGCAAAGGCACAGACTTAATAATTTTAAATTGACTCTAAATTTAGCCAGCTACTCATTTCTAAGGATTTGCCTCCATCTTACACGTAAAATACTGTCTCATGAGTACAATTGTTAAAGTAGACTAAGAATAACACTATTTGATCTCCTTTTTCTCTTTTGCTTTTGGGGTCACACCTGGTGGAGTGGTTACTATGGCACCATAAGGGATGACAAGGATGGAACCCTGGTCAGCCCTGCACAAGGCCAGAACCTTATCCACTGCACTATCTCCTCTGTCCCTGTTTGACCTCGTTTTTATTGCCAAGTTTGTATCTAAACATTCTGAGCAATTTCTTCGAGGTCCTTCATTATAAATGCATACTGTTTCAGTACCCGGAACTCTTAAGTCACGTTTTATTACTTTAACAGAACAAGACAAATAGTACACTGAATGCAATATAAGTGCAAACTAGTTAGAGGATCCTAATCAGGAATAGCAGTGAAAGAAAGCAAGTTTTTTATGGGGGGGTGACCACACACACACCCGGAGGTGGTCAGGGCTTAGTCCTGGTGAGCACCTAGCACAATCTGAGTAGCCTGGGATCAATCCAATCCACAACATGCAAGGCAAGCACCTTATCCGCTGTACTATCACTTCTGCAAAACAAGGATTTGTTTTGTTTTGGGGGTCACACCAAGACATGCTTAGGGGTTACTTCTGGAGTCATTCCTGACAGTGCTTGGGGGACAACTTGTTATACCGAAGAACGCAGTGAAAGAAAAGTCAAATTACAGTAGATCATATATAGAATAACCAAAGTTCCTAAATTAGGATTAAGCTCAAGTACTTTGCACAATCTTCAAATTAGTATCCTGATGAGAATTTTTTAGAACGCAATGCGAATTACAGCAGGTACTGTAAAAAAATGTTTTCTTGACAGCTGAACTTTGAAGCACAGACTTAAACGTTGGAATGAATCTCCCAACACTGAAAGCAAACCCCTGGATGGACTCAATCATGTTAAGAATAAGGATTAGACCTAAGGCCAAGTGAAACTTGGGGATGTTCCATTACTTAAACCGCGCACACGCGCGCGCACACGAATCATTATTTAGACCTTTTTATTAGGCCTTTTAGTTAGACCTATTTTTCAGTAGGAGACTCTTTCAAAGACGAAAACTGCATTTCCTCGACAGGGCTGCTCTGTGGCTTTAAACGTTTCACGATCTCAACACGGTTAAATTCTCTAACTGATTTGCTAGAGACGTGCTAAAAAAAAAAAAAATAATGAAGCACCAGGTCTTTGAAAAACGCTTTTGGGAACTGATAAAGACTGCATTTCTCCGAAAGTCTTCATGTTAGTTAGGCAGCTGATTTCAAAGTAACACCTCTTGATCGAAAAGTTATCTTAATACACCGCAAAACAGAGAAAAAGAAAAAGGTGACATCATTTTCGGTGAAAACGGTGGCACTAAAAAAAAAAAAAAACCCTCCCCATTTTTAATCCAGGAGGGGAAATCGAGCTGCTGACCTGAACGTGAACTCTGCCCCGGAGAGCTCGCGGGGAACCCCAGCCCGGCTCGGGGCGCGGGGCGCGGGGCCGGGGGGCGCTCCGGGGGCAGGAGCTCCACCTACCGACCGGCGACACTTCCTGAAACATCTGGCACCCCGAGCGAGCGCTCCGGCCCTCCCGCCCGCTCCCCTCCTCCCGCCGCTCTGACCCAACCCAAAACCCGGTTGAGTCACTCGCCCTCGAGAACTCAGCTCCGCGCCCGCGCTTCCAAGTCCTCCGGCCTCCAGAAGGTTCGGCCGAGCGGCCCGGGCGGCAGAGGCGGCGGTCGAGCGGCGTCCGAGCGCCCGGCGGAGCCCCCGCAGCCCCCGCCCCCGGGCTGGCGGGCCGGGGGCTGCTTCCGCCCGCGCCGCGCCTCGCCTCGCCTGCGCTCCCCGCCCCCCCGCCGTGCTCCGGGCCCAAACCCCGAGTCCTCCTCCTCCTCCCGCCGCCCCCCGCCTCTTGCCTCGGCCGTCCCGTCATCCCGCCAAACGGCGCGAGTCGCGCCTCCGCCCCCCCCAACCCGCCGCCCCGGGCGCTGAGGGAACCGAAGCGCCGAGATTTCCCCCCGCCCCCGACTCCCGCCCGCCCGCCCGCCCGCCCTTCGCGCCCGCCGCTGCCCTTCCTCACCCTTTCATCTTCCCTGCCCGCCGAGGCCGTTGTTCCCGCCGCTCTCAACGCCGCCGCCGCCGCCGCCCTGAGCTCTCGGCGCCCTGGGCTCGGGCCACGCCAACCCCACCAGCCGGCCTCCTCGCCTCGGGCTGGGCGCCGAGCGGGTGACGGAGGCCGCGAGAGCCGAGCGCGGCCCTGCGCCTTCCTTCCGAGGGGGCGGGGGTGTCGCCCGCCCGCCGCCGCGCCACCACACGTGCACACGGGGCACTCGGCTCCCGCCCGCCCGCCGCCGCCGCCGCCGCCAGCCGGACTCGCCGCCGCGCTCTGACCTTTAACCCCGCCCCCTCCGTGCGCCGGCGCGGCGGCCGCCCTCTGCGCAGCCGCACTGCCGCCCTCGGCGCCCGCCGCTGCCCCCGCCCCCTCCGCCGAGCCCTCCGGCTTCCTACTGGGTCGCTCCCAGCGGCGTCATCTTTCCCCGCCCCTCCCTTACGACACCGCCCCCCCCCCACCCCGTGGGACTAAGCCCGTCGGCCCGGGCGGCAGAAGCCGGATTTTTCCACTCCCTCTGCAGCCCCGCTTTATCAAGCTCAAGCTCCCCAGGCCCTGCATTTGCCTGGGCAACTGTGACCGGAATGACCTTCAGCTGTTCCTCCCTCCTAGTAGGATTTCATAAGGACGGCTTCTAAATGCAAAATTTATTTAAAAAAAAAAAAAAAGGATGGGGTCCTCAAATGCGGCGCTTCCATGACATAAATGTAAGGAAGAGGTGGCCGAAGAACTTGGCATCCGTCCAGCACGTCTCCAGTCTTTGGGGTCACGTGACCGTCCCGGCCACCATTCTCCCCCCCCCCCCATTTAAACCTGAGGGCTTTCACCGGCGGGGGCCCCCGCCCCCAGGGACCAACCCCATCGCCATTTCCGGTCTCTGGTCGAGCAGCTGACGTCACTTCCTTACGCACTTTAACCCCTTCCGCCCACCCCTCCTACATTGCATTTTACCGCGCGAGCCTGGGGATTCGTGATTTTTCGGAAGACCTAATCGCGAAAAAAATTCATCATCTTTTAACAGTTGGTTAGAAAAAAAAAAAGAAAGAAAAAGAGACCCACCAGCCAGAAAAGCCCATCGCCCTTCCGGGAGCCGGAGCGCGCCGGGCCGGGCCGTCGGGGCGGGGCTCGCGGTCACGTGGCCGCCGGGCCCGCCCCGCGCTGCAGCTGGAGCTCGTCCCCTCCCACAGTGACAGAGCCTCTGGGTCGGCGGTCGGCGCAGTTTCTGCACCTCGCGCCTCGGCAGGTGAGCGACGGCCGGTTAACCGGCCGCTGGTTGGGCTGGGAGAAGGGGTGGAGGGAGGGGGAGAAGGAGAGGAAGTGTGAGCGGCGGCTTCCGCCGTCCCGGGTCCCCGCTGTCATGTTGCCCCCCACCCTTCGGGAGCTCAGTTCTCCGGTTTTCCTGACCCGCCTTTAAGCCATTCAGGTCGCCCCCGCCGCCGAGGGATGAAGAAGCGACCTTGCCCACCTGTCCCGAGATTGGGGACTGGGGGGGACGGGGTGGGGGGGCGCGGGGCTGGTCAGTGCGGCCATTACGGCTCTCTCTCCCGGGTCCTCCGGGCTCCGGGGAGTGGGATGGCTTCAGCCCCTCCTCGGGCGCTGCAGTGCCTTCGAGGTGCCCCGAGCTCGTGCGGTGCGGTGGCCGAGGCCCTGCGCCGTCTACCTTCAGATTCCGGCCCGGGAGCCCTAGGGAAAAAACCCTCGAGGCAGAAAGGCGGCTCCTGCGAGACTGGCTGGGGAGGGAATGTCACTGCTCGGCCCTCGCTGCTGCGGAGTCATTGCTGAAGCTTGCTTTTGCGAAAGTGCCTTCTTCAGTCTTTCCGACTCTTCACTGCACGGCCCTGCGGATGGCGTTCAGAGGCGCTGACTGCGACTGCATGGCTAGTCGCAGGCCTTGTCCGCTCTCTGGTGTGATGGTGCAGGAAGGGAATGATGGGCAGCTTCAAGAGATCGTGGTTTCCAAACAGGAGGTGTTAGTAACGCGACAGGCGAACGGGGGAGGCGTCGGGAGACGGTATCGCACGATGGGGATCTGCGGGAGGTGACCCACAGTTGTTTAGGGGAAAGTGACTTGGTGGCCCTGCAAGGGATGTGATGGTGTTCTTTTTTTTTTCCCAGAAACGAAATGGACTGGAAATAGAATTAGCACAGATATATTTGACCATAAATCTGAAGGTGGTCAGGAAGTCAATCCGGGCGATTGGCTGCTGACATTATTTCATTTTTTACCACTCCCAATCGATTCCTTCTCCAGGGGCGAATTTGTATTAAATTGCACTTGTAGCATCCCGGGCTTTCCCCACTTGTAAAAGTTCAGATTTTGAATGACAGTATTTTGAGGAAATACAGAAATCATTTTGTTTAGGTTTTTGACCAACTCAGTGTTCTCTCCTTTTATTTGTAATGCAGCAGTGACTGTGTTGACCCCAAACAATGTGCTCTGAGGAGGAATGTTTTTCAGTTTGGGGTTAAACATCTTTATTTATGCTGCAAACTCCAAGTTTCCTTCCTTCTTTAAAGCTGAAAAAACTTACAGAAATTAGACATTTGATTTTTAAACTATAAATTATGCTTTTTTTTCTCTAATTTGAGAAATATTCTCAGTTAAACCTTATACTTTCCTAACCAATGATTTTAAAAAATATTTTAAAAGGAAAAAACAGTCGTAAAATAAGAAAGATGGATGTCTTAGGTAGATGTAACTAATTTTTTTCCCCTGCATCTTCCACATCTTCAGTAAACTGATTTTCTTTGATTAAGAGGAACAAAAGGTTAAAAATCTTAGAATGGCAATTTAACCAAATATTTTTATGCCAAGTACAGAATTGAAACACTAGCCTATTGAAATATTAACACTCCTTGCAAGAAAAAAAAAATCCTTAAAGATCTTTCTTTTCTTAACTAATTAGGCAATAAACTATCACAGATTTATAATTTTGCATTTGCATATGACCCTACTGGACAATAGCGATAATATATTAATTTATGTGACTTGCTATCTATATAAATATAATTTTTATTCATTGATTTTCTTGAGTGAGGTTCCTTGATCTCTAGAGGAAGGAAAATACAAGCATGGTTCCTTTACTATGCAGGTAACATTCCACCAGATACTAAGGTGACATTCTTTAAGGGCCCTGAAGTCCAAACCAGTTCTGTCTGGGTGGAACCAAAATAGGAAAGAGAAAGCCAGCTAAAAAGCCTTGCAAATTGGAGGGGGAAATGCCAATAAGAAAAAGGTCGAATGAGTCTGCAGTTTTACTTCACAGTTCTCCCAGTTTTAGGGAACTTATGAAAATGATAAAAGTTTTGATGAAATCTGGGAGATTAGCAGCAGGAATTGGTGGCTAGATTGCTACTAAAGATGAATTGAAAGAGCTTTGATATTATACCGAATTCATGCATGCACACACGTGATGGTTGGAAGCTGTTTCTGAGACAGCTATCAGTTTCTGCACGTAATCTCAATATTCTTAGTGAATTGTGCTTTAGTCCAACATTAAACAGTACCTGGGCTCCGAAAAATCTGTACTTGACTACGTTATAGATTATAGGTTATTCCCTACCATCCTTTCCTATGGGCAGAGCTAGCCACTCAATCCTAACACTAAACATTACTATGTATTTTTACTTCTAGTATGTTATTTTAAATTACTATTTGCTATATTGGTTCTCTGTGAACCATAAAACTAGAAATTCAAGGACAGTGTTTCTTCAGTTGTGTCGTCAGTATCAGGATGCCAGTGCACATGATAGAGACTCAGTAAATTGTTAAATGAGTGTTTGACATTTGGACAAGATTTAAACTGCTGTTTGAGTTCTTGTAGATCACAGCTCTTTGTAAGGTTGTGCACTGCATATTAGCTCTCAAACCTAAATTAGTAATATAACCATCCAGATCAGGTGCACAGAACAGACATAAATCTTAGGTGACTTTTTATATGCAGTGGCCAATTCATTTTCACAATATGTAAGTTTACTTACAAGTACGATTACATTCAAGTATTGAATGGAAAGGAAGGAAAGAGTGAACTGTACTTAATGAAATCAAAAGTGGCTGTATAAAATCCACAAGGGGGTTGGAGAACTAGTACATTGGGTGGGGTGCTTGCCTTGCGTGCGCAGAACCACGTTTGATCCCTGGCATCCCACATGGTCCCCTGAACTCAGGAGTGATTCCTGAGCACAGTGAGAAGTAACCCCTATACATCGCTGGATGTGGCCCAAAAACTAAATAACTAAAATCCACAAGTGATATAGCACTAGTCAGAAAAATCAGGATTATCATCATTCAGCTCTGACCAAATTATATCGTTACATAATTTTTAAGTTGGGGGTGGGAACCTTCTCTCTAGAGTCTTGCACTTAAAGTAAGAAAACTCCTGTCCATTTAGTATTTTTAATGCCAATGACTAGAAGTCCAGAAGATGGCTCAATAACTTGAAAGAAAAATTTGAGGAGGGTTTTTGAGTCACACCTGGAGGTGCTCAGAAGCTACTTCTAGCTCTGTGCTGGAGATGGGGAGTAATAGAAGGGGGCTCAATCCTGGTGCTTGAGGGGTTTTGTGGTGCCAGAGATCTAGCTACATGAAAGGCAAGCACCTTACCCTGTGTATTATCTCTCTAGGCCATGAGTCTGTAACATTAAGGCGCTTAAAAGTACTTGTGAGTTCAAATCCCGGTGCCAGCAAATTAGAGGTCTTGAGTTTAACCCCAGCGCTGCCCACGCTTGCTTAGGAAATCTTGACAGCACTATTCTTAGGGATCCTCACAGAGAAAGGATCCAGAAGTTGTTCAGTGGTTTTGAAAACACCCAGGGCAAGCATGTGGTATCCCTCGTGCCACACAAGGCCCTTTTAGATGATTCTGACCGCCTTTAGTCAGGATCCCCAGGCTGAAGAATTTATAAATTACTGCTAAAAATTTGAGGAAAAAAAGGTTAGTAAATGTAAGGCAATACTGTGTTTTCCTTATAGAGTTATGGCCTCACTACTTACTAAATTATGAGTGCCAAGTGCCTACTATATTCTTGGTGTATTTTTAATTTTTATTTGTTTATTGGGCGTTTGGAGTCACAGGGTTTTCCTCCTGGCTCTGCACTCAAGACTTACTCCTCGCAGTGCTCAAGGGACCATATGGAATGCCAGGGATCGAACCCGGGTCAGCCACGTGCAAGGCAAATACCCTACGCACTGTGGTATCACTCCAGCCCTGCTTGGTGTATTTTTAACTAACTTTACTGATACCTTGTTTGATACATCCTGAATTTCTAAAGGAAGCTCAAGGCATTTCATGAAATTGATTAAGAGGCTTGGAGCATGGACAGGACAGTAGAATTTGAAACAAGAAGTAAAAAAATCTGAAACCGTTATGAATAGGAAATGAGAAGTACCAACAAGGTTTGTAATTTTGACAACTTCAGTATTTCCTCCATAAAGATTTTCCAGAGCTTATGATCTTGAATGTTTGGACTCATTTAAGGAAATAATTCTGTTTCTGAATATTTACCTACAGGGCTTAAAGTATTAAAAGAATGCAGGTCTATAGAGCATAGACAGTTTATGTTTTAAAAATCTGCTTCTTGCTTTAACATATATATTTTTTATTCTGATAGAAAATAGATGTAGAAATATAAAAAACATAGTGGAGACGAGAATGAACATAAACATTTTTCCTTCCAGGCCAGAAAGATAATCCTGCGGATAGGGCACTTGCTTACATGCAACCAACCTGGGTTTGATACCTGGCCGTCTGGCCCGTATGGATCCTCCGTGCAGTCCCCTGAGCACAGCTGGGTGTCACCCAGGAACAATAAAATTTTTTTTTCTGTTTCTAAATTGATCACTCACAAGGACAAGGATTATTTTTAAATTTGAAACATCACTAAATTAAACAAGTGAAGTATGACTATCACATGTTTATATTTCATCATGAAACTGAGAAAAATGCTTGTCCTATGGAAAAATTTTGTAAGGATAAAAAGATAATGCTGTCTTTGATGTCAGGTTCTCTAGTGAAATAAATTATAGCTGATTAAAAACACCATTTAATTTCTCTCTCAATTTTGGGGCTTGGGGTAGAAAGAGTGCTTCTTATGTATAAAGACCTGTATTTAGTAATTCGTTACCAGGTACAAGCATCCTGTCTTCCCAAAAGTCTTTACTGTTACCTCTTTTTCTAGTGTGAAGTAGAAGAGGCTTTAGATATATGTAGAGATATATGTATATACAATGCATATATAACATTAAATATATGTGATATATACAAATTTATAAAGAAAATGGGAATCTGTAGGCTTACCTTAAACTATTAAAGTTGTCTTTAAAGTTAGTCACTCTTGGGGGCTAAAGAGTTAGTACAGGGTTAAGGTACTTGGCCTGACATGCAGATGACCCTGGTTCAAATCCTGGTTTTGCACATTGTCTCATGAGCACTGCAGGTGTGGCCCAATGTTCTCCCCTCCTCCCCACAAACAAAGGAGTCTGGGCTAAAGAGATACCTCAGAGGATTAGAGCACATGCACATGGACCTGAGTTTGATTGCTAACACCCTATCAACACTGTCAGTTATAGCCCTGACTCATCACTACCCCAGCATGGTCCTAGTTGCCCCCTGAGCACTCAGCATGAGTCATACTGCATCCTAGATCTCGCACAGAACCATTTGGTTTGCACAGCCCTCAGAATATCACTGGGAGGGTGTCACCACTGGTCCTCAACACCACTGGGGAGCCCTGACAACTAAAATGAAATCAGTCACTGTGAGGACCAGGGAGATATCTCAAAGGACTGGAGTACATACTCTGAATGCTTAAGTCCCAAGTTTGATTCCTGGTACTGGATGAATACCTCTCACTGGAGAGATCGTCCAGGGGATAAGGTTATGCATATGGTTAACCCCAGTTTGATCCCTGGTACTGCATGTGGCCTCCTGAGAACCTCCAGAAGTGATACCTGAGCACAGAGCTGGAAATAAGTCCTGAGCACTGTTGGGTGTGGCTCAAGCCCCCTTCCCTGCACCAAATAAAAAGAAAGGTTTCCACAATTGTAGCTTAGATAAAATATATAATTAGAATTATATATAAAAACATAATTAGGACAGAGAAGAAACTTAGGGGGAATATGGATAACCTCTCTCCAGTACTCAATACACTAACAATGAAAACTCCTCTTTTCTGACTAGCAAAAATGTGTTCAGTAAAGTAGGGATGTTTGGTCAAGAATTTGTCATCAGGACCAGAGTTCATACAGGGAATAAGGCACTTGCTTGCTTGTGGCTGACATGGAGTCCATGGTAGGACAGTCTCCTGAGCAATGTCTGAAGTTGCCCTGGGCACAGCCAGATGTGCTATTTCTCCAGCCCAGGAATATGAATTCTTATGGTTCTTTAGTAACTGCCAATATTGAAAACGTATATTCTCTTTCGCCGCCAATCCCATTCAGTGGAATCTTTTCTTCAGAGAGAAAGTACTGGGGCTAAATAGATAATGCAGTAGGTAAGTCCTCAGCACCACCAGGTGTGACCCAAACAATCCACAAAAAGTGGGGAGAAAAAACAAGAAAAGTACCAGTGAGTTAAACAGGGTTTACTCACATGTTGCCTAAAGCAAAAGCCTGAGAACAAAGGGGCTGACTGCCTGTCACTTGGGATTTTGTTCTTAAGTTACAGCTCAGGCATATTTTTGGAATGTTTGTGAAATCATTAAAAATAAAAGTTAAATCTAGAGGTTGGCGCGATAGCACAGTGGGTAGGGTGTTTGCCTTGCACAAGGCTGACCCAGGTTCAATTCCCAGCATCCCGTATGGTCCCCCAAGCACCACCAGGAGTAATTCCTGAATGCAAAGCCAGGAGTAACCCCTGAGCATCGCCAGGTGTGACCCAAAAAGTAAAAATGTAATTGAAAAAAAAAAGTTAATTCTAGATTGCTGAATTAAATGGGTGTATCTGAATGTATCCTGAAAGGTACACTTAAGATACAGCATGCATCTGAAATTAGGAAAAAAGTTTTGAGAAATGCATGCAATGAGATACTGTTTTTGTACCTTTGGAAAATACCACCCTCTTGTATTATTTCCAGCATAGGAGGAATTAAATGAAAGGAAAGATCAAAGTCGGGATATTCAGAATAACACGCATGCAAGACTGCTTGCTCATGCATGTCTGTACAGATGAACTGTAGAAAGGACAGGAACCAAAATGTAGTGATTTGGGGGCCTGAATGATAGTACAATGGGTGGGGGTGTTTGCCTTGTTCATGACTGAATCGTGGATTTGATCTCCGGCATCCCGTTACCCTGAGCAGCCCCAAGAGTAATTCCCTCATTGAGAGAATCACAGGATGTGGCCCAAACCAAACTCCCTCTCTTTAAAAAAAAAGGGGGGGTGGGGGGTTAGTGGTTTTCTCAGTTGGCTGAATGGGCATTTCAGGTTACTTTTACTTTTTTTCCTTATACTTTTCTATATTATATTTTCCTTTATGATGAATATGTAGTATTTCTGTAATTGGAAAAGGCAAAATTACATACCACTGTCTGGGCCATCCCACAGTGCTCTGGGGATTATGTGGTGTCAGTGGTTCAACCTCGGACCTCTGCATTCAGGACATATGCACTAGCCCTCTGAGCTATCTCTGTGACCCTATTTACACTTTTGAAGAGAGAAGAAAATTTGTAGGATGAAGAAGTTATCACAAAAAGAAATAGCACTGAAATGTCCAGAAGTAGTAATGGCGTGACGTGTTTTTTCAGTGATGGGGACGGGCACACAATCACCTATCTGTGGTACCTCCACATTTAATTATGGTGCTGTCCTGGGGTTACACATCAGGTTGTGGTGCTCGAATACTCAGCCCTTTAGTTGCAGTGCTTGCATTTGGTAGCTGCAGGTCACCCTTAGTAATTGTACTCATGTACAGTCTACACTGCTTTTTTGAGAAAGGGATACAGGAAGAGACTTCTTTAGCTGTGATTCTTATAAACATCTTTACTGGGGCTTATACTCTTTTTGTTTTTGGTTGGGAGGCCACATTCCATGAACTCCCTTGAGTTCGGGGCTTACTCCTAGCTCTGGACCCAAGGATTACTTCTGTCAGTGCTTGGAGGACCATATGTAATGCTGGGGTCAATCACATGCATGGAAAGCTTCTTAACCCCTGTACTATCTTTCTGGCTCCTCTCTTTGGAGGGGAGGGGCAGGGGGGGGAGTTCTGAAGTGGTGCTCATCAGACCTGGGGGCCCCACCAGTGATTTTCAGAACTAGGTCACTGGTTCAGTGCAAGGACCAAAGGAGGCAGTGTTCCTTGGGCCCTCTGATGGTGAGAATTATCCAGACCACACAGGCATAACTCATACCCCAGCAGTGATTGGGGTACCTGTGTTGCTAGGGATTGGCTCAGGGCTGGATGCCTGCTACGCATGTACTCTAACCTCTGTAGTAGCTTTCAACCCCGGGGTTGTAGGGTTTGTTTTTTTTTTTCCTTAAGTGAAGCATGGTAGTATTAAGTAAAACTTCCTTAGATGTGAGAGGAGAGAAAAGGAGGAAGTTCATGTTCAGGAGAGAATACAGGCTTCTCCAGAGTTTGCTTTTAGGAAGTCAATGCAGTACTCCCAGTTGGGCTCTCTGAGGTCACATTTCTGACCTCTGTGCTTGCCAGGGATCACACCCCTTTAGGTGTTCACGAGAGCCTAACGCAGTGTGGCCAGAAATGGTAAAGCTTCCAGGATTGTGCTCACAGCTTCATTTTATAAGTGGCTACTTTAGCCATCTCCCATCACAATAGGTCAAAGACATGTTGTCCTAGTCAATTAGGCATCTGAGAAGATGTATAAATTATTCTAGGAGCTGTATAAATTCTACTTAATGTTGTATATATGCTAACCCTTAAGCATATAGTCAAAATTGTTTTACAATGTACAAGAAAATGGTAGGTATTACCTGATAGAGTAACAAATAAACTTTATTTCACTATGGATGCGACATCATCCTAAATGCTCTTTGCCTTGTAGAGCACAAATATGGGGGTCTGTGATCTGACTTAATCATATGACTACCTCAGTATAAGGAAAAGTCCACTTCTGGGATTTGTTGAAGGAAAAAAAACCTACATACAAGATTAACTTTCCTTACACTTCAAAAAAATGGCGTGGCACCAGAGCAAAGAAGGATATGTTTAAAGAAGTAAAATTAAAAGTGTAATTTTTAATTTATTTTATATATTATTTTTATTTTGTTATTATTTTGGTCTTTTGGCCACACTTGGTGGTGCTTAGGACTTACTCCAGCTCTGCACTCAGGATCACTCCTGGCAGACTTGGGAGACCAATATGAGGTGCCGGGGATTGAACCCGGGTCTGCTCTATGCAAGGCACATACCCGACCCACTGTACTATGGCTCCAGACCTATTTAATACAATTTTCTGTTCTTTATCTGATGCTGCTTGCTCCCTCTATCTCTCAGGAATTACTCCTGATTGCTCGGGGATCATGCCCCTCTCTCTCTCTCTCTCTCTCTCTCTCTCAATGAGATTGAAGTTAACATATCAAAGTCATAAAAAGAACTGACTCTTTGGAGTTCTTGAGTTGGGTTTTGTTTTCTTTCACCCGTTTATTTACTTGAGTATATATTCCCTATTATTGGGATATATTTAAGTAAAAAGAAACTTTAAAATAGTAGCAAGAGGCAACAAAGCAAGGCAGTTAAAGTACTGGGGCCAGACTGTCTGGTTAAATCTGGCTCTGCTGCTTCCACATGACTTTGAAGGGGCTACTTTTATCTTTCTGTACTCACATGTCCCTTAACTTTAAAATAAATGTAAAAAGTATGGATGATGTATTGTGAGGATTAAGTGAATATTTTTTAAAAGGATTAGAATAATAACCGACTCGATAAGAACTATAAATTACTGTTATTTACTTTTTTGCTAAGTTAATTACGTTGTGGTAGTTTTATTAGTTGACTTATCTATTGAACAATATTGTCTATTATTCCTTTGTTAATGTAGCTACATGTGGTAAAAGTTATACCGTCAAAAGTTATATATTCTTCCTCTCTATGCATTGTGGGTTTTTCTTTGTGAATTAACAAAAGTAGTACCTCGTCAACCTGCCTTTTTTTGCTAAACAGTGTTATCTTTGATATTTTTCACATTGATGTAGTTAAAGCTACCTCATGCAATTTAATACCAATCTAGTAGTCAATTGTATAACCATCATTATTTGAAACATTTATTAAGAGTTGTCATCTCACATTGGCACTTTAATACTTGTGTTAATTCATGGAAGTCTCCTGACAACTTGGTGAGATAGGCCTGTATGTATATGACTTAGTGCCACACCCAGAGGTGGTCAGGGCTTACACCTGGCTCTGTGCTCAGGTTCCTTCTGGCGGAACTCAAGGGTCTGTATGTGGTGCCAAGGATGGAACTGGGGTCTCTGTACAAGACAAGGAAGGGTCTCACCTCCTTTACGGACTCTCTGGCCCAAATAGGTATTATTTTTTATCCCCATTTAATAGATGAGAGAAGACATGAGGTCAGGTTAAATCCCGAAGAGTGTCACATAGTTTCTAAGTATCCCTGGTTTCTAAGTATTTCTAAGCACTTGGTGTTTGGACCCTGTAGTTTCTTTCCAGAGATTCCTGTCCTATTTTTTTTTCCATAGCACAGCGGCTAGGGCGTTTGCCTTGCACGCAGCCAACATGACCGACCCGAGTTCGATTCCTCCGCCCCTCTCGGAGAGCCCGGCAAGCTACCGAGAGTATTGGATATGCCAGACACAGTAACAACAAAGTCTTCAATGGAGACGTTACTGGGCCCGCTCGAGCAAATCGACGATCAACGGGAGGGCCTTTACTTTTACTTTACTAATCATAACATTATTTATTTTAGACTTTTATTGATTGAGGTTTTGTGACTTACAGTATTGTTGATGTTGGTTTCCCATGCACATAATTTCAGTACCACACCTGTCACTAGTGTACTCACCTCCCTTGCCCAAGGAACCTTTCACTAGAGATTCCCGTCTTAATGTCACTGTGTCCCATACACTACTACAACTGTTTTAAACACCTTTTCTAATAATGGTCACGGTCACTGTCACTGTCCTCCCATTGTTCATCGATTTGCTCGAGTGGGCCCAGTAACGTCTGTGTCTGGCATATCGAATACTCTCGGTAGCTTGCCGGGCTCTCCGAGAGGGGCGGAGGAATTGAACTCAAGTCGGCCATGTTGGCTACGTGCAAGGCAAACAACCCTACCGCTGTGCTTTCGCTCCGGACATTTTTAATATTTGTTAATAAGAAAAAGTGCTAAAACAATTATTTGTAAGCAAACATTTTGTGCACATAAAGTAATTTCAAAAGAACAGGAAAGCTCAGGCCAGGGAGATAGCTCAGGGGTTAGGG
Source organism: Sorex fumeus (assembly GCF_029834395.1). Taxonomy (NCBI): domain Eukaryota; kingdom Metazoa; phylum Chordata; class Mammalia; order Eulipotyphla; family Soricidae; genus Sorex; species Sorex fumeus. The sequence goes on along the minus strand of NW_026606322.1, from coordinate 10,272,399 downwards.
AGGCATGCATTGGAGTTCTTTCTCTAGTGTGGCATGGCCCCTCAGGCACAGCTGGTTTTAACTTTGGAGGTTCAGGATGGTGGCCTCATCATTGGTGGGCCAGAGCAGCAGTGAACCACCAGGCTTTGAATTATCTGGCCCGATTGCCATGAATTGCAAGGATGGCACCTGGGCCCCAAGCATTGCTTGAACAGCCCTTTCCCTCCCACAGCAGCAATGAAGGAGAGTTCAGTTAGAGAACAGGTGGTTTTGAATTTTGGTGAGTATTTTTAAGGATCTGAAGAGAAGGACCTGGCAAGCTACCGAGATTATCTCGCCCGCACGGCAAAGCCTGGCAAGCTACCCGTGACGTATACAATATGCCAGACACAGAAACAAGTCTCACAATGGAGATGTTACTGGACCCGCAAGAGCAAATAGATGAACAATGGGAGGACAGTGCTACAGTGCAGTGCATTTTTAAGAATTATAGATTAGAGTAACGTCTCCATTGGAGATTTTGTTGTTACTGTGTTTGGCATATCAAATACATCACGGGTGGCTTGCCAGGCTCTGCCGTGTGGGCGAGATACTCTCAGTAGAGTTACAAAGTACCAGTTTGGGAAATACACTGAAATTTTTTCTGAGTATTTCTCCCATTTTGTTGAATCTTGGGGAAGAAGCTTAATGACTACAGATATCTTTCACATGTCTCGCATTCCTGAATTGTGTGAACTACCACCATGTGATCGCATAGGTTACCACATACCTAATCAGTAGCAATGTCTGTAAGAAAAGGCAGGCATGACATTTTGGACATCTTGTTACTTCCAAATAACGTAGGTAAGCATTCAAGAAAAAACTTGAAATATTTCTTGCATAATTTATGCTCTAAAATTCTTTAAGTTGATATTTGAATGTTACCAAAATTATATAAAGTGCTCTAATTAATGAATGTTAAGGAAATGCTGTCGTTTTTAATGATTGAAATTTTTTGATTTTATGCATCAACACAATTATGTAACAGCTTTCAAATTGTTAAAATAAAGAACAGATTGCCAACAAATATGAACATTAAGAACATAATATTTAGCAAAATATAGTAATGGCTACATGTGGAAAAGGAGTTTAGAAGAATCTTTAAATTGTCAGGTGATGGGGAATTTGGCAGTGAGGGAATTTTTTAGATAGTTATGGTCGTCACAAATTGCTTTGAATATAACATATCTTTTTTGTTTGGATTTTGGTTTGGGTGAACACACCCGGCAGTGTTCAGGGCTTACTCCTGGCTCTGTGCTCAGGGATCACCCTTGGGCGGGGCTTCGGGGACCATACCTGGTTCCAGGGATCAAACTCGATGGGTTGCAAGCAGCTCAAGTGCTCTGTGTACTGTACTCTTGCTCTGGCCCTGAGTATAACATGTCTGTTAATTGGTTTATGAAAGGAAAACATGTCTCACATTTAAGTCAAAAAGAAGACTCACTGAAATCAAAAGTCTTCTTCAGTGTGTGATCCGAAGTAGACACTTTAGAGTGAGTAAAAAATTGTGTGGGCCCGAGTTGTAGGGTACACCTATGGTGCGTGTGTGTAGATATACAGTGCCTGCTATTGTTCAGCAGGGTGTGTGCATATTGTTTTAAATATGATCTCATCCTCACTCAAGATACTGTTCCATATGGGGAGAGGGGGCGTATTACATATAAATACGTAGAGATAAACAGGTATCAATTCTTTATTGTGAATTACTTCTACCTTGAATTAGAACAGTGATTTCTTTCACAGACAGTTACGCTCTTCTGCCTCCACCTTTCAACGAACCATAACAGCACCCACCTACAAAGTAATAGAATTTAGTCCTAGTCCTTGAGGTCTCTTCTGTGTCTCAGAAGTTTATTCAGGGACCACAGGTTGAGTTTATGCTTTGCGCTCAGCTGTCAGATTCAATTTCCAAGCCTTCCCCACCTTTCCCCTGAGCACAGAGCAGGGTTCGGTGTACTCAGAAATTACCCAGGATATTTTCACAAAGCCCTGTTGACAACACAGAAGTAAAGAAGTATTTTAGAGAGAGGCTGGCCAGAGTCTATACCCCTGACTTGTTAAAGAACTTTAAGAATCCCCAGAATTTGTTGAACTTGAGGAGACAAGCGTGTACCCACTCAGCATTTTCAGTACATAAATTCATAATCAAACGGGCAACAGCATATTTAGTTGTTTTCAACTCTTCTCATTACCTCAGTGTGATCATAGGATTAAGGTTCCCTTACCACACAGACAGGCTATGTAGTATTTAACAACTATTTGTTGGGGCTTGCTCATCAAGCTCATGTTCTTTCCCTTGATCATGTGTCTTGCCTGCTTGACAGTATTTTGCCTTGCTTTTTCCACTCTAGAGAAGCCCATGTTCTCTCTTGAACATCTACTTTCTCTTTCTCTCGCCTTATATTTTTCTAAGTTTCAATAAATACTATCTTGCCTCACTAAAAAGTGAAATAATGAATAACTGTCAGAGCTGAAGTGATAGACAGTACACGGGTCAAGGCACTTACCTTGCATGTGGCCAACCCAGGTCTGATCTGCGTCATTGCATATGATCCCCTGAGCACTGTCAGGAGTGATTCCTGAGCACAGAACCAGGAGTAAGACCTGAACACAGATAGGTGTGGCCCAGAAAAATAATTTTGAAACAATAAAAATTGTCTTAATAAATAAAATTGAGTATGATATATTCTAGGTGTACATTATGTACTGATTGCAGTTATAACCAATGTTTTGTGCTTTGGGGATAGATGCCAATAAATGATATCACTGGATTGTGTGGGGATCCTATTCCTATTTTTTTGATAGAACTGCATACTGCTTTCCATAAAGGCCGAAGCAGACAGCATTCCCAGCAATGGTTAAGGCTTCTTTCTCACCACAACCCCCAACACTAGCATTTCCAGACTTCTGGATATGTGCCATTCTCACCGGCATGAGATGACATCTTGTTTTTATTTGCATTTCCCTAATCATGAGTGACAAACACTTTTTCATATCCCTCTTGGCCCTCTGTATCTTTTGGGGGGAAGTGTTTGTTCATCTCCTTGCCCCATTTATGGATGGGGTCATTGGATTTTCGGTTGTGGAGTGTGCTTAGCTGTGTTTATCTCCACACTTGGTACAATAGCCAAGATACGGAAACAACCCAAACACAACTATAGACAAAAGGATCAAGAAATTATATATATTCTGAAACCCAAGCACAAAACTTTGTAAGTCTACAACTGTACCTCATGGTGCTTCACTAATAAAATTTTTTTAAAATTATATATATTTATAGTGGAATACTATGCAGCTCTAAGAACAAAATCACGCATTTTACAGCAAAGTGGATGGAACTAAAAGGTATGCTGAGTGAGGACAGATGGAAAGGAATAGATACAGTATTGGATTTAAAAATACACAGCAAGGTAGCAACACAGAGACAGTGGGGGAACTGACCCAGAGGCTTGAATTGGTGTGGGGAAGCTAGGGATGCAGGGGTCTGCTCGGGGTCCTTGAGAGAGGGAGTGGTGATAGGTGGTGAGTGTGCTGGTGGAATTACATGCATCAGAAAACATTTTAATGGCACTGTAAACCACAGAATCTCGGGAAAGCATGAGGGGGGGCGGGGGGGGGGCAAATCAGTACATTCCCTGTTACTTTTTGGGTTAGAATCCAGTAATTATTCTGTATCTGTTTGACAAGATCAGTGCAACATGAGTGGGGAATGAAGCTTGAGAACAAACGTGATAAAATGTGCAGGGTGACTGACACTTTTACATGGTCTCTTTGAAATGGGTTGAAATTTAAAAAGATCTACAGCAGAAACACCAATTGTAGCATTTAGCACTGCTGTAATTAATGCCTCTGAACAGCGACCAGGGATGTGGCTGAGCAATAGCGTGTATGTCTCAAATACGTGAAGCTCTGGGTTTGAGCCGCAGAATAATAGAGGGGGGGAAATCGTGATTAAGTTAGTCAGTATCTATCCTTACTGCCAGACTGTTAAATGCCAGGGAAACAGGAAGCACTTTGGCTTTCTTTGTTCATTGTGACCCCAACGACAAAGTAAAGCACCTTGATGCAGAATATGCAATTACTCTTATATTACTCAGTGACAGTTCTGGCAAAGGTGTGTGGGAAAGAGGCACTCTCATTCAATGAGTGGAAACTGATACAGCCTCTCTGAAGTGCACTGACTGCGTTCAACCCAATGCCTAGCGATTTAAAATTCAGTATTCACCTGAAGCAGAGTGAAAGTCAAATCGTACCATCATAGAACCATCTTCTAATAATTAAAACTTTAAAGTTAAGCTTTTAAGGGTGGTAGCAGTAGTACAGGGGTAGGGCACTTGCCATTGGTGTTACCTATTAGAAACAAAAGCTTATGTTCAAAGATACTGATTCAGTTCCTTGGCTGTTTTGGTCAGACCTGGCTGTGCTCAGGGCTTACTACTGACTCTACTCAGGGATCACTTTTGGTGGGGCTCGGGAGACAATATGTAGGACCAGGGATTGAACCCAGGTTAACTTTGTGTATTCAAGACTTATTTCTGTCGCAGAACTCCGGGATCGCTCTTGGTGAGGCTCAGAAGACCAAGAGGTGAACCTGGTTTCAGTACAAGGCTTGCACTCTACCTGCTGTACTATTTATTGGTCTGGCTCTTATAATTAACTTTTACGTAACTTTTTACTCTTCATTTATTACATTCTGTTTAAGAGATATGAAAAATAAGGAGTTTCTCAGACATTAACCAAGGTAGCTTAAAAATTTGAAATTTATGCAGTCTAAACCTCCCCCCCCCCCAAAAAAAAAATCTAGAACAAATTCCTTGTTTGTTTGGATTTTTTTTTTTTTGCTTATTTGTTTTGTTTTGTCTTGGGACCATACTTTGTTTTGTTTTGTTTTGTTTTGAGGCCGTACTCCTGGCTCTATGCTCAGGGATCATTCCTGGCCAGCTCAGAGACCATATAAGTTGCCAGGGATCAGACCAGGTTGGATGCATGCACAGCAAGTGCCCTACCAGCTCTATTATTGCTCTGGCCCCTTTCTTGTTTTTATTTATTTATTTATTTATGCTTTTTGGGTCACACCCAGCGATGCACAGGATTCCTCCTAGCTCATACACTCAGAAATTACTCTTGGCAGTGCTCAGGGAACTATATGGGATGCTGGGGATAGAACCCGGGTCAGCTGCGTGCAAGGCAAGTGCCCGATCTGCTGTACTCGTACTCCAGCCCGCCTTTCTTCTTTTTAAAAATAGCAAACTTGTTTTAGTCCTGGTTTTGTTAATATTCTTATGAGCCACAATGTGACCAGTTTTCTTTTTAGACATGCCCATTTACTTTTTAGCTGCAATAAGATTTTGCCCTGTTTTTTAAATATAATCAGTTATTTATGATTTTTATGGGCTGGAGCAATAGCACAGCAGGTAGGGTGTTTGCCTTGCACACGACCAACCCAGGTTCGATTCCTCCGCCCCTCCCGAAGAGCCCGGCAAGCTACTGAGAGAATCCAGCCCGCACGGCAGAGCCTGGCAAGTTCCCCGTGGCATATTCGATACGCCAAAAACAGTAACAACAAGTCTCACAATGGAGATGTTGCTGGTGCCCACTCGAGCAAATCAGTGAACAGTGGGCGGACAGTGCTACTGTGCTACAGTGCATTTATGATTGTTATAAAGCAATATATTAAAAAAGTTATCTACTGTCTTTATAAATCTTAATTTCTTCAGAGATAACTGTTTTGATAGTCAGGTTTTGGTGGTTCTGTAGCTTATTTTTAGTTTGTAATGATCTGTTGTCACTATTTTGTGTCTTTGCCCTTTTTTGTTTTTGGTTTCGGGTTTTTTGACCATACCTGGCAATGTAAAGGGGTTATTCCTACCTCTGCACACAGAACTTTCTCCTGACAATGCTTGGGGACCATATGGGATGCAGGGGATAAAACTCAGGTCGGCTATATTCAAGACAAGTGCCCTACCCACTGCACTCTCTCTCCAGATATAGTCCATTAAAAATGAAAAAGAGGCTTGTCGTTTAAAGTTTTTCTTTAATGCAGTGACTTAAATTTTTTTTTATAGTCTAGGTAATATTATAGTGTTAATGTTTATAGCATAGATATACAAAGTCATTTCATCCTTGTCATCATCACCAAAGTGCCCAAGACCTGCCACCACTCTTTATGTCGCCTCTGGTCCAGTTTTCGTCCTCATCCCCACACTAACCCTCAGTCCACTGCTTGGTAATCTGAATTTCGTACTCCAAGGCCAAGAGTTTGTTCTTGTTGGGTAATCGTCCGTTCCCTTTTTGTGTGTCTCTATCTACACCAGAGCGAGTAAAGGTAACGAAGAGTTAAAGACACTATTTGATGTAAGGTCTCCTGGCTGGCCCCACAAGCTGGGGGAAAAGGCAGTTAGGACAGTGGGGGGACCACGAAGTAAATGATGATTGGCGGGATCACCCAGGTTGAGAGATACGTGCCGAAAGTAGACCAAGGACCAACAGGATGACCTCTTGGTATCTGTATCGCAAATCATAATGCTCAAAACTAGAGAGGAAAAAAGACTGTACCTGCCACAGAGGCAGGGAGTGGGGCAGGGTGGGGATGGCGGGTGGGACTCTGGGAACAATGGTGGTGGGAAATGTGCCCTAGTGGAGGGATGGGGCAAGTTGGTAACTGTATCTCACAGTGATCCAATACGTTTTTATTAATTATAAAAAAAATAAAGGTTTGAAAGAAAAATAAAGTAAGGTCTTTTGAATTATTTATTCAATGTCTAGGTATTAAAATCAGACTAAGCTTTAGCACTCTATAGTTTTACCATTTTGAGTGGGTTGCATTTTGAAACATATTGCCTAATCGAACAATACCAACCTCATAGGACTGTTGGAAGGTTGAAACAAGAATGTCCACTTTCAACATAACGCTTGGAGTGTGGTGTGTACTTAACAAATAGTTGATGTTGTCTACTTGGGTGGGAGGGGATTTTGTGTAATACTCTGTGTGCTCAAGGGCTAGTCCTGCTCAATGCTGGGTGTATGTGTGTAATGCAGGGGAGTGGAGGGGGGATGATTCCCGGCAGTACTGGGGAATCATCCAGTGATGGTTATTGAACCCAGGACATTTGCATGCGAAGCATACGTGCCAATCCATTGAGTTCTTCTTTGGCCCTATTTTTATTTTCAGAAAGTGCCTTTTGTTGTACAAGACACTATGCTATGTGGAAGGGTGAGATAGGAATGAGTTTGGGCGGAAATAACTCATAAGGCTAGAATGTGTGCTTTGCATGGTTAAACCTAGGTTTGATTGATCTCAGGCACCACATGATCCCCCAGCACCAAGCTGGAGTAACCCCTAATACCATTCCCTCTCCAAATAAAAACAAAGATGAATATCCTTTCTGAAGACAGATAACTTGGGCTTGCTTGTGTTCCAGTTTTATCATTTATCATAGATGTTAGTCTATTACGTACTCTAGAATTGATTCATTAAATACTATATTGTGTTACTCTGGTTAAAAAGGAATTTTAGCACCCCGTGTTAAAAATTTAAAAGTAAAAGAAATCTACATATCTAGAAGCACTGCACTGTCTTCCGTTGTTCATCGATTTGCTCGAGCGGGCCCAGTAACGTCTCCATTGTGAGACTTCTTGTTCCTGTGTTTGTCATATCGAATACGTCACGGGGAGCTTGCCAGGCTTTGCCATGCAGGCGAGATACTCCCGGCAGCTTGCCGGGCTCTCCGAGAGGAGCGGAGGAATCGAACCTGGCTCTGCCAGGCCGCGCACAAGGCAAACACCCTACTACTGTGCTATCTCTCCAGCCCATATATCTAGAAATCCTATAAAAATTATTTATGGATGGGCCTGTCAACAGATCTTAATCCATGTAGCCAGTACTTTTTGAATTTTGTTCCTAGCTTGTGTCTACTCTTAACTTTCATCTTTATTATTTCTTTTTTAGAAGTATCTTTATTTTGCTTTGAGGTTGAAATATGTGTGTGTGTGTCCTATAAAGTTTTCATTCTAATTGAAGTAAAGTTTTACCAATTCTATTGTATCAGTTTGCTATCTCTGATTTATTTGTACTTCTCTGATTCTCACTTTAGTCTCTTTCCTAAAGTCTATCTCAGTAATTTTTGTAAACTGTTAATCACCTTTGTTTACCTTTATTCTTAACCTCTGATCGATTTATTGTTTTTTAAATAGCACGTTAGCACTGTTCATTATATTTTAGATAATACTTCACTTGTTTTTTTTTTAATAGCACTTATTCTTGTAACTCTTTCCTAACTCATTGCTTCATAAGAGAAAGGGAACAGATCCTCACTTATATCATGGACTTCCCAAAATATGAACTAAGTTAGGAGTTTGTCTGCAAGGGAAAAATGGGGAGCTAATTATGCTTAGTAATCTGCCACAGAAGTGTTTCTAATGTAATTGATACATTAGGTAGATTAAATGAAAAGAAATAAGGAAACTTTTTCAAAATTTTTAGTACTATATAAATACAAGGTAATTATTTATTTTTATACATAGAAAATAGCTATGTATAAAAATAAGTCACTGTCAGTGTCCTCACATTGTTCATCGATTTGCTCGAGTGGGCCCAGTAACGTCTCCATTGTGAGACTTGTTGTTACTGTTTTGGCATATCAGATACATCACAGGGAGCTTGCCAGGCTTTGCTATGACGGTGAGATACTCTTGGTAACTTGCCAGGCTCTCCGAGAGGGGCGGAAGAATTGAACCTGGGTCAGCTGCGTGTAAGGCAAACGCCCTACCGGCTGTGCTATCACTCCAGCCCATATTCTTCATCTTTTAAAAATATATTTTCAAAGATGGCCTTTTATGATTTTCTAAAACATTATATCCAAACAAGACTTCAGGGACTGGAACAGTAGGGCAGCCAGCAGGGCACTTGCCTTGCAAACAGCCAACCTGAATTTGATCCCTGGCACCCCATATATTGCCCCAAATCTCATCAGGAGTGATACGTGAGTGCAGAGCCAGCGGTAAGGGATGAGCACTGCCATCTGTGGTCCCCCAAACAAGAATGAAAGTAACACTTCATTTCCAGTGAAGTGCCTCAGTGTTTCGTTTATAAAAACAACAGATGTTGTTTTGGATTATGGTATTTCGCTTTTATATAAAACCTCTCATTGTCCCCAACACTTACCTCATTTGAAACTGGTAGGAAAAATAATTATTTATGGAATAAAGAAATTAACAGATACATGTATGACTCTAATGAATAGTACTTTGGCATAGACCTTGTAAAATGGAAGGAGAAAAGTGGATATCTTCTCTTACAATTTGTCACTGCAGTATTCTGCAGCTCGTGGGAGAGAGACTGATGACTCATAGATCAAATGGTTGCTCATGCCAATTTTCTGGAATTTTCCTTTCCTACAACAGGATTTGTTTATTCCTTAAATTTTCTCAAATACAGGAAGTTGGAACCTTCGGTTTGGATCTATGAAAATCTTATTGGTAAATTAACTGCCTTTACTTTTCGTCCTTAAAGTAGGAATCAAACAAAGACACTTTAAAAGAAAAAAAATGATAAAGTCCGTTTATCAGTTCAGCATGCTGCTCTCATGGAAGCAGTTGTTTTCAATAGGTTTCTTGGAGCCGGAGAGATAGTACAGGGGGTTCAGTGCACCCGCTGACTCTGGTTTGATCCTCACAACTAGATACCCCAAACACCACCAGCAGTAATCTCTGTGCACAAAGTCAGGAGTAAGCCCTAAGCAAAGCTTAGGGTAGCCCAAAAACCTGTGGTGGAGAATGGGCGCTGGTGGAGGGACGGGTACTCGATCATTGTATAACTGAAACCCAAGCACAAAAATTTGTAAGTCTACAACTGCACCTCATGGTGTTTCACTAATAAAAAATTTTTTAAAAATTTGTTTTAAAATAAGTTTTGGGGCTGGAGCAATAGCACAGCGGGTAGGGTGTTTGCCTTGTATGTGGCCGACCCAGGTTTGATTCCCAGCATCCCACATAGTCCCCCCGAGCACCGCCAGGAGTAAACCTTGTACATCGCCGGGTCTAACCCAAAAAGCTAAATAAATAAATAAATAAATAAATCTTATACTTTAGTTCCTAAATGACAGAAGAAAAATAGTTAAATGTTATACAGAAATGAGGTATATAATATGAACATGTTAAAAATGAGGTATATAATAATAAACATAAAATTTTACTCAGCATTAAGTACTAATTGTAACTTGTGGAAATTTACAATAAAATTAACTTCACTGTAATTTGCCAAAGAATTTAGGATTTTTTTTCTTCCTCCCTCCCTTCCTTTCCTTTCTTTCACCTTCCTTCTTTCCTTCTTTCCTTCCTCCCTCCCTCCCTCCCTCTGTCCCTCTGTCCCTCTGCCCCTCCCTCCCTCTTCACATGAACCTCCCTCCCTCAGCTTTCTTTCTCACTCTGTCTCTCCCTCCCTCCCTTCCTTCCTCTCTCTCTCTCTCTCTCTCTCTCTCTCTCTCTCTTTCTTTCTTTCTTTCTTTCTTTCTTGCCACATCTGGTGATGCTCGGGGGTTACTCCTGGCTCTACACTCAAAAATGACTCCTGGCAGTACTCAGGGGGGACGCCAGGTATTGAACCCAGGTCAGCCTCCTGCAAGGGAAGCACCCTACCCACAGAACTATCTTTCTGGCCCTGGGATGTTGTTTTCTTAACATCTTTAAAATTAGTTTGTGCTCGACATAGCATCAAAAGCATTTAATAGTGAGGCAAATTTTAATTGGGTATTTTCATAGGTACCATTAAAGGTCATAAATGGATTACAACTTGGCATTGTTAAATGGCCAAGCTTTATGTAATCACCATATGCTTGCCTTTTTTTTTTCCTGGAGAACACCCGCAGCTTGCTTAGAGATTACTTCTGGCTCTGCACTGAGAATCACTCCTATGAGATGCCAGAGATCTAGTCCACATTGGCCACATGCAAAGCAAGCGCCCCTACCCGCTCTACTATCCCTTGGTCCCCCAAATGCTATATGCTTAAATTCATTTCAGTTTTTACTACTGTTGTTTTGGGGCCACATCCGACTGCTCAGGACTTACTCCTGGGCCTGTGCCCAAGCATCACTCCTTGAGCCTGGTGGGCTGTGAACCATATAGGGTGCTGGGGACCGAACCTGGCTTTGCCACATACAGGGCAAGGGCTCTACCCTCTGTACTGTCTCTCTGGCCCCCTCAATTCTTTTACATGTGAGGAAGCACTCACATATTTTTCCTGTAAAACACATTGTAATAAAGTAGAATGCAAAATTTGTTTGGATTTTAGAGAACATACAAGACCCTTCAAGGAAAATTCCTTATTGTGGTAGACTTGAACTCTGATTTTCTGTCAAGGTTCTGTAGTAGGTGCTTTAATTGTCTTGTTTATTTCTGCATTTGAGATGTTTTTGTGAGAAATATAATAGCAACCCTAATCAGTGCTATAGAAATTGTAATAATATGCATATTAATAGTAATCGATGCATATTAAATTTTGGAAGCTTCTCAAAGTACTTAATTATTAAGACTTGGAACTGTAATTTCTAGACTGAAGAACATGTTTTCCAACTCAGAAAATAATACATTAGAAATCAAATTGTGAGTGAATTCTTCCTCTAAGTGCTGTGGCTGTGAGCAGTTTTTTACTTATGTTGAAGGACAAGAAGCAAGTGGAATCCAAACCTTTGGCTATGCTGGACCACTCTTTCAGTGGACTTAGCCTATGAGCTGAGTTGCCCTGTAAGCCCAGGTTTCTAAACCCCTGCCTGTATTCATTTCTCTATTTCACAAAATAACTAATTGCAAGATAACTAAGAAAACAACCCCCAAATTGTGTTGGTTCAAGTGTGGGTCTTAAGTTTCAGTTGTTGTGGGAGTATTCAGTTTGTTCAGTGTTGGGTTTTCTGGAAGCAGATGCCAAAAGATTCTGTTGTATAGGATATTTGTTAGGGATCAGCGTGTGAAAAGGAAGGGGTGGGAATGGAAGGAGAATTGAGCAGATGAAGAAATCAAAATTCCCCGCCAGCCAAACAAAACCTCAAACACAGCCCATGAAGAGATCTAGACTGAAGAATGTTTATGAGATTATCCCACATCCACTGACATGGTTGAGTCTCTACCTGTTCTGTCTCCGGGTGTGGGTTGGCCTGAAGGGTGCAAATGTTGGTTAGTTAGTTTTCCACACTTGAGGCCCACCGGGGGCTGCCATGGTGAACCACGGAGCACACTCCTGTGTCTTTCTTGAGGAAAATTGGAGTACTGCATCTTTAATCTGATGCTACTGCTGATAGCAGGCTGACCTTTGTTCTGTTCTATAGAGATTGGTCAGCACTGTAGCACTGTCCTCCCTTTGTTCATCCATTTGCTTGAGAGGGCACCAGTAACATCTTCATTGTGAGACTTGTTACGGTTTTTGGCATATCGAATACGCCACAGGGAGCTTTCCAGGCTCTGCTGTGCAGGAGAGATAGCTCGGTAGCTTGCCAGGCTCTCCAAGAGGGATGGAGGAATCTAATCCGGGTGGGCCGCGTGTAAGGCAAACGCCCTACCCGCTGTGCTAGATAGAAATCAGCCTCATTCGCTTAGGAGGGGGAAAGAGCATTGGCTTGAAGTTAAGACTGCCTAGGAGAATCCAATGGCCCTCCTTTGCAACTTTTGCAACATTAGGCAAATCTAATTAAATCTGCATTCTTTAACTGCTCTGTAAAATGGACGTGCTGTTGGTGGTACGAAATTACTCAGGATGTGTTCCCCCGGTGCTTATTGCCCTCTCTCTTTTTCACCTTCATAAAACTTGCATTCTAGAAGTTATGGTGAGCCAGTATTCAAAAACAACTTAATATCCTTTCAGCACTAGTGCCATGAGGATAAGTAGGGCAAAAGAATTGAGGGTGGCAGTAGGAGCATGTTTTCATGAAAAAGAGCACTGGAGCACTGTCCTCCCGTTGTTCAGCAATTTGCTCGAGAAGGCACATTATTGGGAGAGGCACAACCAACATTAAAATTTACTAAGTTAAAGCATCAGAAGTGGAGAGAAGTGCTCAGGATTTCTCTGTTTTATGTGGGGGTGGGGAGAACACTGGTCTGGGCCACATTAGCAGGGCCTGGTGGCTTCTACCTCTGTGCTTGGGGATCACACCAGGCAACGCTCAGGGAACCATGCAGTGCCAGTAATCCTTCCGACCCAAGCCTCCTGTGTGCAAAGGTTAATTCAGTCCTTTGAGTTTTTTTTTTTTTTTGACCCTGTCTTTTGTACTTTAAAAACTGGTGTTTGGGGGGGCCAGAAGGATAGCCTAGGAGTTCAGTGCTTGCTTTGAACGCAGCCAGACCCGTTTTGATCCTCAGTACCACATGGTCTCCAAGCATTGCTGGGTATGGTCCTGGAGATCCCCTCCGTCCCGCCCAGCACTGCAGGGCTGGCCCCAGGATGACCTAACAGAGCTAATCCCTAGAAGCTCTGTATCCTCCAGCCTTAGCACTAGCTGATCGCCCCCACCCCACAAAAAAACAAAAGCAAAACGAAACAAAAAAAAAAAAACTGGTACTTTTTTTTGTTTGTACTTTGGCTTTGGGGCTATACCCAGCTGTTTCTAAGGCATATTCTTGGCTCTGTTCAGGTGCTCAGGGAACCATATGTGGTGCAGGGGCTCGAACCTGGATTAGCTGTGTTCAAGGCAGGTACCTTATCCACTATGCTGTTTCTTCAGTTCAAATTTGGTTTTTTGGGGGCAGGAGTGATAATTCATAGGGTAAGAGGGTAAGGCTCTTATCTTGCACGCATTCAACTCAGGTTTGATTCTCAGCATCCCATGTGGTCTCCCAAACGCCACCAGGAACAGTTCCTGAGTACAGAGCCAAGATTAGTTCCGCGACACAAAAGAAAACAAATTTTTAAAAAACCTTATTTTCATTATTTTCTTTATTTTATCCTAAAAGAAGTATCAATCACGCCATGTCATTTTATCCAAAAAGGTCAGGTCTGGAGAGAGGTCTGCACCTAGAAAAGTGGTGTAGAAAAAGCTCAATTACTCATGATCATCATGTTTTCCTCCTCTTAACATAGATTTTGTTGAAAACAAGGAGACATCTTTTGTGTGTGTTTGTGGTGCTGGTGTTTAAAGTCAGGGCCTCGTGCACATGTATGCTATGTGCTCTACCATTTGAACTGATCCCCGGCCCTTAAAAGCAAGATCATCTTCATAATGTAATGATATTAATCAGATGAATGCAAATGTATGGACCTGGTTTTAAAAAAATGGGAGTAAATTTATTAAAGTGTCTCCTGTTCCTAATGCTTTCTTTGGCATAAATTAAATATGGCAGGTTAAAAACCTGTAGATGAGCCCTTTTAAAGGCACGTATTGGGCCTTTCGCTGGTGCCCCTCTGAGCCATCGACAAAGGGCAATGTAAAGACATCGCCTTTGGGTGAAGCAGCCACATGTCGTGTTGTTTGGCTTCAGTCAGCAGTGTAATAAGGCCATCCACCATGGGGAGCCACTTAAGGGGAGCCTGAGCTAAGGAGAGCCTTGCTTTTTGGACATGTGGGCGGCAGTAAAATCTTGGGTTTCTGTTCTCAAAGTGAAAAATAAAAAGTCAGAAAATAAATATAAGCAAAAAGGTTATATAGTCATTAATTCCTACACTGGCAAGGATTGTCCAGCTGAGTCATAAGCCCACATGGCAGCTGAATCACAAACAAACTCCATGTGATTCCCACTAATCGCTCATTGCCAGTACATTTGAAGGTTCTCACTGTTGACTTAAAAGGAGGAATATGTATTTTGAACATCGGAATTGGTGGGCTGGAGCAGGAAGGGCTCTTTCCTTGCTCGTGACCAACCCAGCTCCATCCCCAACATCCGACATGGTCCCCAGAGTCCCAATAGGAGTGAGCACAGAGTGCAGTCAGGCGGAAGCGGGAAGCCCTGCTGGGCGTGACCCCAAACCAAACCCAAAGATCAGGATAGGCCCTGTTAATGCCTTGCGAACTTGATAGAAATGTTTTGTGAAAACAAGGAGATTTGAAATTTTTTTTTTCTTTTTGGGTGTCACCCAGCGAAGTGACAGGGGTTATTCCTGGCTCTGCGCACAGAGTTACTCCTGGTGTCGCTCAGAGACCATATGGGATACCGGGGATCAAGCCTGGGTCAACTGCGTGTAAGGCAAACCCCTACCCCTGAGATTTGAAATAGTTATAAGGACGTTTTTCTATATACTCCAATGCCTTTTTATTCACTGAACTTTTAAGGCTTGGCTTTCTCTAATTCAACGCTGCCCTGCCTGTGCATAGACTAGATCCCTCTGCTTTATATTCTTTCTAAGGCATAATAAAGGGTAGATTATCTCTGAGGGACAGTGGAAGACACTACAGAGAATTTGCCTTTGGCTGTTAGTTGGATAAAACAAGTCTAGAGAGCAGAAGTAGTTTTATTCCTGTTTTGTAAATCAGAGTACATGATTTTGATTTATTCATTATCTGTAGTGTGTGACTAGTAGAATGAGGATGTGTCCTGAGATCGTGACTATGAAATCTTGCTGAGTCAAGATCTTATGCTATTTCTGTTTTTGTGGGCAGATGACCGTGTATCACGAATGCTACGGAAGAAATACCCAGAATTGAGGAGGAAGTAAAACTGTGTAATGAATGATAAGTTTCCTCCTGACTTTGAAAATACTTGTTTTCTGAGGAATAAAATTTGATCTCAATTATGTATTTGCTATCTTTTGAAGACTGCCCAATCCATTTCCCAAATAAAAGTCTTAAAAGTTCTTTTTTTTCCTTCTATTGTTATCTAAATGCTTTCTTGAAAGACATGTTCAGTCTCTTTATTCATAGTTTTATACCTGCTTATGGAGCAGCCCCTTCAGTGCATTTTTCAGAAGCTGTTATGTTCCTTATCTTCACTTAATAACTTACCTTTTATCTTGATGAGTCTCTACTTTATCACTAATCTCTCCTTACAATATTAGTGCTTTCTTTGCCCTCTTCCGCCACATTGGCTCAACTGTAAGATCTCATAGCTATATAGTTTTTTTTTTTTATTTCTTTATTGAATCACCGTGGGAAAGGTTACAAAGCTTTCAGGTTTAGGTCTCAGTCATGCAAATATCAAACACATTTCCCTTTACCAAAACTTATTTTTTACCATGAAGAACCCCAATAAAACCCGACCCCCCACCCCTCCCAGTCCCTGTGGGGCAGATGAATTCTAGTTAACACTCTATCTGCTTTGATTAGATTCATTGTTTCAATAAAAGATTCACCACTATTATTTAGAGTTTACCCCCCCCCAAATCAGACATGCTGAAAAAGCATTGTGAAGTGATTTGCTTTCTACAGCTGGGTTCAAGAATTAAATGTTGGTTTTGGATTTCTGCTATTTTACTTATTGAACCTGGAAGTATTTCTACTGAAAGTCAGATAGTTAAGAAATTGGTTTCTGTGCACTGGAGACGTGGCCGTGCTGGAGAGCCGCTAGTGGGGGGCAACTGGTGGCCTCGGTAGGGCGTGAAGGGCGGACCGAAACGCCCCCCTTCCCATGAGGTTTTAGTCGCCCCCCCTACCCCGGCTCATACCTGCTGTCCACAAGGCTCCCATGCGGCCGCCATCTTTCTTTCCAGAGAGGAGAAGGCGACTGGGGCAACACCCTTTCCCCTCTGGACAGACCTGATGGCCTGGATTAACGCATAGTCCGTTCACTTTTCTGCTCCAAGCTGCCGGGTTCTGCATTAAGTCCTTGTGCTTCTGGGGCCGTGGCCGTGCTGGAGAGCCGCTCGCGGGGGGCAACTGGTGACCTCGGTAGGGCGTGAAGGACGGACCGGAATGCCCCCCTTCCCATGAGGTTTTAGTCGCCCCCACATCCCCGGCTCATACCTGCTGTCCACAAGGCTCCCATGTGGCCGCCATCTTTCTTTCCAGAGGGAGGAGGGCGGAAGGGACCAACACCCTTTCCCCTCTGGGCAGACATGATGGCCTGGATTAACGCATAGTCCTTTCACTTTTCTGCTCCAAACTGCTGGGTTCTGCATTAAGTCCTTGTGCTTCTGGGGCTGTGGCCGTGCTGGAGAGCCACTCATAGGGGGGCAACTGGTGACCTCGGTAGGGCGTGAAGGGCGGACCGAAACGCCCCACTTCCCATGAGGTTTTAGTCGCCCCCACACCCCCGGCTCATACCTGCTGTCCACAAGGCTCCCATGCGGCCGCCATCTTTCTTTCCAGAGAGGAGAAGGCGACTGGGGCAACACCCTTTCCCCTCTGGACAGACCTGATGGCCTGGATCAACGCATAGTCCGTTCACTTTTCTGCTCCAAGCTGCCGGGTTCTGCATTAAGTCCTTGTGCTTCTGGGGCTGTGGCCATGCTGGAGAGCTGCTCGCGGGGGGCAACTCGTTCATAGCTATATAGTTTTATTCTTTGTTTTTACTCATAACTGTTTCTTTAATAATGGATTGTTTTCTGTTAGCCCAGTCCACCATCCTCCTCATAGTAGTATTAAGCATATGCAATATTATGGTTTATATGAAGAATAAGTATTTGGTTATTTAGATGATAGAAATGTATGTCTTACATATAGTTGGTCATCTAAGTACTGGTTCTAAAGTTTCCGAAACTTTGAACTTTTCTGTGTTGAAAATGATAAATGTATCCTTTGCTGAGTGTGATGACTTTCAGAAGCATTCAAGTAGGATATGGTTGCCTGGAGAAACTACCTTGTGATTAGATTGAAGTTTTTCGTCTCTTCCCCCCTTCCCCAGTAAACCCTAGGGGTGGAGGTTGAACCAATCACCAGTGACCGATGATTTGATTCGCCATGCCTGTGTCTCCATTAAAAAAAAGGCGAAAGGATTCTGAGATTTCCTGGCTGATGAGCTCTGGTAGATGCCGAGAATGGCTGTCCTGTGGCCTTGGAAGCTCTGGGCCTTTTCCCTGCTTGCCTTGCATTTTGCCTTCCCCTTCACTCCCCCTTTCACCACTTCCCGACTCCCCAGTCTTGACCTTTATGCTTTTCTAGTAAAGTGCAGCCTAGTAAGGAAAAGTTTCATCGTGCACTTGAGTCATCACTCTCACAAATTCATGAATCAAAGAGGGTCTTGGAAGCCCCTGATTTATAACCGTTCGGACCATTCAGAAACATAAGTGCTAGATTGGGCTTGCGAGACGTGTATGAAATGGAAGGTGTTTCTGGAAGAGTGAGCCCTTTACCTTGATTTGGTGCTGTCTACAGGTACATAGCCTTGGAGAATTGCTGGTTGGTATGGGGAAGTCCTCATACCTAGTTGTGTTGGAATTGGGTTCAAAAACTCATTTAATGAGTCAAAGAAGACTATTAATTGCCTCATTGTATGCCCTCCCCATTCTTTTAGGGGGAGGAGTGTGCAGCTGGCAGTGCTCAGGGATTACTCCTGACCCTGCACTCGGGAATCACTCCTGGTGGGCTCAGTGGACCATAAAGGGTGCTGGGAATTGAACCTGGCTCAAGCTGTGTGCAAGCGAAGCACCCTACCTGCTGTACTATTTCTTCACAGTCCCCCCCCTTTTTATTTATTTAGTTATTTATTTATTTTTGTTTGGGGCCTGGCAGTGGGAGGGTCTGTGTTCCTTCCCACAGCCAAAGAGCACAGATCCCTGAATGTGCTCAGGGCTTACTCCTCGCTCTGTCTTCAAGAATCACTCCTAGCAGGTTTGGGGGACCATATGGGGTGCCAGTTATCAGATCAGCCACATGTACAAGGCAAGTACCCTACCTGCTGTACTATCTCTCTGGCCCTTAACTCGCTCATGAACTCAGGAATTACACTTAGCGGTGCTCAGGAGACCATATGGGATGCTGGGAACCGAACCCGGTTCGGCTGCGAGCAAGGCAAATGCCCTACCCGCTGTGCTATCACTTCATTCCCTCTCTCCTTGGTCTTTAGTTGTTTCCTGTTGCTTATAGCAAAGCATCTACTTGACATTTATTTCAGGACTCCAAGTTAATCTCTGTACCTTTGCATTCTTATTTTTCACTGTTGCACTAATAAAAATCTTCTAGTCAGCCTGGCTGTTGGACGGAATTTTTATGTATGTTCTTTCTTATTACTATACCTGGAATACCTTTACTCTCCTTCTTTTCCTGCTTTAGTTCCTTCCTAACCTTACCTGGACATTCCAATCTTTGAGTTTTTAGTCAGTAAGTTGAATTTTCAGTAAATAGCACTGTATAGCACTGTCCTCCCGTTGTTCATCGATTTGCTCAAGCGGGCACCAGTAATGTCTCACAACAAATTGTGAGACTTCTTGTTACTGTTTTTGGCATATCGAATACGTCACAGGTAGCTTGCCGGCTTTGCATGCGGGCGAGATACTCTCAGTAGCTTGCCAGGCTCTCTGAGAACAAGGGTGTACTATTTGGAAATTTATTGCTTGCTAATCTGTGACACACACTTTATGACTGAGCACATAGTTCTTTTATATGTGCATGTGTTTTATTTCCTTTATTACTCTCTATTTTTTTGTGGGAGAATGATAGGTATGGAACCAAAGACTCATGTGTGTCAGGCCTTTATCACTGAGCTATGTTGCTACATGGTTCCCCATAAATGTGCCAGTAACTGTAGCACTGTAGTACTGTCCTCCCGTTGTTCATCGATTTTCTGGAGCGGGCCCAGTAACGTCTCCATTTTGAGACTTGTTGTTACTGTGTTTGGCATATTGAATACATCATGGGTAGCTTGCCAATCTTTGCCGTGCAGGCAAGATACTCTCAGTAGCTTGCCGGGCTCTCCGAGAGGGGCGGAGGAACCGAACCTGACTCGGCTGGGCTGACTGCACACAAGGCAAACGCCCTACCGCTGTGCTATCACTCCAGCCCATGCCAGTAACTAGTTGGTGAAAAATAAAGCAGTGAAAGAGGTGTGTTGCAGTTTTAAAATAAATGGGCAAGCTAAGAAGCCTCTTGGAGGAGGTGTCATTTGAATAAAGATCTGACGGAAATATAACAGCAGGTATTGGGAGAGTGCTCCAACAAGGAGCAAGAACATGAACAAACACTTCAGGCTATGTGTTTTTCTAGAAATTGCTTTTCAAAGAAGTCATTGCGTATATGGAATGACACATAAAATTTTATTCTGTTATAGTTAACTTAGGCTGGAGCCATAGCACAGCGGGTAGGGCGTTTGCCTTGAATGTGGCCGACCCGGCCAACCCCAGTTTGATTCCTCCATCCCTCTCGGAGAGCCTGGCAAGCTACCCGTGATGTATTCCATATGCCAAACACAGTAACAAGTCTCACAACGTTACTGGGCCTGCTTGAGCAAATCGATGAACAACGGGAGGACAGTGATAGTGACAGTGATAGTTAATTTGTTATATTAACTTTGTATTTTACTTTGAAGAAATGAAAATTATTCAAGTGTGGCCACAGGGAAGAATTAACTATATATTTTTTAAGGCCTGAAATTATAACTTATTTTTCTTTTAATGCCAGGTAAATTAACATGATGGATTTCTCCAAACTACCCAAAATAGCTGATGAAGATAGAGAAAGCACATTTGGTTATGTCCATGGAGTCTCAGGACCTGGTAAGTAATGCATAACAGTTTTACTGGGAAAATTAATATCTTATCGAGGTATTTTGCATTGAATTACACACACATTTTAGACTTGACAGAAGGCTTAAAGGACTGGAGCCTTTTTTTTTTTCCTTAATTTTATTGAATCACCATGAGATAGTTACAAGCTTTCATGTTTGGGTTTACAATCACACAATGATCAAACACCCATCCGTCCACCAGTGCACATTCCCCACCACCAATATCCCCGGTATAAGCCCCCTTTCCCATCCTCCCTCTGCCTCCATGGCAGACATGATTCCCCATAAACTCTCTACTTTGGGGCATTATGGTTTGCAGTACAGACCCTGAGAGGTTATCCTGTTTGGTTCTTTATCTACTTTCTGCACACATCTCCCATCCCAACTGATTCCTCAGGCCATTTTTTTTATTCTAAAATATAAAATTTATTTATGCTTGTCCATGTAGCCACATAAACTACAGATAAGTATAAACTTTACAGTTAAAATTTTAAAAAAGAATAAATTTATAGATGATAGATAAAATATAGAATAATATCCATAATAGATTAGATTGATATTTTAATACAGATATGTTAGAAAGGATGAAGTCGTGAAATTTACATACAAGTGGTACTACATGGAAAGTATCGTGATAAGCAAAATGAGTCAGAAAGAGAGGGACAGACATAGAAAGATTGCATTCATCTGGGCAACATAAAGTAACAAAATAGGAGACTAACACCCAAGAATAGCCAAGATAAATACCAGGAAGTTTACTCCATGGCTTGGAGGCCAGCCGCACACTCTAGGGGTAAAGGCAGTTTAGATAGAGAAGGGAGCACCAAATAAAGGTTGTTGGGAAGATTCAATACCATTTTTTTCTTAATTCCAGTTGCCATCTCCCCTTTGTTCATGAGGCAGGCTTCCAGCTATGGAGCACTCTATCTGTCCCATGTATCTACTAAACTTAGGTGTCAGCCTCATGTTATATTGTTTTATACTCCACAAATAAGTGCAGTCCTTCTATGTCTGTCCCTCTCTTTCTGACTCATTTCACTTAGCATGATACTCTCCATGTCTATCCATTTATAAGCAAAGTTCATGACTTCATCTCTCCTGACAGCTGCATAGTATTCCATTGTGTAGATGTACCAAAGTTTCTTTAACAAGTCATCTGTTCTAGAGCACTTAAGTTGTTTCCAGATTTTGGCTATTATGAACAGTGCTGCAATGAACATATAGGTACAGATGTCATTTCTATTGTGCTTTTTTGCATCCTCAGGATATGTTACAAGAAGTGATATTGCGGGGTCATATGGAAGCTCAATTTCTAGTTTTTGAAGGACTGTCCATAATGTTTTCCAGAAAGGCTGGACTCGTGGGCATTCCCACCAACAGTGAAAGTTCCACTTTACTCTCTCTCTGTCTTGATCACATTCAATATTAGGACAAAGACCCAACATTATTATTTGGAATTTTCCCCAACATTCAGACCCGCCAAAAAGACATCATTAGATAATTTGTTTTCTATTGCTGATTATGAAGAGCATATGATCTCATGTGGCCACAATAGTGGCCACGTGATTTTGGATTTCTGATATTTTAGGAATAAGCCTAGAGGGATTACTGCTAAAAGCCTCTGGGTGCTGATATTGGTTTGTGTGCCTCTGGGATCATGGTCATTCAGGAGCCAGAGGAGGTGTTTGTGGGTAGCAGCCCAGGGCCTTGTCAGGGCGGGGAGCAGGGCCGGTTCCACGCCCCCATCCCACAAGGCCCCACGTGCCTTGTCAATGCAGTCTCATACCTGGCTATCCATTAGGCTCTAAGAGATGGAGGCCACCATGCCTCCGCTGCAAGGGGGGACAGGCGGAGGGAAAAACACCCTTCCCCTCCCAGGGTGGTATAGCACCATAGTTTAATGCACAGGGACTGGAGCCTTTCAGTGCATTTAGGCACCCTGGATTCCAACCATGGTACTTCATGGTCCACTGAACACCTCCAAAAGCTTAAAAACTCACACACACAAGGTTCTGTTCACCTATGTAAATTCTTCCCTTAGAAGATTTCATTGCTGTTCTAAGACTAAGGTAATACCTTCATCAAAACGGCTTATCTAACAGTTATTAAACTTTATCATTACTGAGATTATAATTTATGATAGTCTGTGGAATCACTGTGCAGAGTTTGTTGCCTCTATATTTTGACTTTTTTGGGGGGCGGGGGGGGGTTGGGTCATATCCGGCAATGCACAGGGGACTTTGCACTCCTGGCTTTGCACTCCTAGCACTCCTAGAGTTACTCCTAGCAGTGCTCAGGGGACCCATATGTGATGCTGGGAATCAGACCCCAGTCAGCTGCGTGCAAGGCAAATGCCCTACCCACTGTACTATCACTCCAGCCCCCTATATTTTGACTTAATAGCCAAATCTGAGATAGAAAAGCTACAAAGTTATCAAATGTATTATCCATTTAATAGGGGCCGCACTATTCATTTCATAGGAACTATGGGGCAATGTCCTACGATACTTAAGGACCCGTGCAGGACCAGCAGTCTGACTCAGAGCATGGTGCAGGTTAAGTTTGTGCTCTACCACTTAAGCCATTTCCCCAGCCCACAGTGTTTATAGATCTTAATAATAGATCTTAATAGGTAGTGCATTGCAGATAAAAGTTATTGAGCATATGTCCTTTTGGTTTGTGCTTTAACATTGATATTAAAGCCCTTCTTAAACAATATCAACCATGACTCTCGGCATTTGTAAATTCTCCTGAATAATCACTTCAGAGACCACATGAATAAGTTCCTGTGGGTGAGAAGTCTGACATGATAGTGATAGTGAAAAGCAGTGTTAAGCTGCATGTTCATTCTGCCCAAACATATTTTAAATAGTTAATGTCTTTTTAGTACTCATTTTGTTACTCACATTGCCCCCACAAATTGTGATCCACAGTTTCCTTAGGTAAAATCTGCTTAGTAATTTCTAATTCTTAGTGCCATGGAAATTCAGTTTTCTATGTCTTTTTAATCAACCTCGTGGTATATAGTGACTTTTCTCATTCATTCTATTCACAGAAAAAGTGAATGACCCTTTTTTAAATATTTATGCAGATAAGGAATCTCAGTGTTGGAGCTTGAACTGACAAGCAAATCAGACATTTCACTGTCTTCAATCTTTAGTATTCAGAGAAACCATTTTTCCTTTGATAAGGTTTTAAG
The DNA here is from genome assembly GCF_029834395.1 of Sorex fumeus. Classification (NCBI taxonomy): domain Eukaryota; kingdom Metazoa; phylum Chordata; class Mammalia; order Eulipotyphla; family Soricidae; genus Sorex; species Sorex fumeus. Next base: position 10,248,610 of record NW_026606322.1, on the reverse strand, counting down.
AAAATGACAGGCTAAAAAATCAAAATTTTTTAGGAAATATAACAGTATCCAGAGAGTTAAGGTAGAAATATTTTTATGAAACTTATTGTAAACTGGTCTTCTTCAAAATTCTTTTTCTCCTGCGACAGAGTGACAGACAGCAAGTGGGGTGCTTGCCTTGCACATAGCCAGCCAGGTTCAATTCCCAGCATCCCAGATCTCTGTGCCCATCCCACCCCTCATGTCCAGCCAACCAGGGGTGATTTTGAGTGCAGAGCCAGGAGTAAGCCCTGAACATCACTGGGTATAGCCCAGAATCTGGGGAAATATTTTATTCCCCTTACTGGTTAATCATTAATTTACAGCATGAAGTTTCAGGGACATGCAATTCTTAAATTTGGTTTTTGAAGTATGATTTAGAATTTTAGCTTAGTTTTATCTGGTATCTCAGTGTATTTATGATAGCGAAATAATAAATCTTCATTATTATAACACAAGTTAATTAAATATTAATATATTAATAGTTTCCATTTGAATGTTACTGGTACAGTTCTAATCTATTTATTAGAATACTAAGTATTAAAAGTATATTTATTCCTGTGCATAATTGGCAACGGCCCATCTTTCCTAACAAAAGAATAATTTTTGTTTAGAAGTTAATATAATCTAGTGGTGGTGACTGATTACAACATCCTTATGGCTTATGGGGGGAAAAAATCGTAACTTTTGAAAAAAATTTTTATTTTATTGAATCATCATGAGATACACAGTTACAAAGCTGTTCATGATTGATTTCAGTTATTCAGCGTTCCAGCATCCATTCTTACACTATTGTAATTTCCCAGCACCATTGTCCTCACTTTCCTTCCCCTCCCCCCAAACCTACTCTCCCAGCTTCACCTGCCTCTATGGCAGGTACCTCAAAATCTCGTATTCTATTTTTATAGTGACTACAGTGATCAAAATGTGCCTCAGTTTCTATTAAGAGTTTTCCATCTGAATTTCAAACTTTTTGGAAACAGATTTATGTGTGTTATGTAAATGAGCAATCTTTAGTGTTTATTTTGTATACCTTTTATATCATGTTTAAGAGTTGCTAAAATACGTGTTTTGAAACTTCATAATGGGTTTTATATTTTTATGAATTTGTGAATTATAGTACTGAATTTATTTAATGTTTTCTTCACCTGTAAGTATTCACAGCATTTTAAAGTCATCAAAATCCCGGTTTCTTCATTTTAGTGGTTACGGCCTGTGACATGGCAGGTGCAGCCATGTACGAGCTGGTCAGAGTGGGCCACAGCGAGTTGGTCGGAGAGATTATCCGTTTGGAGGGTGACATGGCTACGATCCAGGTGTATGAAGAAACTTGTATCCTTTATTTTGGTTTCATGTCATGTCTCTTACTACAAGTCAAATTTCAAATATTGATGTGACATAGAAGCGGATGTATCCATTGCTATCACAAGCATGAATTGTGGATGTGAAGAAACTTAAGAGAAGAAAAGCTCTTATTTTAAGAAATTGGAGCCAGAGTGATACCACAGCAGGTAAGGTGTTTGCCTTGCACGCAAACAACCTGGCTTCAATCCCCGGCATGCCCCATATATATGGTCTACCCGTGCACCACCAGGAGTAATTCCTGAGTGCAGAGCCAGGAGTACTGAGCATCGCTGGTTTGACCCCTCCCAACCCCCCCCCCCAAAAAAAAGAAATTGGTCTTATCTTCATTGCTGAATCTTCATTGCTCCTAATATTTTAGTACTACATAAGATTTAGGGGAAGCCAATTGGGATTTTTCTTCAGAGGGGCACATAGGAGAAAGGATAAAAGAATAACAATATTGATTTGTAGGAATTAAAATTATATCCAATGTGTTTGGATTTTACGCATAGTATTTACTTTCAATTTTCTGTGAAGAGTAAAGAAATAAATTTAAAAACTGACCCTTGTGAGGGCGCTTGTTTCTTTTTTGCCTTATTTCATATTTTACTTAAAGAACAATTTTTATTTTGTTCAACACTTTTAGGCACAATGAGGATTTTGGTGGGGCTGGGGGCCTTAGAGTGAATACAAAGGTAAGTGAAGTCACTCGCCTTACGTACTGCTGACCCCGGTTCAGTCCCTTACATACCACTGGCCCTGTGTTCCCCCGAGTACAGAGCCCATACCTGAGCCTTGAACACCATTGCGTACGCACCCCTCGGAAAAAAGATTTTGTTTGTCTTACTAAAATACATGCCTGCAGGTAACTGCTTGCCCACTCTTTCTCCCTCTCTCCCTCTTTCTCCCCCTTTCTCACTCTCGCTTTCTCCCCCTCCCTTGTTTTAACTGTGGTGGGGATCAAATCCGGGGCCCCACACATGCAAGGCAAGGGCTGTATATCAGTGAGCTACACCTTCAGCTCTTCTCTTCGAATTTTTGACTTGCTAATTCAAAACAGATTACTTGAGAATTTTTATTTATTTTTATTTTTATTTTATTAATTTGCCTGGGGGGGGTCATACCCAGTTGTGCTCAGGGCTTACTCCTGGCTTTATGCTCAGGGATCATTTCTGGGAGGGCTTAGGGACCCTATGGGGTATCAAGGATAGAACCTGGGTTGGCCAAGTGCAAGGCAAGCACTCTACTAGCTGTTTTATCATGCTGGTACCTAAGAATTTCAAATAAAATTAAAAATTCTTGTAGTTAAGAAATCATGCTCTCAGACTGTAGACCAAACATGATTGTCACCCATTGCCTCTTTTGCAAACCACAAGACCCAATAAGACAGAACAAAAGGGAATGCCCTGCCACAGAGGCAGGGTGGGGTGAGGGGGATGGGGGGTGGGAAGGATACTGGGATCCGTGGTGGTGGGAAATGGGCACTGGTGGAGGGATGGGTACTTGATCATTGTATGATTGAAACCCAAGCACAAAAGTTTGTAAGTCTACAACTGTACCTCATGACATCTCACTAATAAAAATTTAAAAGAAAGAAATCATACTACAAAGGATTTTTTTAATTATTATTTTTATTACAGTCTTTTACATGGTTTGAATATTTAAATGAGAAAATGAACAAATATATAGTGGCAACTCTTTCCCACCTACATGTGGCAATTTTCATCGTACATGCACACAGATGCATGCACCCACTTTTATTAGTTCCTTTTATTCTGTCCTTTAAGATGGTTTACTTTATATGAATAAATATAAAAATTAATTTTTATATTTGTTCCCTTTCCCCCCCAAATATAGCAAATTTTGCGCACTATGCTGCACCATGCTTTTCAAACAATAATATATATATTGTGGAAAAAAGATATGTGTAATATAGCAAAATATTAATGGTAGAATATAGCTGGCAGGGATTGAGGAGTTTACTGTAGAATTAATTATGTTGAAGTTTTAAAATGATCATAAATGTAAAAAGTGAAAGTATATTTTGGAGATCTTTATGAAGTATTTGTGGAACCAGAGGAAGAGTCCAGCCAGTTGGATGTTTGCCTTGCACGTAGTCGACTCAGGCTTGATCTCTGCTATCCCTTATGGTCCCCTGAGCACTGCATGAGTGATTCGTGAGTGCAAAGCCAGGAATAACCTCTGAGCATCACTGGGTGTGACCCCAAAAAAGAATTCGTATATTGTTATTTCATAGTTACATTCAAATTCTGTTGTTAATATAGCGCTATTTAGTAATCAGTCTCTTGATGAAATTTTGGTGGATCATAACCTTATATATTATATATATAAAATATATAAATTCTTATTATAGTAAGAAAGGGTTTGAATTTATAAAAGTTGAATTCTTAGATCTAACTCTATTTATTTGGGGGTGGTGGTGGGAGGTTTGGTCACATCCAGCAATGCTCAGGTGTTTGTCCTGGCCTGGCTCTGAACTCAGGAATCATTCCTGGCAGTGTCTTGGGGAGATGTGGGATGCCAGGGATCAAACCCAGGTTGGCCGTGTGCAAAGTAAATGCCCTACCCGCGGCTCCAGCCCCAAGCTCTATTCATTTAAAATGTTTTGTTTTGTTTTGGGTTCACAAGCAGCAGTGTTCAGAGATTGAGCTGCATGCATATATTTGTATATTTTAATGGTATGTTTACCACCAAGTGCAAAGATCCCTTTAACATCAAAATTATTTTTTAATTCTTAAGATTTGTGGGGCTGGAGCAATAGTACAGCAGATAGGGCGTTTGCCTTGCATGCGGCCGACCCGGGTTCGATTCCCAGCATCCCATATGGTCCCCTGAGTGCCGCCAGGGGTGATTCCTGAGTGCAGAGCCAGGAGTAACCCCTGTGCATCGCTGGGTGTGACCCAAAAAGCAAAAAATAAATAAAAAGATTTGTGTGAGTACTAAAATCCATATTTGGGCACTGAATTTCTAAGTATAATAGTTGAAATATAGCTCTCTGGAAGCTGCAACAAATTTATATGGTATTTTAGGATATTTTAACTTTTTAAGGTTCACTCAGAAATATTGTACATCTTATCAGATGCTTTGTGAGCTAGTAGCTTGAAATAATAAGATTCATTATTTAACTGTGCTATATGCTCATCAGTAAGAAGCAGTTTTTACCAATTGCTTAAGCCAAAAGCAAGTATGTAAAAATAAGATGGGCAGTCTAGTCAATGTAGTTTGCAAGGTTTGAAAATTGTATAATGCCTAATAGACAAATAAGTTAAAAGCATATTAGACTGAAGAGATAACTCAGCGGTCTAAGCGCATGCTATGCATTTGAGAGACCAAGATTCAGTTTCAATGTCATGTGCAATGTCATGTGCAAGATTCAGTTTCAATGTCAGAGCACAGAACCAGGAATGGCCCCCAGCACCACCACATGTGATTCCCTAAACTAAACGAACAAAACCAGTTAATGTAAAAATAAAGTTAACAGACCAGAGCAGTAGTATAAGGGATAAGGCGCTTGCGCTGGTTGTGTCAAAGACACAACCAGATTGAGGTTTGAATCCCCGCGTATAGTCTCCTAAGTACTGCAAGCGGCGAGCCCTAAGCACAACTGGGTATTTATTGCTCAAAAACCAAAATGTAAAAATGTTTAAAAACTCTTTATTTCAGTTAATGTTTATTATTTTTTCATATGTCTACTTTAGTGTTAAGACATGCTGTGAGTATGATTTCCTTGTTAAACTGTGGCTTTCATTTTCATTTTTATAGTATCTCTAAATTTACATAGTGAATTTTCCTCAACAAGTGTTTCTAGCTGGTGTGTCTGTTGGCGATCCTGTACTCCGTACTGGGAAACCTCTCTCTGTAGAGCTTGGTCCTGGCATCATGGGAGCCATTTTTGATGGTATTCAAAGACCTTTATCAGATATCAGCAGTCAGACCCAAAGTATCTACATTCCCAGAGGAGTGAATGTGTCTGCTCTTAGCAGAGATATGAAATGGGATTTTACACCTTCCAAAAACCTGCGGGTATGTCTTTATAACCAAGATTTATAAAGTTGCTGAAAAATGTGGAATTGTTGTGTACTGAACTATTTAGTATTCTTAGTTGAAATAAAAATAGACCGTAGAAGTGAGGTTTAAATTTTTCATTAAATTTACTAGTACAGTTGTTTTGTTGACAGTGATACAATTATATGAATGCTAGCAATAAGAATGAGTCTACTTGATGCCTATTTGAACATTAAATAGCAGATTTATTTATTCTTTAGGTTGGCGGTCATATCACAGGTGGAGATATTTATGGAATTGTCAATGAGAACTCTCTCATCAAGCACAAAATAATGTTACCTCCAAGAAATAGAGGAACTGTAACTTATATTGCTCCGCCTGGCAATTATGACACCTCTGTAAGTATCCATAGAAAGCAATCTTGTGGAGAGGCCCTGCTTTTATGTGATAGCTGCCCAGGTTTTATTGCCCTACATAGTTCTGTATTTGTTCAGTAGATTTGTAATTAACTTCTATAATTGTTTTCTAATTATTACTGTTTTTACTGTTACTGCCCTCCCGTTGTTCATTGATTTGCTCGAGCAGGCCCAGTAACGTCTCCATTTTGAGATTTGTTGTTACTGTGTTTGGCATATTGAATACGTCACGGGAAGCTTGCCAGGCTTTGCCGTGCAGGTGAGATACTCTCGGTAGCTTGCCAGGCTCTCTGAGAGGGGCGGAGGAATCGAACCGGCTCGACCTGGCTGGCTGCGCCAAGGCAAACGCCCTACCCCTGTGCTATGGCTCCAAAGCAGAACATACTGTTTCTTTTCTGAGACAGTGTAGCATTTTACTACCTTATGCTATATTATGGCCTTGATTCTTTAGACATGTGAAATGCTTTAACTTCTCTTGTCAGTCTGTAGTTACATATGTGGTTATGTGATTATGCAAATTCTTATTCTGTGTGAGCTGTTTGAAACAGTCCATTTTTAATAGCCACTTTATAGCAAATATATTAGACCCATAAATGTTTTTGTGGGTCTGAACATATCTTCAGGAGATGCTGAGTTTACTGAAAAGCTAAAAGTAAAATTGAGAAAATCATTGTAGCATATATATGTTATATATATATATATATTTATACATAGTCAGTGAGAACTCTCTCATCAAGCACACAATAGTTACCTCCAAGAAATAGAGGACCTGTAACTTACATTGTTCTACTTAGCAATTATGACACCTGTAAATATCCATAGAAAACAGTATTGTGGAGTGGCCCTGTTTTTGTGATAGTATATAAATATACATATATGTATATTTATATATGTATAAATATGTATAAATATATTTATATATGTATAAATACATGTGTATATTTATATACTATCATATATGTATATATATAGTAAAGTTTTGTTTAGTCGCTAAAAAAAGGAAATCTTGGCACTGGAGAAATAGTGCAGGATTGAGGCATATGTCTTGCATGTGACCAACCCCTCTGGTCCTGAGCACAACATGATCTCCCAAGCATCACCAGGGTGGCCTGGGCAGTTTGGACCAGTTGGCTGAGAGTTGCAGGAAGAGGCACCAGGCCTCCTGTGCACTACTTTGGGGCCCCCAAATAAAGCTGAAGATCTTGCAGTAACAGGGCTGGAAGTTGGGAGCAATATGCCAAGTGAAATAAGGTCAGAGAAAGACGGAAAATGTACAGCCTCACCTATGTGTGACATCTAGTAACACAGCAACAACAAATGAAAACAATCAAGCTTGTTGATTAAAAGAACAGAACGGCGAGTGTTAGAGGCAGGAAATGGTGTATGTATGTCCAGGGTGGGCAAGTGGGTGAAGGGTGTCAAAAGATGCAAATGCCTCGGTATAAATTTCATGAAGGTGTGATGTCTGGCGATTATAGTTCTGAAACTGTTCTGCATGTATTGCATATTTCAGTATTGTGAAGAAAGTAGATATTGAAAAGTCCTCACCACATAAAAAATATATGGTGACAGATATTAACTAGATTAATTAGGTGATAATTTCACACCACATACAAATAGAAACTCATTATTTGTACACCTGAAACTAATGTAAAGTGATATGCCAATTATATCTTGACATGAAAAGAGAAATTAGTATTTTGAGCAATCAAGTAGCCTTACTCTCACTTTGAAATTCATTCTTTGGCCAGAGATAGTTCAGTGGGCTAAACGCATGCTTCGCCCATAGGATGCCCACTATAAATGCTTTCCTGAGCACCACAGAGCATGACCAAAAATCCTTCCCCAAAATTAAAATTCACTCCTACATGGAGAACCCCCCTGAAGCGGGTGTTAAGTAAACAAATCAAAGAATTAAAGATTCAATTGGAAAGCGTTTTGTTTTTTGGTGGGGGCACACCTGGTGATGCTCAGGGCTTGCTCATGGCTCTGTGCTCAGGTATCACTCCTGGTGAGGCTTAGGGGAATCATTTGGAGTGGTAGGGATCGAAAATGGGTCAGGAGCTTACAAGCCAACTGCTCTACCACTGTGCTATCTCTCTGACCACAAATTATGGGAAGCTTATACTTCTTTTCTTCCTCCATTATCCTAGGATTAGTTTCTGGATCTGTAAAAATTTCCCTTTATATATCCATGCATTTTATATATTTATATAATTATTCCTTTATTACTTGAAATATCTCTTATAAACATGATTAGAATAGTTTGATTTTAAAAAGTAATACTATACATAAAAATATCCTATAAAGGCATTAATCTCCCTCCTCATTTTTATATACCACCTCCATTTCCCCAAGAAGAATCGGGGATACTTTGATTTTAGGGGGAAATATTCATAAATATGACGATGCTTAAAATTCTACTGTATTTTTACAGGATGTTGTCTTGGAGCTTGAATTTGAAGGTATAAAGGAGAAGTTTACCATGGTCCAAGTTTGGCCTGTCCGTCAGGTTCGGCCTGTCACTGAGAAGCTACCAGCCAACCATCCTTTGTTGACAGGCCAGAGAGTTCTTGATGCCCTTTTCCCGTAAGTTGGAACTGTGTCCCATGATTTTCCCTCAGGAAAGAAGTCTTAATTCTCTGACGTATATTTTCTTCCACTTTCTGTAGATAAATGTTTCATGTGCTATTTTTGTCTAAAGAGATAGTAATTATTTTTATCTAGAGAGTCAATTAGATATGCAGTGCATAATAATACTACTGGTCAATCACTGAATCTATTTTTTTCATAATTCGAAAAGAAAGCTTTTTTTTTTAACTTTATTTTTTATCTTTGGGGGTCACACCCGACGATGCTCAGGGGCTACTCCTGGCTCTGCACTCAGGAATCACTATTGGCAATGCTCAGGAGGGCCATGATGGAATGCCAGGGTAAAACCCAGGTTGGCTGCATGCAAGGCAGAAACCCTACCCACTATACTATCTCTCCAACCCCAGAAAGGATTATTTCTAAAATTTTCTGCAAAAATAAAATTTTGAGACTAAAATTCATGCTAATATAATTAGCAAACATTAGCCAAGCGGGACAAATGCTGGCCGACTTCGACCATGAGTGTGGAAAGGTCGGACTACAGCTGAATCTTACGAAGACAATGTTTATGAGAAACAGCCTCGTTCCTGACGCTCCATTCGCTCTCAATGGAATGACCATCTCCGAATGCAACGGTTATGTTTACCTAGGTCGAGAAATCAACATGACAAATGACCTGGCACCCAAGCTATGCAGGAGGAAAAGAGCGGCTTGGAACGCCTTCAAGAGCGTCGAAGAAATAGCTAAGAGGACGAAGAACCTCTGGCACCGGGCACATCTCTTTGATTCCACGGTTCTTCCTGTATTAACATACGCCTCAGAGACCTGGGCCCTACGCAAACAGGATGAGAACGCTATTCGGGTCTCCCAAAGAGGAATTGAAAGAGCTATGCTTGGAATATCACGTTTCACTCAAATGAGAGAAAGAATCCAGAGTTCCGACCTCCATCCACGATCAAGAATCAGGGACGCTGTCTCATTTGCCAAGGTGTCAAAAATCAGATGGGCTGGTCACGTAATGAGATTTAAAGATGACCGCTGGACTAGAGCTGTTACCGACTGGATTCCATGGGATGTCAAAAGACTGAGTGGCCGCCCACCTACCAGATGGTCAGACTTCTTCATCAAGACCAGGAATGATTGGTTTGAGGCTCTTCATGTTCCTAGAGCGAACAGACGCCATTGGGCTACACTAGCATGCGACAGGGACAAATGGAGACGTTACTGGCGCCCGCTCAAGCAAATCGACGATTAATGGGAAGTCAAGTGATCAAGTGTTAATGTATATAATATAACTAATATAAAAATATAAGAATACTTTTCTTAACCTAAAATTAATAGATTGGTATTATTATAAATTGATGATACTTGAAATCATTTGGGTCTTCTTGCTGCTTGCATCTTAATTTATAGTTATTGGTTTGTTTCCTTTTTTCTAAACAATTGTCCCAGTTGTATAGTGGTCCATCGAAAATATAGCTGGTCCTATACCATTACGAGTTCTTCATTGCTCTTAAAATAAATATATACTCCTCAATTCTTCAGAGTTCGTAATCTCTGGTCATTGCGTACCATCCAATTATGTCTTAGCCTCTGGACTGCCTGTTTCCTTATACATTGTGTTCCAGGGATACTGAGTCATTTTCAGTTTCTCAAGCAAAGCTCATTTACTCTTTGTTCCCTGGACCTGTTGTTCCCTCTGCTTGGAATTTTGCTTATTTTTCCTTGGCTGGTTTATAGTTCCTTTCAGTTCCTTTTGGAAAGTTTACTTAGAGTCACACCTGGCAGCGCTCAGGGGCTACTTCGTAGTTCACTGTCTCGGGATCATTACCAAAGCTGCTTTGGAGGGTGGGGAGTATGCAGTGCTGGGGGTTAAACCTGGACTGCAGGGGCCGGAGCGATAGTACACTGGGTAGGGTGTTTGCCTTGCACTCAGCCAACCCGAGTTTAATCCCCGGCATCCCTAGCACCTCCTTAGCACCGCCAGGAGTAATTCCTGAGTGCAGAGCCAGGAGTAACCCCTGAGCATTGCTGGGTGTGACTCAAAAAAGCAAAAAATAAATAAAAAATAAATAAATAAACCTGGACTGCACATGCAAAGTCTAGGCTCCAGGCCCTTGCACCGTCACCCTGGCCCAGATCCTAGCTTTTTTTTTTTCAGGAGTAAAATTTCCTAACCCCTGTCTGATGGACTTTCCATCCCTTTCTGTTTACTCTCATGACACCTCGGTGGCTCTGTGATAGCACTTACCACATTCAGTAACACGCAGCAGATGGGGTCACTTCCAGCCCTGTCCTTCAACCTGGGTGATTATTTGATGTGGCTATTGATGATTTCAAGTAATGGTTTGGTTGCAGATATAGCTCAGCAGTAATACATATACACTCCCAGGGTGTGTGCCTCATCTGTGGTGCTTGCAAACACCTGGTTAGGGTGGGACATAGGTTATGTTTTTTGAGATGCTGAGAATCCAGCTAGGCTGGTGGCTTAGAGAAAGGGCCTGCAGTTGTGATACTGCTCAGGCCCCGAAGTGCTGGGAGACCCAGGATACAGCAGCAGTGCTGGGGGTCCCCAGAGCTGCAGCTGATGTTCAGGTGAACTATGTGATGCCGGGTCAAACCTAGGTCAGGTACATACTAGTTATATGCCCAAACCACTGTACTATCTCCTAGCCCCCTGATTTTGTTCTTAATACTGTCCCTTTTTGCTTACTTGTTTGTTTGGGGGCCACACCCGGCAGTTTTCAGGGCTTACTCCTGGCTCGATGCTTAGGGATCACTCCTGGCTTGGCTTGGGGCACCCTATGTGGTGCCAGGATACTATTTCATTTATTTTAATATTTTTATATACTGTTCCTTCAGGTACTTTATGGAATATACTTTCACTTTTCAGTTATTAATCCCTATTAAAGATAGAGGTGATTGGTGATAATAAAAAACACAGCTAGGGGAACTATTATATCTGCATATGTGCACCTGCATATGTATAGGTAAATAGTTTGAAAAAAAATTCAAAGGGATTTCTTTCTTAAGTTTGAACTTGTGTCACTAATCTGGGCTGGAGTGATAGCACAGCGGTAGGGCGTTTGCCTTGCGCGCAGCCAGCCTGGCTGAGCCAGGTTCGATTCCTCTGCCCCTCTCGGAGAACCTGGCAAGCTACCGAGAGTGTTCAATATGCCGAACACATTAACAAGAAGTCTCACAATGGAAATTTTACTGAGCCCGCTCAAGCAAATCAATGAACAACGGGAGGACAGTGACAGTGTCGCTAATCTACTTGACTAGTATTTATTAACACAGTAATTTACCCTTTGTTTTCTTTGTTTTACTTTGCTTAGATGTGTGCAGGGAGGAACTACTGCAATTCCTGGGGCTTTTGGCTGTGGAAAGACTGTGATATCCCAGTCTCTATCCAAGTATTCCAACAGTGATGTGATCATCTATGTGGGATGTGGTGAAAGAGGAAATGAGATGTCTGAAGTCCTTCGGGACTTCCCGGAGGTTTGTATATATAAAGATTATTTAACCAACTTTAAGAAAAAATTAGAACATTGATCTGCTGTGATTGACAATAAATTGCATCAGATATGGAGCAGTACTCTCTCATTTGTTAAGAGTCTTTGAAGGAATTTTCTTAAATACTCCTGTGATTTAAGAACCAGAGAGATAGTACCACAAGTAAGCCACTTGCCTCGCGTGTACCAACCTGGGTTCCATCCCCAGCCTGCATTTGATCTCTGGTGCACTGCTGGTATGTTTACTCTGCAAAGAGCCAGGAGTAAGCCCTGAGCACCACTGGGTATGCCTCAAACACCAAAAAAATTACCTATATCTAGATACGATAGTATAGATAGATAGTCACTTATGAAATAGAAATAATGCTCACCTTCTTAACAGCCCTACAGGGTAGGGAAAAGAGGTTGGGTGATGGGAAATAAATACTTTGGAAAGAGTGATTATGAGAGGATTTAAATATAGACAGTACGGAGAATTGGATTAAAATGTTTCATTTAGAAATTTGAGGCTTACTAACAGGTTGTCTCTCTAGCTCACAATGGAAGTTGATGGGAAGGTGGAGTCAATCATGAAGAGAACAGCTCTCGTGGCCAATACCTCCAACATGCCTGTTGCTGCTAGAGAAGCCTCTATTTATACTGGTGAGTACACGGTTGGGATAAAAGCAGCAGCATCTTAAATTTAATCTAGTTTTAGCTCAACATTAAACTAGCAACAACTTTTTCAAAGAGCTTTCATTCTAAAATATTCCTAATCTACAAATATTATACTTTGCTTATATCTTAAGATTATGTCAGGGGCTGGAGCAATAGCACAGCTGGTAGGGCATTTGCCTTGCATGCGGCCAACCCGGTTTCGATTTCCAGCATCCCATATCGTCCCCCGAGCACCGCCAGGAGTAATTCCTGATTGCAGAGCCAGGAGTAACCCCTGTGCATTGCTGGGTGTGACCCAGAAAGCAAAGAAAAAAAAGAAAGAAAAGCAAAAAAAAAAAAAAAGAACATGTCAATATAAAACATCATTTTGTATATGGGGGTGGGGGGAGCAGGGGTTGGTGTGGAGATGGTGGTTAGGGTCAGTGCCTGGCAGTGCTTAGGGTCTACTCCCAGCTCTTTGCTCGGGGGTCACTCCAGTAATGTTCACTCAGGGGATTGAATTCTCCATGTAAAACACGCATTCAGCACTCAAGCTAATTCTTTAGTTTGGTTTGTGGGCCACACCTGGCAGTTCTCAGAGAGTACTGCCAGCTCAGTGTTTGGGGATTGGTCCCGGCAGTGTTTGAGGTAGGGTGTGGTGACAGGGATCAAACTCAGACCCGCTGCGTACAAAGTATGTGCTACAGCTCTTGGAGCTACTTTTTTTAATGATCATAAGAGGATCTGTCTTCTACCAGTTTTTTTTTTCCTAGTACATGATTTTCATTGTTTTAGCTAGAGAGATCTGCCAGTACCTCTATAGTTTAAATGATAACATTTTTTTCTTTGGGTCTTTTTTGTTTGCTTTTGATTATCACCCCATGTTATGTTGCTGGGGGACGGACCATCTGGTACCAGGGTTGGAATAGGGTTCTCACATCAAAGCATCCAGCCCATTGGGCCATCTCCCTGGGTGTAAATTATTAGTTTTCAGTTATGATATCTTGACAGCTAGATACAAAAGATAACATCTAGGCATTTATTATCTTCCATCTTTGCTCATATTCTGGTTCCTACTTTTAGTACTTCTAGATTTTCAGGTTTTATAATAATTCACATTCTGTTCTGTACCGATAAATGTTTCTGTTAGTTTTAGACCTATAATAAAATGGAGAACATGCCCACAGGAAGTATTTTTGCTATAATTTCTCCATTTGATTCATGGTTGGTGAAATTTTAACTTTACTAAATTTCTTCAAGAAAGGCTCGTGGAAACTATAGTCCCTAAATGTTTGTTTCTTCAAGTCTTTTGTTCATTCTGACCCCACTCCTCCCAACTGCTTTAAATTTTAGCAATAGGTGGGGTATGAAATTTGGGGATCATTTATTTCACTATGTTAGATATACTTATTAGAGATCTGAAACTGACTTTTTGGGTTTTTTTTTTTTTCCATTTTTAGGTGACTTTTCTTTTTGCTGGAGGGTTAGCACAGCAGTAGGGCATTCGCCTTACAAGCGGCCAACATGGCCAACCCGAGTTCGATTCCTCCGCCCTCTCGGCCCGGCAAGCTACCGAGAGTATTCGATATGCCAAACACAGTAACAACAAAGTCTCCAATGGAGACGTTACTGGGCCCGCTCGAGCAAATCGACGATCAACGGGAGGGCCTTTACCTTTACCTTTCTTTTTGCAATTTGAAATTCCTCTTATTATTTGAAGCCTAATGACTTTTTTAGGATAAATTCTGGTGTATATAGTTTTTATAAGATTTTCCTTACACTATCTTATAAATGTTATTTTGGAAAATGTTGTGCTGTTTCTTAAGCGATTCTCTTCCATTATCATTTACCTTCTTTAAAATGTACCACCTGTACATATTGGATTTCTTTCATCTGTTTTCCAATGTTCTAGTATCTCTTCTAATCCTTTTTTTTATTCTTATACATTTGTTCATAGGAGAAAGGGTATTTATTCTTTGTGTTCCTTCTAACATTACTCTTATTTCTGTAATGGTTATTTTATTCTTCAGGTTCTTTGTTGAATTCTGCATCATGAGACATCTTTTCTTAGCTTACTATTTGTACTTTGTTGTAGGATGCATTATTGTTTTCTTTTTTGGTTTAGGCCATGCCTGGCGATGTTCAAGGCTTATTCCTGGCTCTGCACACAGGGATCACTCCTGGAGGTGCTGGGCCTTTTGGGGCACACGCCTTACTCCTGTGCACACTCTCCATCCCTATGGTTTTTATCTGTTCCTTGGCGGGTTATTTAACCATCACGGCATACTGCTATTCTTTTTACTTCTTATATCTCTATTCTTAAACTTATGAGCAATTTTTACTGTTACCCATCTCTACAGGAAATGGGAAGGGATAGCTGTGACTAATTCAGGGGATGGCTGTGACTGATTCAGGAATTCTTCATGATCATCTGTGAAATTTTTCATGGCATGTGGGTTGGGGGTAGGGCCTGTATGTTTTTTCACTCCTTCTCTCCTGCCAACAGAAACCAGCAGCTGCAAGGTCACTCACAATGAATTCTTTCTCTTCCACCCTGCCTCGCCCACTTTTAACTTACTGAAACTGTTTACCTGCATGTTTCGTTGGTATATCGTTCTACTTTCTTTCTTTCTTTCTTTCTTTCTCTTTTTTTTTTTTTTTGGCTTTTTGGCTTTTGGGGTCACACCAAGCAATACTCAGTGATTATTCCTGGCTCAGGAATTACTCCTGGCAGTGCTAGTTGGACCATATAGGTTCAAACCTGTGTTGACCACGTGCAAGGCAAAACACACACCCTATCTGTTGTACTATTGCTCCAGCCCTCCCTGTTTTTCTTTGAGGCCAGTCTAGGTCGAAGAACCTCTTGCCAAGAGCATTTCATCTAATATTTATACATATTAATACACTGTCCACTGTCACTGTCTTCCCGTTGTTCATCGACTTGCTCGAGCAGGCCCAGTAACATCTCCATTGTGAGACTTCTTGTTACTGTGTTTGGCATATTGAATAGCTTGCCAGGGTAGCTTGCCAGGCTTTGCCGTGTTGGCGAGATACTCTCAGTAGCTTGTCGGGCTCTCCGAGAGGGGCGGAGGAATCGAAGTGGGCTGGAGTGATAGCACAGCGGTAGAGCGTTTGCCTTGCGTGCAGCCAGCCCGGCTGAGCCGGGTTCTATTCCTCTGCCCCTCTCAGAAAGCCTGGCAAGCTACCGAGAGTATTCAATATGCCAAACACAGTAACAGATTAATACAGCAAGAGTTATTTCATTTGAATTAGATTAGGAAAGTATACTGGGAAATTGGGAAATTGTTACTTTCCTAAGGTTGATAGAAGAACAGGAATTAGAACCCAGGAATGTTTCTTCCTATCAGCTTCCTTCTAAAAATTTACTATATATGAATTTATATATGAATCTGAACTTAGTAGAATGAATTGGATAATTAAGATATTACTTACTAATAACATTTGTTACTCTTGAAAATTAGCCATAAAAGCTAATGGTTATTTAGGGTTGGATTTTGGAAAAGTTTTATACTTGTTTCCTATATACATACACAAGCACTACTTTATAAAAATGATTACAACTTAATCATTTCAACAAAGAATAGGAAAAGTATTTTCCTACTTTGTTGCTTGTTTTTGGGTTTTTTGGGCCACACTCCACTGTACTCAGGGCTTATTCCTGGCTCTGCACTCTGGGATTACTCCTGGCAGGGCTCAGGAGGCCATATATAGTGAAAGGAATCACACCCAAATTGGCCACATGCAAGGCAAGCTTCCTGCCTTTTGTACTGTCCCTCTGGTCCTCCTATTTTAAAAATGTATATTATATTTAGATAGACTAGGCTAACTATGGCAACAAATAAACCCAAACAGGTAATTGCTCAATATATGGTTGTCAAGGAATTCTTGAATATGTCACTCCATGCTAGGATCCAGGCTGATAAGAGCTCTTTCATTTCGACACATGCCTTCCAGGGCTTCTGGGAATTTCTTCACATAAACCTAAAGGAAGAAATAACACGGAAGTATTTGTGACTTGCTTGATGATAAAACACATTTTTACGTACTTTAGCAAAACATCATACCTAAATTCAAAGGAGGGTGAGAAATCTAACTCATTTTTTGCCCAGAACAGATTTTGGTAAACAACTTAGCAGTTTACTTCATGTACAGACTGGTTTAAAGTTTTTTGTAAGGGTGAAAATACTTTATAAATAATAGGATTATTATTTGCAATGTGCACTTTCCAATTTAGGAATTACACTGTCAGAATATTTCCGGGACATGGGCTATCACGTCAGTATGATGGCTGACTCTACCTCCAGATGGGCTGAGGCCCTTAGAGAAATCTCAGGCCGCCTGGCTGAAATGCCTGCAGGTAAGCCTGTATATTACTTATTAAGTAAAAACTATTGGTTGGGCTTGGGCTTTAAAAACTTAAAATCCCCGTTTTTAATTTTTTTCTTCTTCTAATTTTCAGATAGTGGATACCCTGCATATCTGGGTGCCCGGCTGGCCTCTTTCTATGAGCGAGCAGGCAGGGTGAAATGTCTTGGAAATCCTGAAAGAGAAGGAAGTGTCAGCATTGTTGGAGCGTAAGCACCTAAGCTTTTACTCTTCAAAAGAGTAATGGGTTATTTATTTCAGAGAAAACGTTAGTTGCTTTTGAAGACAGTGGTTCTTAACCAAGGTTATAGAGTCACTCAAGGAGCTCTTTAAAAAGGCACATGTTTAGGTATCTCTGCATATTCTGCTTCCATAGATTTAACATGACTGCCTTATAATATTAAAGTCGTGGTGTCTTAGGAATATAGCAAAAAAAAGACATGTTAATGTAGGAATATATCATGAGAAAATGATTTGTGTCGACTGTGTAAAGCCATACTTTGTTCTCAGCTCTCCTTCTGTTCTGCGTAGTGAAACTTATTGTCTTGTTTCTCATACTAACAGTATTCAATAGATTCACCCTGTCAACTCAATACTGGTTTTTCTGTAAGATTTTATTCTCAAGGCAGACTTCCAAAGTTATCTCTGGGAAGGCTGGCCTCTTTGAGCCTGTGCTCTCCCTTGCACACATCCCACATGCTCTGTGTTTCTTTGCTGCCTGTTTTCTGTCTTGAACACTTTTCCCCTCTTTCTCTTCTCTCTCAACTTTCTCAGAAGTTTCAGTAAAAGCTGCCTTGATTCACTAAAGAATAAAGTTATTTGTAGTGAAACGTTACCATCAATTAGAAATGGCTTTCAACAGGTAAGGTGCTGACCTTGTACAGGGCCAAGCCAGGCCTGATCTCTAGTATTGCCTATGTTACCCTGAGCACTGAGCCAGGAGTAAGGCCTGAGCACCATTGGGTTTGACCCCAAAATACAAATAAATTAGAAGGCTTTGACTAATTTTTGTTTTCTTTTTAATCTAGAGTTTCTCCACCTGGTGGTGACTTTTCTGACCCAGTTACATCTGCTACTCTCGGTATTGTCCAGGTACATCTTTTCCTCGTGTAGTCTACCTGAGTCAGTCTCTGCTCTCCTGCCCCAACACTGGCCACCCGCCTGGCGCTTCTCCCACATACCCCCAGCTATTATGGTATTACCGCAAAATACATCGTTTAGTCACTAAAAAAATGTCATTGGTAAATCCAGTTTTGGATTTATCACTGAAAGATTTTGATGCTCTTCTTAGCTGGTTGTCTAGATTTTGTAACAAATCTAGAAATAGAACATTTATCTAGGGATAGCAAAGTTTCATTGGGATTCCACTCATAACCACTCTTTAATTTAGAATAACCCTAGTTTTAGAAACAGTTCCAAAAATGTATAATGGTTAAAACACAGTTGAAGTTTGTTTCTCTATAGTCTTGGGCAGATAATCCTATCAGCAAGGAAGTATGGAGTATTCGGAGACTGGTGCTCCTTCCATCTTAAGGTCCCTCCATCATTGGGCCTGGTAATTATCTGTATCTGACTGGTACCCAGGGAAGTGGGAGGAAACCCCGTACCCACTCATGGGACCTCCATTGAAACACAGGCCACTTACTCTATTAACTACGCCCAAATGAAACCAAAGCTAGAAATATATAGTTTCTGGTGCGGCACCTGTTTCCTGTGACACCGCTTGAATTTCAGTGGGTAGCTAGCCAATATGGTCAAGAGAAGAAGTCCGGATAGATAAAAGATTATTAATTTAGGGGTATGTTTTTTTTTTAAATGGTTGCTACGTTCCTAAGTCTATGTTGTCCCTGTGAGGAAAACAGTGTTTGCTTATGTTTTGGTCAGGATCCGATAAGAACATTCCTTGAGGTTAAATTGATAACTCTTAAATCTCTGTTAAAGTTTGAGTTTGAAACTGCAGGGGAAAGGGGAGCAAAGAAATGAGTACAGGGGCCAGAGAGAAAGCTCAGCAGGCTGAGCGGCACCAGGAGCGACCCCTGAGCACTTCTGGGTATGGGCCCTCTCCCCACAAGAAGGAAGGGAGCAAAGGCTCTGGCTGTCCGGAGAAATGACTGTCACGTCTTAGGGGGCTGACCCTTAATTATAGAGAACCAAATGTAATCAGAACATTTAGAGATGTTTAATGAAAGTATTTTATCTCAGGCATTTTGTGGTTCATATGCTTATATTGTGCCATAGTCATCTCCCAAAGAGTCCTTTTTCTTTTTTCTTTTTCTCCAGTTCCGGGGATCAAAAACAGGATTCAGACATACAGGTCATGTGCTAAATCGCTGAGCCATATCGCAGCCCTAATTATTTTTTTCCTACCAGATATGACACTACTAATTCAGATGAATTTTGAATTGTAGATACTAGTTATGCTGAAATGTAAAAGTCTGCAGTTTTCAATTTTAAGTTTTATTCTATTTCAGTTGACTTCATATATACTAAAGTACAATTTTTTCAAAACATTAAAACACGAGACACTTATGTGTTTAGATAGTATGCCTTGATTTTTAAAAATTTCTTAAGAAAAGTTAATGAAGAGCGAGTGTAGTAGGCTGAGCACATGGCTTGAATAGGGGGTGCCTGGGTGCCACCTGGTTCCCCAGACACCTTTCAGAGTGACCCCTTAACAGAACTGAGATTAACCCTTATGTGTGCCCCCTTTAAAAAAAATCACTGTGATTTGATTTTTGTTTTTAAATCAGGTGTTTTGGGGCTTAGATAAGAAACTAGCTCAACGTAAGCATTTCCCCTCTGTCAACTGGTTAATCAGCTACAGCAAGTACATGCGTGCCTTAGATGAGTACTACGACAAACACTTCACAGAGTTTGTTCCTCTGAGGACTAAAGCTAAAGAGATTCTCCAGGAAGAAGAAGACCTGGCAGAAATTGTACAACTTGTGGGAAAGGTGAGTATAAGCTCATTAGATCTATAAATTAGCTCCAGTGTAATAAGGACAGATAGAATCTCAGCTATGTACACTTTTGCTCTGAAAAAACGAGCATTAAATATATTTAAATGATAAAATTTTGGCTGTTCTTTTCATTCAGCAAGCATTCGAGTAACCTGTTTGTTTTGTGGACAATGACTATTATTTTATCTAGTGTTGAGTAGCAAACTAGTCCAACATTCAGTGGATTAGGCGGTGTTTTCTTGCTCCTGGTTCTGGTGTTGAGGGGCATTCTTGCATGGGGTCCCTGGTGAGTGATAGTCTCTGGTTGACTGAGTTTGGGGTCATCGGAAAGTTTTTTCCCACATAACATCTGACACCCTGGTGGGGTGACTAGAAAACCTAGTGGCTAGCAGGGCATTTCTCTCTTACATATTCTCTCCAAGTAGCAGGTGAGAACTCAGGATTATAATTCTGTGATTTTTCAAAATATATGTTGCCGCCACCCCACAACCCCTTTCCTGAAGTGCCCGTGTTCCTTCAGCACAGTCTTCTGGGCCCGTCCCTGTTTCTGTCCCCTCCCTCTGCCTCCATGGGTAACCACGGTTCTATGTTCTGAGTCCACAGGTTTGTTTCTGTTAGTGTTCTTTTCCCTTGCTTTGCTTCTCTGTAGCTCCCATGTAAATGACATGACCCAATATTTATCTTCATCCTCCCAACTTAATTTGCCTGAGCATGAGTTCCATCCATATTGTCATGAAAGACAAAATTTCATTTTCCCTGAATAATACTCTGTCATAATGTATGAATATATATCTTTTAGAATATGTATTCTTTTAGATACAAACACAAAAGTGATGAAATGTGTGTGTGTCACACATACACACATGCATCTATTCATTTGTTGTTGAGCACTTAAGCTGTTTTCATGTATAAACAAGCGAATTATTTTTGTGTCCCTCTTGATGTTTCAACGAAGGATCATGTAATTAAATGTAGCTAATTTTTTAAATTTTATTTTATTTTTATAAAGTTGTTCATAATGATTTATTATATTCAATATTCCAACACCAATCCCACCACCAGTAGACCTTTCCACCCACCATTATTTTGAATTTTCCCAACTACCACCCAAGCCTGCCCCAAGAGCAGGCCCTAAATAATTCATTTTATATTGCTTGTTGGGCTGGAGCAATAGCAAAGCGGTAGGGCATTTGCCTTTACAAGCGGCCAACAGGGCCGACCCGAGTTCGATTCCTCCACCTCCGCCCCTCTCGGAGAGCCCGGCAAGCTACTGAGAGGATCTCGCCCGCACGGCAGAGCCTGGCAAGCTACCTGTGACGTATTTGATATGCCAAACACAGTAACAAGTCTCATGATGGAGACATTACTGGGCCCGCTCGAGCAAATCGATGAACAACGGGAGGACCGTGACCGTGATTGCTTGTTATTAATGATTCACTAAAAATGATCAAAAAAGATTTCCTTAGAAGAAAGTATGTGAAGATTGTTGTATCTCACCCTGGAGCCTTTAAGCCCTCATATAAGAGATTACTAACATGTTGCTGGTTGAGCCTTGTCTGCTAATATTTTAGTTAATCAAAATTGATTGCCTAGCAATACCAGTTAAACAGAGCTAAGTAGTGCCCAGAGATTGGGGGGTGTGGAGGGTGCTTGCCTTGCATGTGATCCACCCAGTTCCTATCCCTGGCGCTCTTTGTGGTTCCCCAAGCCCCGTCAGGATTGATTCCTGAGTGCAGAGCCAGGTATAAGCCCAGATACCAAAAACAATGTAAAAATGCAGAATGTAGAAATTAACTATATATGTGTATAAATTCATATGTATGTTCTATGAAAACATTTTAAAACTAATAAGTGAAACAAAAGATCAGAATACAGAGGTTGACCATGATCTTGGATAAACTTTTTTTTTAGAATAATAGTACTTCTCTTTAATTGATAAATTTGATATGATGCCAAGATAAATTTTCAGTTCAGTCTTTCGAGCAAACCAGTAATCATCCTAACATTCTAGGATATCACAGTGATTATTTAGAAGTCTTTAAAAATAAGAGAGTATTTTCTCTATTGAACACCATTGCAAAAGAATAGTAATAAAAAGTGTGTTTTTAGTGAGGTTACAAATAGATCAGTGGAACCAAAATGAAACAGACTAATGGGTATGGGGCCATAGTACAGTAGATAGGGCATTTTCTTTGCATGCGGCCAACCTGGGTTCAATCCCTGGCATCTCATAATGTCAACTCAGGAGTAATTTCTGAGTGCAAAGCCAGGAATAACCCCGGATCATTGCAGGGTGTGACCCCAAAAAAGCAAAAAAAAAAAAAAAAAGCAAAATGATTGACATATATATAGATCCTTGTTGTTATCTAGATGATATCACAATTCAAGTGAAGGGAAGATAAGTTGTTTTAGTTATGACTTGGGAAATCACTGTAACTTTGTGACCTCGAAATTCCATTTCTCTGTATTTATCTCAATTTCTCAAAAGCAGCTGGGACATGACTCACTGGCTAAAGTTCAGACCCGGGGGCCGGAGTGATAGCACAGCGGGTAGAACATTTGCCTTGCACACAGCCAACCCAGGCTCGATCCCCAGCATCCGATATGGTCCCCTGAGCACCGCCAGGAGTAACCCCTGAGCATTGCCTGGTGTGACCCAAACATTTTTTTAAACAAATTAAGAATCAAAAAAATAAATTGAGACCCAGCAGTTGTCAGGCTGAGCTTTCAATCCCAGGGCCACCTGCTTGTGCCAAGTACAATTCAAGCAGCTCTACAGTTTGTGAAATTTCTTGTGAAAAATTTCTTGCCCATATATACAGCTACCTGTATAGAATTCAAAATCTGGAGACAAGTGGGACCTAGTGATAGTATACCAAGTAGGGCACTTGCTTGCTTGTGGCAGACCTGGTTTCTATCCCCGACACCCCATGTGGTCCCCCAAGCCTGCCAGAGATGATCCCTGAGCACCACTGGATATGGTCAAAACCAAACAAAAAGCCGGGCGGGGGGGGGGGGGGGTTTCCCATGGAGGTGGGTAGCACGAAGGGCTGGTACATATGCTAGGCACGGCCGCCCCATTTTTGACAACGTATGTCTCCTGAGCACCACCAAGGTGTCCCTGTGGTTATCCAGCTCTGCTGACATTGAGCAGCACGAGGCTAAGCCCCGGGCCCCCTGAACACTGCTTGAGAGAGAAATCCTCAACCCACCTCCCCACCCAAAAAATAAAACTAAAAGAAAACCATGGGAATACCCCACCCCCCATGACTGCAGCATTAGCCTCCCCCCACAGAGACGCATGCGAGCGCCACAACCAAAGACGACCTGACCACTGCCACAGCCTGAGCCAGCCCCCAGCCCGCATCCCAGCTGAGCTGCTCAAGCGCCACAGTCAAGCAGCAACAGAGGGAGAAGGGAGAAATAAATGAAAATTGCAAACTGGGCCTTAGACGTGCGTGGAGGCAGGAAGGTAGAGGAGATCTCCGTGCCCTTCACCTGGGGCAGAAGGGGAGAAGGCACACCCAAAGACCCAACTGCGCCAGAGCCAGGAAGCAGCAGCCAAGGGCAAAGGAGCTTCGAAAACAAAGTACCAAAGCTCCTAGTGAGACCTGTAAGACAAATGAAAATATGGGTCTCCCGGGAGTTCATCTCCAGTAAAAGGATACACATAAAGCACATTTTCCTGTTTACTGTGGCTGAAGAGGGTGGGAGTTGTGGTAAAAAGACCAACAGAAAACAGGTGGAAGAGCTGCTCCTTCCCTCTCAGGAGCCTGCTGCCGTGATCCCCCGGCCGCTTAGCTCGCCAGGCCCACATTCCCACAGTGCCCAGGAAACACGGCCTGTCTGGCCTGATTGCCAAAGTTCAAGCTTCGGAGGCAGTGTTGTTTAGAGAGCGAAGCTCTGGAGTGGCGGGACCAGTAAAGTAGAACTCAGACCTCCAGAAACACGTGCGTACTGTGCTTTGGACATGCACGGTGCTAACCATGCAGGGTTGAAAAACATTTAGCTGTTTGTGGACTGTGTAGACGTCTGTCAAACAAACTTAAAACTGAAAATTAGAACAATAGGATAGTAAGCCAGAGCATGAAGAAGAAGAAAGTGTTCCCCAAAAACACAAAGTGGGCTGGAGAGGTTTACACTACAGAGGTTAAGATGTTTGCTCCGCACCAGGCTGACCCTGTTTCAGTCCCTGGCACCGCACGTGTTCCTCCAAGTACCATCAGCAGTGGTCCTGAGCACAGAGCCAGGAATAAGACCTGTGCACAGCTGGATTTGGCTCAAAAACCAATGCTTTCTCCTGCCTATTTGACTGGCCCACCTTGTGAAAGTAAATTTTTTAAATTATGTATTATTTTTTTTTCTCCTAGGCTTCTCTGGCAGAAACAGATAAAATTACTCTGGAGGTAGCAAAACTTATCAAAGATGATTTTCTGCAACAAAATGGATACACTCCTTATGACAGGTAACCTATCCTGTTACCCTTTTTTGATTGGAGTATCTTCTATTTCCATTGTTAAAGGAGCTACTCCCACAGTAAGCCTATCTTTTGTATCTGTCATTCAGTATAAATTGCCTGCATATTAAAAGGAGCTACTGTTCTGGTCACTGTCACTGTCCTCCCGTTGTTCATCAATTTGCTCAAATGGGCCCAGTAACACCTCCATTGTGACACTTGTTACTGTGTTTGGCATATCGAATATGTCACAGGTAGCTTGCCAGGCTTTGCCGTGTGGGTGAGATACTCTCGGTAGCTTGCCGGGCTCTCCGAGAGGGGCAGAGGAATCGAACCTGGGTTGGCTGGGTTGGCCCGATTGGCCGTGTGCAAGGCAAACGCCCTACCCACTGTGCTATTGCTCCAGCCCAGCGGGTAGGGTGTTTGCCTTGCACGTGGCCTACATGTGAGTTTGATTCCTCCACCCCTCTCAGAGAGCCCAGAGTATCTTGCCCGCACAGCAAAGCCTGGCAAGCTACCCATGACGTATTTGATATGGCAAACACAGTAACAAGTCTCACAGTGTTACTGGGCCCGTTTGAGCAAATTGATGAACAATGGGAGGACAGTGACAATATTCTGGTATATAAGAAATAAAACATTTTATTAAAATGTGAAGCTAGTTTGGATTTCGCTTTTGTAATTTTTGCTTTCTTTTTTCCTAGGTTCTGCCCATTCTACAAGACCGTGGGAATGCTGTCCAACATGATTGCATTTTATGATATGGCCCGTAGGGCTGTTGAAACCACTGCCCAAAGTGACAATAAAATCACATGGTCCATTATTCGAGAACACATGGGAGAAATCCTCTATAAACTTTCCTCCATGAAATTCAAGGTATTTATTTTTTGACTACTACTACTAACACACACACACATTTACACACACACACACACACACACACACACATTCACTCACTGCAGGGGTATGATGCAGTGATAGAGCATAGACCTCAAATGTGTTAGGCATTGAGTTTGATTCCTTTTATTATACACACACAGAGGGAAGCTATATTGTGAAAATTTACAGTAGCACTTCTTCTTTTTACTCATGCTCAGCTTATATAAAAACTGAACAGACCTGAAAGGTACTTGCCTAAGTAGAAATTGCGGTGATAAAAATTGCAGTATGTCATGTCTGATATGAATGCTGACACTGTTTCCCTTTGGTCTTAGCTACCTGCAATTTAATGCCAAAATCACTGCTGAGCAGCAGTTACTTCAAGTGCCTATTAACTTCTAGCTCCTGCGCTCATCTGAAATGACTTTTGCTGTTTACTCCTTCTAAGTGTCCTCTTACATATCATTTTAACCTTTTAAATGGACTCTTGTTCTTTTGGAAGATATAAACATATAGCTGAGTTATCAACAGAAACTCAAATGTGTAAGATTGTTTCGAACATGTTTTATCAGTTGAATTGCATTTAATTGCTTGTCTCACGGCATTCAACTTATTACTAAATCACCTCTTGAGAAATTGAGATTGTTTCTGATTGTGTTTGTTTATACTGTGGGTTAAAAGTGAACCTGAACGAATAGAAACAGTCTCAAATAT
Organism: Sorex fumeus; assembly: GCF_029834395.1. Classification (NCBI taxonomy): domain Eukaryota; kingdom Metazoa; phylum Chordata; class Mammalia; order Eulipotyphla; family Soricidae; genus Sorex; species Sorex fumeus. Next base: position 10,222,668 of record NW_026606322.1, on the reverse strand, counting down.
TTAAAAACATTCATACTCAGCTAATGCAGGGATCAAGGTTTTTGCTGTGCATGCTTTTAGTGTTCTTTCACTGGCACAGCATAGGGTCCCCCAAGCGCTGCCAGAAGTGGATCCTGAGCATGCGCAGGTTAGCACAAAAAAAAACAAAACCAGCCTACTCACACTCGAGTCCAGTCTTTGCATTTCAAAACCCAAGGAAATAATCAGATATTTTATATCGAGACATAGGAAGCGTTGTTCATTAAGCTTCTTGAATTCTTAAACTTCAAGCATGAACAGAACATCTACATTACAAATGTATATTCTGATGTCATTGATGGCATTGACTGTCTCCTGTCACTGTCCTCCCGTTGTTCATCGATTTTCTCAAGCGGGCCCAGTTACGTTTCCATTGTGAGACTTTGTTGTTACTGTGTTTGGCATATTGAATACGCCACAGGGAGCTTGCCAGGCTTTGCCATGTGGGTGAGATACTCTCGGTAGCTTGCCGGGCTCTCTGAGAGGAGCAGAGGAATCAAACTGGGGTTGGCCATGTTGGCTGCATGCAAGGCAAATGCCCTACCCACTGTGCTATCACTCCAGCCCAATGGCATTGACATCTTTTTTTTTTTTTTAGTCAAAGAAATTTCATATATAGCTTGATAAATCTTTTTTTTTTTTTAAGTATGTATCAAGTGAGAAGATAATTAAAAAAAATAGAGCTTGGGAGATGTCTTAAAGGACTGAAGCCTCTGGTTCAGTTCCCAGTGTGGCATTGTTCCCCTGAACACTGCCAGATGTGCCCCAATCTGCAAAGAAATGTGAAAATGGAAAAATAGATGTAGTAATATAATAACAATGATTTCTGTTGGTATAATTAGGATGAAATCTTTTTTTTAAGTGTATATGTACAGCGCCAGAGTGATGGTACAGCAGGTAGGACCTTGCTTTGCATGAGGCAGACCCGGGTGTGGTCATACGGTCCCTTGAGCTCTCCAGGGGTGATCTCAGAGCACAGCCGGGTATTGCACAAAAGCCAAAAAATGCAATTGTACACTATACCAAATTAACATTGCGTTATTTTTAATGTCATTAAATTTCCAAACATAGCCTTGTTTTGTGGCTGGAATGTAATACTTTCCTAATCTTGGAAATTTTCAGGTATTGGAAATCTCTCCATATATATGTTTTGAATATTTTGCTAATAGCTTCCAGAAGTGAAATACGTGGGTCAAAGAACTGCCACATTAAAGTCTCTTTTTTCTATGTATTGCTCAGTTAAATTGATTTCCATCAGGAGTGTGTGTGTGTGTGTGTGTGTGTGTGTGTGTGTGTGTATGCGCACCTGGGACTGGGGACCAACGCCCAGTGCTCTTCAGGGATACTCACTTGGTGCTCTGGGGTGACACCTGGCCGTGCCAGGGAGTGACCCTGAACCTCCAGTGCGCTCCAGTCTATTGAGCTGTCTCTCCAGCCTGGGAGAATTTTTAATGTGCATTTTACGTTTTAAGATCATTTTGGAACTTTTACTTCTCTGTTCCAAATATAATGTCCTCGTCCTAGTGATAGGACTAGGCTTTCAATAGGTAAAGGTAAAGGTAAAGGTAAAGGTAAAGGTAAAGGTAAAGGCCCTCCCGTTGATCGTCGATTTGCTCGAGCGGGCCCAGTAACGTCTCCATTGGAGACTTTGTTGTTACTGTGTCTGGCATATCGAATACTCTCGGTAGCTTGCCGGGCTCTCCGAGAGGGGCAGAGGAATCGAACTCGGGTCGGCCATGTTGGCCGCTTGTAAGACAAACGCCTTACCCGCTGTGCTATCGCTCCAGCCCTAGGCTTTCAATAGTAAATAGTATTCTGTTCTGATGAACTTTATTACAACTCATATCTTCAACATCTAATATGTGATGCTAACATAATTTCCCAGCATTTTGCTTGTTGTTTCGGATAAGTCTTTTGGTTGTTGAACACTGTTAACAAGCAGAATATAAGATTTTAGTTGTGTCTTTCTGTTTGGTTAGTATATTACTCCATTCATACATTTCTACCCTTCTAGGAAAAAAAAGGAAGAGGAAACATAATTTTGACTACAGTGTCTGTCATACCCATAACAGTATATCTCACTTAACCCGTAACTAAGTCTTGCTAATGTTGTGGAATTTTATTTTCCAGAGGTAAACTGAACTCCGTAATGTCTTTTTTTCAGGATCCAGTGAAAGATGGCGAGGCAAAGATTAAGGCTGACTATGCACAACTCCTTGAAGATATGCAGAATGCATTCCGTAGCCTTGAAGACTAGAACTGTGATTTCTTCCTTGTCCTCAGCAAGTTCAGATGTGTATACTTCCCAGATTTATCATCTCAAACCCTTTGCTTCTTTACTGTGCAGCTTTAAGACTAGTGCTTATGTGTGGTATCGTTTGTTCTCCTGTTTGATAGGTCTTCTATAAAACAAACATTCCTTAGTTCCAGTGTTTAAAAGGCCTCCCTGATCCTCTTTCTGAAGTGGTGAATGTAGTAAATATGATACACAGTGGCTACACTACTGTAAACTTGTATGTGGGGTGACATCCCTGCTTATCCTGTGTTTGCTCTTTCTGCTTCCACCGTTCAGCTGTAAACAGGACTAATGACCGTCCGTACTGTTTTTGGAACGGAAGATTTCTAGACACTTTGACTCGTAACTTGTGAAATGACTCCATTATCTATATAAGATTTTTGCAGCTTAACAGTATGCTAAGTAACTATTTTGCAGGAAGCATTTGCGTTTTTAAAACGTGAATGATTAATATTCCTACTATGCATTGCTTCTCCCAACATCAATTAGTAATGTTTTGGGGAAACTGTTGGGAACTTAACTCTTTAAAAGGTATTGTGGGGCTCAATACAATATATTCTGAAAAAGTGAAAAACAAGTGAAACCATCAAAGTTAAGACTATCATCATCTTGTTCAAGCTCTTTTTTTTTTTTTTGTCAAGTAGAAAAAATACAGCATCAAGGTCTATCCTACTGCGTTACTTTGAAAATTTTTTCAAATTCCATCTTAGGGTTAGGGAGGTTAGGGAGATGGCTTAAAGGACCTGAGCATGTGGAACCCTCACTTTGCTCCCCAGGTATGCATGGTCCCCCAAGCACCCCTACGAGTGCCCCCCTCACCCCCACACACAAAACTTCACATTTAGAACAATCACTGAGAACTTGATCCACATCACACCCTCTTTTCTTTTCCTCGGACATCTTAGAAGACTAACTTCTAAGGATCATGTGGCAGTATAATGAGAAATAAGCAGAATGCCAGCAGGAAGATACTTACTTGTGGTTGAAGGCTGTTCATACCTTGAAGGATCAGCTGACACTCTAGAGTGATTCTGGGGGCAGAGTGGCATTATATATTTCACAAGATAACATGTGTTACATGGTTGCATGTTTCTTTGCTTGTTGAATTCTTGCACAACCACTTTACCAAATAGAAAATAGTACTCTCCTGTAGTTTTTGTTCATCAGCTCAAAAGATTTCTCAGAATAACTGTTGCTTTGGCAGCATAACAGTTTCCATTCTGTTTTTCTTTTTCTTTTTTTTTTTTTTCTTCAGGGATAAAATTCTTGTATCTGCTAATAGAATCTGGGTTCTGTGGGGAAGAAAGGTTTATTTCACCCTGCCTTTTGAATTTATGTTTCGAGTACTTTCCATGTCTGCGTAAGAAAGCACACTGTAGAACAGCTCCGAGAGCAACCGTCTCCCATTCACTCTTTCCGACCAATAGTGCTGGCACAGTCGCTTCCACTTGGGAAGAAGGAAGGGGATGTGAGCATGTGTAACAATCTCAAGTACCCAAATGCAATAGCATAAATAGAGTATTTATTTTATGCCTCAGTCTTTGTTATTTAAATTTTTAGGTGATGTGTTTCTCTTGGTCTGTTAAAATATGCAGTCAAGTAGAGAGTTCAGCTATCGTTTGCATGTTCTCCCATGCAACTTTTTTTCGCCTTTCAGAATATTGAAAGATAAAAATGATGCAGTGGTTTGTTGAGAGGTGGGCTTAATGGTGCTGCTCAAACAGTTGGCTTCTAGTGTGGCCTCCCACCCAGAGGGTCCAAGACCAGTGGAAAATAAAAGGATTTTTGAAAGTTTCTATTCCTACCTTAAACCTACCAGCTACGTAGGAGTGATAGTAATGAATGCTATGATGAAGAAAGTTTGACCAAGTTTATTTTTTGTTGTTCTGAATTAGCAATGTACATTCTCACTTCTTTTTAAGAATGTTAATGTATGAGTGTGAAGATTCTAGAGAAACTATGCCCAGATATCCATCATAAGAATCCCCTTACCTATATGTTGTACAGTTTTAGTTTGGTCACTGGTCTTATTTCTTTAGTAAGAATGTGTTAGAATTACAACAGTCTTTTAAAAAGATGATGCAGTTCTCTATTTATTGTGCTGTGCCTGGTTCTACGTGGAGCCAGATAAACAAGTTTCATATGTATTTTTCCAGTGTTAAATCTCACACATCGTATGCTTTGGAAATTTCCTTCCGTACTGAAGAATAGAAGAGGCCAAATATATTGCCTCCTTATCCTTGAGATTTCACTATCTTTATGTTAAAAGTTGTGTATGATTGTTAAAAAATCTATGGAATAATAAAAAGTGGATTTAAATTAACACTGTCTTTTTTCTTACATGGCAAATGGTAAGATCTAGAAAACATTAACACCTTGTTTTTAGTATTAAGTCAAACATTTTAAAATTTATTTCCTTTATAGATTGTATTACTGAAGATCATAAAATTAACTTGGCTTCACTATAAAATGACTAAAGTCCTTATAACTGTATACCATTGCACCTTGAATTGTAGTACACAGAAAACAGCCCCTGAACTATTTTGAATATGAAATATTGAATTGTTTCTTTGGAGGAAGGAATTGCACTTGAACACAGTGCGTGGGGATTACTTCAGGAGCAGTGCTTGGGAGAACTTGGGCCAGGTCCCAAACCTGGCCTGTACTCCAGTCCTATTGAGTCCTTTCCCTGGCCACTTCAAAAACATGATTATTTCTTTAAAAAAATAGAAAGCTTATTCTCTATCCGCAATGCATACGGAATGCATCCAGTCTCCTCTGATCTCAGAAAATAAACTGATCAGAGCCAGAGGATGCTACTGTAGCGTACCTAGAGCACTGCCGTCCAGGTATTTGGTCGTGAGTTCAAATCCCCAGTGCTCCACAGGTGCTGGATACAGCCCTGGCAGATCTGCTCTCTCATCCCTGGTGCCCAAAGCAGTTCCAGGTGCGTGCGTGCACGCACCATAAAAATGGGTTGCCACACTCAGCAAGCTCTGCCGCTGAAACAGAGGTGTCGCCAGGGATTGAGACCATAGCGAGCACCATTTGAGCATCACAGTGACCCTGAGCAAGCATCACACTATACCTTGAATGCCTTAGGCACGTGCAAGCTTCACAGCAAAAGGAGTGTAACTGCTGAGTGTGTAAGCCCTGCTGAGCGTCGCAGAAGCACCACAGCCAGGCTTGTATGCAGCGTCGTTCCTTCCCCCTCCCCCCACCCCTGTCTCTTTCTTTTTTTTTTTTTAATTGAATCACCGGTGACTTGAAAAGTTACAAAGATATTTGTAATTGAGTTTCAGGTGTGTATTGTTCCAACACTAATCCCGTCATCACGTCCAACCACCCTCCACCAGTTTCCCTCCCACCGCACAGCCTGGCTCTGAGGCAGGCATTTTTCCCCTCCCCCATTGTCCTAATGTTCCCTTCCCTAACATCCCCTTCCCCCCTGTCCCAGAGCTACGCTTCCTACCGAAGATCAGTTCCCTTGCTCTTTGTTTCTATTGCTGCTGGGCATTTGATATTCCCCTACGAGGTTTCTTTATGTGCCACGTCTGAGAGAGATCGTTCTGAGTTATGTTCCTTTCCCTCTGCCCGATTTCATTCAATATGATATTCTCCATATCCATCCATGTTGCAATATATTGCGTGGCGATCTTAAAGGCTGCATAGTATTCCTATATATATATATATATATATATATATATATATGTGCCATAGGTTCTTTATCCACTCATGTTTGTGGACATTTTAGTTGTTTACATACTTTGGCTATTTTATATTCAAGGTAAATAAATTTAAGATCAGTGTAGCAACATGTTACATGAGAGAGTTTCTTTAAAACAGTTTTTTTTACTATTGAAACACTGATTTTCAGAGTTGTTCCTCATAGAGTTGTTTCAGGCATACAATGTTCCAACACTAGTCCCACCATTAGTGTCCCCTTCTTTCCACCCGTGTTTCCAAGTTTCTTTCCAACCCCCCTCTCCCCAATCTGTCCCCTTGGCAGGCATATGACACATTTATTTTATATTACTTGCTCCAATAAAACTTAAAGGAATGACAATCAGAAAATAAATTTTGTAAAAGTCAGTTTGTGATGATTGCTTGCTATATGTCTTTTTCCTTTCTTAATCTAGTATCTTATCTAGGACAACTATATTCACCATTAGTGAGTGCCTTACTCAAAGCCACATGTTGGAAAGTTTCTTCTGTTCTTTAAAGGAACTCTTTTAATGCTTCTTGCATAACTGATTTCAAGGTCTTGAATTACCAAAGGTGTACAAAAACTCAACGAAATGAACAAACACCTCACCAAGAATGTTCTATTCAGATTTGAAGGATTGATACAAAACTTCATGGACAGGAAGTAGCTTGAAGTGTGTGTGTGTGTGTGTGTGTGTGTGTGTGTGTGTGTGTGTGTGTGTTTTGGGTCACACCCAGCTAGGTTCAGGGTTATTCCAGGCTCTGCACTCAAGAACCACTCCTGGCAGTGCTCGGTGAACCATATGGGATGTTGGGGATCAAACCTGGGTCGGCCACGTGCAAGGTAAATGCCCTACCCACTATATTATGGCTCTGGCCCCTCTTTTTAAAAAAATTTTTAAATTGAATCACCATGAGATAGAGTTACAAACTTTCATGATTAAGTTTCAGTCATATAATGATCGAGCACCCATCCCTCAATCAGTGCTCATTTTCCACCACCAATGTTCCCAGTCTCACTCCCCTCATCCCTCTCCCTGCCTCTATGGCAGGCACCTTCCTTTTTACTCTCCACTTTAGGGCATTATGCTTTACAATACAGATACTGAGAGGCCATCATGTTTGGTCCTTAGCCTACTTTCAGCAGACATCTCCCATCCCAGGTGATCCCTCCAACCATCATTGACTTAATGGTCCCTTCTCTATCCCAATTGCCTTTTCTCCCAGCACGTGAGGCATGCTTCCAAACCGTGGAGCAATCCTCCAGACTCTTGTCTCTATTGTCCTTAGGTGTTAGTCTCATACTACGTTATTTTGTATTCCACAAATGAGTGCAGTCATTCTATGTCTGTCCCTCTCTGACTTGTTTCACTTAGCATATATATTCTCCATTTATAGGCAAATTTCATGACTTCATCGTTTCTAACATCTGCATAGTATTCCATTGTGTAGCACTGTAGAATTCTAGTTGTTCATTGAAATGTCTCCATTGTGAGACTTCTTGTTACTGGTTGGTTTTTTTTTTTTTTTGGTTTTTTTTGTTTTTTGTTTTTTGGCATACCGAATAAGTCACAGGTAGCTTGCCAGGCTTTGCCGTGTGGGCAGAATACTCAGTAGTTTGCTGTGCTCTCCAAGAGGGGCAGAGGAATCGAACCCAGGTCGACTGCGTGCAAAGCAAACGCCCTACCCGCTATGCTATCACTCAGGCCCATTCCATTGTGTAGATGTACCAAAGTTTCTTTAACCAGTCATCTGTCCTCAGGCACTTGGGTTGTTTCCAGATTCTGGCTATTGTGAACAGGTTGTCACAGCAAGGGAGGCTGAGGTGGGCAGATCACCTGCCTTGTGCTGACCAGAGAACTCCAGATTCATTAGCTCAGTCCTGGGAAGGAAGGACTGGGAATACAATTCCCTTCATAAATTCATTTAGTGAAATGGACTTGAACACAAGTGACTCCACTTTAGACCACCTTTCTCTTTTTATTTATAAATAAATTTATTTTTGAATCACGGTGAAATAGACCATTACAAAGCTATTAATGATTGAGTTTCAGTCATGTAATGTGCCAATACCCATCCATCATTGTCCCAAGTTTCCCCCCACCATCCCCTACCACTACCTCCCTCCCTAAACCTTTCTTCTTGCTCTCTCCTTTTGTGCATTATGGTTTGCAATACAGGTATTAAGAGGTCATCATGTTTGTCCAGGGCATTTGGTTATTTTGTCAGGAAGGTACAGCTGGAGTAGCTTTTTTTTTTTAACTGGGTGGCATATTTGGGGTGTGAAAATGGCACTATTCAGAGTCATGACTGTTGTATAAATAAATATGAAAGAAAATAATCAATAAAATAGATCAGAATGGTTGGGTAGAGAAGGTAGTTGTAAGCAATATGATAAGGTAACTCTCATTTTAAAATAATTGAGAGACTTAAGGGGCTTTAGTCAAGAGCAGTAGTATTCGGGCTATTCTTGACTCGGGGCTCAGGGGACCGTATCTGGTACCTAGAATTGAATTTGGGTTGGCAGGGTACAAGGCAAGCATCTTACCCCCATACACTCGCTAGTCCTTTAGTGAGAAATTTTTAAGATAAATCTAGAAATACAATTATTTTAAACCAAAACTATGTAGAGGTCTTTAAAGAGGGGAACAAGTATATAAATAATAGTAATCTTACAAGGACTTACTTAATTCTAAAATACTTAAAGGACTCTATCTTGGAAAATGATCACTCTGGAGACAAAGTGAATGCTGAAAGGAAGTTAAGAGGCATGATACCCTTTCGGTAACAGTATTGCAAATCACAGTATATAAAAGGAATATGAGAGGGAGGGAAGGGGTAGAAGCTATAGTACAGGGGGTAGGACTTTTGCCTTGCATGCAGCCGACCCAGGTTCAATCCCCAGCATCCCGTATGGTTCCCCCCCAGGCACGGCCAGGAGTAATTCCTGAGTGCAGAGCCAGGAGAAACCCCTGAGCATCGCTGGGTGTTGGCGAAGAGATGGGTGTTGGAACATTGTATGACTAAGACTATCATGAACAACTTTGTAACTGTATCTCAGAGTGATTGAATTAAAAAAAATAACTCCACCAAGCAGAGTAGCCAATTAATAAAAAAGATGTTGATGTTTAACACCTAATCATTAGGGAAATGCCTATTAAAATTGCAATGTAAAGGGACAGATAGAATAGGGATTAATTCACTTTCCTTGCATGCGGATTAACCAGATTAGATCTCTGTCACCCCATATGGTCTCTTCAGCAGCATCATCAGTGACACCTGAATATAAAACCAGGAGCACTGTTGTGTATGCCCCAAAGCTCTGAGCACCACTGGGTGTAGTCTCAAAACCAAGAAAAGTGAGAGTATGATCCCATTTTATACTCAAAGGAATGACTAATACGGAAAGAATACAAAATAGTACTTGTTGGGGCTGGAGCCCAATAGGGCATTTACCTTGCACACTATCGACCTGGGTTCCATCTGCAAGACCCCATCTGGCCCCCTAGCACCTCCAGGAGTGATCCATGAGCACTGCTGGGATGAAGCCCCAAACAACAAATAGCACATATTGATGAGGTTAAGAACAACCCAGTGTCATACTTTTTTGATGTGACTTTAAATTTTTATACACCCAAGGGAATAATTCTGGTGAATCAGGAATGAGGAATGCCAAATGATACATGACCCTAGATCTGAGTCTATACATAAGTCTATACCAGAAACACATAGATATTTGGTCAGAAAACACCAAAATGTTTATATCTCTAATAGCCCCAAATTGAAAGATACCTTTATGGTGGGTTCAAAATAGATCATAGTATATTCACATTATATAAAAATAGTATGATATTCATATCAGAAATAAAATTAATAGTTATATATGAATCTCAAACACATTGAAAGAAACTAAAATAATATCATGATTCACTTTTATGAACTTCAAAAGCATTAAACTAACATTGTTTAAAGTCACTATAGCTTACTCATGGTGAGGAATGGAGTTAATAACAAAAAGCCATATAAGGTATCCTGGGCATAGGTAATGTTCTGATTCTTGATGTGGGCCTTATTTACATGGGTACATTCATTTTATTAAAAAATCATGCATATGATTTAAGCACCTTTCTATGGGTCAAATAAGTTTACTCCAAAAGTAATGATTACACAAGATTTTTTATGTATTTAATATAGTTTTGCACTGACAGATGTATAATGATACTTCTAGATAATTTTAGATTTTATATAACATCACATTTTTATTTTTAAACATAAATTTTCTCGACATGGTTAACATTTTAATTTTTTTTAACTGAAAAGCATTTCTTTTTGAGTTGCCAAGGATCAAACCAAGGTCTCAGGTATGCAAGGCTTTCACTTCACTCTTGAGTCATATTCCCAATTCACAGATTTCATATGGGAAGGGTCCACATGTGCTGATGCTTAGGGCTGACTCTGTGCTCAGGAGACCATATTTGATACCAGGAATTGTACTTGGGTTGCCTGCATGGAAGGAAGTGACTTAACCCCTGTGCTATTTCTCCAGCCCCAGATTAAATTTTTTTTTAATTCTTAATTTTTTTGCAATCAGTCACTTACAATTCAGACAGACCAGGATTTGGAGGAAAGTCTGTTATTGGAACAGAGCAAAGCTAGCCAGACCACACAGTCAGAAGCTTTTGGCTTATTTAATAGTGCTGTAACCAGTTGCATGCAAATAACTCCTCAGTTATCTGTGAACACATATTACAGTATTCAAAGCAGGGATGGATGACTGATGGCTAAAAAATTATGCATTTTTAATCAGCTATTTCCTAAACTTGTCTGAATATAAGAAACATATGGTATTGTGTTAATAATAGATTCTCAGATGCCACCAAACCAACTGAATTGGAATCAATCTAACAAACCATACAATCCATACCGTCCGTGCAAGTTTGGGGATATAAATATATTTTTAATTGAATTACCATGAGACACAGTTATGAAGTTGATCATGATTGCATTTCAGTCAGTGTTCTAACAAAGGCTATAAATATTTTGATCTCATTTGTAGATCCTTCAGTATCAGTCTTGGACATTTTTCTGCTTATTCACACAGGAACTGAGATTCGGATTAGTCTAGCAATAGGGGAGCCTAAATCATAAAGTTCAGGAGTGATAATTGTTATACCTATGTGTTTCAACAGGATTTTATTACAGGAATTTCAGTTATTTATTGCATGGAACATTAGTTTCTCTGTTACCCATTTTTTATATACCAGGGATTTTAAATGAATAAAAATTATGCAACATATTTGAATTTTGTCACATATTAGTTTGTGAATCTAATTATGAAAATATAATTTAATTCCATTTTTAAAAACAGCATTTGTCTTGGGATTTAAAATTCCCTTTGCTCTAATCCTTTAAGGTACTTTCTTCATTAGATTTTTAATCATCCCAATAACTCTTATGATGTTACAACTCCCAAATAACCAACACATTTAACCTTTACTTGATGACTTAAAATTATACTAATTTTAGAGATCTTATATAAAAATAAAACTACCTCCAATCACAAGAGATCATATTCTTGGTCTTTATTTTTAAATTGCGTGTTATTTTAAAGGGATTTTTGGGGTTTGTTTTGGGGACACAGAAGACTGTGCTCAGGGTTTACTCCTGGCTCTGCATTCAGGGGTCACTCCTGGTGGTGCACAAGGGGATTAGATGGGCTACCAGGAATTGAACACAGATCAGCCACATGCAAGGCCAGCTCTCCACCCACTGTCCTCTCATTCCAACCCTACTTTTAGTCTTTATGTAGACCTGGGCACCCCATATGTTTCGCCCAGTCCACCGGGAATGATTCCTGAGCAATACTGGGAGTGATACCAAAACAAACATACATTTCTGGCATACCAGAATCTCAGTATTTACTTCCATGGTAGAAACTGATCTATGGAAAATTAATAAACAGAAACATAAGTTACTGAATCTATAATTGAGCAGAAGTGTGCTTTACAGCAAACTGAGGTAAAGTATAAACAATATTTATTTCAATGATAAGTGAAGATTTTTTTTCTTTTTGCTTTTTTTGGGTCACACACAGTGATGCTCAGGGGTTACTCCTGGCTCTATACTCAGGAGTTACTCCTGGAGGTACTCAGGGGACCATGTGGGGTACCAGGGATTGAACCCAGGTCAGCCGCTTACAAGGCAAACGCTCTACCTGCTGTACTATCGCTCCTGCCCCATAAGGGAAGATTTTAAGGTAAGATCTTATTAAGATAACTTGTTCTGTAAACATGAGAGGAGCAAGAGGGAAAGATAGGCTTATTCTTTTGAAGAAAGAATTTCTGAGTTAACAACTATACATGTATAATCTAATGTATGTTTATGCATTTTTCTTTCTAGACTTAAAACATAGCTGTATAGGGGTAATGAGGGAGCACAGTGGCGAAGGCACTCACCTTGCACACAGCCATCACCGGTCACTGCCTGCTACTGCATACAGTTTCCTGAGCACTAACAGGAGAGCCTCTTGAGAGCACAGAGCCAGGAGTACCTCCTGAGCACTGCTGGGTGATGCTCCGAAACAAAAACCAAGATAACCTGCATAGCCATTTCATTGCTGTCCCCTTTATCTCCTGAGTACTTCATGCAGCAATTGTCTCCTACTTTGAAAATCACCCGTCGCTCCTTTCCCAGTAGACCTTAGTACCCAGGAGTTTAAATAGACTGGTGGGTAAAAGCAGAAACTCTTCAATTAGGTTCTACAGCTTCACATCCCAACCCTGATAGTTACTAACTCTTTGACACTGGGCTGCAAATGTAACCTCTGGTGTTTTACTCTGTAAAATAAGGATGATAAAAATACCAAATAGATTTGTGACACACAAACGAACCTCGGTCCCGAGCAACTTGCTGCAGAGATAGAAATGGCCCTGGACTTGGCAATAGGCCGTTTCCACTGGGCCGCTCCAGACAGGGGTAGGTGTCATCCCTTCACCTACCCCCTGGGAACTCCGGTGGGCACCATTCTCTAGAAGCCAGAGATAAGCTCCGGGTACGAGTGATGGTGGTGCCAAATGCCAGGCCTTGCAGGATTGGGGAGGAGTGGGCACTCCTCCACCCCCTTCCCTTCTTCCCCCCCCCCACCCTGGACTCTGAGATGATGCAACACCTGGCCACCATCTACTTAAGCTCCCACAAGGGCCACGATCCAGATCCAGAGACACACAAATGAACCTTGGTCCCAAGCAACTTGGTGCAGCGACCTCTTCAGACCCTAATCATTAACACTTTAGAAAGAACTCCTAACACGTGCAGTCGCTCTCTCCGCGGTGCAACATTATATTGGATCCATAACAAACAATACAAAACACATTGTCTAGCATTCCTTTTTGGCATGTATGAGTGGTGGTGGGTCTGGTCTCAAAATATGGAAGGTAGCTACAGTAGAGAAAGAGAGTATTGTGCAGGCTGTCTGCCACACAGGCAGGGGGAGGTGTGAAATGGGGAGAGAGGGATTACTGGGGATTTGGGTGGTGGATAATGTGAACTGGTGAAGGGATGGGTGTTGGATGACTGTGTGATCGAAACTCAAACATGAAAGCTTTGTTACTGTACCTCACGGTGAATCAATTAAAATAATAATAATAAAATAAAGAATTAGATGCACGTTGGTTTATTCTTCATTTTCAATATTTTTTCCATCCTGCGGTCCACAGGGGGTGACCCAGCTCATGAGAGCAAACCTACATAGCATATTTTAACCATGAGGAATATGTTATCTCCTTATAACAACACACAAAATACAATTGACTGGACCAATAGGACAGTGAGTGGGGCATTTTCCTTGTACATGGCCCACCCAGGTTCATTCCCCAGCATCTCATATGGTCCCCCCACTACCTCCGGGAGTGATCTCTGAAAACAGCCAGGATAAGACCTGAGCGCTATTGGGTATGGCCCAAAATTTTTTTAAAAATATAGTTGACTCAAATTTGGTTGCAAGACCATAAAAATCGATAAAGAAAAATTGGGTCATGTCTTCTTTCTTTCAGAGAGCCGTGAATTCAGGCAAAGTTCAGCATTTCTCAGTGAGAGCGACATCATTCGTAGGATAGTTTGGAAAGTGCTGAGAATTTTAAAAAATTGTCATAATATGTGTGTGTGTGCTTGTGTCTTATTTTTGTGTGGTTTTGATGAAAAATTCTTTGATGCTGGAATTCTGTGGTAAGGGTCAAAATCTAGGTAGTTTTGATATGTGAAAGAATCACCCTGAATTGGGGCTGGAATGACAGGAGAGCAGGTAGGGCGTTTGCCTCACATGCAGCTGACCCAGGTTCGATCCCAGCATCCCACATGGTCCCTTGAGAACTACTAGGAGTAATTCCTGAGTGCAAAGCCAGGAGTAACCCCTGAGCATCGCCAGGTGTGACCCCAAAGGAAAAATAAAATAATCACCTAGAATCCTGCATAATTTTCACATTCTGCTTGTGGATCATATTATGCAGTAATTTATTATTTTATACTTATATACTATTGAATATTGTTTATAATGAATAACAATGTATAACTTTTATATCTATACCAGAACTTTTATTTCATGCACTAGCACACAGTATTTTTGGCATGGTGTCAGCAAACACCAAAACTCTTTAGGAATGCAAATATACATACATGTATTAAGAGAAAGTTGTGATTGATTTGGGGGCAAATTATTAAAAATTTTTTACTACTAAAAAATTTTGTCATTGGGGTAATAAATGCTTGCACATTTGAACAGTGAAATGCATGATATTTTATGACAACATTTGCTTTGTTTCTTTCCTTTATTCAATTAAATTGGAAATTTTATTATGCTCACAAAACGTCATGAATTACATAATCAATTTCATTTATGGATAGTAAAAATCCATTAAAATACAAAATTTGCTATAGAAATTGGGCAACGGGTCTGAGCTGTCTAAGAATCCCACTTCAGACCAGGATGACATTTGCTTGGCATGTGGCTAACCCTGCTGGGATCCTCGAGGTCCCCTGAACATGATCAGGTATAACCTGGGAGGGCACAGAACACTGACTGGGTGGTCCAGGTAATTCCTGGAACAACATCCTATTGCCCATGTGTTGAATCACTAGCCTCAGCCAAGAACTGCCAAGCTGTGGCCCTGGGCCTTCTGAGTAGAGAAGATACACCTGTTCCCCCTTTATCATCTTATCTGTAACTAAATGGCAGTGAAAACAGAAGTATTGTTGTTGGGGGTGGGGTGTCAGTTCTCTTTTACTGACTACTTAGTGGAGTTTCTTGTGAACATCATAAAGCTAGACTCGCCACTGACCATAGTAGGGACTTCGTTGCAAACATGGCACACTCAGTCGCAACAGTGACAGAGCCCTGTCTCAGAAGTGGGGCTCCTGCAAGCCCACCTTTAACCACCTTTATGCAGGAGAAAGATCAATGAGATTAAGCTGAAAGAGGACCCAGTTCAGTCCCCAGTGACACATAATTCCCCCAGCACTGCCAGGGATGACTGACCCCAATCAAAGGAAATTCCAAGCGCAGCGGGGTGTTACCCGAAAACCAACACAAAGGCAAATTTATAAATGAAGGAAAAGTGTAACTATTACTTGTGCTCCAACTTTTTGAGAACATCACCATTTATAAGCCTGCTTCGCTTATGCTTTATATAAAAACTATTGGGTTTAAGTCAAAAAATTAAATGCATAAGTACAACGAAAAGCTTCAAATTGAACTGTGAGTCAAATTGCTCTGCAAGTAACTGCTTCCCAGGGGGTCAAAAAAAAAAAGGAACTTTCTGTGCTTACTGATCCCCTTTCCCGCTTTCTTATTACTTGGTTTTGGTTTTGGGTCACACTCAGTGATGCTCAGTGATTACTTCTGACTCTGCACTCAAGAATTACTCCTGGAGGCGCTCTGGGGACAATATGGGATACTGTGATCACACCCAGGTTGGCTGCGTGCAAGGCAGACTCCCTTCCCACTGTACTATCGCTTCGTTCCTGTTTTTTGTTTATGATGCATGGCTAAGGAATCACACACGTGCCCTGGGGTTTGGTGCTCACCAGGGCTTACGCTGCGTTAGTTGTGGTACTTGCACATGTGCTCTTGGTTGGTCCCATTTATTTTGTCTGGTATTAGTGTTTGCTGGGGATTGCTGTAGTGCTCACCCTTTAGTTACCATGTTGGCACTAGCACTGACCTGGTGAAGGTACAGCCAGAAACCAGAAATCGTCTCAGTGCTGACAATCAGAGATCACGCTGGGTGCACAAGGCAGCAGTGGGGATCGAACTCAGACTCTCATGCATGCAAGGTGGGCGGGCACATTAGCCACTGAGTTATCTCCGGGCCCTACCATAGTTTCATAGAATGTTGCAGAAGCCACCACTTAAATCCTAAAAAAAAAAAAAAAAAAATCACAATGTCACAAAAAATTATTCCCTAAAACTAGGAGAAAAATCAGTCATGAGGAAAAGAGGGTAGGGTTGATGGAATTACTAGAAAGAGCCCTGAGAATGCTATTTAGTATAAATGTATTCAATATTCTCAAGGAGAGAACTTAATGTGAAAAATGAAGAATAGCAAAACTGGCTTAAAAGATAAGAAAGAACTTTCCATAGCCTCCGCCATTTAAATGGTCCAGCTTCACAGCTTCCTGACTAATCCTGACAGAGATGCCAAGGCAGTTGCCTTGAACCCTGTCCTATCTCTCGTTGCCAGTATTTGTGATCTAATTCATCTGTGAATAGGGAGCAATATCTTACAGCTTCAATTTAAATTTTTTCTTACGGTTTATGAAACTGAGTATCACTTAATCACTTAACTTCCCATTAATCGTCGATTTGCTCGAGCGGGCGCCAGTAACGTCTCCATTTGTCCCTGTTGCGTGCTAGTGTAGCCCAATGGCATCTGTTCGCTCTAGGAACATGAAGAGCCTCAAACCGATCGTTCATGATCTTTATGAGGAAGTCTGACCATCTGGTAGGTGGGCGGCCTCGCTGTCTTTTGACATCCCGTGGAATCCAGTCGGTAACAGCTCTAGTCCAGCGGTCGTCTTTAAATCTCATTACGTGACCAGCCCATCTGATTTTTGACACCTTGGCAAATGAGACAGCGTCCCTGATTCTTGATCGTCGATGGATGTCGGAACTCCGGATTCTTTCTCTCATTTGAGTGAAACGTGATACTCCAAGCATTGCTCTTTCAATTCCTCTTTGGGAGACCCGAATCGCATTCTCATCCTGTTTGCGTAGGGCCCAGGTCTCTGAGGCATATGTTAATGCAGGAAGAACAGTGGAATCAAAGAATCAAAGAAGCTGAGTATAAATTCATATATTTATTGGCTATATGAAAGATCTGTATTTTGCACATTTTAAAATTGAATTTCTTTGCTTTTACCTAATTATAGTTGATTTACACCATTTATGAAAGGCTTATGATGGAAATAAGTGTTTAGTGTATGTGTTAAAATGAGTCATAGGTTTAAACATCAGCAAATTCTTTGACGCTATTTTCTAGGAATTGTACTTATTTTTCAAAGTGTCATTGTGTGCGAACTATGGTAAGTTTCTCATAAATACTAGTATTCTCTTTACTTTTTCCAACTAACTTAGCTACACAAAAAACACTGCGTATTTTTAAATTCCTATATGTTTATTCCCGGGTTATAACCACAATAAACATAATTTCTATTCTCATCTTTAGCGGGCATAATTAACACTATCCATGATTATAACTGCTAACCTGGCAATTATTTCACTAGAGATTTCTAAAAACACATACTCCTGTGGCCTGTTAGACTCAGTAAAATAGATTATGTAGTTTCTAAATATATTTAATTTCCAGGGAGGAAAGGCAGTGTTTATTGCCTTCACATGTTTTATGGTCTCCTAATTTAATTACACTAGCCATAGTTTATTAGAAAAATTTTCGCTAAATGAAATTCAAGTGTATTGTGAAAGATGAAGCATTACCAGCTAAAATAGCTATGATGGGGCCAGGAACATAGCTCAGTAGCAGAGCACTTGATTTGCATGTGTGAAGTTTGTGTTTTATGTTCACTCACATGTGAAAAAAAAACCCATATGAGTGAACATATTCCTGGACACATCATAAGACACTCCCTATCCATTTTCCACAATTACCACACCATATCTGATGGGGTTCAGACAGATTATATATATATATATATATACATACATATATATGTGTGTGTGTGTGTGTGTGTGTGTGTGTGTGTGTGTGTATGTGTATGCCTCTCGGAGAGCCCAGCAAGCTACCGAGAGAGTATCCCTCCCACATGGCAGAGCCTGGCAAGCTACCCATGGCATATTCAATATACCAAAAACAGTAACAATAGATGTGTCTCACTCCCCTGACCCTGAAAGAGCCTTTAATCATTAGAAAGATGAGTAAGGAGAGGCTGCTAAAATCTCAGGGCTGAGACGAATGGAGACGTTACTGACACCTGCTCATGTAAATCTATGAACAGGATGACAGTGATACAGTGATACAATGAAGTTTGTGTTTCATCCATGGAGAGCAACAAAATAAGATAGCCATGTTAGTTAGAGAGACAGTACAAGTATTAGGGTCTTGCCATCAGCTGACTTGGATTTGACCCCCACACTATATACAATTCCTCCTAGCCCCAGCAGGGGTGATCCCAGACCACAGACCCAGGACTGCCTGGTCTGCGCTCCTGCCCCACTTTTTGTGTGTTATTTGTTGTTGTTGCTGTTGTTGTTGAGTTATCTCTCTCCTTTTCTTTTTTTCCTTTTACTTATTTATTTATTTTATTAGTGAAACACCATGAGGCACAATTGTAGACTTACAAGTTGTTGTGCTTGAGTTTCAGTTATACAGTGATTGAGTACCCATCCCACCACCAGTGCCCATTCTCCACCCCCACCAATCCCAGTATCCCTCCCACCCACCCCCCATCCCCCATCCCACCCTGCCTCTGTGGCAGGGCACTCCCTTTTGTTCTCTCTCTCCTTTTGGGTGCTGTGGTTTGCAGAAGAGGCATTGGGTGGCAATCATGTTCGGTCCATAGACTACTTTCAGCAGGCATCCCCCATCCTGGGCAGATCTTCCCAGCACCCTTTACTTGGTGCTCCCTTCTCTATCTGAGCTGCCTTTACCCCTAGAGTGTGCGGCTGGCCTCGAAGCCATGGAGTGAAACTCCTGGTATTTATTATAGCTATTCTTGGGTGTTAGTCTCTTATTTTGTTACTTTATGTTCCCCAGATGAATGCAATCTTTCTATGTCTGTCCCTTTCTTTCTGACTCATTTCGCTTAGCATGATATTTTCCATGTAGTTGTGTGTTATTTTTTTAATTGTGAGTTTAGTAGCAGTAAGACAATGGGATAGAAGAGTCTGAACAATGGCAGGTCAGATTTAGGTATGTTTATTTATTTAATAGTATATGTTATAGTGCCACATTAGATATATAAGGCATCCCATTTCAGAAATTGGCTCAAGACAAATTTAAATAATTCATGATTTAATGAAACGTGAATCTAGAAATCCAATACCTTCAGCAAATGATGTAAGAACTCTCAGCTTACACTTCTTTTTAGCCCAACATTAGTTTCTGCTTCACATACTTTCTTAGCTTTTGCCAGTTACTAAAGTTCTTTTGTGCAGGGAATCTCATTCCAACCTTCCAAGATGTGTTATCACTTTGCACTAAACCCCATTTTTCCTATTGTGTCTTCTCTGTTACTCAAAACTGCTTTTATCAACCCTGTATCTTACAAAACAACTCAAATCAAAATTTCTTTTTCAAATCAAAATTTTTGATAACCCCACATTCAATAACTAATGCTTAGATAAAAATTTACTTTTTTTTAAAAAAATTTTACTTGAAGTAAAACTTGCATGATATACAGAGAACAATATATAGTACTTGCATGGACAGGTTTTATTTTATTTTGCTTTTGGGGTTACATGCAGCGATGCTCAGGGGTTACTCCTGGCTCTGCACTCAGGAATTACTCCTGGTGGTGGTAGGGGGACCATATGGATGCCTGGGATCGAACCCGGGTCTGCCGCAAGGCAAACGCCCTACCTGCTGTACTATCACTCTGGCCCAGCTTAGACAATTTTTAGAAAGAACATAAACTGTGTGTACCCGTTATTCAGATTAGGAAGTGGAACATTCAAGTACCTCTGTGTGTCTTTGTTCTACTGTTTCTATCCTCCCCACTCCAAGGATAAACATGATTCTGACTTGACTTTTGTGTGAATCAGTTTTTTGTTTTAATTATAGACTGACCACCTGCTCATATATCGACAATTTTATGTGTTTCAGTTGACCAAAAAAATGGAACAAAAAGTTGCATAGAAAGTATCAATATTCCTGTGTAGAGAGGGAAGGGTAATGTGGCAGAAAGCAGGCAAAAAGTTCCAGTAGCAAAACTCCTGCCCTGAGGCTGGGATCTTGCTTGACATCAAGTTCCTTGAGCATCTGCAAGAATACTTTCAAGGTTGCCTGGTAGATAAAGACCACAAGAGTCCTGACAAGCACAGAAATGGGCATCATTTGGGCACCAGGACAAGATTTTGGCAAAAATATGGTCAGAGAGCTTGGACCTCTCTATATTTTCTGCTTTTTCTTGCTTCTCTGGCTGCCTCCTGCCTCCAGGAATCAGAACTGAATGGTTCTAGTGGGGTTCAAGAAGAAACAAAAGTTGGGGCTGGAGCGGTAGCACAGCAGGGAGGGTGTTTGCCTTGCACATGGCCCACCCGGGTTCGATTCCCAGCATCCCATATGGTTCAATGAGCACCACCAAAAGTGATTCCTGAGTGCAGAGCCAGGACTCAGTCCTGAACATCACTGGGTATGACCCAAAAAGAAAAAAAAGAAAAAAAAGAAAAGAAATGTGAATGTCCAGCTTTTAAAAAGAAGAAGAAGAAGAAGAAGAAGAAGAAGAAGAAGAAGAAGAAGAAGAAGAAGAAGAAGAAGAAGAAGAAGAAGAAACAAAAGCATAGAAGCACATTTATTACAAGCTAGCAGCACAAAAAATGTAAAGACATTTGAATGGCTATTTCCAAAATCTGTGCTAAAACATTCCTACTTGCTGGTTCTCTTCTCATTTTTCAAAAATAATTCATGATGATTCAAAATGATTTATTTTTTGTATTTCCTTCATTGAGTTTATTTATATTAAAAGTGAAGGTGATATCAGAGACTAAAGAGACATGGAGTGGTCACAGTTTATTTAAATTAAATTAAATTAAATTTTGGCCCAAAAAAGTATATATTTTTCACTTAGTAAAGTTTATTCATTGAGACTCTGTGATTAGAATTTTGTTAACAATGAATTGAATATTCTCAATGATTTTTGCAGAGAGAGAAAAGAGAGAGAGACAGAGATAGAGACAGACACAGAGACAGGAGGAGAGAGACAGAGAGACCCCACAGATGCTAAGCTACCCAGGAAAACTTTCTTATGGGGATAGCTACGAGTCCCTGGTTGCAACTAAGGGGTTACACCCCGCTATCTGGCCAGTCTACTCTTAAAAAGGCAAAACCATCGCCCTCAATTTTGTTTGTTTTGGTTTGAGCCACAGGCTGCAGTGCTCAGGGCTGACTCCTGACTCTGGTGCTCACGGATTACTCCTGGCACGGCTCTGGGGACCATATGTGGTGCTGGGAGTCAGACCCACGTCACCTGGGTAAGTAAGGCAAGAGCCTTGCCTGTACTTGGGGCTCTGTCCTTGAAAAGCATGTCTACCCTCGGGCTCGGCATTTCTCCTTCCTAGGACCTGCCTAGACTTGCAAGTGCGCGCTAATAAAGCTCCATCTTCTTCCTTTTCGCTTTAGTAAACTCTGTTGCCAACCTGAGTGAGACTGGGAACTCCGCTGAACGGAAAAGTGCCTGCCGTGGAGGCAGGCTGGGTAGGATGGTGGGCCTGGGGGGTAGGAGGGATACAGAGACTTTGGTGGTGGGAAATGTACAATGGTGGAGGGATGGGTGTTGGAACACCGTATGACTGAAACTCAGTCATGTAACTGTACCTCACAGCGAAAAGGTTGTTCAATTGAGAAGTAAAGTAAATTAAAAACAAAACAATGTAAGGGGCTGAAGAGAGAGAGGACAAAGGTAAGAGCCCTTGTGACCCACCCAGGGGTGGCATTGCATGTGGTTGTGTGAGCCAGTCCAGGATGATCCCTGAGCACAGACCAGGAGGGAGTCCCAAGCACCTGCAGGTTTCGCCAAACCCCACCTCTTCAACTTAACGTGCTGAAGACTAGAGACCCCCTCTCCCCCCCTCCTGTCTCCCTCACCCCCACCCAACCCAGTGGGACTGAAGTTCGAGTCAAGAAATAATTCAGGTTAGGGTTGGAGCTATAGTGCAGAGTTTGCCTGGCACGCGGTTGACTCAGGTTCGATTCCCATCATCCCATTGGTCCCCTGAGCACTTCCAGGAGTAATTCCTGAGTGCAGAGCCAGGAATAATAACTCCTGTGCATCACAGGGTATAACCCAAAGAGCAAAAAAAAAAAAATTCAGGTTAGATGAGCCATGAGCCTTAATTATTTGGGCTTGGGGTCCTGAACTGTGAGAAAATAAATTTCTGTTGTTTGAGACAGTAAGTCTGTTTTGTTGTTTTTGTATTTGGGGTCACATCTAATGGTGCTCGGGGTGCTAGTGTGGTAGCAGGGAGTGAACCCAGGGTTCCTGCTTGCAAAGTATGACCCTTTGCATCATCTCCTTGGCTTTGTGTGTGTTTATGTATGTGTATGTGTGTGTGTGTGTGTGTGTGAGAGAGAGAGACAGAGACAGAGACAGAGATAGAGAGACAGAGACAGAGACTGTCACAGAGAGAGAGAGGCAGAGAGTTTATGGTAGTGCCTGCAGTACTTCATAAAAAGCAAGACACAGCAGTAGGAGCTGAGGTGATGGGGGAGACGGGGCCGGCCCACAGGACTGCTGTGCATGCTACCAGGTCAGGCACCCACTGTCAGCCCCACGGCACAATGGAACATCATGGAAGTGGGTCCTGGGATCCACACCTTTCTGGGGAGGATCCCCACTCCAACCGAAAAAATGCTAAGATTAACCTCAGACAGTTATTACTTCAGTGCCTTTGTTCTGACCCGCCAATAGGTATTGTGTACTATAATAATCTTTGTCCATTTTATCTAGGATGGCCCTTATTTTTACAAATTACTGTTATTAAACATGGTGGATGCACACTTATTATATGCTGTCATATAATGAGAGGGCTGTGTTCCCCAAGGTGCATCATTAGGCAATATGGCCATTGTGTGAGTCTGAGATGGTCGGTTGGCTACAGAGCTAGACAGGGTGCATCACCCTCAGGGACCATCCCCAGTCTGTGGTTGGCAAAGGCGCTGAGCCATGTATGCCTATAGTCAAAATAGAGATGAGACATACAAAAGTATCAAGGGTGACTATGAAACACCATCTGTCTATCTATCTATGACACACAAAGTATCCAGAATAGTGTGTGGTTAGAAATCACTCCTGGTGGGGTTTGGGGGAAGCACAGAGGGTGCCAAAGATCGAACCCAGATCAGCTGCAGAAAAGGCAAGCGCCTAAGACTATCTCTCCAGTCCCTACTCAGGAACCTGTGAAACACAATTGCAGCCTCCCTGCAATTGGTTGGAAGTTCCTTACTCGCCTCTCTGATTCTTCCCCTTTCCTTCCCTCTCAAAGGAGAACTAGTGTTTGTTTTTTTTTTCTCTTCCAGTTTTACTCTATTTGTCTTCTGTAACTTTATTGCATTATAGTATTTGATATGTTTTGAAATTGTATAAATTGCCTTTTACTGGAAGTAGTTTTCTATGAGTGACTTTTTTTTTTCTTTTTGGGTCACACCCAACGATGCACAGGGGTTACTCCTGGCTTTGCACTCAAGAATTACTCCTGGCAGTGCTTGGGAGACCATATGGGATGCTGGGAATTGAATCCTGGTCGGCTGCATGCTAGGTAAATACCCTACCCACTGTCTTATTGCTCCAGCTCCTCTCTGAGTGACATTTTTACAGAGAGGGCACACCTAGTAGTGCTGGGGTCATCCCCTGCTCTGTGCGTGGGGCACTATGCAATGTCAGTGGTGGAACGTGGGGGTCCTGCATGCGAGTGAGCAAGTGCTCTTGCTCTAACCCAGAACTTGCTTCTTCCACTTGACATTCTGTTCTTGGGATTGCTCCAAGTTATTGTGTGGTTTACTTTGGTACGTCTCTTTTAATTTTATTTTTAATAACTGGAGCGATAGCACAGCGGGTAGGGCGTTTGCCTTACAAGCGGCCAACATGGCCGACCCGAGTTCGATTCCTCCGCCCCTCTCGAGAGCCCGGCAAGCTACCGAGAGTATTCGATATGCCAGACACAGTAACAACAAAGTCTCCAATGGAGACGTTACTGGGCCCGCTCGAGCAAAATCGACGATCAACGGGAGGGCCTTTACCTTACCTTTACCTTTAATAACTTTTAAAAATATTATCTGCCATTTAAAATTTGATTCCTTTTTTATTCTTTGTTTTTTAGGTCACACCCAGTGATGCTCAGGGGTTACTCCTGGATCTACACTCAGGAATTACTCCTGGCAGTGCTCGGGGGACCATATGGGATGCCAGGGATTAACTAGCTGAGTGCAAGGCAAATGCCCTACCTACTGTGCTATTGCTCTGGCCCCAGTTTCTTTGTATTTCAATATACCAAAATATATGTGTGTTGCTGAGAACTGAACGCACTATATCACTGAGCCCCAAAGATATAACATTATCATCGTTTTAAACTGTGTTGATTTGGGGGACTGGAGTGATAGTACAGGGATTTTTTAAAAAAGAATATTTTATTGTGTTTATTATTTTTATATTAATTTTTTTTATTTTAGTGAATCACAGAGAAATAGAGCATTATAAAGCCGTTTGTGATTTGGTTTTAGTCGTACAATGTTTCTGCACCTATCTCTCCATCGGTGTAATTTCCCAGCACCAGTGCCCCCCCTTTCCCTCTCATCCCCCCAAAGCACCTTCACCCCACCTGCCTCTATGGCAGGCAGCGGGAAGGTGTTTGAATTGTTCAAGGCTGACTGGAGTTTGATCCCCCGCACCCTATATAGTACTTCCAGCACTGCCAGGACTGATTCCTGAGTGCAGAGCCAGAAGTAATCCCTGAGCATTGCCAGGTGTAGTCCCAAAACAAAACAAAACATGTTGCTTTAAAAACCATTTTACATTTTATTGGATGATTAATTTTTCTCTTATAACTCCTGTTTGTTGAAGTAGTAAACAATTAATTACATTCAATAGTCCTACACCACTTCCACCACTAGTATACTTTCCACTACCATTATTTCAAATTTTCCCAACCATCACTCAAGCCTTCCCCAATAGCAGGCCCTAAATAATTTATTTTGTATTACTTGTTATATGGACGCCCACCTACAAGATGGTCAGACTTCTTCGTCAAGACCCTGAATGATCGGTTTGAGGCTCTGCATGTTCCTAGAACGAACAGATACCATTGGGCTACGCTAGCACGCAACCGGGATGAATGGAGACGTTACTGGCACCCGCTCGAGTAAATCGATAAATAACGGGGATTAAGTGATTAAGTGATTACTTGTTATGGGCTGGAGCGATAGCAAGTGGGTAGGGCATTTGCCTTGCACGCGGCCGATCCAGGTTCGATTCCTCCGCTCCTCTCGGAGAGCCCGGCAAGCTACCAAGAGTATCTCACCCGCACGGCAAAGCCTGGCAAGCTACCTGTGATGTATTCGATATGCCAACAACAGTAACAACAAGTCTCACGTTACTGGTGCCAGCTCAAGCAAATCAATGAACAACGGGAGGACAGTGCTACAGAGCTATTTGTTATGGCTAATTCACTAAAAATAATAAAAAAAAAAAGTTTCTTAGAAGAAAGTGTGTGAGTTCGGACAAGCCTCACTCAAGAGGGGGACAAGCCTCACTCAAGATGGAATAAACCTCGGTAGAGAGCAAACAGGAAGGAAAACCCAGGTATGCGGGAACCCATGACTGAGATCTCCAAACCTCCTCAGATTGGGACTGGGCCTTCTTCCCCCATGTCCCCCGTTTTCCAGTAGCTTGGTAGTCACACCCACAAACTGCCCCCTGTGCTATGTAATCTCATCAACGGCCAAGACCCAGAGACTATAAACTAAAGCTCCAGGAAGAGAACGACACAGAATTTTCTGGACATTATATTCTATCCATAACAAGCAATACAAAACAAATCGTCTAGAATTGCCTTTTTGGCAGATTTGAGTGGTGGTGAGACTGGTATCAAAATATCGAATGTTACCAAAGTAGACAGAGAGTATGGGGGAAATTGCCCGCCACACAGACAGGGGAGGGGTTGGAATGGGGGTGGGGAGTGGGGATACTGGGGATTTGGGTGGTGGAAATTGTGCACTGGTGGAGGGATGGGTGTTTGATGATTGTATGACCGAAGCTCAAACATGAAAGCTTTGCAACTGTATCTCACGGTGAATCAATAAAAAGGGGAGGAAATAATAATAAAATGATAAAATAAAATTAACATTCAGAATAACTGTATCACTGTCATCCCATTGTTCATCAATTTCCTGGAGCAGGCACCAGCAACGTCTCCATTCATCCTAGCCCTGAGGTTTTAGCAAGTGCCACATTGGAGGCTCTTTCAGGGTCAAGGGAATGAGACCCATCATTGTTACTGTGGCAGAGTCTCCTGCCCCTGTGCCTGGCTGTCCTCGCCGGGGCCCCTTGGAGGGGGGCGGGTTGAGTTTCCCTCCCTGCCCTGACCTGGGCTCCTGCAGCCAAAGACCTCCAGAACCAGCCACCACCATGCTGAGACCACTCTCCGCACACGTGAAGGTACCGGCAGAGGAACAAAGGCATGCGGGTCCCGGGACTGAGATCTCCAAGCCTACTCAGATGGGGGCTGAGTATCCTCCATCCAGATCCTCCAAATTCCAGTAGGCGGGGGTCACACCCACCAACTGGACCCCTGGCGCCGTGTAATCCCATCAACGGCCAAGACCCAGAGACTATAAAACCCGGAAGCGCGCAGCCGCATTCGCGGCTGTGCGACATCTTAATATCACATTCCTACTTTGGACAAACTGGCAGGCTACCGAATGTAACCCGCCCACACGGCAGAGTCTGGCAAACTCCCCGTGACGTACCCAATATGCCAAATATCAGTAACAATGATGGGTCTCATTCTCCTAACTCTGAAAGAGCCCTGAATATGGCACTTTTTAAAAAATCTCAGGGCTAGGACGAAGGAGACATTACTGGTGCCTGCTCGAGGCAATTGACGAATAACAGGATGGTCGTGATCGTCGTGATTGTCATTGTTACTGTGTTTTGGCATATTGAATATGCCACGTGGAGCTTGCCAGACTCTGCCATGAGGGCAGGATACTCTTGGTAGCCTGCCGGGTTCTCCGAGAGCAAGAACTAGACAATAAGAGGTTGCACAGCCACAAATGCAGCCTTGTGCTTCTGGGAGCTTGGTTTTAAAGTCTCTGTGTCTTGGCAATTGAAGGGATTACAGGGCACCGGGGCAGATGGTGGGTGTAATGCCTAGCTACTGAAAGATGGGGGATCTGGGTGGAGAAGGCCCAGTCCTGATCTGAGCAGCCTTGGAGATCTCAGCCCTGAGTCCCACATGCCTGGGTTCCTCTGTTGGTTCCTTCATGCGTGAGGCTCGTCTGAGTGTGTGGAGAATGGCCTTGAGCATGGCTGTGGCTGGTTCCGGAGGTCTTCAGGTGCCAGGACTCTTCTTGGGGCAGAATAGAATAAAAAAAAAAAAGTAATGTGACGTTCATGCCCTAATCAATCAGCTTAATCAATGGCTGAATAAGTAGCAGTACTCCTGCATTATAAAAATTTAAAAAAAAATGAAAAAAATAAAAAGAAGAAAGCGTGTGAAGAGTATGTCACCCTGGAGCCATGAAGCCCTTGTATAAGTGATTTCTAACATGTTGCAGGTTGAGCCTATGTACTAGTATTCTGTTACTTGGGATCCGTTGCCTTCTGCTTTCTATCCCATTCAATGTGGTGTGCTACCACTGGTACATGAGTGGTGTAGAGATGAGATGTCCAGCAATGCAGAAAATCCTGTTTTTTTTTTAATGTAAATAATACTTACTCTTTCAGAGATTTGATATGCACATCTATTCTCACCCTCCCACCCCCTTTTCTCTTAAAAACAGATGTTATGGGGCTGGAGAGATGGTATGTGGGGGCTGGGGGTTCAGGTCAATGCTCTCTCCAGCTTGTCCCTCGAGCTCCTCCTGAGCTAGCCCCAGTTTTGATTGCTGGCTTCACCTGGTGCCCCTAGCATCTGGGGAGCTGCCTGGAGGCCCCTGAGCACTGCCAGGCGGGACTGAGTAACTCCCGGCACTACAGGGCTTGGGCAGCTCCGCACGCTCTGGGCCTTGCATTAAACCTCTGGTCAGGGGGCTGGAGTGATAGCACAGCGGGTAGGGCATCTGCCTTGCATGCAGTCAACCTGGGTTTGATTCCCAGCATCCCATGTGGTCCTTTGAGCACCACCAGGATTAATTCCTGAGTGCATGAGCCAGGAGTAACCCCTGTGCAAAGCCGGGTGTGACTTCCCTCTCTCCCCCGCCCCCCACCCAAGAAAAATAAACCTCTGGCCAGATTGACTGTGAGTTGCTGGAAGAACCCAGGGTCCTCATGAGCTCTGCTTGAGATGCCCTCTGTTCCTTTGGGTCCTGTTTGTTCAGCTCATTTATTCTGACCTGGATCTCAACCCTGAGTGGTAATTTGCTCAGCACTACTTGGGGTCTTTCTCAGGCTATTTTTACTCCACGTTGCCTTTGAAGCTCTTAAAGGGGATGGGACTTTGCGAGTAGCACAGCTGAGGGACTCTGCTGCCAAGCAGGCCCCCGGGGATGTGGCAGTGCTGGGCTCTTGTCTTGCATGTGTGACACTGAGTTGGATCCTCTGCAGGGACCAAGCTCTGAGTGTGATTTGAGCTCTGCCAGTGTCATCACCCCTGACTCCTAAGCCAGGTTCCCAACCCCGCAGTGCACCTTGGCAGGGGGAGCAGCCGTGGCAATAAAGGGAAGGGAGGTGTGTGTTTGTGTGGGGGGAAGAGCACAGCAAAAATTAGTGTTGCATGCAGGGTTGATCCCTGTCCTACACGGTCCACTGAATGCAGCCAGGAGTGACCCCTGAGCACACTGAGTGACTTTTCATTTTTTTTTTTATCGGAAGGGTTTATTTTTGTATGAAGGTAAACACAGAACTAACCAAAGGACTTTTTATCCAACTCATGAAAAAGAAACGCAAAGAAGAAAAAGAAATGTTTCTTATCACTCTTTATTCATGAATATAAGTTTTAAAGACACATTTCTATAAGGGTCAAGAGAGACTGGCTTATAAATTGGGAAAACAATGCTTCTTCTGAGCAGTGGACTTGACATTTTTTTAAAAGAAGAGAGGAGGAGGAGGAGGAGGAGGAGGAGGAGAAGGAGAAGAAGAAGAAGAAGAAGAAGAAAAGAGAATAAGAAGAAGAAGAAGAAGAGAAGAAGAAGAGAGAATAAGAAGAAGAAAAGAAAAGAAGAAGAAGAAAAGAGATAAGAAGAAGAAGAAGAGAAGAAGAAGAAGAAGAGAAGAAGAAGAGAGAATAAGAAGAAGAAGAAAAGAAGAGAAGAAGAAAAGAGAATAAGAAGAAGAAGAAGAAAAGAAGAGAAGAAGAAGAGAGAATAAGAAGAAGAAGAAAAGAAGAGAAGAAAAGAGAATAAGAAGAAGAAGAAGAAAAGAAGAGAAGAAGAAGAGAGAATAAGAAGAAGAAGAAAAGAAGAGAAGAAAAGAGAATAAGAAGAAGAAGAAGAAAAGAAGAGAAGAGAGAATAAGAAGAAGAAAAGAAAAGAAGAAGAAGAAGAAGAAAAGAGAATAAGAAGAAGAAGAAAAGAAGAGAAGAAGAAGAAGAAGAAGAAGAAGAAGAAGAAGAAGAAGAAGAAGAAGAAGAAGAAGAAGAAGAAGAAGAAGAAGAAGAAGAAGAAAGACTGGGGACGGGGAAGGGAAAGAGGAGGAGGGAAGGAGGAGGGGGAGTGAAGGGGGAAGAGGAAGGGGGGCAAGAGGGTGAGTGGCTAATGGAGGGGGAGAGGAAGAGAGAGGAGGACGGGAAGGAGGAGGAGAGAGAGGAGGAGGAGGGGAAAGGGAGGAGGTGGAGGAAGAAGAGGAGGAAGAGGAAGAAGAGGTTAAGAAGCTTTCAGGAGAACTCATGCATATTTATGAGTATGGAGGACCCTTACTGCTGAGGAACATACAGAGCACACGCATCACAGTCTAGAGAACGTGGAGAAACGTCCCCGGTGTTATTTCAGAATGGTGATGAGCACAAAGGTGAGTGTAGGTCACAGAGAGCTCCTTCCACTCTCTCTACTGACCAGCCCTGTCAAACCAGGAATCTAAGACTCTTATCAGCACAAAAACATTTGCGAGGTTCTAGTTTGGTCTAGTCAGCGTCAAAAGAATGTAACTCAGTGACTTCTCACAACATCCAAACTTATAAGCCTCAGGCCAGTCTCTTTTTGTTATTTTCTTTTGTTTTTGGTATTTGAGTCACACTCAGGGCATACTCCTAGCTCTGAGATCAGAGGTCACTCCTGGTGGGTTCAGGGGATCATATGTGGTGCCAGGGATAGAAGCTAGGTTGGCCGTGGGCAAGGCAATTGCCCTACCTTCTGTACTATCTCTCCAGCCCCATCTTTTTGTTTTCTTAATGCAAGAGAATCTGCATTATCTGGAGTAGGGAATGAGTTCTGATTATTTGATTAGGAGTGAAGTGAATAGGGTAGGAGTGCGTGTGTGTGTGTGTGTGTGTGTGTGTGTGTGTGTGTATGTGGTTACTATAGCATATTGGAGAAAACATGGCAACAGATTGCAACACAGCTTAAGATAAGATTCCTTTCTGGGAGGATCTGGAGATGGTTCCATGGCAAAAGCACTTGCCTTGCAAGAAAAGGGTCATGAATTCAGTCTTGGTGTTGCCCACACGCGTATATATTTAGTCTGTGGCCCCTTATGAACATTTGAAAACAAATTGCAGTAACAGAATGACACTTCACTCTTAAATATTCGAGCACAAAATTACTACTAGATTAAGCCACAAAATACTGCCCATATATAAATGCCAGTAAATTTAATGGGACATTAATTATTCTCTAAAAGCAACTCATACACATTGCACTCAGTCTTCCTCAGTTGCTCTAGAATGTTTTCTACAGCTGTTTCTTTTTCTTAGGGGTGGGGAAGAATCTGCAACACTCAGAATTTTACCCCCACGACTTCCACCCCTTACTTCAAGGAGCCGAGTGTCATGGACAGAGTATTAGAATATGGGGCATAAAATGCCTATGTGTGTGTGTGTGGGGGGGGGGCACTGGTGTGTTTGACCAGTGATTCATCAACCTTTTCATGGTCGGCCTGGAGGTTTGAGGTTTGGAGGTAAGTTACTTCAGAGGTTTCATCCTGATCCCTTGTAAAGATTGTGCTTCAGGATGTTGGCAGAAACAAAAGGTCTCACTAAAAGCTGGACAAAGGGTTTACTAGCTGACCATTGAGCTCTCTAACCTGGCAACAGTTCTGGGCAGATTTTATTCAGAGAGAAGCGTTCCAACTTCAGCAAAGGCCAGCGGTCGTTTATATATACCTTGTCAGACAACATAATATTTGTGCCAAGAAGGAAAGAAACCATGTATGAGTGAAGTAAAAAAAAAAAAAAAAAAAAAAGATTTCTGGAAAAGGGCTTCTGGCTTTCACTGATAGGGTGTAGCCTTTTGTTACTCTGAACTCTACTAACCACACAACATGTCCAGGGAGAGAGGGGAAAGACACACGCCCAAGTCGTAGAGGTAACAGTCCCAAGGTCTGAAGAACGTGCCCCGGACACCCGTGGGCCATCCCTTCTGCATCCTGAGGGTTTTTACGGGACGGTTCCACGTCGCTGCAGCTCTACTGCCTGGCTGCCGCGCAGAACAGGGCGAACCTGTTTCGGGCTGGAAGTCCTGCCGGGGCTCTGCCTTGGGGGTCCCCCGGATCCGTGCTGGCTCCCCAGGCTTCCAAAGCCACAGGCTTGCCCCCACTCTGCGACCCCCGCCCCCGCCCCGACCCCCGCGCTCGGGCCCGCAGAAACCCGAAGCGGCCGGCAGAGGGCGCGGGCGGGGCGCGGGGCAGCGGGGTCGCGCCGGCCGGGCCGCCCCCTCCCCGGCGGGGCGCGCGTGCGCCGTCCCCAGGAACCGCTGCGGCCGCGATGGACCAGGGCTCGCTGACCGTCCGCCAGGTAAGCGGCGCCGGCGGGGAGGCCCCTGCCCCGGCGACCTCGTACTGGTGACCGGCCCTGAAGTTGCCCTGGCCCTTATTCTCGGTGCTCCCCGGAGCGGCTCGGCCAGCCCTTCCCCGTTGGGCGTTTGGCCCCCAGATGTCCCTGGGGTCCCGGTCTCTCGGCCCGCACAGTTCCCCCGAAGCCCCCCCCCACCCCCGCCACCCCAAGCCCGCAGCCCTTGATGAAAGCCCCCGCTCCCACCCCAGCCCCACTCCCGGGCTAAATTCGAGCTGTTGGAGATCACGATGCTCCCCACCCAGTTTGGCGGCTTCAGCTGCGCTTGATGGGTTGCACGGACCCCCCACCCCCACCCCCACCCCCGAGCGACCCTTGCAGCTTCTTGGAGCCCACCAGAGCTTCCCTGCGGGCGTCCCCGCGGGGCTGGTCGCCCTCCCCGGCCGGGACCCTGGCCGGGGCGGTGTGTGCGTCTTTCCCTTTCCGAGGGGTGGAATCCGCGCTGGGTGCCGTCGCAAGGTGCTTCTAGAGGCACCCGGAGCTGCTGGGTGCAGCAGGCAGGACCCGTCAGAGGCGGCTGCGCACCCACCCAAAGGGGGCAACTCTGAAAATACACAGACTGCACGCTCGGGCTGCTGACTAGGTCCAGACTTTTGGCCTTTGATAACCATTCCCTAAACGATGCGGAATAGCAGCCCCCCGCCTTCTTTTTTTTTGGAGGGGGTCAGAAGGTTATAGACAATTTTTTTTGGGGGGGGGAAGGGTCACACCTGGGGATGCACAGGAGTTACTTCTGACTCTGCACTCAGGAATTACCCCTGACCGTGCTCTGGGGGACCATATGGGACGCTGGGAATTGAACCCGGGTCCACTGCGTGCAAGGCAAACGTCCTACCGGCTGTGCGATATCCCTCCAGACCCGGTTATAGACAATTTATGGAATGGTAGAGATAGCAAAATCTTAGGTGCCTTGAAAACAACCCGCTAATAGGGGCTGGGGAGAAAGAATAGGGTTACGGCGCTTGCGTGCCTGGCATACAGCTCACCCTGATTTCATGCCCAGCACCATATAGTTTCCGAGCACTGCCAGGAGTGATTCCCTTCCCCCGACCCAACACCCCCACTGAATAGCCAGGAGCAGCCCCCGGGTGCCTCTGCGTGTGAGCTAAAATCCCGCTCCCCCAAGTACAAAAATGAATAAAAGAGGCTGCTAGTACAGGCTAGTGAAGGATTGTGTGCATGTATGCTTGTGTGCTCGAGGGAAGAGCGCTGGGTTGAGTGTCAATTAAATTTCAGTTTTAACCAATTTTAGAATGTTTCTGGGAAGGGGACCCCAGTCACAGTGTGCTGATTTGCCCGTAGCAGCACAAATGAGCTTATGTAAAATCCGTAAATGGGGATTGTATTGCCTACAGAATCCCCGCAGTCCTAATGCAGTGACTCAGTGCTAGAGCCCTTGCCTTGGATGTGTGAGGTCCTGAGTTTGAGTCCTGGCACTGAAAAAAAAAATGTTTGTTTAAATGTTGTGAGTGCGAAATAATAATAATCAGCTGTCACTGTCACTGTCCTCCCGTTGTTCACCTCCCTTTGTGAATCGATTTGCTAGAGTGGGCCCAGTAACGTCTCCATTGTGATACTTGTTACTGTGTTTGGCATATCGAGTACGTCACGGGGAGCTTGCCAGGCTTTGCCGGGGGAGCGAGATACTCTCCGTAGCTTGCCGGGCTCTCCGAGAGGGGCAGAGGAACCAAACTCGGGGCAACCCTGGGTTGGCCGCGTGCAAGGCAAAAGCCCTACCCGCTGTGCTATCGCTCCAGCCCAATAATAATGATAAATTTAAAAATAACTGTTGTGAGTACTGAGAGGGCCAGTAGCTGTTTTTAAAATATTGTCAAGTCAAGTGCACAGCAGGTAGGGCATTTGCCTTGCACGCGGTGGACCCGGGTTTGATTCCCAGCATTGGTCCCCCGAGCACCGCCAGGAGTAATTCCTGAGCACAGAGCCAGGAGTAAGCTCTAATCACCACTGGTTGTGACCCAAAAAGAAAAAAAAAACACATTGTCAAGGATGGGGTGGCTCTCGGTTTACCAGATAATTTCCAGGAATCTAACCAAGGTTGCAGGCCTTATGCTCTCTGGAGCCATGGCCTATCCCGCTTTGGTAAACTCCTCTCTGAGCATTCGTTTGTCCTGAGTGTGTCAGAAGAATGTCCTCAGGGTAGTGCAGAGCAGCGGACCTGCAGAAAACGGGGCACAGTAAAGCACTTGTATATAAAGGTCATCTGTGATCTCATGGCTTTTGACGTACCTTATGGATAGCCAAGGAAAAGTCCAGGTGTCCCTCTGGATTGGCAGAGGTTGTTGAAAGAAGCCATGAACAAACATATTGATCTAATCACTATTATCTTAATATCAGTTGATTTCTGATAAATATTGGTGAGAAGACTGGAGTGATAGCACAGCAAGGAAGGCACTTGACTGTCCACAGCTGACCTGGGTTCGATCCCTGGCCTATCCATGAGTGATTCCTGAGTGCAGAGCCAGGAATAACCCCTGAACATCGCCGGGTGTAGCTTCAAAACCCAAACAAACAAAAAACCCAAAATAACCACCAACCTCACTCAAATCAGAACATATTGGTGAGAGTCAGCCATTCTGGTAGTGTTGGCTAGGTAGAGAGGGCCTTCCCGGGAGGAACTGTGTCAGGGACACAATAGGCAACTCTGAGACACCCACCCTGCACCCAAGCCTAATAGGATCAGTTGGACTCTTAGAGAAATAGCCAGGAATAATCACTCTAACTCACTGGTTTTATATAATAATTCAATCTTTGGAAGACCAGTCCTATTTGATTTTTTTTTCCTTTTTGTTTTTGAACCACACCTAGTGCTGCTCAGGGTCTGCTTCCAGTTTGCTCTTTGGGGGTCACTCCAGTGGTTGTTGTTGGACCACAGGGTGCAGAAATCAAATTTGCACTCTAGCTTTCAAGCGGTCTGGAGCGATAGCACAGCGGGTAGGGCGTTTACCTTGCACGCAGCCAACATGGCCGACCCGAGTTCGATTCCTCTGTCCCTCTCGGAGAGCCTGGCAAGCTACTGAGAGTATCTCGCCTGCGCAGCAAAGCCTGGCAAGCTACCCGTGGCGTATTTGATATGCCAAACACAGTAACAAGTCTCACAATGTTACTGGGCCGGCTCGAGCAAATCAGTGAACAACGGGAGGACAGTGACAGTGACAGTGATAGCTTTCAAGCATATGCACTGGGCCTTCGAGCTGCCCACCCAGTCCTGTGGAAAACCTGTTCTATTTTACAACGAACTGTATTCATTATTTAAGGAAGAGTTGGAAGGTGGTGGCGCATGGGTTCCCACTCCTAAAAAAAAAAAAAAAAGCAGCAGTTTGTAAGCTTAAAAGAATCGATTTAAATTTATTCCTCTTTAGGTCAAACTGTCCATCCCCGCTACAGGCCATTTCACATTTTATTATTTAAAAAACTTTTTAAAAAAAATATTT
Source organism: Sorex fumeus (assembly GCF_029834395.1). Lineage (NCBI taxonomy): Eukaryota > Metazoa > Chordata > Mammalia > Eulipotyphla > Soricidae > Sorex > Sorex fumeus. The sequence continues at coordinate 10,186,817 of NW_026606322.1, read as the reverse complement.
ATTAGTGAAACTCCATGTGGTACAGTTGTTGACCTTACAAATTTTTGTGCTTGTGTTTCAGTTATACAATGATTGAGTACCCATCCCTCCACCGGTGCCCATTCCCCACCTCCAGTGCTCCCAGCATGCCTCCCCCCTCCCAACCCCTCCGCCCACCGTGGCGGGGCATTCCCTTTTGTTCTCTCTCTCCTTTTGGGTGTTGTGGTCTGCAAAAGAGGCATTGAGTGGCAATCACGTTCAGTCCATAGTCTACTTTCAACATTCATCTCCCCTCCTGGGAGGATCCTCCAAACACCCTTTATTTGGTGCTCCCTTCTCTATCTGAACTGCCCTTTCCCCTAAACTATGGAGTAATCCTCCTGGAGCTGATCTCAGCTATTCTTGGGTATTAATCTCCTATTTTGTTACTTTATATCCCCCAGATGAATGCAGTCTTTCTATGTCTGTCCCTCTCTTTCTAATATAGTCTACTTTCAGCATGCATCTCTCATCCTGGGAGGGTCCTTAAAGATCTTTTATTTCATTGTACTTTGGGTAACATGGCTATACTGGTGATCATGTTTATGCTTTTACTGTACAAAGTTACTGTGCCTTTCCAACCACGAAAATCCCAAAGATCCATCACCATTGTCCTCATGGCACCTCTAGTCCACACTTTCTTTCTTTTTAAAATTTTATTTTTATAAAGTTGTTCACAATAACTTACTACACTCAATATTCCAACACCAATCTACCACCATTATACTTCTCCTCCCCCCCCCCCACCACCATTATTTCAAATTTTCTCACCGTCACCCAAGTCTACCTCAAGGGCAAATCCTAAATAATTTATTTTGTATTGCTTGTTATGAATAATCTGCTAAAAATTATCCAAAAAGATTTCCCTAGAGGAAAGTATGTGAAAATCGTATCTCACCTTGGAGCCATTAAGCCCTTGTATAAGAGATTACTAACAAGATTTTTGATCAAGGTTGATTGCCTTCTACTTTACACCGCATCATATGTGGTGTGCTACTCGTGGTATATCAGTGTAGGATAACATTGGTTTATCCTCTCAGGCTTGCTGTAGGGAACTTGGGTTTATCGGGTTACACCCATCACAGTGCTCCTGAGTGACTCTCATTCCTCTGTGTTTATCTGTGAACTCTTCTCTCTGCTCTCCTCCCTAACCACTTAATCATCTTTTCCCCCTAATCAGATTCTGTTAACTTTTAAGGTCAGATCCTTCTAAGGACACTGAACTTGTATTGTAAGTTAAATATTGCTTTTCCCCATCTTTTGCATAGTTTTCTTTAAAGTAGTGTCCTTTTTGTATGAACACAGAAAGACAGTTAATATTATGCTTTTGAAACTTGGAAGTTAATTGACTCTGAATAATATTCACTCCTAGACATCTGTTTTCTCGACTTAAGCCTCAGTTTCCCTTAGTTCCTAGCACCCCAAAGACAGAGTCCTGATGAGGAACTGAATGGACCCAGGGCAAGCTGTGAGCTATCCTGGCATCGAAATGGGCCAGGCCAAAGCGGCACAATACTCAACTATAAATTGAGAGCATGGTCATGGACAAACTCCGTCATGATCCAAAAGAGGTGACTGAATAAGGACCCTGCTGGGGTTGGGAAGACTAACCTGGCCTGAGGACTGTGGTCTGCAATCTATAGTGACATGTCCCCAGAAAGAACCAAACTTTAAGCTTGATATCTCTTAGGGTGCTCATACAAAGTGATATTGCTAGAAATATTAGAAGTAAATTTACTACAACTATTTAAGTGGATTACAAGCCAGGGAAAGAAGAAAGCATGAATGGAATCCCCACTTGAGCAGATCTCCTAGTAATCTGGAGTAATCTCTTTAGGTGAGATTTTGTCCTTGAGTTAATCTCCTGGAGGAGCGGCCTTACCTCACTTTGTTGATTTGTTAATGTTCAACCCCACCTTTGTATCCCCACCCTACATGATTTCTATATAAACTAGGCTGTAAGGGTGTGTAGGGGAAGCCGGAAGGAGAATGACGGGGGATCCAGAGAGAGAAGTCACTGTCACTGTCACTGTCCTCCCGTTGATCATCGATTTGCTTGAGCGGGCCCAGTAACGTCTCCATCATGAGACTTGCTGTTACTGTGTTTGGCATATCGAATACATCTCGGTAGCTTGCCGGGCTCTCCGAGAGGGGCAGAGGAATCGAACTCGGGTCGGCCATGTTGGCTGCATGCAAGGCAAACGCCCTACCGCTGTGCTATCGCTCCAGCCCAGAGAGAGAAGAAGGAGGGGAATTAGGAGAATGGAGAGGAGATAGGACTAAACTGCAATTTATACCGACCAGCCTGGTCCTCATTCCTCCTGCCCATCGCCCATCGGCCTGCCTGGGGTGGGGGAAGCGGCCCAAGACCACTGAGAGACCACCAAACGCAAGTGGCAGGAGAGAGAGAGTTCCGCTGCCCTCCAGTAAATACACACATCAGTGGCATAAAGTATGAGATGTTGCTCCAGGAATTCTAAAATTTTAAATAGGGTGATAGAGCTGGATTTAATTTTTTTAACTGGATGGTGATTTTGTGGTCCGGAGGCATCTCTGCAACTTATTGCTCTTTTCTGAGATTTATTTGTGAGTTTCTAGATGATGGCCCTTAGTGAGCTTATATCGTGCCAGGAGCAGTTTGTGGGCATGACCACCAGGCTCCTGGAAGAACAGGAAGATGGGGGGAGGTTGCCCATCCCTGACTTGTTATTCTACCACTCTCTTTTCCAACCCTCTTCCTCTGCTACTTGGCAACTTCAGTTCTATAATCCAGGGCCAAAGATTTGTTATCATTCATTTTACTCTTTGTCATTCTTTATGTTCTTTTATCGTTCATTCTTTATATGGCACATATGGGTGGCATAACTCCCTGTTTGTCTTTTTCTCTCTAATTTCTTTTGTTAACATGATACCTGCTAGTGCCGCGTGGTAACAGGAGGCAAGATTTTGTCTCCCCGATAGTATCCTATTGTGCAGTATACCTTAACTTCTTTTTCATCAGTCATTGGATGTTTGGGCTGTTTTCATATCCAGGCTATTGTACTTACTGTTGCCGTGAACTTAGGTGTGCCTGTTTTGATTGAACATTTTGTGTTCTTGGGAGAAATCCCAAGAAGAAGGATTTCTGGCACATACGACAGCTCTATTTTTGATTTCTTTTTTTCTTTCTTTCTTTCTTCCTTCCTTCCTTCCTTCCTTCCTTCCTTCCTTCCTTCCTTTCTTTCTTTCTTTCTTTCTTTCTTTTTTTATTGGCTTTTGTGGTCACACCCGGCGATGCACAGGGGTTACTCCTGGCTCATGCACTCAGGAATTACTCCTGGCGGTGCTCAGGGGACCATATGGGATTCTGGGAATCCAACCCGGGTCAGCCGCGTGCAAGGCGAATGTCCTACCTGCTGAGCTATCGCTCCAGTCCCCTCTACTTTTGATTTCTTGAGAAATCTCCATACTGTTTTCCATAGAGGCTGAATCAGATGATATACCCACCAGCAGTGAATGAAGGTTTCTGTTTTCTTTTTCTTTTTCACTGCATCCCTGCCAATACAGGTTGTTTTCAGACTTTTTGATATATGATATTCTCTCTGGTGTGAGGTAGTTTCTCATTATTATGATTTGCATTTCCTCAATTATCAGTGTTGGTAAACTCTATTTCATATGCCTCTTGGCTGTCCTTATGCCTTCTTCAGGGAAGTGTCTGAGATCTTCCTGCCCCAATTTAATTGAATTTTTAAATTAATTTAAAATTTTTATTTTCCCCTTACACTTTATATAGACACTATGGTTTAAGAAGTTCTAAAAATATGGAACGTTTCACGAATTTGTGTGTCTTCCCTGTGCAGCGGCCATGCTAATCTCTGTATTGTTCCAGTTTTAATAGCATGTGCTGCACAAGCGAGCACTCTCCCCAATTTTTAAAATGGATTTATTGGTTTTCTTGTTGTTGAGCTTTGTGAATTTAGCACAGCGGTAGGGCCTTGCATGTGGCGGGCCCGGCCGACCCAGGTTCGATTCCTCTGCCCCCCTCAGAGAGCCTGGCAAGCTACCGAGAGTATCTCGCCCGCATGGCAAAGCCTGGTAAGCTACCTGTGACGTATTCGATATGCCAAACACAGTAACAGTCTCACAATGGAAATGTTACTGGACTCGCTCGAGCAAATCAATGAACAACGGGAGGACAGTGCGACGGTGCTATCTTAGATATTAGACCTTTATCTGTTGTATGGCATGCAAATATTTTCGCCCGTGTGTTCTTATTTTAGCTTGAATTTCTTTCACTGTGTAAAAAGTTTTCTGTTTGATGTAGTTTACTTAGTTTGTTTTCATTTTTTTTAATCTTTGTCAATGGAGTCAAATCATTGGAGACAGCTCTGAGCTTCATATGATATAATATTTTAGGTCAGTGTGTTCCAGAACATGGAGAATTTAGAAAAGGCAAGATTTACTGTGTTTAAGGCAAAGCTTACCAATTTGTTGACTATTTTATGTTATGTAATTATCTAAAATTATAGGGGCTACCTTGTTTAAATGTCATGGGATTTCCCTGGATAAGTGTTGTTTGAGCCAGTATTGATTAAAGCTTTCAAGATTTGTCATTTGATGGATTTCAGCATTTATTTGAAGTTAATCTAAAACCTATGCTGTTGGGGTACAAAGCCAGCATTTTGTTTATGAAATTATTTCAATAATTTAATGACTATTTTAATAATAATTAAAACAATCTTATTGTTTTTGATTTCCAACTTCAAATTGTGAATTTCTTTTTCATTTTTTCCTTTCTCCCTATATCCAGCTTTGTTTATTTCTTCATTTTTTTTTTTTTTAGTTTCAGTGATTAGTGAGTATGCTTCTGGTAGAGGGGGTTCTCTTTTGTTCTGAGGGGTCGCTCCTGGCGATGCTCAGGGGACCGTACGTGGATTCTGGGATTGACACAGAGTCTGCTGCTAGCAAGGCAGGCGTCCGACCTGCTGTCCTCTCTCCAGGCCCCTCTACTCTTTTGTATTTACAAATTTCCTTTCCCCGAAAGCCTCAAATTAATTATAATTAGGATTATGTGGTTTCCCCTGGTGACCGGTTACTTCATAGAGTTTGAGAACTGCGAGCTTCAAATGCCCTTTAATTACACCTTCGCTGTGTCTTGCAGATCCATGGATGCTTTTCCATGTAATCCTCAGGATCAAGATTTTAGATCAAGCAGAGACTTAGGGTCTGAAGGAACAGCTCAGAGGGTTGGTGCACATGCCTGGCACGTGGAAGCCCTTACTTTTTAAATTTAATTTTATTTTTTTGAATCACCGTGAGATAGTTACAAGCTTTCATGTTTGGGTTACAATCACACTATGATCAAACACCCATCCCTCCACTAGTGCACATTTCTCACCACCTATATCCCCAGTAAACCCCCCCTTTTCCACCCTCCCCCTCCCTCCATGGAAGACAATATTCTCCATACTCTCTCTCTACTTTTGGGCATTATGGTTCGCAATACAGATACTGAGAGATTATCATGTTTGGTTCTTTTTCCACTTTCGGCACACATCTCCCGTCCCAACCGATTCCTCCAACCATCATTTTCTTTGTGATCCCTTCTCTATTCCAGCTGCCTTTTCCCCTCCGCTCAAGAGGCAGGCTTCCAGCTATGGAGAATCTTCCCGGCCCTTGTATCTAGTGTTTTTGGGTGTCAGTCTCATGTTATGTTATTTTATATTCCACAAATGAGAGCGGTTATTCTATGTCTGTTCCTCTCTTTCTGACTCATTTCACTTAGCATGATACTCTCCATGTTTGTCCACTTATAAGCAAATTTCATATCTTCATCTTTTCTAACAGCTGCATAGTACTCCACTGTGTAGACGTACCGAAGTTTCTTTAACCAGTCTTCTGTTCTAGGGCACTTGGGTTGTTTCCAGATTTTGGCTATTGTGAATAGTGCTGCAACAAACATTTAGGTACAAATGTCATTTCGACTGTGGGAAGCCCTGACTTTTAGCCCCATTACTGAGTGGTGCCCCAGGCACTTCCAGCCCCTAGCACTGTGGTACCAGCTGAAAGGTGAAACTCTCTGGGAGGGGTCCCTAGTCCCCTGAGCCGGCTTGTGGGTCCCCTCTCTCTAGAAACACCCTCACACCGAGGCATAGGCAGCAGCCATGGAGGTTTTTAAGGATCCTGATGTGCTCTGTGCTGTTTATCTTCTTTTTCTTTTTTGAAATATATTTCTTTTCCTTTTTGTTTGTTTTTCATTTTTTGTTGATTCACTCTGAGATAGACCCTTACGAAGCTATTCATGATTAGGTGTCAGTCACACAGTGTTCCAACACCCTTCCCTCCACCAGTGTACATTCCCCAGCACCAGTGTCCCCAGGTTCCCTCCCATCACCCCCCCCCCCCAACCCCCAGCCTGCCACTATGCCAGGTACTTGTCTTCTCTCTCTCTCTGTCTCTCTCTGTCTCTGCTTCTGTTTCTGCCTGCCTGCCTGTCTCTCTCTCTCCTTTTGGGCATTGTGGTTTGCATTACAGACACTGAAAGGTTATCATGTATGTTCCTTTACCTACTTTCTTGTCTGGCATGATCATTTCCAACTATTCTTGTCATACTGGTCCCTTCTCTACCTTACTACCCTCCGCCTCCCACACTTGCGAGAGATTCCAACCATTGAGTCTTTTCCTTTTCATTCTTTTCTTTTCTGTTTTCTTCTGGGGCCATGCTGGCAATGCTGCTCATGACTTACTCCTGGCTCAGTGCTCATGGGTCACTTCTTTTTTTAAATTTTTTTTTAAGTTGAATCTCCGTGAGATGTTCTGTGCTGTTTAATGACTGCACCGCATGTGTACACATGCACCTCTCCCAGCACGCCCCTTTCTCTTTTAAACTCCATCGTGACTTCTTTCGTGAACTTGGTCTGAACCTTGCAGAGGGTATATAATCTTTCCCCCAAGCGCGCTATAGACTGGGGAATCAATGCCTGGCTGGGATATGAGTTATCTATTTAAATTCACTCTCTGTAATCCATCATAATCTATTTGTCAGTTTCTCTACCAATGTGCAGTCAGGTTGTTTACACTTTTTATTTTTTTAATTTTTACTTTTTGAGTTACACCCGGCGATGCTCAGGGATTACTCCTGGCTCTGCACTCAGGAATCACTCTTGGCGGTGCTCAGGGATCCATATGGGATGCTGGGAATCGAACCCGGGTCGACCACATGCAAGGCCAACGCCCAACCCGCTGTGCTATAGCTCCAGCCCCTGTTTACACTTTCTTAGCCTTATAAACTTGCTTGCCTCCTGTGTGCACATCAAGTTAGATCCCACCAGGAATTGAAATTATTCTCCAAAGAGGCTGAACCAATTGACACTCCCAGTGCATCTTTATTTTTAAAATGTTAGTTTTGGTAAGATGGTAATAATGTTAATGTTGGTATTGATGCACAACATTACTTTAGCCCACCACCGCCAAAGTGTACCAGATGTTCCTCCACTGTTCTTTTTCACCTCTACTCTCTCTCTTCTGCTCTCCTAGCCCTCCCCCCAGTTTTTTGATAATTTGAACTTTGTGATCTGAAGCCAAGGGTTTGTCCTCTTTTGATACTGTATATATGTATGTAGTTTTTGTTATTTTGTTATTCTTTTTTTGGGGGGGTGCTTTTTGGGTCACATCTGGTGATGCTCAGGGATTACTCCTAGCTCTGCACTCAGAAATTACTCCTGGCAGTGCTCTACGGACCTTATGGGGTTCCAGGAATCAAACCTGGGTTGATTAAGTGCAAGGCAAACTCCCTGTCCACTGTACTATTGCTGCGGCCTATTTTTTTTTTTTATAATTTATTTCTTTATTGAATCACTGTGGGAAAAGCCACAGAGCTCCCGGGCCTAGGTCTCAGTCATGCAAACATCAAACACACTTCCCTTCACCAACACTCATCTTTTTTTTTCCCTTTATTTTATTTTATTTTTTTTAAAGTTGTAGATTTACAATTTTTTGTGCTTTGGTTTCAATTATACAATGATCAGATACCCATCCCTCCACCAGTGCCCATTTTCCACCACCATGGATAATATCCCTCCCACCCCCATCCCCCCCATCCCCCCTGTCTCTGTGGCAGGGCAATCCCCTGTGTTCTCTCTTTCCTTTTGGGTGTTGTGGTCTGCAAAAGAGGCATTGAGTGGCAAACATGTTCAGTCCATAGTCTACTTTCGACATGCATCTCCCCTCCTGGGAGGATCCTCCAAACATACTTTATTTGGTGCTCCCTTCTCTATCTGAACTGCCCTTTCCTCTAGGATACCTGGCTGGCCTCTAAGTTATGGAATAATCCTCCTGGTGCTGATCTCAGCTATTCTTGGGTATTAATCTCATATTTTGTTACTTTATATCCCCCAGATGAATGCAATCTTTCTATGTCTGTCCCTCTCTTTCTGACTCATTTCGCTTAGCATGATACTTTCCATATTGTACCACTTGTATGTAAATTTCATGACTTCATCTTTTCTAAGAGCTACATAGTACTCCATTGTGTAGATGTACCAAAGTTTCTTTAACCAGTCATCTGTTCTTGGGCATTCAGGTTTCTTCCAGTTTCTGGCTATTGTAAAGAGTGCTGCAATGAACAAACAAGTGCAGATGTCACTTCGACTATACATTTTTGCCTCTCTGGGATATATTCCCAGGAGTGGTATTGCTGGGTCAAATGGGAGCTCAATTTCTAATTTTTTGAGAATCGTCCATACTGTTTTCCAGAAGGGCTGAACCAGTGGACATTCCCACCAACAGTGAAGGAGTGTCCCTTTCTCGCCACATCCACGTGCGGCCTATTTTTATATTATTTTATCCCTCTATCTACCATGGAGCTAAGGACTTTGTTTTATTCACTATTTTTTTTTAATCACTAGTCCCAATCGAACTATGTAACACATTGTGGTAGGAAATGTTGATAGTCTATATAAATTTAAGAACTGTAGAAACACAACCATTATTTTCTAAACGTTTGAGCATTGTCTGTGGAAAGTTAATTTACACTTCCCCCCAAATGAGATTTTCTTGATAAATTATTAAAATTGTTTCATACTTGTTTCCAGGTGTTAAGTAAAGGAGATTCGAGCCTTACCACCGAACCACAGGAAGAGTTAGAGGAAACTCCTAGTCCAGTTGTGGATGAGAATATTGTGACAGCCAAAAAACAGGGGCCAAATTTCCATAACTGGAGTAGTGACTGGAGCTTTTGGGTAATATTTTTATTTCTTATATCTGTGTTTTAACTCTTAATACAGTTTCTTTAATTATATAGCAATTCATGTGATATAAGATGATATAAGAATATAAGATTTTTTTTTTCTTATTAGCTTTTAGTTTTGCACCTACCCCCCATTTTTTTAAGTTTAGTTTTTGTCTGTTGTCCCAAAGACATTTCTGACTGTGCTCACCTGTGGCCACTAGAGGGCGCTATTGTCTGGTTTTGATAGTGTGGAATGAACCTGTTCAAACTCCCTGGGAGAAAACTATCAGAAAATCGGATTCCTTTTAATTGTTGTTCACTGTGTTGGCACAAGATTAACATTAAGCAGAAAGCGTATTTTAAGTGTTGCTGAAAGACCAGCTACTTTACGTCATTTTGATTTAAGGAAGTAGTTCTTGCACCTGAAAGATGTTTAGCAAGGTTTGACCTGAAGCATATAATGATTACATGGTAGTTTTTGTTTTTCACTGTTCTGGGAAAAAATGAGACTTAATCAGCTTTAGGTAGGTGGGAGGTTTTAATTTAGGAGTTTCATATTATGTTGCCCTGTGCTCACTGGTTACATAATCTGTCTAAGCATCAGGTTCCCCTGTAAATTCAGACAGCTGCTGGGCCCGTGGTCTTTTTGTAAGAATAGTCACTGTCACTGTCCTCCCATTGTTCATCAATTTGCTCGAGCGGGCCCAATAACATTGTGAGACGTGTTACTGTGTTTGGCATATCGAATACGTCACGGGTAGCTATAAGAATAGTATTTCTGTTATTGCACGAATTTTAACATTTATTCTATAGTAAAGGGCTAACTTAAAATAAAGCTATTCTCTATTACGAGTTCTTTGATAGAATTCAGTATAATGTAACATAAGTAAGGTTTATAGAACTTGTAAGGCATATATAATTAAAATATTTATTAGGAAGTTGTTTTCTTAAAGACCTGGTGTTTTTTTTTTCTATTTTGGGTCACACCTTGCGATGCTCAGGGCTCCTGGCTCTGTACTCAGGAATCACTCCTGGCGATGCTCGAGGGACCATATGGGATGCTGGGAATCGAACCCGGGTTGGCCACGTGCAAGGCAAACGTCCTACCTGTTGTACTACCGCTCCAGTCCCGGTAGCAAAATTTCTTGCAATAAAACTTACTTATTTTTGTTTATGGGGCCACATCCAGTGACCTTTCAGGAGATTCTCCTGGCAAAGTGCTCAGGGTTGTTCTTATTGTTTGTTTGGAGGACCATGTGGTACAAAGGATTGGACCTGGGACTCAGGCATGCAAAGCGTGTGCGTTAGCCCTTTGAGCTATCTTTCTGGCCCTGCTCTGGGACTTTTACAGCTTCCGTCATAGATAGGAAGTATTTTAACAGCTCCAGAGGCAATCTACAGGGCTAAGAATTAATCAACAAATTTGGCACAAGTAATTAAAAGGATAAATGGAGAAAAGGAAAAAACAAGGAGGGGCTGGAGTGATAGTACAGCGGGTAGGGTGTTTGCCTTGCACGTGGCCGACCCACGTTTGACTCCCAGCATCCCATATGGCCTCCTGAGCATCACCAGGAGTAATTTCTGAGTGCATGAGCCAGGAGTGACCCCTGTGCATTTGGCAGGTGTGACCCAAAAGCAAAAAAATAAAAAAAGGAATTAACAAGGAAATGAGAATTAGAAATAGGAGGCTGACCTGGTTCTACACTGGCCCTTACCTGGTTTGTTCCCTGACGTCCACCAGAAATGACCCCTGAGCACAGTGGCAAGCACAAGTCTTGAGCCCTCCAGGTGTGGCCAAAACCAAACAACAACTAAAGGAAGAAATCAGAGGCTGGGCCAAGGAGACGGTTCAATGGCTGAAGCACACGGTTTGCTTTCAAGAGCCCCTATTTGGTCCCCCCATAGCACCGCTGGGACTTATTCCTCGGCTGAGCTGGGAGTAGACCTCAAGCACCTCTGGGTGTGGTCCAGAACCAAATAAATAAATACATAGGAGTCAAGATGAAAAACAACGAGGTCTGTGTTTCAGTTTTGCTTCTCCAAGCGCAGTCTGTGGGGCTGGCAGGCTCAGCCTCACCGGTCAGCGGGTCGCAAGTGCAGACTCCTGCGTCCAGCTCCGCAGGCTGGCTGCCCCTGTCTCCGTTTTCGCAGGCTGGCCACGTGACTCGCGTGCACAATGAAGTCTGAGAAATATGGGCTTGGATAGTGGAAGGTCCTTGTTGGCTCAGGTTAGGTCGTGCCGATTGCAAATACTTTCTGTTTTTTGTTCTTATTTTTTAACGAATCACTGTCACATAACAGTTACAGACTTACAAACTTCTTGTGATTAGTTTCAGCTATACCATGATCGGTGATCGAGCACCCATCCCTCCACCAGTGCCCACTCTCTGCCACCAATGTTCCCAGTATCCCTCCCGCCACCCCCACCTCACCACCCCTCCCTCTGTGCCAGACACATCCCCTCTTACTCTCTTTCTCTTTTTGGGTGTTATAGTTTGGTTCCAAATACTTGGTATTGCAAAAATTTTACGTGAGTTGACATCGAAAAGACATGAAGACAAAACAACATCTCAGACGTTTTAGACTCTTGCGGAGGAACAATTAGAACTCAGAATCAAAGAAAAGCCAATAATACCCGAAAAAACAACATTAATGTTCACGTGGGCCTATCTTGTAATAAGATCATTCTTCAAGTCTTCTTTTGTAGTTTTTTTTTTTTCCCCTCAAAAAAGAAAATTTATTAGGGTTGAGTATAAAGTAAATTACTATTTACTAGAAGTAATCTGGGGGTGGAAATCACCTTCTCTTATATTTAGGAATACTCAGTGTTTATTATCTCATATAGTTTTCTTAATCCTGGTGTGAGGTTATATATCTGCTTATTTTTTTTTGAATGAACTTTGGGTTTAGGTTTTATAAGTCTCATTAGGTTAGTTCCCATATTTTTGTTGAACAGAATGTTGTAAAGATGGGGATTACTTAGTAAAAGCACATAGGTATTCGCAAGAAATGATAATGGAAGTATAAAAAATGTATGGCAACCTGGACTCTTTAAGGGAGGGGGGGCAGAGGTCTATGCAGCTGAGCTGACGTTAGTACAGTACTGTAAATATGTGGGAGAAATGATGATTAGGCGGGGGCCCGAGTGAGAGTACAGTGTGTAGGGCATTTGCCGTTCACAGGGTAGACTTTGGTTTGATCCCCGGCAACCCATATGTTCTCCCAAGCACGGATAGGAGTGATTCCTGATTGCAGAGCCAGGGGTAACCCCTGAGCATGCTGGGTGTGACCCAAAGAGCCAAAAAAGAAAAAGAAAGAAATGACGTTTAAGTTGTCTGTTAGGAGAAAGTGCGAGGGCCAGAGAAATAATACAGGAGGTAGGACATTTGCCTTGCATGTGGCAGACCTGGGCTTCATCACTGGCATCCCAGATAGTCCCCTGAGCCCTCCAAGAATCGCCCTGAGGGCAGAGTCAGGGGTAACCCCTTAACATCACTGGGTGTGATTGTAAAACAAAAACCAAACAGTGTAAGTTATCTGTCAGTTGTAAAAACTTTAACACACTTTTTGTTTTTGGGCCACATAGGCATTGCTCGGGGCTTACTCCTGGCTCTGTGCTCAGGGAATAACTCTTGGTAGGGCTCAGGGCACCATATGGGGTGTTGGGGATTGAACCCAGTCACCTGCATCTCGCCCACTGTGCTTTCTCTCCAGTCTTGGAGCACGTTTTCTCAACATGAACCAGGAGACAGCTCAAAGAGCTAGAGTACGCCTCGTATATGCATCCCCCCACCCCCAGCACTGCCCTGGTGGACCTGGTGCTGCCGAGCTGAAGCAGGATTGCATCACCACCCGCATTGAACTGCCCTGAATCTCACTGGGAAGGGCCCTGAGCATTGCTTGGGAACCCCCCATCACCACCACCACCCCCAAATTGTCTGACACAAAAAGAATTTGAAAAGTGTTGGATAAGACCTATTTAAGTTATCAAAAAATATATTTTGATGCTTTCCCACTAATGGAAAAAAAAACCGTGAAAACAAATGAATATGAGAAAGTGAGTCAAAATTTATCAAAGGTTATTATTTATTTATTTTGGTATTGGGGCCACATCTAGCAGTGTTCAGGGGCTACTTTTTGCTCAGTGGGGCATTACGCAGTGCTAGGGACCTCCCTCTTGCATGCAGTGTTCTTTTCAGTCCTTTGAGCTACGTCTCTGGCCCCTAATGGTTATTTTTCATGGGGGGCTGCTTCTCCTTTAGACTTGATCCTTTTAATCTTGTGTTGATTAACAGATTGGTTAAGTGTCTTCCTTACTATAGAACTTTAAAGAGATTGTTAAAAGAGATATGCTTCATTATGTTATCCAGATGAATGCAATCTTTCTATGTCTGTCCCTCTCTTTCTGACTCATTTTGCTTAATATGATACTTTCCATGTAGTATCACTTATATGTAAATTTTATGACTTCATCTTTTCTAACAGCTACATAGTACTCTATTCTGTAGATGTACCAAAATAGGAGACTAACACCCAAGAGTGGCCGAGATTAGTACCAGGAGTTATGCTCCATGGCTTGGAGGCCAGCCACACATGCTAGGGGAAAAGGCAGCTCAGATAGAGAAGGGAGCACCAAATAAAGGGTATTGGGAGGATCCTCCCAGGATGGGAGAAGCATGTTGACACTAGACTATAGACCAAACATGATTGCCACTCAATGCCTCTTTTGCAGACCATAACACCCAAAAGGAGAGAGAGAACAAAAGGGAATACCTTGCCACAAAGGCAGGGTGGGATGAGGGGGTTGGGGGGTGGGAGGGATACTGGGACCCGTGGTGGTGGAAAATGGGCACTGGTGGAGGGATGGGTGTTTGCTCATTGTACAATTGAAACCCAGGCACAAAAATCTGTAGATCTACAACTGTACCTCATGGTGTTTCACTAACAAATCACTTAATCACTTAATCACTTAACTTCCCATTAGTCGTCAATTTGCTCGAGTGGGCGCCAGTAACGTCTCCATTTTTCCCTGTCGCGTGCTAGTGTAGCCCAATGGCATCTGTTCACGCTGGGAACATGAAGAGTCTCAAACCGATCGTTCATGATCTGGATGAAGAAGTCTGACCATCTGGTAGGTGGGCGGCCACGCAGTCTTTTGACATCCCGTGGAATCCAGTCAGTAACAGCTCTAGTCCAGCGGTCGTCTTTAAATCTCATGACGTGACCAGCCCATCTGATTTTCGACACCTTGGCAAATGAGACAGCGTCCCTGATCCTTGATCGTCGACGGATGTCAGAACTCCGGATTCGTTCTCTCATTTGAGTGAAACGTGATATTCCAAGCATAGCTCTTTCTATTCTTCTTTGGGAGACCTGAATAGCGTTCTCATCTTGTTTGCGTAGGGCCCAGGTCTCTGAGGCATATGTTAATGCAGGAAGAACAGTGGAATCAAAGAGATGTGCCCGGAGCCGGAGGTTCTTCGTCCTCTTAGCTATTTCTTCGACGTTCTTGAAGGCGTTCCAAGCCGCTCTCTTCCTCCTGCGCAGCTCGGGTGCCAGGTCATTTGTCATGTTGACCTCTCGACCTAGGTACACATAGCTGTTGCATTCGGAGATGGTCGTTCCGTTGAGAGCGAATGGGGCGTCAGGAACGAGGCTGTTTCTCATAAACATTGTCTTTGTAAGATTCAGCTGTAGTCCTACCTTTCCACACTCACGGTCAAAGTCGGCCAGCATTTGTGCCGCTTGGCTGATGTTTGGTGTTATTAAAACAATGTCACCAGCAAAGCGGAGGTAGGGTGATTAGAGGTCGCCCCAAAAGCCTCTTCACTAACAAAAACTAAAAAAAAAAAATGTAAGTGATGAAGAATGGGCACTGGTGGAGGGATGGGTACTGGATCATTGTATAACTGAAAGCCAAGCACAAAAATTTGTAAGTCTACAACTGTACCTCATGGTGTTTCACTAATAAAAATTTTAAAAAAAGAGGTGTGCTTAAATCACAAGGAGCAGAGAGTGAGGTTAAGAGCTGCTGATTGTTACAATTTCAATCCTGTAATATAAATATAGTAATTTTAATTTTTTTGGGGGGGCACACCCAGCTGTGTTCAGGGCTTACTCATGGCTCTGTGCCCAGTGGCAGTGACCTCCTCTTGGTGGAGCTCAGGCGACCCTCTGAGGTGTCCGGGATCAACCCTGGGTCAGTTGCATGGCAAGCACTTTATCTGCTGTACTACATCCTGGCCCCTGGAAATACTGTTTTTTTTTTTTTAATTTTATTTGTGTTGGAGGCACACCCAGCAATGCTCAGGGTATTCCCGTACTCAGGAGTGAGGCCTGACGGTGCTGAGGAGTGAGTGCGCAGGGGACACCATGTTAAGTGCTGGGGATCCCAGCAGGGTTACTGGCTTGTGCAAAGCAAGTGCGCTTCTTTCCTCCTGCCTCTCTATCTAGCCTGAAACAGTTTTTTTTTTTCTTTTTGAGTCTCACCCGGCGATGCACAGGTTACTCCTGGCTTTGCACTCAGTAATTACTCCTGGCGGTGCTCAGGGGACTATATGGGATGCTGGGAATCGAACCCGGGTCAGCTGCATGCAAGGCAAATGCCCTACCTGCTCTACTATCACTCCAGCCCGCCTGAAACAGTTTTAATATTCATTCAAATCCTAATGTAATGGTAAGAATTAAATGAAATTTAGAAAGAAATTTTAAAATAAATTTAATATTACACGAGGTTTTTAAATATCTTTTTGCTTTTTTGACTTTAGTAAAAATACTTTGCAAAAGAAAAAGCCCCAAAGAAATATATACATCCATATATCTACCGCTATAGGTAATGTAATAACTTAAATACTTGTTTTAACAGGAATTATTTAGATTTGAAGTTTTCTAGATTATACTCAAGTTCTTCTAATTGTACATAAAATCAGAAGCTTTGATTCTGTACTTTATCATTGACTTTGACATAATCAAAGTTATATTATTAATGGGTAAGTTTTTCCTAGTCATATATGGGGATGAAATCTGCCCCACGTGATTTATTTTAGAAAGTTCTCTTGATTTATACTTATATAAAGAGAATTAATTATGTTGAACTAAATTTTTTGTTTTTGGGCCACACCTGGCGACGCTCGGGGTTACTCCTGATTTTGCACTCAGGATTTACTCCTGGTAGTGCTTGGGGACTGTATGGCATGCCAGGGATGAAACCCCGGTCAGTCACACGCAAGACAAGCACCTTACTCGCTGTACTACCTCTCCAGCCCCCCACAAAAATGTTTTATATGCAGCGTAATTAATTGCTACATTATACCATAAGCTGACAACTTCAGAGATTTTCGGTAATTTTATGTTGTTCTCTCCAACATACATGTGTATATTCAGGCTAGAAGGACATTACAGATTTTCACTTTGACAATTGATAAAAAAGAAAATTCTTCCAATTCCTGTTGGATTTAAATAAATAAAGTAATTTTAAGCAGAGATATCATGTGGAACAAAAAACTGGATCTCTTTGAATGCTTTCAAATTTAATTATAAGGAATAAGCTATTATTTCTGGCAGTACGGGGAGAGAGAGAGACCTATTTAGTTAGAGAGTACCTATAGAAATGATGGATGAAACCTTACAAATGGTTTTTAAAAATGCTTGAGTGGGCTCACAAAATAGCAAGGGGGAAAAAAACCTAAGGACTGAAAAAGAAGAGAGAACTGATTACCAGAGCCATAAGCACACGAGCCAACGTGGTGTCGGCCCAGAGGAGTTTATTAGTCTCAGTAACTGCAGCTCTAATTGCCACTCTGGGGTGAGCGATGGTGCTTTGGACATGTACAAATTGGAGCCGAAAACTCTTTGTAAAGTCATGACCCTGAAAGAACGAAAAGTAAGATTCGGAAAAGAAAGAACAACCCCATTTTTATTTTGGTCTTTGGGTCCGACCTGGTGGTGCTGGGGGCTACTCCCAGCTTGTGGGTGGGGTGTTGCTCTGGAGGCCATTGGTATAGAAGACAGAGCTGGGCCTCACACGTGCTCATCATGGCATGCACTGCAGCTTTTGAGCTGTCTCTGTCCCGCACGGCAGAGTCTGGCCAGCTCCCCGTGACGTATTCGATATGCCAGACACAGTAACAACAAAAGTCTCCAATGGAGACGTCACCTTTGTTTTGTGTGTGTTTGTGTTGGCGGTGGGGTATTGATGATTGCAGATAAAGTAGAGGGGTCAGACTTTTGCCCTACGTGCAACTGACCCTGGTTCAATCCCTGGCACCATCTGTGGTTTCTTGGGCACCTCAAAGGGTCATTCTTGAGCACAGAGCCAGGACTTGGCCCTGTATGTGTGTTCATCCAAATCCTGTTTGATGGGGCGGGGTGTCCCAAGTGGTACCCAGGGGCCACTAACAGTAATTCTTGACCTACCAGATTGGTGGTTCAGTTCAAGGACTCAGTTCCAGTATTGCTGGCAGTTACCAGGCTACCCCAGCAGTGCTGAAGGGTTCCCTGGGATGCTCAGAGGGTCTTCAGGCATGGGGAGTCAAACCAAGGTTGCCTGCATGCAGGGCTTACCCTCTAAGCATTGTCTTAGAATACTGTCTCTCCCCCATGCCCCACCCCAATAAAGACTTAAGCCTTTTTGGTTTATTCTTTTTTGTTGTTGTTGTTTTGTTTTTCCACACTACCTTTGGAAGCCATGTATTTTTTTTTGTTTTGTTTTGTTTTTTTGGGTCACACCCAGTGATGCACAAGGGTTATTCCTGGCTTTGCATTCAGGAATTACCCCTGGCGGTGCTCAGGGGACCATATGGGATGCTGGGAATCGAACCCGGGTCGGCCACATGCAAGGCAAATGCCCTACCAGCTGTGCAATCGCCCTAGCCCCTCCTTCTCCTCCTCCTCCTCCTCCTCCTCCTCCTCCTCTTCCTCCTCCTCCTCCTCCTTCTCCTCCTCCTCCTCCTCCTCCTCGTCCTCCTTCTTCCTTTTTTTTTTAAATTAAATCACCGTGAGCTCCCTATGGTGAGATTGAGCAAGGTGAGACCTGAGAATTGCCCATTGGATTTACAAGTTGGAGATGCTATTGATAAAGTACAATTGGGGGTAAAATCTTATGGTAGTATTAGGGTTATTATCCAAACTTTCTTTGTAAAGTTTGACTCCAAAATATTATAGAGTCAAAAGAAGAAAATTTGTGTTTGAATAAAAATATCATGATCACGATTATCCTGTTGTTCGTCGATTGCCTCGAGCAGGCACCAGTAACGTCTCCTTCATCCTTTAGCCCTGAGATTTTAAAAAGTGCCATATTCAAGGCTCTTTCAGTGTTAGGAGAAGGAGACCCATCATTGTTACTGGTATTTGGCAATATTGGGTACGCCACGGGGAGTTTGCCAGACTCTGCCGTGTGGGCAGGTTACATTCGGTAGCCTGCCAGGTTGTCCAAGCAAGAATGAGATAATGAGATAATAATGAGATAATAAGCTTCCAGGAGCTGGGTTTTATAGTCTCTGGGTCTTGGCTGTTGATGGGATTACACAGCACGGGGGGGGGGGGGGGGGGGCTGTTGGTGGGTGTGATCCCTGCCTACTGGAAGATGGAGGATCTGGGTGGAGGATGCTCAGCCCCGATCCGAGCAGGCTTGGAGATCTCAGCCCTGGGACCCACATGCCGGTACCGTCATGCATGTGGAGAGTGGTCTCAGCATGGTTGTGGCTGGTTCTGGAGGTCTTCAGCTGCCGGAGCTCTGCTTGGGGCGGGGAGGGAAACTCAACCCGCCCCGAGTTATAGAAAAGATAGAAAATAACTAAAATAGTAATAGGATAAATATAAATATTAATGGGAAAGTCTTTTGAACAACTAGTGTTGGGGCAACTATATATCCAAATGAATAAATCTAATCTCTCCTTCACATGACATCAAAAGATAAAGTGCATTATATAAGAGATAAAATTGTATAAGACTCCTAGAAGAAAATATAGATTTAAATCTTCTTGATCTTTGCATTAGACAATATTTTATTAGATATTACACCAAAAACTCTAATGGTAAATAAAATAAAAATATATGAAAGTTATACCTTATCAGTAAATCTGACCCCTGAACAACATGGGAATTAAAGGCATCTTCCACTTGCGGAGTTGAAAATGCACATTTAACTTATAGTTGACTGTGCGTATTTATGGATACTACAATCATTGATTCAAATAACTGACATCAGTAGGATGGTTAAAACCATGAATGCAAAAACCTGAGGACAGAAAACAAATTCATATGTGAGTGGACTTGCAGGTCAAACATGCTGTTCAAAGGTCAGCTGTAAAAGCTTTTGTATTTCAACCAGTTCATGGAGAAAATGAAAAGTCAACTTACTTAATGAGAATATGTTTGCCAGTTAAGTACTGATAAGAGACTTGTGCTTATAAAAGGAAATATATTTATAGCTTAGCAAAAAAAGACAGTCCAATCAAAATGGTCAGGCTATGATTCTAATGATTGCACATTTCTCCAGAGATAAACCAGTGGTCTGTAAGCATCAATGATCATCAGGTATGGTCAAATGATCAAATCAAAATTACAGTTGATTTCTGTCTTCTACCCTCTAGGATGACCATACAGATAATAGACATCAGGTCTGAAAAAACTCCTTTTTGATTATGGGGCCATACCTGACATCGCTCAGGGCTTACTCCTGGATCTGTACTCAGGGATCACTCCTGGCAGACTTGGGAGACGATATGGGGTGCCAGGGATCAAACTCAGGCCAGTGGCATGCAAGGCAAGTGCCCTGCCCATTATACTGTCTCTCTGGCCTCACCAGTTCTATCCTTGTTACCACAGAAGACATTCTACTACTTATTGTCTACTAACTCTGGATTTATTTAGTAAATTCAGAAAACTTAAATAATCATTAATTTTGTTCATCAGTGCTGTTGTTTTTGTTTTGTTCATGATGGATATCTGCTTTCTCATACTCCTGAAATAAGTGCAGCCAAGCAATCACTTCTGTCAGTGAAATATTAAAAAAAAAAAAAGATGCATGACGTCACCACGTGGAAGCCCATAGAATTAGTACATAGTTTACCATAGTCCCAGATGGGGCAGCCTTTATTAGCATATGTCCCAGAGTTAGGACATAGTGTTGCCAATCATTTTGCCAACTCATAATTTACATGTATATATGAGTAAGAAATAAACCATTGTTTTTGTTAACGCTTGGTGATTGCTTATTACCATAGTATAATTTTGTCTTTTATGATGTGCCAAGTTAATTTATCCTTAATTTTTCATAATGTCTTCTTCCAGTCTGTTATCAGAACTCATTTTTAAAATGTGCCTGTCAGGTTATAGAGTATGGCACAGACATTGAGCCATTGAGAGTATCTCGATCATTTTGATTAGCTGGATGTCAGACATTAGAATTTGGGGATTGTGAGATGCAGATTTATAGAGTCTTATTATGTTTCCATGTGTAAATATGTTCCCCAAAGTGTTGTAATCATTAGGAATAAAAAGATTTTTTTTTCTTTTTGGGTCACACCGGCAATGCTCAAGGGTTACTCCTGGCTCTGCACTCAGGAATTATTCCTGGCGGTGCTCAGGGGACTATATGAGATGCTGGGAATCGAACCTGGGTCAGCCGCATGCAAGGCAAATGCCCAACCCACTGTGCTATTACTCCAGCCCCAAGATTGTTATTTTTTTAAAATTTTTTTTTATTAGTGAAACACCATGAGGTACAGTTGTAGATTTACAATTTTTTGTGCTTGGGGTTGATTATACAATGATCAGATACCCATCCCTCCACCAGTGCCCATTTTCCACCACCATGGATAATATCCCCCCCACCCCCATCCCCCCATCCCCTCTGCCTCTGTGGCAGGGCAATCCCCTGTGTTCTCTCTCTCCTTTTGGGTGTTGTGGTCTGCAAAAGAGGCATTGAGTGGCAATCATGTTCAGTCCATAGTCTACTTTCAACATGCATTTCCCCTCCTGGGAGGATTCTCCAAACACCCTTTATTTGGTGTTCCCTTCTCTATCTGAGCTGCCCTTTCCTCTAGAATGCCCGACTGGCCACTAAGCTATGGAGTAATCCTCCTGGTGCTGATCTCAGCTATTCTTGGGTATTAATCTCATATTTTGTTACTTTATATCCCCCAGATGAATGCAATCTTTCTATGTCTATCCCTCTCTTTCTGACTCATTTCGCTTAGCATGATACTTTCCATGTTGTACCACTTGTATGTGAATTTCATGACTTCATCTTTTCTAAGAGCTACATAGTACTCCATTGTGTAGATGTACCAAAGTTTCTTTAACCAGTCATCTGTTCTTGGGCGTTCAGGTTTCTTCCAGTTTCTGGCTATTGTAAAGAGTGATGCAATGAACAAACAAGTGCAGATGTCACTATACATTTTTGCCTCTCTGGGATATATTCCCAGGAGTGGTATTGCTGGGTCAAATGGGAGCTCAATTTCTAATTTTTTGAAAATCATCCATACTGTTTTCCAGAAGGGCTGAACCAGTCGACATTCCCACCAACAGTGAAGGAGTGTCCCTTCCTCGCCACATCCGCGCCAGCATCGGTTGCTTTTGTTCTTTTGAATGTGGGCCAGTCTCTGAGGTGTGAGATGGTATCTCATTGTGGTTTTGATCTGCATCTCCCTGATGATTAATGATGTAGAGCATTTTCTCATGTGCTTTTTTGCCATTCGGATTTCTTCTTTGAGAAAGTTTCTGTTCATTTCATTGCCCCATTTTTGGATGGGGTTGGATGTTTTCTTCTTGTGGAGTTTAACCAGTATTTTGTATATCCTGGATATCAACCCCTTGTCAGATGTGTATTCGGCGAATATCCTTTCCCATTCTGTAGACTGTCTTTGTATTTTGGTCACTGTTTCTTTGGAGGTGCAGAAGCTTCTTAGTTTAAGATAGTCCCATTTATCTATCTCTGGTTTCACTTGCTCGGCCAGTGGCGTGGCATCTTTGAAGATACCATTAGCTTCAATGTCATGGAGGGTTTTGCCAACTTTGTCTTCAATGTACCTTATGGTTTCTGGTCTGATGTTGAGGTCTTTAATCCATTTTGATCTTACTTTTGTACACGGTGTTAGGCAGAGTTCTGAGCCCATTTTTTTGCATGTAGCCGTCCAGTGATGCCAGCACAGTTTGTTAAAGAGGCTTTCCTTACTCCACTTCACATTACTTGCACCTTTATCAAAGACTAGATAATCATATGATTGAGGGGAGATGTCAGTGTATTCAACCCTGTTCCATTGGTCTGCCGTTCTGCCTTTGTTCCAGTACCATGCTGTTTTAATTATTACTGCTTTGTAGTACAGTTTGAAGTTCGGGTGTTGATTCCTCCCATTTTCTTTTTCCCAAGAATTGCTTTAGCTATTCGTGGGGGCTTATTTTTCCATATAAATTTCAGGAGTGTTTGCTCCATTTCTTTGAAGAATGTCGTGGGTATCCTTATAGGGATTGCATTGAATTTATACAATGCTTTCAGTAGTATTGCCATTTTGACAATGTTAAGTCTCCCGACCCATGAGCAGGGGATATCTTTCCATTTCCTCAAGTCCTCTTTTATTTCCTGAAGTAGCGTTTTGTAGTTTTCTTTGTACAGGTCCTTTACTTCCTTAGTTAAGCTGATTCCTAAGTACTTGATTTTCTGGGGCACAATTGTGAACAGGATTGTTTTTTTCATGTTGCTTTCTTCTCTCTCACTGTTTGCATATAGGAAAGCCATGGACTTTTGGGTATTGATTTTATAGCCTGCAACTTTACTATACAAGTCTATGGTTTCTAGGAGTTTCTTGGTAGAGGTTTTAGGGTTCTCTAAGTATAGTATCATATCATCTACGAATAGTGAGAGCTTGATTTCTTCCTTTCCTACCTGAATGCCCTTAATATCTTTTTCTTGCCTAATCGCTATTGCAAGTACTTCCAGTACTATATTGAACAGCAGTGGAGAGAGTGGGCATCCTTGTCTCGTCCCTGATCTTAGAGGGAAGGCTCTCAGTTTTTCCCCATTGAGGATGATGCTTGCTGTAGGCTTGTGGTAGATGGCTTTAATTATGTTGAGGAAGGTCCCCTTTACACCCATTTTGGCTAGGGTTTTCATCATAAAGGGTGCTGGATCTTGTCAAATGCTTTCTCTGCATCTATTGATATAATCATATGCTTTTTATCTTTTCTTTTGTTGATATGATGGATTATGTTGATTGATTTCCGAATGTTGAACCATCCTTGCATCCCTGGGATGAATCCTACTTGGTCATGGTGTATGATCTTTTTGATGAGTAGTTGGATTCTATTTGCTAGTAGTTTGTTGAGGATCTTTGCATCTGTGTTCATCAGGGATATCGGCCTGTAATTCTCTTTCTTTGTGGTATCTCTGTCTGCTTTTGGTATCAGTGTGATATTTGCTTCGTAGAAACTGTTTGGAAGTGTTTTTGATATTTCAATTTCGTGGAAAAGCTTAAAGAGGATTGGGAGTAAGTCCTCTTTAAAGATTTGGAAGAATTCACTAGTGAATCCATCCGGACCAGGACTTTTGTGCTTGGGGAGACTTTTTATTACCATTTCAATTTCCTTGATGGTGATAGGTCTGTTCAGGTATTCCAGGTCTTCTTGGTTCAGCCTTGGGAGTCTGTAGGAGTCTAGGAATTTATCCATTTCCTCGAGGTTTTGATGTTCCGTGGCATACAGTTTCTCAAAGTACTCCCTGAGGATCCTTTGAATTTCTGTAGTTTCTGTTGTAATGACCCCCTTTTCATTTCTGATTCGGTTTATTAGGGTTTTCTCTCTCCCTTTCTTTGTGAGTTTTGCTAGAGGCTTATCAATCTTGTTAATTTTCTCGAAGAACCAGCTCTTGGTTTCATTGATCTTTCGGATTGTTTTTTGGGTTTCCATCTCGTTAATCTCTGCTCTGAGTTTTATTATTTCCTTTCTCCTGTTCGGGTTGTGCTCCTTTGTTTGGTCCTTCTCCAAGCTCTTAAGCCAAGATTGTTATTTTTGAAAAAAAGTTTAGAGAACTACAGCTAAAGGAAATTGGGATCTTTAAAGATATAAATTGAAGGGGCTGGAGCAATAGTACAGCGGGTAGGGTGTTTGCCTTGCACGTGACTGGCCCAGGTTCAGTTCTCAGTTTCCCATGTCCCCTGAGCACTGCCAGGAGTAATTCTGAGTGCAGAGCCAGGAGTAACCTCTGTGCATCGCTGGGTGTGACTCCAAAAGAAAAATAAAAAAAGATATTAATTGAAAATTTTTTTTAAAACTGCCTTCTTGAGAGGATTATGCTAAATGATATAAGTCAGACAAAAAAATAACAAATATTGCATGATATTATTTATATGTGGAATTTAAAAGAGTTAACTTGTAGAAACAGGGAGTAGAATGATGGTTACTAGGGGTTACTAGAGAGTAAAATGTGAAGATATTGTTAAAAAAGGACACAAACTTAAGTTAGAAGGTAATTCTATTGCAAATATATATTTGAAATCTTTAATTTAAGTGAAAATCTTTCTAAAGTTGATTCTGTTTGATGAAGCTTATCTGCTCTATGAATACTGTTAGTCTTGTTATTCATTTGTTGCATATCAGTGCAATTGATACTTCTCAAAGCATTGATTTGTAAGATAGATTTTTATAAATGAATGGTGAACTTTATAATAATCACATAAGCACAGTCTTACTAGAAGACCACCCTTGGCATAGTTAGTGTCACATTTTCTTTGGTGTAGGAGGGAAAACCTTGACATGCTGAAAGAAATTCTGATTTTATTCTTTTGTGAGATTTCTCTCCTATCATACTGATAAATCTTCATCTTCAGGATTTTTGCTCAGAAGGCAGTTTACATATATAAATATGCTCTGTGTGTCAGTTTTCTTTAGATGTTTAACAAGGTTGTACACACTAATTATTTATGTGGTGCCAGGGATTGAACCCGGGTTGACTGCATACTAGGCAAGCACCTTAACCCTATAGTGTCTCTCTGATGTCCTGCCATACTCTTTATCCTGTAACATATTCTACATGTATTTGAAAAAAAAAGTATATTCTGTGGCGTTTTTTAAAGTGAAAGTTAGGTATAATTAGTGGATAATATTGTTTCCTTCATCCTTATTGAAGTATAATCGACAAGCAATATTGTAAGCTATTTAGAGTATGCAGAGTGGTGATTTGACAAATGCATATATACGAAGTACTTTTTTTTTTTACTAATGAAAAATTATTTTATCCCTCCCCCAACACATACCAGTGAATAGTATCCAGAATGATCATTAATTAAAAACCTGTATTTTTAAAGTTAGTGAAAGCATCGTCCTAAGGAGTATTATTTTTTTTTAAATTTTATTAGTAAAACACCATGAAGTACAGTTGTAGACTTATAAATTTTTGTGCTTGGGTTTCAGTTATACAATGATCAAATACCCATCCCTCCATCAGTGCCCATTCTCCACCACCACTGATCCCAGTATCCCTCCCACCCCCTCATTCCCCCACATCACACCATGCTTCTGTGGCAGGACCTTCCCTTTTGTTCTCTCTCTCCTTTTAGGTGCTGTGGTTTGCAAAAGAGGCATTGAGTGGCAATCATGTTCGGTCTATAGTCTACTTTCAGCACGCATCTCCCATCCTGGGAGGATCCTCCCAACACCCTTTACTTGGTGCTTTTTCCTATTTAGCTAATTAATTCATGTCATCACAAACATTATTTTTGTGTGTGTAAAAATGTTTAAGTTTTACTCATGTCATTAAAAATATTCCACAGATTTCACTTGGAGAATAGTTATTAATTAATTACATTATGCATTAGATCCTCTGATATTATTCATCTTATAACTGAAAATTTATACTCTTTAACTAACCTTTCCCTGTTTTCTCTTTCCCAAGATGCTAGCGTATGCTTTTCTGTAATCTGTTGCTATGAGTTTGATTTTTTTTTTGATTTTTGGGTAACACCCGACGATGCACACATGACAACGAATGGCTCATGCATTCAGGAATTACTCCTGGCGGTGCCTGGGGGACCATATGGGATGCTGGGAATGAAACCTGGGTCAGTTGCATGCTGGACAAATGCCCTGTCCGCTGTGCTATTGCTCTAGCCCCTGAGTTTTTATTTAGGTTCTACATAAAAGTGGTATCATGCAGGATTTGTCTTTGTCTCAACTATTGTACTACTATTATTATATTATTTTTATTATATACACTTGGGCACAGCAGGTAGGGCATTTGCCTTGCATGCGGCCAATGCAGGTTCGATTCCTCTGTCCCCCTCAGAGAGCCCAGCCAGCTACCGAGAGTATACTGCCTGCATGGCAGAGCCTGGCAGGCTCCCCATGGCGTATTCGATATGCCAAACACAGTAACAGCAAGTCTCACAATGGTGACTTACTGGTGCAAATTGATGAACAATGGGAGGACAGTGCTACAGTGCTACACTTGGTGTATATAATGCCCGCAAGGTAGTGTTGGCCCAAACAGCTGAATAATACTAAAGTCTTCTATATGCTTACATTTGAAGACTTCCCTTAGTCCTACCAATTATTGCGAATGGGTTATTATATCTACAACTTATGGTGAATGTTTTTTTTGTTTTAATTGCTTCTAGTCAGATTATATATATATGAATAAATATACGTATATCATACACACATACGTGTAGATATATGGAGGTCAGAGAAATAGAAATAGTACAGTGGTTAAGGGTGTACATATTTTGGGTGTCTCTTGTGAATATATTTTTATTTATGGCATAGTCCCTGTATAGTGACTCTATTATCATTATGGAATTCTTTCTTATTCTCTAGTAATTTTTTCAAATTAAAGTTTGTTTCAGCTCAAATTTTAAATTTAAATAAACAACTTAAATTTTCTGGTAGGTCCTTGCACAATTTGTGTCTTTAAATATTTTTACTGGAGCCACAGAGGTAGTACAGGGGTTAAGGTGATTGCCTTGCATGCTGCCAACTCTGATTTTTTTTTTCTTTTTTGGGTCACACCTAGCAATGCTGAGGGGTTAGGCTTTGCACTCAGGAATTACTCCTGGCAGTGCTTGAGGGACCATATGGGATGCTGAGGATCGAACCTGGGTTGGCTGCGTGCAAGGCAAACGCCCTACTGGCTGTACTCTGCCAACTCTGATTTGATTCCCACCATTGCATATTGTCTCCGTCGCATCACCAGGAGTGACCCTTGAATCCAGAGACAGCAGTATTCCTCTGAGAATTAATATTTTGTCCTCAGAGTCAAAGAATTATTTTATTGTGTTTTGTAATTTTATTTGTATTGTCTATATTCCACATGAGAGCAAAACCAACTGGTGTTTTACTTTCTCTTTCTATTTACTTGGCTTTGCATAATTACCTCAAGATCTAGTCATAATACTACAAGTGGAAGTATTTCTCTTCTCTATCCAAGTAATATTCCAGTGATTGCGTATGCCACATCGTCTTTATCCAATCTTTTGTCAGTGGGCACTTAGGTTGTTTGCGTGTTTTGACTATTGGGAATAATGCCACAATGACTACAGGAGTGCTATGTGTTTTTTCAAGCTGCTGTTCCATATTCTTCAGATAAATACTGAGGTGTGGGATTGAGGGATTGTATGAAGTTATAGTTTTTATTGTTTGGTGACTCCCCATACCATCTTCCATAAGAACTATACCAACTTACATTCCCACTAATATAGTTTGAGAATTCTTTTCTACATATCTGTGCCAACACTTGTTTCTAGTCTTTCAGTGTTCCTATTGTTTTCAAGTTTTCCCAGTTTTGTCTCCCTCTGTGATTTCTTGTGTTTTCCTCCAGGAATGTGTGGCTAGTTTGAGGACTCTCTAAATTTGGCTACACATGAATGGAGCTTCTATTCAGCCCGGAATACATGGAAGAGCTTATCTAAGCACGTGTGGCTATTTCTCTAGCAAGATATTGCTGTTAAGTTACTTTATCTGACATTCTGCTTGTTTCTTGCTCCTGTTTGAAACTGCAATGCTCATTTGGATGGATACCTTCAGAATCTTCCCTTTGGCTTCTAGGTATGGGTTTTCAGTGCCTCCCTCAGAATCAGCTCAGCACCCTCTTTCAATGTAGCTTCTTGCCCTCATGATCCTTCCTCCTGGAGCACTGATGAAACTGCTGAGGAAGAAGAATCTTGGGAAAGTCCCATGAAACAGCGCACGTTCCTGGCACTGTTCCAGAGTCCACTGGATTTTCATGAACAAATACTTCTTGGTTTATTGTTGATCTTTGGTAAATTTCTTGTCATTAGAGATGATTGCTTTTTTAAAAGGAGTTTTTAAAACTTTATTTAAACACTGTGGTTTACAAAATTTCTCATAATAGAGTCATTTTAGGCACTCAGTGTTCCACATCTATCCCCTCAACCCTGCCCCCTTCGCAGGCACAGAATAATTTATTTTATGTTGCTTGTTACAAAATAGTAAGTGGTACTATAAAAAAATAGTCCGGTAAAAGAGAGTTTGTGAAAATTGTAATATCTACAGTGGAGGTCATTAAAGCCATTGCCTGAGGATTTACTAAGCTGTTTGTTACTAGTTGAGTGTTCTGTGTTATTATTTTTGCTAACTGAGCTTAGTTGGCTTCTGTGCTATGTTCCCATCTAATTTTCTGGGCTGCTTCTGGTTTATCACTATTACGGAGTTTGGAGTGTTGTGCAGCCACATATGCAGCCGGGCACTCCAGGAGCTCCAGGATCTGTGGAATGTTGATGATTATTGGCCTGTCCCCTCTTGAGGGGGCCCCAGAGTTGTCAGCCCAAAGACTGCTGTACCCATGAGTCTCATCAACTTGGCTGGCTTGGCATCTCAAGATGATTGCTTTTGATGTTTTTTTATTTTCCCTAGCTACCTACTTGCTTTCAGAGAGAGTCTTTGCCAAGATCCTTATGCCATTGTGTTCCAAGCATCTTTTGCTTCCTTTTGGTGTTTAAAAGTGTTTAAGTGCTTTTTTTCTTGCAATGGCAAAATGTATTTAAATCAGATCAGTTTAAAATTTATCTAAAATTTATCTTCTAAAATATTACAATCCATTTCGTCTAATGAAGATTATAATTAAATAGATTTTTAACCTTTTATTGTTGCAGATTTCAAGTTCCACCTATAAAGACAGAAATGAGGAATACAAAAGACAGTTCACGCATCTACCTGATACAGAGAAATTGATAGCAGGTAAAAAAGACAGAAAGACATGTAGTGGCAAATAAAATGTTCTATTATATTATTATTAAATGAGTGAGAGTATTCATAGAACGCTTAAGCCTTTGTGCTAGACAGAAAAATTGTTCAATACAAGCAGTTTCTTAGCACTTATAATTAGATAAAGACTGAATTGTAATTTGAAGGGGAAGATTCATTTCTGACTTGTATTAAATATTGCTTAAGAAATGGACCTAGGGCCAGAGAGATTGTTACAGTGGGTAAGATACTTATGTTGCATGTGGCTGACCCTGGTTCAAATCCCTGGCAACACATATGGTTCCCTGGGCACTATCAGGAGTGATTCCTAATCACAGAGCCATGACTAAGCCCTGAGTCCGGCAGGATATGACCACAACACAAAAGTAAAAACAAAAGTGGGGGAGAGAGAGTATAGGAAAGAGGAGTGAAAGGAATGACAGGTTAGTCATCATTTATTCAAGCACTTGTTTCATACGGTTTTATAGAAAAAACTTAAATTTGATATTCAATATGTATTATCTTTTTCCAGAAAAAGAAAACATCTAACAGAATATGGTGAAATTTTGTTTTATAGCATTTTTTCAAGCTATATCATTATTTATGTCATCTTTCAGATAGATATTTCTGAAATAGATTTCAGTGGGAAAACTGTAGTTATTTTTCTTATACAGGTGCTTCATTTTATATAATTTAACACGTATTATTTGGAATAAAAACAGATAAACTAGATTTTAGTTTAGTTTACATTTATATATATATACTCCCAGTTCTTCTTTTGTCCTTTTTCCTTATTTTGTGTTTTGGCTACACCAGGTGTAGCCAGGCCATACCTGGCTCTGTGCTCAGTGGACACTCCTGGAGATGCTTCTGAAACCATAGGATTGACAAGGATTGAACCAGGGTTGGCTGCGTGCAAGGCAAGCACCTTAACTCTTGTACTACCTCTCTTGCCCCCCAAATTATTTTTTTCTTTTTATTTAATGTAGGAAAAAAAAAGTGGCATCTGTTAATAAAAATCTAGGATTAAAATTGGTGCAGGGACCTGGAGCAATAGTATAGTGGGTAGGGTATTTGCCTTGCACAGGACTGACCCGGGTTCAATTTCCAACCTCCCATATGATCTCCCAGTTACAATATGCGAGTTATTTCTGAGTGCAGAGGCAGGAGTTAACTCCTGAGAAAACCAAGCAGAAAACCAAAAATAAAACCCCAAAACTACAATTGATGCAATAATAGAGGTGCAATATTAATATCAAGAGACCTAGAAAATAAGTTTATGTGACCATTGATATATCATTGTTTTGGAGGGTTGGTAAGTCCTTGAATTTATTAAGCTTTCATTGCTTCAGGTGTCACGCAGCCACATATGCGGCATATAAGCAGTCCAGACATTTCCAGATCTATTGTCTGGGACAAAGAGTTGGCAGGGTGGTGGGTGGCACTGCTGGGGCTTCTGGAAGTATGGGGAATCGGGGAGAGCTTACCCACCCCAACTCCAGAAAAACCCCAGACATCTCAGTGTGGGTACTGGCACCTGAAATTATTCGAAGATTGGTGTCTCTGTAGAGAATATTCATGAGGCGGTAGAGTTGAGCCCTTGGCATATCTGTAGTGGGTGCGTGGGTGCTGTTGCTGCAGCGTTTGTTTGGTGGGTGTTTGACCGCCTGCCTCCCGTGGGTGCTCTGGAGTTTTCATCAGTGGAGGTTGGCATGTCCATAGGGTTCCAGCCGATTGGCATGAATCTCCTGGGAGATTTAGTGTGGATATGGTGGGGCAGGGCATGGCAGGAGATGTGGATAGTGAGCAGGACTACTCTACTAAAAATAACATATTATTAAAATATTTAATTTTAAAACATTAAATATTTTAACATTTAAATACCTAAACATTGAATAATCTAATATTTAAACAATCAAATTAAAGTTGAAGTAACATAATGTTTAAATATTTGTTAATTTAAATAATGGACTTTTTTTTTTATAATTTTATTTATTGAATCACCGTGAGAGCAGTTACAAAGCTTTCGGTCTAAGTCTCGGTCATACAATGAAACACCCATACCTTCACCAGTGCCCATTCTCCACTACCAAAAACCCCAGTATACCCCCATCCCACACCCTCCCCCTACCTGTGGGGCAGATGATTTCCATATTACTCTCTCTCTACTTTTATCACATTCAATATTTTGACACCAAACCCACTATTATTATTTGAGATTTTACCCCAACACTCAGATCTGCTGAAAAGGCAACAGTAGACAATTTGTGTTCTATTTCTGGTTATGAGTAACATGATGTCGCGTGGCTGCAGTAGGGCCACGTGATTTTGAAATTCCGAAATTTTTTTTTTAAACACCATGAGGTACAGTTGTAGATTTAAATTTTTTGTGCTTGGGTTTAGATTATACAATGATCAAATACCCATCCCTCCACCAGTGCCCACTCCCCACCACCATGGATAATATCCCTCCCACCCCCATCCCTCCCATCCCACCCTGCCTCTGTGGCAGGGCGATCCCTTGTGTTCTCTCTCTCTTTTTGGGTGTTGTGGTCCGCAAAAGAGGCTTTGAGTGGCAAACATGTTCAGTCCATAGTCTACTTTCAACATGCATCTCCCCTCCTGGGAGGATCCTCCAAACACCCTTTATTTGGTGCTCCCTTCTCTATCTGAGCTGCCCTTTCCCTTAGAATGCCCGGCTGGCCTCTAAGCCATGGAGTAATCCTCCTGGTGCTGATCTCAGCTATTCTTGGGTATTAATCTTATATTTTGTAAATAACGGACTTTTAATTAAAAAATATTTGAGGGGTCAGGGAGATAGCTCAAATTATTGGAGTGCATCCTTTGTATGTGGGAACCGTGGGCTTCACCCCCCATACCAATATCAAGTACCACTGGGAACAGCCCCCAAGTGCTAAGCCAGGAGTAGTTCCTGAGTACTTACAGGTATGCTTCAAAAGCCAAAAAATGATAATAATAAAAATATTTAAAATTAGTACATTCTCATGATAAACACCTGGGTTGTTTCCATAAGCCATACTATTGTACCGAGTGCTGCAGTGAGCATATGTGGGCATACATCTGTTTTGAGGGGCGGAGGTGGGCTGAACCCAGCAGTATTCAAGATTTACTCCTGTCTCTGCACTCAGAGATAACTCCTGATGGACCTCGGGGACCATCTGGGGTCCCATGGATAGACTGTGTGCAAGGCGAGCACTCCACCTCCTATACGATTGCTCCGACCCTTAACTAAGTTTTATACCTTAATTTACTTAACAACTCGCCCATTTCTGATATTTTTTGTTGCTCTTTATCTTGGAACAGTAGTACAGCAGGTCTGGCATTTGCCTTGCATGCAGCCAAACTTAATAATGATTAACTTTATAACTTTGTAAATCATAGTCCTCCTGTT
The DNA here is from genome assembly GCF_029834395.1 of Sorex fumeus. Lineage (NCBI taxonomy): Eukaryota > Metazoa > Chordata > Mammalia > Eulipotyphla > Soricidae > Sorex > Sorex fumeus. The sequence goes on along the minus strand of NW_026606322.1, from coordinate 10,153,986 downwards.
GCTCATCGATTTGCTCGAGTGGGCCCAGTAACGTCTCCATTGTGAGACTCCTTGTTACTGTGTTTGGGTAAATCACAGTGATTCAAAAAAAAAAAAAAGACTGAACCAGTGTTAATTTTCATCAACAGTGTGTGTAAGTACCTGTTTAGCCACACCTCAGGACATTTTCTGAGGCAAAATTTGGCAGGTGGGAATGCTAAATAATTGCTTGTATATACAGTTATTTTGTGTAAAATTGAGTGAGATTTTCTCTTTTTTTCTGTGGAGAGCATAACCTGGCATCACCCTGAGAACCATGGCTCCCCCAAAATTGGGTGGTAGAGATCAGTTTCCACATCAGAAATTGTGGTGTACACATATACAATGTAATACTACTCAGCTAGAAGAAAAGACGAAGTATCCTTTGGAGTCACTTCACTCAGCACGATAGAATTTTCTACTTCCAGTCACATAGCAGCAAGATTTCATCTTTTCTTTCTTTTTTGGGGGAGGGGGGCCTTTTGGGGTCACACCCGGCAATGCACAGGCGTTACTCCTGGCTCATGCACTCAGGAATTACTCCTGGCGGTGTTCAGGGGACCATATGAGGTGCTGGGAATCGAACCTGGGTCCGCTATGTGCAAGGCAAATGCCCTACCTGCTGTGCAATCGATCTAGCCCCAATTTATGACAATTTAAAATGAAAATGCAGGAAGAAAAACAAATTGTATCTCTTTTTATTTTTAACCAAGTAAAACGTTTTTCTTCTTTTTAAAAAATTATATTTACCTTTACAGTTAGTTCATGTAAAAGCAAACAATTCTGGAGCCTTGCCTTGGCAGGATAACTTCTTTTTATGTTGCTGTTTTGTTCTCTTTCTTCAGGGCCACACCCAGCTTTGCTCAGGATTTAGTCCTGGCTTTGTGCCAAAGGATCACTCATAGCTGTGCTTTACTGTGTAACAGGGCTAAGGGTGAATCCGAGTTGGTCGCTTGTGAGGCAAGGGCCTAAACCCCTGTACTGTCTCTCTGGCCTGGGTGTGTGTGTGTGTGTGTGTGTGTGTGTGTGTGTGTGTGTGTGTGTGTGTGTGTGTGTGTGATGTTCAGTGCCTCTTCCTAGAAATACTTGGCAGGCAGTTTAATTCTTGAACCTTGATGTTATCTGGGGTTTCCATGGCTACACCTTTGGTACTTGGGGACCATGAAATTATTGCAAGGGATGTGGAGTTATCTTGCTGGCCCAGGTTAACTTTTTTCAAGATCGTATCTTGTCTCTCCAAATATTTTTAAATTTTTTTAAAAAATGAAATCATGAGATTTCATTGCCAAGGGGGTTCCCCTATCTGATTCTTGCCTAGTTTAATTTTACATCCTAGTTTCTCTCATATTTTAAATTTATGGGCCATACTGATGGTGCTTGGGCTGGAGTGATAGCACAGTCATAGGGCATTTGCCTTGTACGTGGCCAGCCTGGCCGAGTCGGGTTCGATTCCTCCACCCCTCTTGGAGAGCCCGGAAAGCTACTGAGAGTATCTCGCCCGCATGGCAAAGCCTGGCAAGCTACCTGTGATTTATTCGATATGCCAAACACAGTAACAACAAGTCTCACAATGGACATGTTACTGGACCCGCTCCAGCAAATCGATGAACAACGGGACGACAGTGACAGTGACAGTGACTGATGGTGCTCAGAGGTTACCCCTGGCTAGGGGTCACTCTGGGAAGGGATCAAGGGATCATATATGGTAGCAGGGTTGAATCCAGGTCAGCCACATGCAAGGTAAGCACCGTACCATTTGTACTATCCTAGCTTCTTAAATTATGAGTTGTTAACCCTGTAGGGTCACATAACTGAATATAGGTGTGGCACACAAAAAAATTCAGCAACTGAAGAAGTTTTATGAGTGCTTAACAATTCATTCAAGGTAAATTGTATAATGAATCTACAACATTTCTGTTTTAAATTTTGGTTTTTGGTCCACATCTAGCAGTGCTCAGGGATTACACCTGGTTCTGCACTCAGGGATCACTCTCGATGGGCTCAGGGGGCCATATGGGATGCTGGGGATTGAACCTGGAACCTCCTTGCTCTACCATCTCTCTAGCTCCAAATGGCCGTGCTCAACTGTTCTGCGTATCTTGAGTTAAACGGGGTTATGAGTGGGAAAAGTTTAAGAAACCCTATTCTAGATTAATCAGATTATTAATGGAATTTATTTTTATCTATTTATTTTTTTTGCTTTTTGGGTCACACCCGGCGATGCTCAGGGGTTACTCCTGGCTCATGCACTCAGGAATTGCTCCTGGCGGTGCTCGGGGGACCATATGGGATGCTGGGAATCGAACCTGTGTCGGCCATGTTGGCTGCGTGCAAGGCAAACGCCCTACCCGCTGTGCTATCGCTCCAGCCCCATTAACGGAATTTAAATCATGTGGAATACTGCCTTCTCAAGGGAAATCAAGTATGATTAGGGAGATAGTCCAGTGGGTCCGGCAGTTGCCTTGCAGGCAGTTGACCTGGGTTGGATCCTCATCACCATACACGGTCCCGTAAGGCCCACGAGGAGTGATCCCTGAGTGCAGAGCCTAAAGGAAGACTAGAGCACAGCTTGGAATAGCCCATCCCGAAAAAGGTAAAATTCCCTGTGATTTTTTGAAATAGTTTCCCATTTCTTGTGTAGGACAGATGGATGAAAAGCCATTTAATCAAAAATCAGTTTTATTGAGTTCTAATTTATTACAATGAAATATCCCCATTGTAGGGAAACTTTAAAAATCACCAACAACACTCTCACTTTACATGAACTTGTCTTCACTCAAAAGAATATAATAGAGGCCAGCGCGCTAGAACAGAGCGATAGACCGGGAGGGGTTTGCTTTGCATGTGGCCGACTTGGGTTCGATTCCCAGCATTCCATATGGTCCCCCAAGCACCATCAGGAGTAATTCCTAAGTGCAGAGCCAGGAGTAACCCCTGAGCATCGCTAGGTGTGACCCAAAAAGAAAAAATATATGTATGGTTGATTACGGTAGCTTGGAATATGCTTAATGTAAAATAATGCAGTGATGGGGCAAGAGAGGTAGTGCATCAAGTAGGGCACTAGCTTTGCACAAGGCCAACCAGGGTTCAATCCCCGGCATCCCATGCAGTCCCCTTGAGCATCTACAAGAGTGATCCCTGAGTGCAGAGCCAGGAGTAACGCCTAAGTATCATTGGGTGTGACTTCCAAACCAAAATAATAATAATAATGATTATTATTATGTAGTGGTTTTCAAAGAGTGACTCACATCCTAGTAATGTTGGCGTCACTGCATTTGTTAGGCATGCAAATTCTTCACCAGGGTCTTCTATGTGGTCTTGCCATTCAGAAACTCGGAGGAATTGCCTTCCCGTCTGTGATTTGTTAATTCAGCCAGGTATTTCTGATAAGAAATTTGAGCAGTGCTGAACTTACAATTGTTTCAGCAGTTTAGATAAAAAATTTCAGGACCTGTAAAGATGACCTTTAATCTAATGCTTGTTTAAAGATGCGTATTAGTAAATGAGTATCTTAAGCTGCTTAATTATTTACAGGATTTTTGTTAGGTAGCACCTGAGTTTTGTTTTGCCTAGGAAAGTGTTGTGAAAGACTGACTGAGTTACTTAGCCCAGCTGTCATATTTGCTTAGAAATTTAACTTGGCCCAATTAAATCTTTCTTAGGTTCATAACCTCACTCATTTCCCCCTACATTTGTCAGTCTCCTTAGATTTAAAATGCATCAGTCAAATTAAAATTCCTTACAGTAGCCCTGCGTAGCTTCTGTTATTGATAATTTAGCAGTACTGTTACCTTAGTCACAGAGCTAGACCTTAATCTGAGAGGCATCATGCTAACTTGCTGCTAGCCATTTACCAGAACACCAGATTTTTCTGTAATTTCATACTAAAGTGCAGATTATCAACTATATTTATTTTAGTGGGATTTGGGAGGCTTTGTACCACACCTGGCGGTGCTCGGGGTTTACTCCTGGCTCTCCACTCAGGGATTAACTCCTGGCAATGCTTAAGGGACCATTTATGCAATGAAGATTGAGCCCAGTTGGCAAACCAAGTGCCTTATCACTAAACTATCTCTCCACTCCCGGAGATGATCAACTTTAAAGTTGACTTAAAATGTGGGGGCTGGAAAGAAAAGATAGTACAGCTGGTAGGGCACTTGCCTTGCGTGCTTCCAACCTGAGTTTGATTCCTGGCATCCCATATGGCCCTAAGCACTACTGGGAGTGTGTATATATATATATATATATATATATATATATATATATACATATATATATATATTTAAAATGGGTACAGGTTTTGGATTCATTATTGTCCCCTCCTTCACTCTTCACAACATCTAATGAATCACCGATTTCCTATCAGTACTACCTTTGAACTATTTCTGTATCTAACAATTTTTTTTCTCTTAATATGGTGATCTCCTGGTCTGAGACACCTTCAATTTTCTTCTGAGTTTACCATCAATTGAACTGCATCCATTCTCAACAGTGTGAATAAAGTGAGTTGAAATAATATACAGGTATCATGGACCTTTCACTTAAAACTCATCAGTAGTTTCTCTAATCTCTTAGAGAAGAGCCTAATGGCTCCTGGGCGAAATACAACAATCTTCACAAACTTTCCTTTAAGAAACTTTTTTTTGGTCTCATTTTTAACAGATTATTCATAACAACCAATACAAAAATTTTTCAGTTCTGCTTGGGGGTAGGGTTTGGGTTTCGGGATGGAAATATGGTGGTGGGAAGGTGTAGTGGTAGTGGGATTGATTACTAAGAGATTAGTAATATGATTTTAAAGTTGAGCCTTCTGTGCATATATCTGTATGTCTGTATAAATGTGTTTCTCCCCAAGATTGTTTGCCTTCCTAATCAAATGTGGTGTGCTACTCTTGGTATATTTCCCTCCCTACTCCTGGTTGCCTAAATAAAACAGCCCAGTGTGGGGTCTGGTGGCATGGCTATGACATATCGTTCTGTGCTCTCTTCTGAGAGATTTATATTGAGTCTCTGGATCATGAATGTTAATAAGATTATATGGTGCCAGTGGCAGCTTGTGAGTCTGACTGCCAAGCTGCTAGAATTAGGAGGAGATAGGGGAAGGTCACCCATTCCCGGTTCCCTTGAGCCTGGAGTTTTCAGTCACAAGTCCTGCAAACCTGGTTTTTCTGTGGATTCACTCATGGAGACCTCAATAGTCTGGCATATATTTTCTTAGATTTATTTTTATGAATCAAGCCTAACATCAAAATCTTTAATTCATTTGGAATGAACTTTTGCTGTGATGTGAATATTGGTTCAGTTTCATTTTTTCCGTAACTAACCAGTTCTCCCATCACTGTTTGTTAAAGAGGCTTTCCTTCCAACACTTTATGCTTTCAGTTCTATTTTATTTTTCAGAGACTCTTTTTATTTCAATACCATATAATTTTATTACTATACAGTTCTACTGAGAGTATCTCGCCAGCATGGCAAAGCCTGGCAAGCTACCTGTGATGTATTCGATATGCCAAACACAGCAACACAATGTAACGTCTCACAATTGAGACGTTACTGGGCCCGCTCCAGCAAATTGATGAACATCGGGAGGACAGTGACAGTGACAGTGACAGTTTCTCCTAAAGTCCACAGTCTACCACTGCTGTGTGATTTAGCTAAAGATCACAGCTTTCTGTGGTCTAGCTGCTCTAGCCCAGAGATCTGCCATCTTCTGTTGTCTGTTGCCCAAATGTCTAGATTTGTTTCTCCCACAGGACCATGGCAATGCTGGTCCAGCTGAACCTCAGTTGATCTTTAGGTAGCTGTAATTTTTTTCTTTCCTTTTTTTTTGCTTTTTTGGGTCACACCTGGTGATGCATAGGGGTTACTCCTGGCTCTGCACTCAGGAATTACCCCTAGCAGTGCTCAGGGGACCATATGGGATGCTGGGATTGAACCTGGGTCAGCTGCGTGCAAGGCAAACACCCTACCCACTGTGCTATCATTCCAGCCCCGGTAGCTGTAATTTCTCTGAAAAAATTTTCCTGATATTTTCCCCCACCCTTGCCCCCCATAATACCTGGATACTCCTTGTTATGTGCTCTCAGGCTGACAATGCATTTTGGTCATTACACACATTTTTGTATTTATTGTATGCCTCTCTCTCTAGAGTGTATTTTGTAAGGGCCAGGCCTATTTCTGTTCATATTTGTGCCTAGAAAAATATCTGGTGTGAGGTGCCCAAAGTGAATGAAGGTGTGAATGAATGGACAAATGAACAGTAACAATTTCTATTTTAGAGTAGTCTAAGATATATTAAGTTGCCAGATTTTATGAATAAGCTGTGTCTTCTTATTGTGTTAGATTACGCTTGTGCTCTTCAGAGGGACATTTTGCTTCAGGGACGACTCTACCTTTCAGAAAACTGGCTGTGTTTCTATAGCAACATCTTCAGATGGGAAACTACGGTGAGACATATTTTCATTTCATTTGTTCATAACCCATAATGAGAAAGGTAGAACTGTGCACTTCCCTCTTAAGAACAACGAACTTTAGATCCCATTGTTAAATTGACATGTATTTGTGTATCTATATTTGTGTTTAAATAAATATATTTATGTTTTATGTATTTACACTTTGGGCAAGTGTATTTTTCTTCCTTTTTTAAAAGATAAAAGTTGTTTATTGGTGATATGTACACCCTCCTGCTTGCATGGAAGATATCTAGCAGAGTTAAGAAAATTGCCCCCATGATTTTAGCCATTAGCTTAAAGACCTTTGCAAAGGGTCCAGAGTAAAGTACAAAGGGTAAGGCTCATGCCTTGCATGTTGCTGACTCTGGTTTGATCACTAGGCACCGAGCACCGCTTGGCGACCTAGATAATACTGGGCTGTGTCTCACAGGGAACCATGAGTAGCATTGACTTCGAGTCACCAGGAGGGCCCCTGGGCCTCCTGAGCACTGTTTGGGAGACCCTCCCCACCCCACACCCCCAAAATAGCCAAGTCCCATTTTGGAGACAAAAAGGAATATATTTTTACCTTTAATACACTGAATTCTATTTATACGCTTATTCAGTACGGTTGGAGAAAGATTTCTGGTTGGAGAAAAGTTTGAATACATCCCCTGGCTGTTGGAGGCATGTCTTATTGACAGACTGAATTTTGTTTGTGTATGTGTGTTCATGTGGAACATGGAAACCTTACATCTTTTCACATGTCAGCCTAATGTTAGCTCCAGGTCCTGATGGGAACTACCAAATATATTCCAAAATGAAGAGTGTCTGACTGCTCACCTTTTTTCTCGGAGAAAGCAGCCCTGTGCTTATTAATTCTTCGAGGTTTTAGAACTGGGTATTCTCAATTGTATCGCTATAATGCTTGGTATTTTCTACTGTGAATATTTATAAGAAATCCATCTTGCAATTTTTTTAATTCTTTTGTGTTTAGATTTCCATTGCTTTAAAGAATATAACCTTCATGACCAAGGAGAAAACAGCTCGACTCATCCCAAATGCTATTCAGGTTGTTACAGAAGGTGAAAAGGTGAACATTTTTTTTCTGCCTTTGCCTAATTACATAACATAGAGAAAATCTGCCTCATCCTGATTATCACTGCTGGAAATATAGGCACTCCGCTTAGAGTTAAGAGTATCTAATAAAAACACATATTTATTCAATATTTCTCTATTCTTAAGTACTTAAGAACAGTTATTGATGATTAACTGTTCAAATTTTTGGTACATTTTCGAGAACTTCATTCCCCCATCCCAAACTGTTTTTCATTTTTTTCACTATAAATGTTAGGCATGGTAGCACTGTAGCACTGTCCTCCTGTTGTTCATCAGTTTGCTCAAGCAGGCCCAGTAACTTCTCCATTGTGAGGTATGGTAAGCATTAGAAAAACATTTCTATTATTTCTAATAATCCCATGATAGTTCTTTAGTGAATAACACACAATTGCTTGCCTATACAATTGTACAATAAGAACAAATTATCCTGGTGAACAGAGAATGGAGGTAGTGTACAAATAAATGGAATTATTATATTTTTTAAAGAATGGCTGTTATATTCAACTGCCATAATTTTTATTAACCACTTATAATATTTGCCACTACATAGAGGTATAAGAAAAGCCTTCTAGATCACCTGGAAAGTTGATTAGGGCTCTATAAATGTCATTAGAAGTAATGCTGAAGATGAAAAAATTAAAAAACGAGTATGTGAGGGAATGAAGGAGAGGAAGAGGGTGAAAAAAAGGAACAGTAAGAAAAGGAGAGAACTAAGGATAAGAAATACTCTTATGGCATTGAATCATCTGTCGTATTGATGCTTTTTAAACTTAAGCATTTTCTTTAAACGTACTTCAAGTTTTATTTTTAAACAGTCTCCTTCCTAACATACACTTCCAAAAGCATCTCATAGAGCTTTTTCTCTCCGAACTATTTGGGAGTGGGTACCACTGAAGTCCCATATATTACCTGAGATCCCTACACATTAACCCAGAAAACTCTTATTTCCAACAAAGACATATTCCTATATGACCACAACACGACCATCAAAATAAGGATGTTAACACTTACTATTACCCTGTTCAATACTCAGCCTCCTTTCAGTTTTCCATAAAATAGTCCCCCAATAATATTCTATATTGCACATAGACCTAGTTCAGAAATATATATCACATTTAGTTGTCAGATTCTCTGTAATTTCCTTATTTTGGAACAGTACAATGGAAAATCTTTCATTGACTTTTTATGTCCTTCAGATTTTTAAAGATTGCAAGCTAGTTATTTTGTAGGCCATCCCTCATTTGTGTTTATCTGATATTTCCTTGTGATTAAGTGCAGTTATGCAATTTGGGCAGAAATAACCTGGACGTGGTGCCCTGGTTTTTCCATCGCATACTATCAGGTGGCACTTGATTTCTAACATTTCTGCTGATTCTCACTTTGGTCACTTGATTAAAGGTGGTGTCAGCCAAACTTTACTGTAAAGTTAGCTCTTTCTTTTGTAAAAAAAAAAATGTTGTGGAAAGCTTCAGTGAAACTACGTAAATATTCAACTCCTCATTAAACGTTAAGATTTTTATTTACTCACATCAGTGCGAGCTCATAAATCTTTCTTGATTTACTGAGTCGTAATTCATTGCTCTCATTGGTTTTGTTTTTCTTTTGTTTGTTGGGACACACCTAGCAGTGTTCGGGGTTTACTCCGAGCTCTGTGCTCAGGGATTGCTCTTGGCCAAGCTTGGGTGGGCCGTGTCATATGGAAAGCTGGGGATGGGACCAGGTTGGGTGTGTGCAAGGCAGTCGCCCTACCCACTTTCCCCTCTCTTCAGTCCTGCTAATCATTGTTCTGATGCCAAAGTTATTTCCAGTTTGGCTAGTGGTCACCTGTTCCATCTAGTTTTCATTCTTTGAAGCTCTCTGAACCTTGACTGAACTCACTTTTTTGGCATAGGCGTTCCTTGCCTCAATTAGCCATTTTTCTCAAGGCCACTTCTTTCTCTCTTTCATGGAACAGAAATTGCGAAGCCAGTGTGTGCTATGGGGCTGTCCTTGTTCCTGAGCCCTCTGCGTGGACAGAAAAAGGGTCTATTTGATGTCCACATGATAATAATCCTATGTATGGATATATAAGACACATACCCCCTTACATATCTGTGTTTATCTTTCAAGCATAAAACACAACTTCCATGCCAGTATCTCTGATCCCATCTTTACAGCATTTGTTTTTGTTTTTTTTTTCTTTTTATATTTGTAACATCCTTCCCTGATCACAAGAAATGAGGCTCCCGTTATCCTCCCAATACTGGCTTACTTGGTTCCTTGGCCTGTCTGTAACCACTCTTCTTTTCTGCTGCCCCATTCCTATAGAAATGCCCTTTTATCGAACTCAGTTTCTTTTTTGTTTTGTTTTGTTTTGGGTTTTGGGGGGCTATGTTTATTTATTTATTTACTCAGGGGTTACTCTGATTCTGCACCTAGAAGTTATTCCTGGTGGTACTCCGAGGACCATATGGAATGTCTGGAATTGAATTTTGGTCAGCTCCGTGCTAGCCAAGTGCCCTGCCTGCTGTATAGGCCATTGTTCACTGTGCCATAATGGATCAGGGCTTCTTAAACTTTTCCCATTTGCCACCATTTTGGCCCAGAAAACTTTGGCAGGGGAGTTAGGTGGCACACAACCAGCTGTGCTCCAGGTATCAGATGTGGGTGCTGGGAATAGGGCCTGGGCTGGCACATACAAGGCGAGCACCTAATCCCTTTACAATATCCTCAAGACACTTTCATATGATCCTGGTATGTAGTTCTATAAAATAGGCAAACAAGTGAAACTTTAAAATTTTTTTTAATTTTAATTTTTTATTGAATCACTGTGAGATAGGTCCTTACAAAGCTGTTTATGATTAGGTTTCAGCCACACAGTATTCCAACACCCATCCCTCCACCAGTGTACGTTTCCTAGTACCAGTGTCCCCAGGTTACTTCCTATCACCCCTACCCCACACCCTCCATCTGCCTCTATGGCAAGCTCTGTCTCTCTGTCTCTGTCTCTGTCTCTGTCTCTGTCTCTCTCTCTCTCTCTCTCTCTCTCTGTGTCTCCCTCCCTCTCCCTCTTTTTCTCCCTCTCCCTCCCCTTTTAGGCAATGTGGTTTGCAATATTGATACTGAACGGTTATCAAGGATATCCCTTTACCTACTATTAACACTCAATTCTTCTCCAGCATGACCATTCCCAGTTATTATTGTCATACGGGTCTCTTCTCTATCTTACCTACCCTCCGCCCCACACACACTTGTGGCGGTGATTAAGATGTATGGGATGAATTCACGAGGAACAAGTGAAACTTTCATTATCATGATTCACAAAGGAATCTATGGGGCCAGAGTGATAGTATAGTGAGTAGGGCTCTTGCCTTAGACACAGCCGACCCTGGTTGGGTCCAGGCAGCCCATACAGTTTCCGGAGCACCAGCAGGAGTAATTATTACTGAGTGCAGAGCCAGGAGTAATTGAATATCGCTAGGGGTGGCCCCCAAACAAAAACAAAACCAAACCGGAAACCTCTTTTATGGAACTCCAAAATTCAATCACACTGTTGCCATGTTGGGCTGTGATCCCCACTTGGAGAGGTCATCATGGACAAGCCACATCAGCACGGACAAGCCGCGCTCTGCTGGGCCAAGAGCCCAGCCAGGCACCTTTCCGGCGTTCCTTTTCCCCGTGCCTGCTCCCTGGCTCTGCGCTGCCCTTTCTCTGCTGCCTGTCATGTGTAGCTGCCCGCCTCACCCTGATATGCTCAACTTCTTAGCATCAGTCCACTCTCAAGGACCTTGTCACACAGTGTTGCTCACCGGCTCTGACACAGATCTGAGTGGGCTCCCGTTGGGCGTGGTCACTCTTTCCCATGCTGTTCCAGAATGAACTCTGATACACATCCAGCCCAGCCCAACCTGCCTGTCTCTCTCCTGACCTATGCCCGTCCTTTTGCTTTTGCGTGAACTTCAGACTACCCCTGGGGCTGGGTTGCTGCCTTCCCACTTGTCCTCTGACGCACTACGCAGGATAACTCCATGGGGACGGATTTCTATCCTTTTCTGCTTCTGACCACTTGAGTTGGGTAAGTGCAGTTTTCTGTGCCCGCCATCCCACCTGCCCTCTGATGTGGATGTTATTTTTGTCTAGTCCATATAGCTCTCGGGAGTAGAAAAAAGAGCTCCAGTCAGCTTATACTGGAGCCAAGAATGTAGTTCAGTAGCAGAGCACTTGTTTTGCATGTATGAGGTCCTGGGTACAGGTCCCTGGAATGGCAAAAGTAAAAACAAGGAAAAACATTATTTATCTCTCCCCACTTAGGAAACTTTACCCTTATTCTGAATTTTACAACAAATACACACATACATTGATTGCTTAACAAATTTATCAACAGTGTTAAAATTAATGTTTTTCTTCCACGCTCTTAGCCCCTAGCCCCTTTTCCTGTTCAGATGTCAACACTTGGGGTCTGGAGCGATAGCACAGGGCGTTTGCCTTGCATGCAGCAGACCTGGGTTCGGTTCCCAGCATCCCATATGGTCCCCCGAGCACCGCTAGGAGTAATTCCTGAGTGCATGAGCCAGGAGTAACCCCTGTGCATCACCGAATGTGACCCCCCAGAAAACACAAACAGATTCAACACTTTTATCAATTTGTTATGCATCTTTTAGACCTTCTTTCTTTGTATTTTCATACACTCATAAATAAATATAGATTTGCTTTGTTTTTCAAAGCAAATCCAGCCTTTCTGTACACTGTTCTTCAGTTCTCCTTCCTTTGTAAAAGAGCTTAGCATTATCTGTTGGACTCATAGATCATAGGACATTTAGATAAAACTATCTCTGTTTATTAAGGTGTTCTGTATTTCCTGGAATGGATTTGCTACAGTATTTTTTAACATTATTTCCTTTCTAATGTTTTATTTTTACAAACAATGCTGCAGTAAATAGTCCAACCATGCTGTCTTGATCTCTTGTATGACTGTTTCTTATATGTGTAATAAGTTTCAGAGCTGAGCACATTAATTTTAATAAATGAGAACAATAGCATAGTTGTTCGAACAAACTTTTTACTCCTTGATGTGCTTTTTCTTCTAATGCTTATAAAAATTTATTGCTTTTTCTATTCCTGTTTTGCTAGGGAGAAATCTAAAGAAAAGTGACTGTAAGTCACAGAAGTAGGTAGTAAATTCAGGAAGTTTAATTATAGACATCTTGGTCTTTGTTCATTCAATGATCTCTTTCCCTGTCATTGAGGAAAAATGTTTGCACTAACAAATTCTTCCCATGTACTTCATGAATAAAGAAAGGTTAAGCTTAGCGCTTTTACTTATTTTAGGTTTCGGAATATCTACAACTCCTGAGCATTATAGGAATATGATTGGCTAGAACTCCTTTCAAATTAAATTTATTATTAGACCAGGGCTGGAGCGATAGCACAGCAAGTAGGATGTTTGCCTTGCATGCAACCGACCTGGTCAACCCGAGTTCGATTCTTCCACCCCTCTCGGAGAGCCTGGCAAGCTACCGAGAGTATCTCGCCTGCACAGCAAAACCTGGCAAACTACCATGATGTATTTGATATGCCAAACACAGTAACAAGTCTCATAATGTTACTGGGCCCCCTCGAACAAATTGATGAACAATGGGAGGACAGTGACAGTGACAGTGATTAGACCAGAGAGCTAGTATAAGGAGTAAGGCACTTAGCTTGCACAAATGCAACCCAGGTTCTATCTTTGGCACCACTTTTGGTCACTTGAACACCACCGGGAGTGATCACTGTGCACAACTGGGTATGACTTCCCCAGACCAAATAAAGTTATTACTGAATCATTATTTATCAACACAGCTTTTGTTGGCTTGGGGACCACATCTGACAGTACTTAGGGCTTACTTCAGACTCTGTACTCAGGGATCTCTTCTGGTGGTGCTCATGGGACCATATATTGCACCAGAGGGTGAGCCTGGGGGAGCCCTGGGCAAGGCAAGTACCCTGTCTGCTGTACTCTCTCTCCAGCCCCCATTCATAGTTTTACTTCTAACCATGATTCACTCATCTCCCTTCATTGTCCCTGATACAGAGAAGATGAGGTCACATGTTGTAGCTGTGCATTCTCCAGGGTCACACAACTGCTTGCAGCAGGGAGCTGAGGTGCTCACTGAGTTGTGCTCCCTTCCTTGAAGGGCTCACTCGGGGGCTTGCTAGAGGTCGCATTGCCTGGCGGTGATGCTTGAACGTCTGCTGAGTTGTGTTTTCCAGGTATTGTCCCCTTTTCTGCGGTACTTAGGCACACTGAATGTGGGGTGACTGCAAATCGCTTGTGGTACATGGTATCACCACCTGCAGAGCTGCCGGGATCACACTTGCATGTGGGGGAACACCAGGGGTTTGAACTGGTGGCACTGCGCCTGCAAGACAGGTGTTCGAAGCCCCTGGAATATTCCTCTGGGCCTTATTAACACTTTTTTGAAGTTGAATATCTAGCAAGGAATAAAGCAGAATGCCAATTTACATAGATTATTCATAAATATGAGAGTATTGGGTTTAGAATACAACAGTGGATACAACAGAGGATAAGATTGATAAGGCATTGAATAAGTGAAAATTGGGACCCGGAGCAATAGTACAGCGAGTAGGGCGCTTGCCTTGCACACAGCTGACCCGAGTTCGATCCCCAGCATCCCGTATGTCCCCTGAGCACACCAGGAGTAAGTCCTGAGTGCAGAGCCAGGAGTAACCCCTGTGCATCGCCAGGTGTGACCCAAAAGAAAAAAGAAAGTGAGAATTAGCAAGCAGTACATAGTGATGGATATGAGATGAACTGGATTTTTCTTCTCCTTGTTTAGAAACACAGGGTTGTAGGATTATTACAATACTAAAGAAACATCTGATTATTTAGGTTGTCAGATTATTATAATACTAAAGGAACATCTGATTATTGTAGTTTCACATTAATTTTCTATCTAAGGTAGAAAAATAGGGGTTAGTAAATAGTGATTATAAGGTTCCATATCATGTCTGATTTTGTATCGAAAATACTCTAGATTCACATTATAGAATGTTTTATGTCATGAAGAATACTATGTAGCAAGTTCTTATTTTTTCATTGAAAAAGGCACTTGAAACTTTCTATGAAAAATACACACTCCAAATATTAAGGTAAAAGGTAAAGGCCCTCCCCTTGATCATCGATTTGCTCGAGCGGGCCCAGTAACGTCTCCATTGGAGACTTTGTTGTTACTGTGTTTGGCATATCGAATACGTCACGGGGACTTTGTTGTTACTGTGTTTGGCATATCGAATACGTCATGGGGAGCTTGCCAGGCTCTGCCGTGCGGGCGAGATACTCTCGGTCCAAATATTATTTTTTAATATTTTATTTAATAAGTTGAATATTGAACTGAGTTTTCTCATTTCTAAAGATAACTGCCCAACCGTGCAATGTTAAAGACCAGGGAATTGTGAGAAATGATAGACTGAAAACTGTATTTCATGCTTCCACTTGCCAGACTTTTTTTTTCACAAAGACCTATTATAAAATATGACTGCATACTCAATTCCTGTTTTGTAAACCACAGCACCCCAAAGGAGAGAGAGAGAACAAAAGGGAGTGCCCTGCCACAGAGGCAGGGTGGGATGGGGGGATGGGGGGTGGGAGGGATACTGGGATTGGTGGGGGTGGAGAATGGGCACTGGTGAGGGATGGGTACTCGATCATTGTATAACTGAAACCCAAGCACAAAAATTTGTAAGTCTATAACTGTACCTCATGGTGTTTCACTAATTTTAAAAAAAAGTAAATTTTAAAAAAAGTAACAAGAAATCAGGCAAAAAAAAATATGCCTGCAAAAAATCAATGGAATGCAAAGGATGAGGTAGACCTGAAAGCAGATAATTACGGTTTGAAGATTTTTTTTTTAAATTTTACAGTGTTCAAAGCAAAGTTTAGTGTTATCCTGGGTATTTAAAATTAACAGACATTATTTCTCTTTATTTTATTTAAAGGGGCATTTGAGACATGATATAATTTAAAATTAACATCCTTAAAATTGATTTTGGGGGCTGGGAATGTAGCTGGGAGTGGAGTGGTAGAATGTTTGCCTCATATATGTAAGGACCTGGGTTCAATCTCTGGCACCAGGGCTGGCTGGAGAGAGAGTAGAGGGGGTAAGGTGCTTGCCTTGTATTCAGCTGACCCTGGTTAGATTCCTGGCACCACATATGGTCCCTTGAGCATTACTTGGGGCCACTCCTGAGCACAGAGCCAGGACTAACCTCTGAGCACTGCTAGGTAAGACTCATCACCGTCTCTAACCAAATAAAATCAAAGCCCTAATACTATTTTAAAAAGAGACTTGGGTGGGGGGTTGCTGGTAAACCTGGCTGCCAGAACTTGCTCCTGGCTTTGGCTCAGGGGTCACTCCTTGCAGGGCTTGGTTGATTATATGTACTGCCCAAGATTAAACCCAGGTCAGTCACATGCCAGTTAAGTGCCCTACCTCTTGTGTTATTTCTCCAACCCCATACGAGATCTACTTTTGAAATCCAGAGGTATTTCCCCCTTTTTCCTTTGTGAATAATTGACTCAGTTAGTCACCAAGTCAAATCTCTTTGCAAAATTTAGAATAAAATAAATTTTTATAGATTATTTAGATTGATTTTTATTGTTTATTGTTAAGATAAAGAATGTGGTTTTCTATTTTAATCTCTTTTCCTGAATAAACATTGATAAAATTGTATTTGCTGTAAGGTAAAATTTGTGAAGACACTTTGTTTGTTCATCTGTCTTTTTCCAGTGTGGCCAGAAGTTAAATAAAATAGCACATAAAGTGAACAGAATTGACCTATTAATCTGTGTTAACGATAGCAAGTACCATTATACTTTGATGACGTAAGTTCCTCTTTTTTCCCATGATACTAATGTTTTCCTCTTACTTTGCTTTGCAGTTTTTCTTTACATCTTTTGGTGCCAGGGACAGAAGTTACCTGAGTATCTTTAGGTTGTGGCAGAATGTGTTATTAGACAAGGTAAGTGTTCAGAGCATAGGGATGTGCTGATTATAAAAGCAAACTTCCCTTGTATGCATAAATAGTGTTTGTGAATTGGAACCCCCTTTTATTTATTTTATTTATCTGGGGGAGGGGATTGGCTCTATCTTGTCTCCTTGCTCAGAAATCACTCCTGAAAGGGACCGTTTGTAGCTCCAGGGAATCCCATGTCAGCCAATGCCTTACCTGAAGTGCTATCTCTTCAGCCTCAAGTCTCTTTTTATTTTTATGGACTTAATTTGGACTAGGTTAGTTATGTTCCATGAAGAAACTTGAACCAAAACAAAACCCACAGTTGCAAGTTAAAATGTTTATTGGGATCCCAGGATAGCCACCAAGAAATAAGTTAAAATTTAGTAAATAAAGAGGGGAAGGAAAAAAAGAAAATGGAAAAGCATACAGGAAAGAAAAATCAAGGATTAAAATAATACAATAGAAAATAATACACAGGAAGGCAGTAAGGAAGGAATGTGGGTCACAAAGACATAAAACAGAGGAAGCAAATGGCAAAATGATAGATATTGTACCTAGATAAACATAAATTGATGAAACAGAAGAGATCAACAAGGAAATAAAAGATGTATACGAAACTATAGGCTAGGGGCTGGAGCGATAGTACAGCAGGTAGGGCGCTTGCCTTGCATGCGACCAACCAGGGTTCGATTCCCAGCATCCCATATGATCCTCCATGCACCGCCAGGAGTGATTCCTGAGTGTAAAGCCAGGAGTAACCTATGAGCATTGTCGGGTGTGACAAAAAAAGCCAAAACAAATATACCCCCCCCCCCCCCCGAAACTATAGGCTAATTGGAACTTAAAGAATTCCGTGAGATTCTTTACTCAAAATAGCCAACTCTACATTCTTCTCGAGTGCACATGGAACTGTCTCTAGAGCAGACCATCTACTATGCCATCAAGTGAGTCTTAATAAATCCCAAGGGATTAAAATAATAGAAAACTATGTTCTCGGACCATGATGGCATGAATTTAAGTTTCAAAAGCAAAAGGAAATCTGGGTAATTAATAAAAACAGGAAACTAAACACAATGGTCCTAGGGAACACAGGAATACTGGGTAGAAGGAAAAATCATAAGGAAAATAACAAAGCAATGTGAGGTTTGGCCAGAGAGAGAGTACAGTAGGTAGGGTGCTTCCCTTGCACATGGCCTACATGGTTTTGATCCCTAGCATCTCATATGATCTTTAAGCACTGACTGCAGAGCCAATAGTAACCCCCAAACAAACAAATAAAAAACCAAATGAACAAACATAAAGGTTGAGTTTGAGAGGCTGGAGATTACAATGGAGAAGGTACTGCTTGCACACAGTTGACCTGGGTTCTATCCCTGGCGCCATATATGTTCTCCTGTGCTCCACCAAGAATGATCCCTAAACAGTGAACCGGGGGTAACCCTGAGCACAGTCAGGTGTGGCCTGAAACACAATGAGGAAGGAAGGGAGGGAGGAAGGGAGGAAGGGAGGAAGGGAGGAAGGAAGGAAGGAAGGAAGGAAAGAAGGAAGGAAGGACAATTTCCAACTGTATATGTGAAGCCATTATATACATATATACATATATCACTGTAGCACTGTTTTCCCTGTTCATCGATCTGCTCGAGCGGGCACCAGTAACGTCTCCATTGTGAGACTTGTTGTTACTGTTTTTAGCATATCGAATATGCCATGAGGAGCTTGCCAGGCTCTGCCAAGCAAGCAGGATACTCTCGATAGCTTGCCAGGCTCTCTGAGAGGGGTGGAGGAATCGAACCAGGGTCGGCCGCATGCAAGGCAAACACCCTACCCGCTGTGGTATCGCTCCAACCCATATATATATATGGGTTGGAGCGATACCACAGCGGGTATACATATATATATATATATATATATATCGTTTTAATTTTTTTTGAGAGTTGTTGGGGGACCGTGCTCAGGGCTTACTCCTGGCTCTTTGCTCACGGACCATTCCTGGTGGTGCTCAGGATCAAACTGGGGTTAGCTGTGTGTAAGGCAAGTGCCTTAAAGCCTGTGCTATTTCTCTGGTTTCAGGTCAATACTATTTTGATATCACATTTACACAGAGAATGTCATAGCAAAGGAAAATTACAGATAAATATGTCTGTGTTCATCATATCTATAAATATAGACCCCCAAACCCTCAATAAAATATTAGCAAACTTAGCACTGGGGCTGTAGCAATAACACAGCAGGTAAGGCGTTTGCCTTGCATACAGCCGACCCAGGTTCGATTCCCAGCATCCCATATGGTCCCCCAAGCACTGCCAGGAGTAATTCCTAAGTGCATGAACCAGGAGTAACCCTTGTGCATCACTGGGTGTGACCCAAAAAGAAAAAAAAACACCTTAGCATCACAAAAAGTAATCCTGACCAATATATGAAAATCAGTGGCGGGGTTGGAGTGATGGTACAGTGGATAGGGCACTTGCCATACATGCGACCAACTGGGTTTGGTCCCTGGCACCCCATAGGATCCCCTGAGCCCATCAGGAGTGATTCTTGAGTGTAGAGTTAGGAGTAATCCCTAAACAATACTGAATGTGGCCGAAAAACAGAACAAGGAATCAGTGAAACAGGTTAGATCAGTGGAATAAGAATTTCCTATTTTATGACACACTTACATGAAATTTAAATTTTAGCATTCATTAATAATAAAATTTCATCTCACCCACCATGCTATTTTGTTAATGTCTGTGGTGCTTTCATGCTAAAAGCAGAGTTGAGTAGTTTTCAGCAGAGACCAAGAAGCCACAAATAAGTCCAAAATATTTTAACGTTTGACCATTTTTTTATAAAAGCACTTATTACAGAAACATTATTTATACTACTAGATAGGTCCCAGGAGTCTGTGGCTTTTGCAGAAATTATTTTTTGTTTTGTTCTTCATTTTTGCCACCTTGGGAGCTGTTCAGGGGCTCTTTTGGACTTGAAGTTTGGGGTGGTCCTGGTGTGGCTCGGGGGACCATATGATGTGGGGGGTCAAACATGGACCCCCATCCTGCAAAGCATGCTTTCAGCCCTCTGAAGCATCTTCTGTCTTGTTTTGTTTGGAGTCCACAGCAGCTGTGCTCAGAGCTTACTCCTGACTCTGTATTCAGGGATGACTGGGTACTGGGCTCAAGGCTGGGTACTCGGAAGGGCATACGTAGTACCAGGGATCCACGCGGGGTCAGCTGAGTGCCAGGAAAGCACTTTACTGATGTGCTATTTCTCTGGCTTCAGAAATAGTTTTTGATGTCGGAACAGCAAGGTAGGGTGGGGAATATAGCTCACTGGCAAAACACATGCTTCACTTGTGTGAGACCCTGGGTTTGATTCCTGGTACCACGTAGCAAAATAAAGCAAATCTAATCTGACCATCAAATTGCTATATTTGTTCATTTGACTAATGCTAGCTTCCTACTTAATACCCACCGCCCTTCGAATAAAGAAAAAGAAAGTTATAGGGACCACATTGTCAATCCACTAATCTATTATCACTTCAGTATACCCTCTCTGTTCTTGTTATTTTAAATTATCTACTTCCCCTGCGCTGCCCTCATATATTTTTTTTACTCTTTCAGCCTGTTTTTTTTCCCCAGCTCTACCTAGTTTTAAGTGAAACGCATTAATAAAACAAAAGTCACATTCATCCTTTCACATTTGTACAGTATCTTGCACATCTCTTTTGTAAAAGTTTTTTTAACTAATATTTTAAACTGAATCACTATGAGATACAGTTACAAAGCTGTTCATGGTTGGGTTTCAGTCATACAATGTTCCAACACCCATCCCTCCTCCAGTATACATTCCCCACCATCAGTGTCCCCAGTTATCATCCTGCCACCCTCACCCACACCAGCCTGCCTCTATGGCAGACAGTTTTCCTCTGTCTCTCCCTGTCTCTGTCTCTGTCTCTCTGACTCTCTCTGTCTCTGTCTCTGTCTCTCTCCTTTCGGGCATTATGGTTTGCAGTACAGGTACTGAGAAGTTATCATATATAAAGTTTTTTTAAAGGGATTTTTCCTGGAGGTCTTAGGGCGGGGTCACTTGAATTTCAGTTCTAATGATTTAGACCTGGTGGCACCGGCTATACTGGGTGGTGCTGGGGTGGGGGGGGGGGGCGTTGGGGGAAGGAACTGATTCCAGGGCTTCACACATGCCAGGCACATGCTACACTGCTTGAATTCTCTCTCTGATCCTATAGTTCTTTTGTGTGTGCAAAGATTATTCTTTGTTCTTTCTCTCGTGTCCTTATTTAACTCGAAAGAGCTTGAGTATAAGGACCTTGTCTACCTTGTTCCTTGTATGTTCAGGAACAAACTCAATGTTTACTGTCTAACCTGTTTTTCATATACCTTGATTTAACTAGTACAGTATGGGACTGTCTGAGTTTCAGCCTATGTCATAAATATTAATCGTACTCCCATTAATAATACTCTTTCTGGGAGGGTTGCTTCCCAAATGATGCTCAGGGACCCGTGGCATATGGGGCCGGGATTCAAAGCAAGGGTGCGAGAATGTAATGCTGTGGGGCTCTCCCTTGCCCTGGGCCAGGCTGGCAGAGGTCAGCAGCATGCAAGGCATCACACCTGGCATTAATGGTTGATTCATCACCTGTGGTGAATGGTTGTGTACTGAGGATTGATTGACTCCGGTTGGGTGAATGTCTGGCATGTATCCTAACTGCTGTACTATTTCTCGGTCCCCTTATTCTTAAATTTATGCAAGCTTGGACAGAAAGTTTATTATATTACACATAGTGAATGCTCAATAAGTACTTTTTGAGTGACTCAATTGAGTAGAATCTAAATAATTATTGCTCTGGATTACACAGAATTTTTTCAGTTCTTTGCTCAAGAAAAAGAAGAAAGACAAAACATGGGGATTTATCGGCAGAAACAACATCAGGGTATTTTCCCTTTTTTTTGAAGTAAAACAGATTTTATTTGGATGATTTTGGAGGGGAGAGAGAGAGAGAGACAGAGAGACAGAGAGATGCTCAAGAGAGAGCTTGGCTTTCTCCAAGGGTTGAGAGAGCCCCTACACACCCTCCAGCGTTAATAGGAAAGTACACATCTCAAGAAGGGACCTGTGGGTGACACATGTGCTCAGGTGCCACAATGGCTCGGGTAGCATATGTGCCATTCAGGGTATTTTCTGGGTTTAACGTTTAATTAAACCCAATTTCTTAAGCATGTATTTGTCTTGAGAACAAGTGATCATCTTGAAACTCATGGCCATCACTGGTATTTTCTTGGGCCAAAGAGATAGTACAGGGTTTAAGTTACTTGCCTTTCACACAGCTGAGACATATTTAATCCCTGGCATCGTGTATGATTCTCAAAGCCCTGTCAGGAGTGACCCCTGAGCATAGCCAGGTGTGACCCCAAAACAAAAGACAAATAAAAAGGATATTTCCCAGAAACTTGAATAAGTGAGAAATGGGCTATAGGTATAAAGTTATTAGTAATAATAGGAGTTAAAATTTCAAAAATCTTTTTAAAAGCTCAATCTTTAATGCTAATCATTGTGTACTTCTAAGGATATTACATTATTGTATTTAGAGTTACTGATATTAATAATGTACGCAGAATGGGTACAGAATTGTTGGAGGAATTTGTGATAACCAGCTGTGGAGAACTTACCTTGTGAAGAAGGGAGAGACCGCGAGTTCAGTGAGTCGAATGTTGGCCTCATGTACTGTGATCCCACTATCTAAAATTCCAGATGCCACAACAAATACGTGGTCTCCAGCGTACTACAACCATTCACCACAGAAACAATAACAAAGGGAAGGGAAGGGGAAAAAGGCATTTTTTCAAAGTTCATTTTACCACAACATCCAAAAGGAGAGAGAGAACAAAAGGGAATGCCCTGCCACAGAGGCGGGGTGGGGGGGGGGAATGGGGGTGGTGGGAGGGATACTGGGATCATTGGTGGTCGAGAATGGGCACTGGTGGAGGGATGTGTACTTGGTCATTGTATGACTGAAACGCAAACATGAAGGATTTTTTTTCCATTTTTAATATTAGACCTGTTGTAAAGAAAAATAGCTATTTTTTTAATTTTCAACATAATCATTTCTTTTTGTTTTCTTTTTAAAAAAATTTTTATTAGTGAAACACCATGAGGTACAATTGTAGACTTACAAATTTTTGTGCTTGGGTTTCAGTTATACAATGATCCAGTACCCATCCCTCCACCAGTGCCCATTCTCCATCATTTACACTTTTTTTGTACCTCACGGTGATTCACTACTAAAAAATAAAAAATTTTTTAAAAAAAGAAATAAAAGAGGACATTAAAAAATGAAAAAAAATAAGCAAAAAAGGTTTGTTTTATACTATTTTTCTGTCAGGTAATAGGGGTTTCTCTTGTGTATACACAGAGGTTAGTAGGAAGGTAGTTGGGTACATTTTTTCTTTATTAGTGAAACACTATGAGGTACAGTTATAGACTTATAAATTTCTGTGCTTGGGTTTCAGTTATACAATGATCAAGTACCCATCCCTCCACCAGTGCCCATCCTCCACCACCACGGGTCCCAGCATCCCTCCCACCCCCCATCCCTCCCATCCCACCCTGCCTCTGTGGCAGGGCATTCCCCCTTGTTCTCTCTCTCTTCTTTTGGGTCCTGTGTTTTGCAAGAGAGTCATTGAGTGGCAATCATGTTTGGTCTATAGACTACTTTTAGCATGCTTCTCCCAAGTTGGGTACATTCTGACAATGAATCTTTAAATCCAGGGCCTCAGAAAGCAGAAAATTGTCCAAATTTTAAATTCTAAGACTAAAGAGACTGATTACCTTCATTTTTATTCCGAGAGGGTTGAAGGAGGGGTGTATTTCCAAAGTAGGATGCTGGTGACCTTCCTCAAGGTTTCTAGACACACACTTTCCAAATTCTGAGAGAAGTCTGCCTGGTTTCTCTTTGGGGAATTGCTAATGTGAGAAGGATTCTGTTCTTTAGGTGGGTGGGGGCAGAAGAGACCTCAAACAGCTGGTAGACTCTTAGAACTTATAAACGGTGTTTATTTGAGAGAGTTTGGCCAGACTTTGGCGAAGAACTTGGCACTTAACAGAGAAAAATAGAGTCACAGAGGCAGACTTTGATGACTCCAGAAAGGCACAGAGACAGGACTGAGATGAATGATGAGGCCTTACCGACGCCAAGGTGAATGGCCTCCTAACACGGGTTACCTTTGCTCTCGGTCCATTTGATCGTGAAACTCTGTTTACTATGACTGCCAAGCTCTTCAGGTACCCCAGATGGTGGAATCAAAGTGTTGGTTAAGTAGAAAAACAGCAACAACAAACTGTTCCTCCACTGTGCATTAGTGTGTTTGTGTTTTTGTTTTGAGACCGCGCTTGGTGGTGCTCCGGGCTTATTCCTGGCTCTGCGCTCAGGACTCCTGGCAGGGCTCCGGGAACCATGTGTGGGGCCAGAGATCAAACCTGGGTTGGGCGCGTGCAAGGCAAGTGCCTTACTCACTAGTGTCTCTCTGACCCCGCATCAGTGCATTTATGATTCAGTGATGAGTCTATCAAGTCTAAGGGCATGACTTGTTCTATACAGCCATGCTCAGGCTCAGCTCTAGGTCACAGATAGTCTTTAGGTGCTATCTAATAATGATCAGTAAACAAAGTTAATATCAGTGGGACTTTTTGGAAATTCAGACTTGTGTAGAAAACTCTGGTCACCCCCTGGACCAACTCTCCCCAGACTATGGATTCAGGGTGGTTCCAAAGTGCCGATTGCTTAGCGATGTCAGCATTAACATTGGCAGCAGTCTCTTGTTTTTTTCCAGGTCTCTTGGTACCATCATTTCCCTTGTGCTTGATTTAATCTCTTGTTGTTCATTATGGCCCCTAAGCGTATAAAATCCACTGCCAGGGCTGCATTTCCACAGGGATGGCAAGTTAGCATGCATCACCGTGTTAGCTGCAGACGACTGTTGTCTCCTGTCTCTTCCCAATGCCAGTCTGTTCTTTGGTAGTTACTAAAGTTGTACTGCGTTTCAAACGTGTATTTTACAAAAGTACAATTCTGAATGGTGGCTTTTCTATGCGAAACAAATAGGGGGCTGCTTCTATTTTGACAATGCAAATCCCGTGTTTTTTTTCCGGCACAACTTCTGCATGATCTGGAACTCCCGTTTTCCTCTCAGTACTTTCTCTTTGATCCCCGACAACCCACTCCTCTGGGTTGCATTGACTGGACTGGTTGCCTCATTCCTTTACAAGCTTGCGTTTGCCTTACATGAGCTCATCTTGGTATTTTAGCCGCATTTCACACCATTTCATGCTCTTCCCATCTTGAAATACTTTCTTTCCTTGGTTTCCATGACATCCTTCTTCCTGGACTTTCCTCTGCCTCTCTGATATTTCCCTTAGTCTTTTATGCTGGCCACAGCCTTTGCATGGCGGGTTTTCTTAGGATTCAGTTATAGGTTCTGTTTTCTGTCTTTTTGTTTCCTTTTTGTTTTGTTTTGGGGCACACCTGGCAGTGCTCAGGGGCTGTTCCTGGCTCTGTGCTCAGGGATCACTCCTGGTGGGCCTCAGGGAACCATATGTAGTGCCCAAATCAGCTGTGTGCAAACTAAGTGCTTATCTGCTGTACTATCTCTCCAGCCCGACTCTTTTCTGTCTTTTTTTTTTCTTTTTGGGCCACACGCAGCGATGCTCAGGGGTCACTCCTGGCTCTGCACTCAGGAATCACTCCTGGCAGTGCTCGGAGGACCATATTGAATGCTGGGATTCGAACTTGGGTCGGGGGTCGGCCATGTACAATGGGAACACCCTACCTGCTGTGCTACCACTCTAGCCCCTCTTTTCTGTCTTTTTTTTTTTTGCTTTTGCTTTTTGGGTCACATCCGGCGATGCTCAGGGGTTACTCCTGGCTCATGCACTCAGGAATTGCTCCTGGCGGTGCTCAGGGGACCATATGGAGTGCTGGGAATCGAACCTGTGTTGGCCATGTTGGCTGCGTGCAAGGCAAACGCCCTACCTGCTGTGCTATCGCTCCAGCCCCCCTCTTTTCTGTCTTAATGCCTACTAAATTTATTTCTGTTCTATGTGCCCTGTGGTTTACAATAAAGACTTTTAGAGTTAACAAGAGCATATAAAATAATTTATAATACATTTTAGGAATATTCTATAATTATTTTAGCTTATATAATATATATTATTATTTATTAATATCTATATTATACAATTAATTATAAATTACTATATATTTATATCTAATCTAATACGTAATCTAATTTATATACCTATATATTCCAATACATTATTATATATTATATATAAGAATATATTATGATATATTACATTAAAATAGTAACAATAGCAGGTCTTATTCCCCTGACCCTGAAAGAACCTCCAATACAGCAGCGTTGGGAAAGATGAGGAAGGAGAGGCTGCTAAAATCTCAGGGCTGGGACAAATGGAGACGTTACTGATACCTGCTCGGGTGAATCTATGAACAACAGGATGACGGTGATGCATGAGCATCAGTGCAGTGATATAACATTATATTTTTATATATAATTATATTACATATCATGGGCTGGAGCGATAGCACAGTGGGTAGGGCGTTTGCCTTGCATGCAGCCAACATGGCCGACCCGAGTTCGATTCCTCCGCCCCTCTCGGAGAGCCCGGCAAGCTACCGAGAGTATCGCGCCCGCACGGCAGAGCCTGGCAAGCTACTCGTGACGTATTTGATATGCCAAACACAGTAAGAAGTCTCACAATGGAGACGTTACTGGTGCCCGCTTGAGCAAATCGATGAACAACTGGAGGACAGTGACAGTGACAGGGACACATCATATCATATAATATTATAACACATAATAACAGATTAGGTTGTCTCTCTTAGGGGCTGGCAGGAGGAGGCCTGGGAGTGAGCTCAAGTATCAGGACTCATGCCTAGATTGTGAGACCCTGAGTTCAGTTGCAGGTATTGCCTAGTCTCCCCCGCCCCCCCCCCCCCATCCTCGCCCTCCTCCCAGCATTGCTGGCTATAGCCCTGTTAGCTCCTGAGCACTTTTGGACCAAGTAGTGAACCACCAGTTCCCTCGCCAACAGGTTGAGAATGGGGGTCGATCTGTATTTTTTTAAGGATATTGGGGCTGGAGAGATACTACAGGGTTTAAGGTGTTTACGCCTTGTATGTAGCCAACTCCAGTTTGATCCTCAGCACCACGTGGTCCCCTGAGCATTGTAGGATGCAGTCCTGGAGCACCACGGCATGTGGTCCCAGAGGCCCCAGAACCCCAAGGTGGCTGACTCATGCATACAATCACCAGCAGCATGGCACCCTGAGGATACCTAGGCGCTAAGAGACAGCTCAATGTAATGCATTCTTTGCATGTGAGAGGCTTGGGTTTGATTCCTGACATTGCATGGGCCCCCAAACACCACGTGGAATGGACAAGCTATCCCCTCCCCCTCACCCCCAAAGGATATCTGTCTACACTTTGAATCACTGAAAGCTACCATAATATGTCAAAAGCATTTTTGATTGTATTTTGGTAGTCTTTTTGTTTGTGTTTTTGTGCCACCGCCAGTGGTGTTCGGGGCTTACTCCTGGCTGTGAGCTGAGGGATTGTGTGTGGCAGGCTTGGGGACTATGTGGGGGGACGGAGTTTGAACCCAGGACAGCCATGCACAAGGCAAATGTCTATCCACTGTGTTGTCATTCTGGTCCCCAAAGCACTAAGTCTTTCGGCAATGGAAGTCAGCTCCCATAGAATGGCTATTGCTTCAGTCTGAGTGAATAATTAATTTTCTTCAGTGTCATTTTGATCTCTCATTGATCTTCTGTAAAATGACTCAGTTTTAACACGCACGCACACACACACACACACACACGTGCACACACACACATATCACCACCACCAAGACTGATGTTTGCAGTTCATCAGATAGCACCTGTCACGTTCACACACATTCTTAATTAAATGAAAGGATTAGGTCGAAATTAGAGCCACTTTTGATCCTTCACTTAGAAGGAAACTTTACTCCTGGGAAATAAGTTGGGAGTTAGTAGATGAAACATTCTACAGTGTTGAGATGCCTGCCCTAAAACTTTTATGAATGAATAAGGCCAAAAATAACTTGAAAATAGTTATTGAGCAAGCAATATGGAACCTTCTAATGTTGAAAGATGTGCTGCATACTTGCTGAATTGCTTCACCAGGATTGGGTGCTCTTCCTTGTATTTATTTCCTACATTCCATTTTACAATACTCAATACAAAGGGATGTAACCTTTGATACATCTTGTAAAGGGTTAATAAATGAGTTGATTCCTGCTGCTGCATTGGTGAGGAAGAAATGGAACATTTGCAAAAAACGATTCTGCCAGAGTTGAATAGAGAGCCTGGAAAAGAAAAGAAAATCCTTGATATATATATATATATATATGTATATATATATATATATGAGTTTAACATAATACTGCAATAGGCATGGGGTGAGTGGGACGGAAGCTGGGGACTTTGTGGGAAATATACACTAATGAAGGGATGGGTGTTGGAACGTTGTATGACTGAAACCCAATCTTGAACAGCTTTTGTAACTGTGGATCTCATGGTAATTCAATTAAAAAAAAAAAAAGAAAATGTTTCGGGAAGCCCGTAAAAAATATTACAATAGGCATTTTGTATAATGAAAACAGGCACGGGAATTCGACTTTTCTTTCTTTGGGGGGGGGGGGGGCGCAGAAGAAATTAGGCCCTGTCCCTTTAATAAGCCCGTGTTTACCTCTCCTCCTCTTGGAGGCGTGGCCTTGGAACCTGTAGAGTGAGGTATAACTTCCAATTCTGCATTCTGACCTGCAACCTGGGAAGGCTGCTCATACTACAGACCAGGAAGTAGTGAATAATGTGCTTTACACGACAGTAGAACTTGTCTTTTAGGAGGAAAAATGTCTCACAGCAAAATTAGGAGATGGAAGCGATGATTCTCTACAGTTGTCACGAAGTATTTGGGGCTTTGCTTCAGGTCAGGACATCGCACCCTTGTAGAATACTTAGGACACAAAGCTTCGGGGACCAGAAATTGATCTTCTGAGTTTTAAGTCTTATCTGATTGCTGCCCGGTTCATCTTTATTTTGTTAAAGTACCCTGTAGACTGAAACAAGTACTCTTCTTTATTCACAGGTAGGTGATCAGCTTTTGCTAAAATTCAAGGTTTTTTTTTTTTAATTTGGTTTTTTTTGAGGTTACTTACATCTGATTTTGCTGCTCATTATTACAAGACTTACGACCATCAGGCTAGGTTTATGTTTTAATGTTTAAAGGTTCAGTCTGGTTGTAAATAGCCACATTTTTTTTTTTGTTTTGTTTTGGTGACCAGATTTGTGGAAATTATTTTTGGCAAATTAACAATGTAAAATGTTAAATTAAATGAGTTCTATTATTAATGAATCATTTACGTGTATGTTACATAATATATCTAGCATAGTTACATATATCTAACAGATTTTGAAGTGTGCTGAAATTACCCTGCTATTAATTTCTTGATTTGAAAGAACATATTTCAAGCATTTATTTTTGTAGGTACGTAAAATTGTATTCTTAAAATTTTCTATGGTCTGTTTCTTTCACTCTTGGGAAGCTTTATCCGTATTTAAACTTGTTCTACTCTGTTCTGGATCAGTTTGATATCCGTTATTTAAAAAAAAAAGTTTTTCGAAGATAATCATCTTCCATTAATATATTGGTGCTTGTTTTCCTTTATGAACTTGATCCTCCGTTTATGACACTGAAAGTATTTCAAAGAAAAGGTCTTTGTAAGATTGAATCAGCTATTAGTATGAGCTACCGCCTGTGAAAAAAACTTAGAGGGAATGGAAATTATAAGAATTATGTGGGGTACCTTTCAGATCAAGCCCGGTGGATCTTTAACTTTTCTACTACTAGTGATCCGCTTACTTTTTCTTTATGTAAATGTATTGAAAAAACTTTAGGGTCACCGAACATGGGTTATAAAGTAAATAATAAAATATAAGAACGTTATTGTTTCTTGGACAATGTTTCGAGTCAGAATTTCTTATCAGTTCAATATAAAATTCTGGATTAATTAATTAAGCACCAAAGAGGTAAGATGTTTTATATACTTGAAACACTTTATTACATGAAATTGTTTAGATTTTTTTGATGTTTTAGAATACTGATATAATAACTAAATCTTCATTAATTATTCTTTTAAGAATGACAAATTAGAAATTAATTATAGCACAACGGTAGGGCGTTTGCCTTGCGAGCAGCCAGCCTGGCTGAGCCAGGTTTGATTCTTCCTCCCCTCTCAGAGAGCCCGGTAAGCTACCGAGAGTATCTCGCCCGCATGGCAAAGCCTGGCAAGCTCCCCGTGACGTATTCGATATGCCAGACACAGTAACAACAAGTCTCAAAAGGGAGATGTTACTGGGCCCGCTCGAGCAAATCGATGAGCAACGGGAGGACAGTGTTTGTTTGTTTGACAGTTACTAAAGTGGAGACATTTTGCCCTTAATTTCTTTAAAATACTATAAAATACTATAATGTAACAGTATTACATTATACTACAATGTATCATTTACATTATATGATGTATTATATAATATATGTTATATGATATATCATTATGTGATCAATGGTCATCTACTATAATGTAATAAAGATACCATAGTAACAAGACTGAGGGAAGAAATACGGAAAAAGGATAAAATAAAATGGTACTTGTCATAGGGAAGGGCCAGAAAGATAGCATAGTGGGCAGGGCGTTTGCCTTGCGCGCAGCCGACCAGGGTTTGATTCCTCTGCCCCTCTCAGAGATCCCGGCAAACTACTGAGAGAGTATTCCGCCCGCGGCAAAGTCTGGCAAGCTCCCTGTTATGTATTCGATATGCCAAAAACAGTAACAACAAGTCTCACAGTGGAGATGTTACTGGTGCCCACTTGAGCAAATCGATGAACAATGGGAGGACAGTGCTACAGTGCTACAGTTGTAGGGAATATTGTTGAGGAATTCAAGGCATCTGAATGTTTTGGTCCTGTTATATATATTTGTATC
Source organism: Sorex fumeus (assembly GCF_029834395.1). Lineage (NCBI taxonomy): Eukaryota > Metazoa > Chordata > Mammalia > Eulipotyphla > Soricidae > Sorex > Sorex fumeus. Next base: position 10,123,345 of record NW_026606322.1, on the reverse strand, counting down.
TCTATAATTCCCATTAATTTTTTTTTGAAGAGGGCACACCCAGTGGTGCTGAGGCTGACTCTTGGCTCTGTGCTCAGTGATCACTCCTGGCTGGCTCAGGGGACCGTATGAGGTGCCCAGGATTGAACCCAGATTGGCCACCTGCAAAGCAAGTGTCCTTCCCACTGTCCTATTATTCTCGCTCCCCAAATTAAGAATTTTGCCAGCTGATAAACTTAACTGACTTCAGAACAAGTATCACTTATGTTCTTCAGGTAGTTCTTCTGTGTTTTTATATAATTTCTCTCTCCAAAATTACCTCATTTCTCTGTTTCCCCAATCCTGAAAACCCTTCTTCGGTGTGAAGTTTTTTCTGATTCCCCTAATTTATATTGATACTTCTTTAAACTTTTTACATGGAGTTTTAAAAATCTTTCTTACAATGACTTTAACATATTAATAATAATATAGCTTTTAATATTTTACTTTACTTAAAATCCTACCGTATTTTTTCAACCATGGCATGTGTTATTTGAAAGCAAGGTGTTAACTTGTTTTAGAGTTTAGAGTAAGGTGCTGTTTTAGGCTCTTTAGCGTCTAGTACAGTCAAATACATTTGGTAAGTTTTAAATAATATCTTCCAAATGAATTAGAGATTCTTTCTCACTTGTCTTTGCCAGTTGCCTCAAATGTTAAACTTCTTTTGCTTTGCTTAACTCTATAGTTAACCTCTATAATTTGTTTTCGAAATGAGGATGTTATTATTATTATTATTGTTATTATAATTATATTTTGCTGTATAGTGCACAATTTTTTTCACAGCAGGTGATTTTAACAGGGGCAGGATACCTAAAAAAGAAAGAACAAGCTTAACTTTATTAAAATATAAAGAAGATACTTTGGATTCTAGTTTGTCGCATTTTATAGCCTAAGAGAATGTAATTTAAATTTGCCGGTATATAGAGCTTTTAAATGGTCAGAATAATAAAATACTTTCTGATTAAGGAGACTAGTACTGACTTCACGTTTCAGGCTGTGAATAGGGCTCCAGTGGATATGGTAGGATCGTTGGAATGCATATTTGGTATTGTACTTAGCCATTACTAGACACTGTGAATAAATTACTTTCTAAAAAGAAAAAGTTGAGCACCGTACCTCTCACAGTAGTTTCCATGTTATGCACTTTAAAACAATAATTTTATTTATTCTCAGGGGTAACTCAGTCAGATAAGTTTTGCCACTTCCGTCTATAAATACAGAAGTCTAGAAAGTTCAGCTGACAGCCAAAGTCACACATGGAGCACTGGGATAGCAGGTCACCTTGGCCTCAAAATTCATGGTTCGACCCACTGTGTTATACTCTTCTACCCTGCCGAATTATCATCGTCATTTTCTGTCATTTCAGAGTTTGAGCAGGCAGGAATTCTGGCAGCTGCTGCAGCAGAACTATGGGACTGAGCTGGGCTTGAATGCTGAAGAGATGGAAAACTTGTCCTTGTCAATTGAGGAAAATGTACAGCCAAGGTACAGGAAAAAAAGTTGTAAATACCGATTTACTAAATATGAATCAGAGTAATTTAGATTTCTTAATTCAGTGACATTTTCTCTTTGGAGTGGAATGGAGGGAAGGGTTAGGGCAAGAAAAGAGTTTACTAAATCACTTAATCACTTAATCAATCACTTAACTTCCCGTTAGTCGTCGATTTGCTCGAGCGGGCGCCAGTAACGTCTCCATTCGTCCCTGTCGCGTGCCAGTGTAGCCCAATGGCATCTGTTCGCTCTGGGAACATGAAGAGCCTCAAACCGATCGTTCATGATCGGGATGAAGAAGTCTGACCATCTGGTAGGTGGGCGGCCACCTTTAGTTTTGCTTACCTATTTAGTTTACTAAATAGGTAAGCAAATACAGGGCAGCTAATGAAATGTTAACTTTGTAACGGTGGCACCTAGGATATGTTGAAAGAGTAGTTTTAGAAAGCACTGTTGCACTGTAGCCTGCCCTCCAGTTGTTCATCATGTGCTCTAGCGGGCCCGGTAAAGTCTCCATTGTGAAACTTGTTGTTACGGTATTTAGCATATGTCTCAGGTAGCTTGCCAGGCTTTGCCCAGATACTCTTGGTAGCTTGCCAGGCTCTCCGAGAGGGGCGGAGCAATCGAACCCAGGTCAGCTGGGCCGGCCGCATGTAAGGCAAACACCCAGAGGACCTGGAGGAATATCTGAGAAATCTTCGTGATTTTTAGGTGATACAGTGAAATTAATTTGATGGCAGGTATTTTGAGTAGTATGACTTTTCCTCAAGAATACTCTAGCACTGTGTTTGACGTTTAACTGGCACTCAAAAAACATGAGATGCACTTGCGGAAGGGGCGTATACTGTTTTGGAAAATGCAAATAACATTAATATGAAATTTAAAAGAATGATAATAGAAGGAGAAATACATAAGGCGATAAATTCAGAGTAGATGGAAATCATTTTCAACTGTGGGGATTCATTTGGAAGAGAGGATATTTTTATGAACTACAGTTAAAAGTGTCTTTTGGTTGGTTTGGTTTGGTTTGGTTTGGTTTGGGGGGCACACATGGTAGTGCTCAGCTTTCTCCTAATTGCACTCAGGGATACTTCCTGGAGGGACTTGGGAACCCGCATCAGACACTAGGGTATTGAAGCCTCATTGGATGCATGCAAGGCAAGCACCCTGCCTGATCTATTAGCTTTCTGTCCCCTAAAAATGCCTTCTGTCCACCGATGCAATTATTTGACACGATTGCAACATAAACAACAAAGGAAAATCATGTGTTAATTCTACAGCAAACATTATGCCACGTGAAAGAAGTCAGACACAAAATATTATTTATTTTCCGATTTCATTTATATAAATTAAACTCCAGCAACAGTAACTTCATAGAGACAATTGGTGAGGTGTCCCAGATATTGAGGAAGAGTGGTATTATGATAGAGAATTTTTTCTTGGCATATGTAGGTGTTCAAAAATTAGACTGATGGCTGTGACTGTTTCAACTGCCACACAATACTATGAGCTGCTATGCAGTACACTTTATTTTTTTTTTTAATTAATTTATTTATTTTTTTTCTTTTTTTATTAGTGAAAAACCATGAGGTACAGTTATAGGCTTACAAATTTTGTGCTTGGGTTTCAGTTATACAATGATCAGGTGCCCATCCCTCCACCAGTGCCCGTCATCCTTCCCCATGGGTCCCAGCATCCCCCCCCGACCCTCATTCCCCCCCCCCCCCCGTCCCATCCTGCCTCTGTGGCAGGGTATTCCCCCTTGTTCTCTCTCTCTTCTTTTGGGTACTGTGTTTTGCAAGAGAGGCTTTGAGTGGCAATCATGTTTGGTCTATCGACTACTTTTAGCATGCTTCTCCCACCCTGGGAGGACCCTCACAACACCCTTCATTTGGTACTCTCTTCTCTATCTGAGCTTCCTTTTCATCTAGAGCCTGTGGCTGGCCTTCCATTCATGGAGCAAAATTCCTGGTACTAATCTCAGCCATTCCTGGGTGTTACTCTCCCTTTTTGTTGCTATATGTTCCCCAGATGAATGCAATCTTTCTGTGTCTATCCCGCTCTTTCTGACTCATTTCGCTTAACATGATACTTTCCATGTAGTACCACTTGTATGTAAATTTCACAACTTCATCTTTTCTAACAGCTACATAGTACTCCATTGTGTAAATGTACCAAAGTTTCTTTAACCAGTCATCTGTTCTTGGGCACTCAGGTTTTTTCCAGATTCTGGCTATTGTAAAGAGTGCTGCAATGAACAAACAATTGCAGATGTCACTTCGACTATACCTTTTTGCCTCTCTGGGATATATTCCCAGGAGTGCTATAGCTGGGTCAAATGGCAGATCAAATTCTAATTTTTTGAGAGTCGTCCATACTGTTTTCCAAAAGGGTTGGACCAGCCGGCATTCCCACCAGCAGTGAAGGAGGGTCCCTTTCTCGCCACATCCGCGCCAGCACCGGATGCTTTTGTTCTTGTGGATGTGGGCCAGTCTCTGTGGTGTGAAATGATATCTCATTGTGGTTTTGATCTGCATCTCTCTGATGATTAGTGATGTAGAGCATTTTCTCATGTGCCTTTTTGCCATTCGAATTTCTTCTTTGCGAAAGTTTCTGTTCATTTCCTCACCCCATTTTTTGATGGGGTTGGGTGATTTCTTCTTGTGGAGTTTAACCAGTACCTTGTATATCCTTGATATCAACCCCTTGTCGGATGTGTACTTGGTGAATATCCTTTCCCATTCTGTAGGCTGTCTTTGTATTTTGGTCAATGTTTCTTTTGAGGTGCAGAAGCTTCTTAGTTTAAGATAGTCCCATTTGTCTATCTCTGTTTTCACTTGCTCGGCCAGTGGCGTGACATCTTTGAATATACCATTAGCTTCAATATCATGGAGAGTTTTGCCGACTTTGTCTTCAATAAACATTATGGATTCTGGTCTGATGTTGAGGTCATAAATCCATTTTGATCTTACTTTTGTGCATGGTGTTAGGCAGAGATCTGAGCCCACTTTTTTGCATGTAGCCGTCCAATTTTGCCAGCACAGTTTGTTGAAGAGGCTTTCCCTGCTCCATTTCACTTTTCTTGCCCCCTTATCAAAAATTAGATGATTATATGTTTGGGAGGAAATGTCGGTATATTCAACTCTGTTCCATTGGTCTGCAGCTCTGCTTTTGTTCCAGTACCATGCTGTTTTAATTATTACTGCCTTATAGTAGACTTTGAAGTTAGGGAGGTTGATTCCTCCCATTTTCTTTTTCCCAAGAATTGCTTTAGCTATTCGTGGGGGCTTATTGTTCCATATAAATTTCAGGAGTGTTTGCTCCATTTCTTTGAAGAATGTCATGGGTATCCTTATAGGGATTGCATTGAATTTGTACAATGCTTTGGGAAGTATTGCCATTTTGATGATGTTGATTCTCCCCATCCATGAACAGGGGATATTTTTCCATTTCCTCGTGTCCTCTTTTATTTCCTGAAGTAGCGTTTTGTAGTTTTCTTTGTACAGGTCCTTTACTTCCTTAGTTAAGCTGATTCCTAGATACTTGATTTTCTGGGGCACAATTGTGAATGGGATTGTTTTCTTGATGTCACTTGCTTCTCTTTCACTATTTGCGTATAGGAATGCCATGGATTTTTGGGTATTGATTTTATAGCCTGCCACTTTACTATACAAGCCTATTGTTTCTAGGAGTTTCTTGGTAGAGGTTTTAGGGTTCTCTAAGTATAGTATCATGTCATCTGCGAATAGTGAGAGCTTAATTTCTTCTTTCCCTATCTGGATGCCCTTAATATCTTTTTCTTGCCTAATCGCTATTGCAAGTACTTCCAGTACTGTATTGAACAGTAGTGGAGAGAGTGGGCATCCTTGTCTCGTCCCTGACCTTAGGGGGAACGGTCTCAGTTTTTCCCCATTGAGGATGATGTTTGCTGTAGGTTTGTGGTAGATGGCTTTAACTATATTGAGGAAAGTCCCCTCTATCCCCATTTTGGCAAGGTTTTCATCATGAATGGGTGCTGGATCTTGTCAAAAGCTTTCTCTGCGTCTATTGATATGATCATATGATTTTTATCTTTTCTTTTGTTGATATGATGGATTATGTTGATTGATTTCCGAATGTTGAACCATCCTTGCATCCCTGGGATGAATTCCACTTGGTCATGATGTATGATCTTTTTGATGAGTTGTTGTATTCTATTGGCTAGTATTTTGTTGAGAATCTTCGCATCCGTGTTCATCAGGTATATTGGCCTGTAGTTTTCTTTTCTTGTGGTGTCTTTGTTTCCTTTTGGTATTAGAGAGATATGGGCTTCACAGAAGCTGTTTGGGAGAGTTTCTGTTTTTTCAATTTCCTGGAAAAGCTTGAGAAGAATTGGCAATAGGTCCTCTTTAAATGTTTGGAAAAATTCGCTAGTAAATCCGTCTGGGCCTGGGCTTTTGTTTTTGGGAAGACTTTTGATTACAGTTTCAATTTCCTTGATGTGAATAGGTCTATTCAGGTACTCTATATCTTCTTGATTCAGCTTTAAGGGACGGAATTTTATGTTATGTGCGTTTCATCTTAACACATCAGTTAACAGTTCTACAGGACTGGAGTGACAGTATAGCAGATACATGTTTGCCTCACATACAGCTGACTCAGGTTGGGTCCCTCAAATGGATATCTCTCACATATGGTCCCTCAGATCCTGCCAGGAGTAATCCCTGAGCACAGAGTCAGGAGTAAGCCCTAAGCATTGCTAGGCGTGGCCCCAAGATAAATGCTGTAGAAAATGTTTTTTTAATTTAATGTACATAAAACCACAACTGTTGGTACAGTTCTAAAGTTGACATTTAATTAGATAACAAAGCTCCAATATTAAAATCAGCATTAAAAAATCAAATTTTTATGTGAAAATTATTATTTCTGATAATAGGCTTAAATCCTCATCTAGAATTTATTAAGCTGTGTGTTGCTAGTTGAGCCTTCTGTTATTGTTTTCGTTTGTTGAGTTGAGTTGGCTCCTGTATTACTTTCCCATCTAATTTAGAGCACTTCTACTAGAATTTCAATATTTAGGAATTAGGAGGTGTTGTGGCCTCACCGTATACAGACTTCTGGATCTGTGGTCTGGGCCAACGACATGGTATAGCTTTGGATATGGAAGGTGGATGTGGTTGCTGGAAATTCCAGAAATACGGGAGGGTGGGGAGAGGCCGCCCATCCTGACTCGAAGAAGACACCAGAGTTGTCAGCCTGGGTACTGGGGTGCCTGAAATTGGAGAATATTCCTGAAGCTGTGGATGAGCCCTTAGCATGCCTGCAGAGGTACAGTGTGGGTGTGGCTGCCGGGGCTTCAACAGGGCTGGCACTGGTCCCGCCCACCTCCCCGAGGGTCCCCAGGAGTTTTCAGCCCCAGTGTTTTCACGAATTTTAGCTGCTTGGCATGCATCTCCTCAGAGATCTAGCCGGGAATTCATAGAGCAGGGCCTGTGGATGAGTCAACTTGGAGACGACTGTCTAGAAAATCTTAAAATAGAAGTCCATTGTAAGTCTCATTGGGAGTATAAAAATTTGCCTCTGTCTAGGTAGTCCTACAGTTATGCTGATTCTATTTATATTGTATCAGTCGGGAGTAATAATATGTAGTGTTTTCCTCCCCATATATATACATTTATATGTGTGTATGTATCTGTGTGTGTGTATATATATACATGTATGTATGTCACATGAAAATGGTATGTTTACTATAAAGTTAAAAAGTCTCCCTTTAACTAGTCTCTCTCAGATACTGAAGTTAGGTAGGCAAAATCAATTGATAGAATACAAAGAGCCTTGGATTTTGGAAATGAAGAACTGAATTTTAAGCTGGACTTTAATCTGGTAGTTGAGTAAGCAGCTCTTATAGCATTCAGATCCTCAGTTTCATCAGTGAAATAAGTTAGTTCAATTTGATCATCTTCAGCGTCCCTTTGAACTCTAAAAGTTTTCAGTCTTTGAAGAAGGAAATAATATGTGTAGTTTTAAAATTGATGTATTTTTCATAATTAAGTATCCCGATTATAGTAGTGTTGATGTCTATGATCTTGATGTGCAAAATGAATACCTCCACTTCTACCAAAGTGCCCATGCATCACTTAATCCTCCATACTCCTCATCCACTTTTTGGTCTTTTTGATGATCTGAGTTAGTTTTGAAATCCATTGTAATACTCTCTAATTCCTTTTTTTTTTTTCATTATAAACCACAGATGAGTGAGATCATCCAGTGTTTGTTCTTTTCTCTCTGCTGGTACCCTCTGATTTTATCCACGTTGCAGCAAAATGCATGATTCTGTCTCTTCTTATAGCTATACAGTATTCCATTTTGTATTATGCAAAAGCTTCTTTAGCCTCTCATTTACCGTTGGATACTAGAGTTGTTACCATATCCTGGTTATTGTACCAAATGTGGGAAAGCATATAAGTGTGCATAAATATTTTGGATTAATGTTTTTGTTTTGGGATTTTTTTGACAGGAGGTTCCAGATTGCTAGGTCATAATCTCTACCATTTTGAGGAATCCCGCTACAATTTTCCACAGAGGCTGAACCAGTTGGCCTTCCCACCATGAATCATGGTCTTTTGTTGTTGTTGTGGTGGTGGTGGTGGTGGTGCATTTGAGTGAAGGTAGCAGAAAGAAAATTTTCACGAGGCTTGGTAAAAATGAATTTTTGCCAAAATAAAATAACAAAATTAAATATGTATGTACATGTATGTGCATATATGTATGTATAGCACAGCAGGTAGGGCGTTTGCCTTGCACGTGGTCAACATGGCCAACCTGAGTTCTATTCCTCTGCCCCTCTCGGAGAGCCTGGCAAGCTACTGAGAGTATTTCGCCCGCATGGTAAAGGCTGGCATGAGGTATTCGATATGCCAAACACAGTAACAACAAGTCTCACAATGGAGACGTTACTGGGCCCACTCGAGCAAATCGATGAACCACGGGAGGACAGTGATACAGTGCTTTGTAACCATATTTTAATGGGTATTAAATGGGACTGGAGTGATAGCACAGCGGTAGGGCGTTTGCCTTGCACGCAGCCAACATGGCCAACCCGAGTTCGATTCCTCCGCCCCTCTCGGAGAGCCTGGCAAGCTACCGAGAGTATCTCGCCCGCGCGGCAGTGCCTGGCAAGTTCCCCGTGACGTATTTGATATGCCAAACACAGTAACAACATATTTTACCAATACTGATTATTTCTTATTGATACTGATATATGCCATTCTCATTGGTGTAAGGTGATATCTTATTGTTGTTTAGATTTTCATGGAAAAAATATTTGTTTGGGGGTGTGCTAAGGGGCTATTCCTGGTTCTGTGTTTAGGAGTGATTCTTGGCGGTACTCAGGGACCATATGTAGATTCAAACCAGGGATTGGCTGCATGCAAAGCAAGTGTCCTTACTGTCAATCTCTCCAGCCTCGAGATGATTTGGGGGTTGGGTTTTAGGATACACTCAGAAGTCCTTCTGGCTTATTCCTGGATTTGTTCTAAGGAATCACTTCTTGTGCTCAGAGGACCATCTGTAATGTTAGGGATGAACCAGTTTTGACCACTTGCAAGACAAGTGACTTAACCCCAGTTCTGTTTCTCTGACCCCTAGAATACTTTCACCAGCTGCTTTATACACTAGAGAATCTCCAGATTTTTGTGGTTACCGGAATAGCTGTTCTTTCCTGATGTTCTGGTGATGAAGTGCTTTCTAAGAAAACATGGCAGTTCCCTCATTTTCTCGTCTATTCCTTTTCCCATCCTTCCAGAAAAGGAAAAAGCCAATCTGTCTTACATCTTTTTTTCCATGCTCTTCCATTTTCTCTTATCTTCATTTTCAATCTTAGTCACTCTCCCTTCTCAATTTTTTCCTTTTTTACAACTTGCTAGTCTGTTCTGTTCTGTTTGTTTGAGGCCATACCCAGCAGTGCTCAGGAGCTATTTCTGGCTCTGTGCTCAGAAGTGGCAGCTGGCCCTGCTTTGGGAGAACCATATGTGGGGCCGGGATTAAACGAGGCTTGACTGCATGCATGGCAAGTGCCATACCTACTGTACTCTCTTTACAACCACTTGCCTCTATTCTTAAAATCCTCAAGTACAGTCAGCTAGATTAGTTCCAAAGAAACATTTTTCTTTTTTGATTTCCTCAGAGTCCTGCTATTGTGCCTGGCCAAGAGTTTCCTGGGAGTTGGCTTAAGAATTATTTGGGTAGATGGGGCTGGAGCGATAGCACAGCATGTAGGGCGTTTGCCTTGCATGTGGCCGACCCGGGTTCGATTCCCAGCATCCCATATGGTCCCCCAAGCACCGCCAGGAGTAATTCCTGAGTGCATGAGCCAGGAGTAACCCCTATGCATTGCCAAGTGTGACCCAAAAAGCAGAAGGAAAAAAAAGAATTATTTGGGTGGAGTAAAATGGTTTTAAAATGACCTTTAGCTTTTCTCCTTCAGGCTAATTTGGCTTATTATATCAGGCTCACATTTTACTTTAGAAGAGCTTTAAGTCTTGATGCAGCAGTGATTACATGGGAATCATTTCTCAGTGAGGTTGAACACAGGAAATTCTATCACGGTTTGAGAGAAGAAAAACAACCTCAAGGACATTTATAATAGTCTTCTCCAAATGCTTTAAATAGAAATGATCAGTAAAGAGACCAGATGCCTTATTTGTGTGAACGTGACTTTGCTGATGTGTCTGCAATGTGTTTCTTGTAGAAGTCCAGGAAGAAGCAGTTTGGAAGACTTTGGTGAGAGAGAAGAAAAATTATCTAAGTCAACCAATTCCACTCGTGAATCAATTCGTGTTTCAGAAACAGAATCAAATGATGGAAATTCACCAAAAGTGGTTAGTGTGTGATTTCTATTTTAAAATATATTGAATGTGGGCATGGGCATGCATTAATCATAATATAAGATCAAATTAAATACAATATACAAATGTTCAACAAGTTAAGATGCTTGCCAGTCTGCCCTTTTATTTTAAAAGAAGATTTAAAATATGAAAGCATCAGAGGTTAAATGGGAATCATATGTGGTTTATTCAGAGTTGGCTAGAGTGTAGAGCTACCGGATTGTTCCCAGAGCGAGCCAGGGTCTTTAACAGAAATAGATGGAATTACAAATATAAAAAGGAGAGATTTGTAGTTGCTCTCTACACCCACCCCCCAGAGTAAGTGTATGTGTTTATTTCTTTTTTTCTTCTTCTTTTTGTTTTTATTTTAAAGTTGTATATGTGCTAGAAACTTGGTGGGGGAGATGAGGACTTTGAGTAGTTGGCTTCAGTAATAAGTAGTAGATTCTTCTAAACTTGTCTGCTAAAATAGACACATGCCATTAATTGCTGGGTTTCATGGTTCTTTTCTCCCTGTATTCTATCAAGTGTTATTAGGAATGAACTTATCAGTTTTTAAAATTTATTTTTTATTGCAATGACACGGGATTAAAAGAGTGTAAATAGGGGCTGGAGCTATAGCACAGAGGGTAGGGCGTTTGCCTTGCACACAGCCTACCGGGGTTCGATTCCCAGCATCCCATATTGTCCCCTGAGCACCGCCAGGAGTAATTCCTGAGTGCATGAGCCAGGAGTAACCCCTGTGCATCACCGGGTGTGACCTAAAAAGAAAAAAAACTTTTTTTTTAAAAAGTGTGTAAATAATTTTATGTATTATGGGGTACAGTATTATTACCATGCCTGCTCTGAGTGCTAATATCTTTACCACAGTCCAGTGGGCACTTCCAGTCCCCCTCTTCCCTGGACTTCAAATTTATGGTAAGAATTTTTCAGTGGACATTGTTCTCTTGTTTTGTTTCTTTACATAATTATACATAATGATACAGTGATACATAATCATATCTGAGTTACATCACCTAGTGTTTTTCTCTCTCCTTATGACATACTTTTCTAAGTGAACCTCCTCTAGGTTCAGCTACAGATAGCATAACGCAATGTTTCATCTTTTCATCTTTGAATTGTCTACCATTGTGTACAAATACCACATTTTTATATCCACTCATCTGTCACATTACATGGGATGTTTTCAGATTTGGGCTATTATAAATAGTGCTGCATTGGACATAGATGTACACATATCTTTTCAAATCAATGATTTTGTGTTCCTGGGATACAATCCTCTGAGTGGAGTTGCTGGATCATAGGGTGGTTCTAGTTTTATGTTTTGAGAAGTCTCTATGCTATATTCCACAGGGGCTGAACTCACTGATGTTCCCATCAACAGTGAATGAGGGTTCCTTCTTCTCCATATCCTCACCAATATTTGTATGTAGGATAGCCATAAACTTTTGGGTATTGATTTTGGAAGCTGCCACTTTACTATACAAATCTACAGTTTCTGGTAACTTTTCTGTAGAGTATTTAGGATTTAAAAAATATAGTATCATGTTACTAAATAGTGAAAACCTGACTTCTTCCTTTTCTATCTGGATGCCCCTGATACCTTTTCCTTGTCTACTACTGCTATGGCCAGTATTTTCAGTACTATATTGAATAGTAGTGGTGAGAGTGGACAACCTTGTCTAGTGCTTTATCTTAAAAGGAAGGATTTTAGATTTTCCCCATTGAGAATAGTGCTTGTGGTAAATGGCTTTGGTCCCATCTGTTCTTGCTCCTAGCTTTTTTTTCCCCCGAAGAAGGTCATATTATTGCTGAGGAAAGGGAGTGAAATTTGGAGGAATAATTTAATGCTTTAAGATCAATCATACATTCGTTGATGTTTAATATTAATGTTTTGGATGCTGGAAAATAGTGAAACTGAAATTTAACCCTTAATTTCCCTTGTATATAATAGCAGTTTGATAACATTCTCAGACGACAACAAATGTCATACGTCAACTGTTTCATTTTCACTATCAAAGAAACTCATAAATAACAAAACGTCATAGATAACATTTTTCTTAGACGAAAGTAACTTTTAAGCATTAAATTAAAGCCCTTTGCAAGAATTATGTGCATGCATACATATATGTATGCACAGAAATTTAAATAGGCCAGATGCTACACACTCAAAGAAAAAGTCTGTTACTGGGGCTGGAGCGATAGCACAGCGGGTAGGGCATTTGCCTTGCACGCTGCCAACCCAGGTTCAATTCCCAGCATCCCATATGGTCCCCCGAGCACCGCCAGGAGTAACTCCTGAGTGCAGAGCCAGGAGTAACCCCTGTGCATTGCCAGGTGTGACCCAAAAAGAAAAAAGAAAAAAAGTCTGTTACTTTTCCTATAGGTATCTTTTCATATATTTGGGTAATGGAACATTACTAAAAACATTATAACATTATATACAAGTCCGCATCATTGAAAATGAATGTATGTGTCCACTCTGTACTGATTCATGTCCCTCTCCTAGTCTCCTTCTCTGTTTTCCTTGTAATTGAAACTATATCTTAGTTAGAAAACAGGAGAAAATTTAAGTGGAAACATACTTGACTCAGCCCTGTTCAAGAGTTCCTGATGTTGCTCAGTTGTCTGAACTCCGAGATCAATCAAGTCACGATTTTAGCAGTAATCTCTGTTTGAAGAATTCATTCTCTCATGAGGAGAGTAAGGCCTTTTAATAAACTGCGTCTTGGGTCTCAGTTGTTATTTTGCTTTCTGGTTGGCCCGTGGAAACGCGGGTGCTCCCTGGAGCTGCCTTTGCTGTTTGGTGATATTCAAAGATCTCAGGAGGCAGGATGTGTAAGGATTGTATTTTCACCCTCTCTTTCATTTGTTTATACAGACAGTGCAGGAAAGAGCTTTACTCTATAGTTTATACCTCTATTAAGCTTATTTATTGTACTGTTTTACTAAAATACTAACATCAATAGCATTCATCCTTTTAAAGCCCAATGTTACTATTGCTATAGAAACTACCTTCTTTATTAAGCTACTCCCAAAAGATATAGATAACATCAGATATATTGAGTACATACTGTATCTCTTAGTGCCTTAACAGTGAAGTCATTTGTATTCTTTTTTTTAAAAATTTTTATTAGTGAAACACTATGAGGTACAGTTGTAGACTTACAATTTTTTGTGCTTGGGTTTCAGTTATACAATGATCTAGCACCCATCCCTCCACCAGTGCCCATTCTCCACCATCACTGATCCCATTATCCCTCCCACCCCCATCCCCCCCATCCTACCCTGCCTCTGTGGCAGGGCATTCAGTCATTTGTATTCTTACAAGAAACTGTGAAATTAATTTTTCCTTTCAATTATTTTTCTCCAACTGTACTCTTACATGCCTTTTCTCTTTGTATTTTCTTTCATTTTCCCCAATAGTTACATGTCTTGAAAGATGGTAAGTTCTGTTTTTGAGATGTTGGGGCATATATTGTGTGGGTAAACTAACTTGATTTGATTTTTCTTCCTTACTCACCTAATATAACCAGTTTATTTTTTTTAACCTTTCTTCCCTTTCCCTTCTGCATAAGTGGTTCATATGATGTTAGCTGTCTGGGGGTTCTTTTTAATATGATGATTTGTTGTTAATTACTGTGTAAAAAGATTACTTGACTATATATAATCATATGTATATAAATACACATATAATTTGCTGATGTTTTTATGAACTGAATTGGAAATATATGTGTACATAAATATTTTAGAGTGTTTCAAAACATCTTTATTATTAAACATATCAGTGTAAAATTAGAATCTGTGATCTGTTTTTCAAACTGATTGGTTTGCCTTTTAGGGGTTAGGGAAAGAAGAAGCACAGAATGAGAAACAGATGAAAAAGAGTCCTTTGCTAACCCCAGGACTGAGGCTAAGTAGAGTCCCGTCAAAATCACTGGACTTAAACAAAAATGAGTATCTTTCTCTGGACAAAAGCAGCTCTTCAGATTCTGTTGACGAAGGTAAGGGGTTTCATATATATTCCTCGAGCCACAAAATGTGACTGTGTTATTCTAGCTTAACAAATAGAATCCTTTCTCAATCACCAACTCTAGCTGGTAGTGAAAGAAAAAAAGAGAGCAAGTCACAAATACTAGTGATGCAAATTGAAGCTATAGGCCTGTGTGAGAGACGTGTGGGCTGCTGGCCAGGCGCTACTGGCCTAGCGGCAGTGTGACATAGTCTCACCCAAATAGCCACAGGCCAGGCCGGACAACCTCCTTTGAAGGACGATCATCCCTGGAGGAGCATTGGCTTATGAGGTCACTTGGTTCTCAGGAGAAAGAAGGCCAGAGGTGTTAGCCTGCTTCATAGGCTCCTTCTCGTTTACTGATTGTGGTAGTTGACCTTACAAAATATCACAGACTGGTAGCTTACACAACAGAAGTCTCTTTGCCATGGTTCCGGAGGCTGGAAGCCTAGATGGTTAGTTTCGGGAGAGTGACTCCTCCTCGCTCAGAGGGCAGCCCTTCTGCTCTGTTCTTATATGGTCTGTTCTTGGCGTTTGTGTGTAACGTCATTGAATGCACTCAGAAGACAGTTGTTGGGTTCTTTTGAAAAGATAGCTGGGAGGAAATTTTTTTGAAATGAGGAAGCCCCATGGAAGATTAGCCTAGTGTGGGTACCTTGCGTTCTTTGGCATGCAGTGGGAATGAATTCCTCAGCCTTTACTGAACCTCTCACTTTCGGAAGATCTTCTCTGGCACCCAGTGGCCAGAGAGATAAGTGACACCAAAACAAGAATTTTTCCTGAACTGCTTTTTCTTGTTTTTGTATTTAATGAGAACAATCCTTAAAAATAGTTTTATTATTGAATTCCTATCCAATTATACTAATCTTAGCTATCTAAAGAATATCAATACAACTCAGAAGAGTTTTGCTCATGTCTAGAATAAGGAAAGATAAATGTTTTTATATTGTTTCTGTATTGCATATAAATGCTATCACTATTTTTTGGTGTGTGGATTTTTAATTTTAATTTGAGACACTGTGATTTAATGTGTCATGTGTATAAAACCATGTTATGGAACTGGTTACAATATGATTCCATGTGTACAGCATCCCAATACCATACCCGCCACAATGATGTCTACTTCCTTCTAGCATTATTCCAGTATTCTCTGTCACTCACCACCCACCTGCCTCCCACCCTTGGTAAGGTCAGTTCTGTAGGCCAGTTTTCATATTCTTTTGGCTGTGGCCTTTTGTTATTCCCTTAGTGTATCTTTATGTTCTACATAGGAGAGAGATCAGTTCATATCCATCTCTCCTTTTGGCTAACTTCACTCAGCCTGATACTCTCCAGATCTACCCATATGGTGGCGAATCACGTGATTTCTTCTTTTCTTATAGCGAGTACTATTTTATTGCCCGTCACAGTTTCTCTATCCAGTCATCTGTCCGTGGACATTTGGGTTGTTTCCATGTTTTGCTGTTGTGAATAGTGGTGCAGTGAACATAGGAGTGCAAATGTCTTTTCAAAATAGTGTTTTGGGGCCCTTGGGGTAGACGTCATCACGTTTTGTCCCTTTTTTGATGCCCCTCCCAGGACTGTTCAGCTTTATCTTAAAAACATGCGTGTAATAGACAGCCTCTGTCTTTGGAGGCTTTCTTCACATGATTTTTTTTTAAACTTTGATTAGATTATTCTTGGATAAGAAATTAGATACTTCTAATTGCTTTGCCTAGGAAGTGTCTAAAATTGTAGATTTACATACATTAAATGGGTAATGTAAATAAAGTTTAATTTTTAAGGGGATTCTCCAGGTGGTACTTTGGGTGTCTGGGGGCCTCTTCAGGTGATGTGTAGCCAGCTGGGTGGAAAGGCCCGAGGATACAGCTCCAGCCCAGTGGTGCCAAGGACCACCAGCGCTACACCGGCAGTGCTCAGAGGTAACAAGGAGCAGGGATCCCATGCGTAAAAGTCTGTGCATGGGTGTGTCATCTTTCTGGCCCTTATAAATAACTATTGGAGTAGTCTAGTCTTCTTATTTTCTGCAAGCTTTGACGTTATCGGTAAACTGGAAAAAAAAGTCAAAGAAGCAAACATTCCCAGAAATTTGGAAATATGTATATGTGGATTTAAAAGTGCAGTAGGAGTGCTGGAGAGCTAGTACTGGAGTTCAGATGCTTGTCTTGCATGCGGCCATCCTGGTACCACATACGGTCCCTGAGTAGCACCCTTGAGCACAGAGCCGGGAGTGAGCCCTGAGCACCGCCACGTGTTCCCCAATACCAAAGCTAACAATCAATGTTTATAATATGGTAACATATTAATGAAATAGAAATTAGAGGAGCTCGACAGGGCAGAGGAACAGTTTCATGGGCTGAGTGCAGTCTCTGTAGTAGTTAAAGGAAACAGCATTTTATTTTAAAAAGACAGTAATTTGGTCTTGAGCAATCATTGTGATACACTGAGTGAGAAAATGAGATTTGTTCTTCCTATCACCTGTTGGGTATTATCTTTGGGAAGTGCTACTGCATCACCTTATTGTAGAAACACCCACTGGACACAATTAGTCTTGAGAGAATTCACCACACAGGAACAACATGACATGTGTATATCATGGAGTACCCTAAACTAACCTTTAGCCCAAGCCATTATTTATTTATTCATTTTTGTTTTGTGGGTGGTGTAGGGTTAGGCTGTGTGCTCAGGTGTCACTCCTGGCAGTGCTTGGGCAACCATACGTGCTGTTTGTGATTGATCCAGGGTCAGTCCCTTAACTGCTATTCTGTGTGCCCTGTCCCCAGCCCAGCCCAGGCCTTTGAGGAGTCCCCAGTGCAGCTCGGATTGAGAAAGTTAGACCATAATCTGTTCTGACTTTCCTCATTTTCAGTCTTTTTTTTTTTTTGGCGGGGGAGGGAGGACTTTTTGGGTCATACCTGGCGATGCACAGGGGTTACTCCGGGCTCGTGCACTCAGGAATTACTCCTGGCAGTGCTCGGGGGACTATATGGGATGCTGGGAATTGAACCCGGGTCGGCCTCCTGCAAGACAAATGCCCTACCCACTGTGCTATCGTTCCAGCCCTTCATTTTCAGTCTTTGTTCTCTATACCGTGGCAGTCTAGAACTCACCAAGATAGAGAATTGCTCTCTTTATAGTTATTTCCCTATTTCCAGAAATGCCTTCTGGGCCTCTAGCTGCTGAATAAAATGCTAAGCATTGTGCATTCATCGGTTAAACCATATTACGCATTGAAAACTTGGGTACACAGTCATGCACAGAATAGACTATGGAACTTCCGTATTTAAAGAGTTGTTGCTGAGAGACTTTCTCCAACTCATTAGCTACTTATCTGGTTTGGGGGGGAAGGAGTTCAGAGTAGGGACTTTCCTGTCAGTGAAGAAGAATTGGCAAAGTTGACCCACATCCAAGCACCAGGAAGTGGTGGCTCTTTGGGGGACTCCAATCTTTGGGCTCTTGTCAAGGCTCATTTCCACTGTGCTCCCAGGTCGCAGGCAGGACTGTGAGAGACATGCCCCTGAAAGCAGAGCCAGGTGTGGAAGTTAACATACCAGCTGAGCCCACCAGACCCCCTGGATGGTGTCATGATGACAGAAGATTGGTTTCATTGTCCAGGGTTTAGAACTTGGTGTGGCAGGTTCACTGTGACTAGAACGTAGACTGAGCCAGGCCAGGAGCGCCCTCAGCCTGTGGTAACTTCCACCCCTTGCTCTGCCCCAGTGGGTAGATCTTACAGGTCCATCTCTGATGTGGGGCAGCGCAGGGCAAGATTGGAACCTGTGATCCACAGATGACTGAACACAGGGAGGCCAAACCACACACAAAAACAGGAGTCTGAATATCAGCTGGGGCTTATTAATTAATAAAGGCAAGGCCATGGAGATCTCTAGGCAAAGGCAGAGAAAAAGCAGCTAAGTGGGTTACTGTGTCAAGAAAGAACCATGAGGCGAACACAGTTAGGTAAGCCAGGGTTTTGAATGACACTTAAATTGCATTCGGTTTTTCTGGTCTAAAGAAATCCCTCGAGGTGAGTCAGGAAGCTAGCAGGCCACCAGCTGTCAGCGAATGGGCAATAAAAAGTTGTTTGTTGTTCAGAATTCACTTAAACACCAAATCAACTTTCCTTGCATACTGAACCTAGCGTGCTTCTCATGCTCCTTCTAAATGCTCTTACTCTACGATTTCCATTTTATTCATGTCCACTTCCTTCTGTTGTTCACCTTTCCTGATAGTAGCTTCATTTCCACTGACTGCTTTCAAACTGGTACGTTGGATAAAATACTCGTCCTTAATTGGAAACAGTTGCCTGCTGCCAATTTCAGCAGAGTTCCTTGCCCTATTTAACATACTGCCTGAAGTATGCGAGGCCCTGAGTTCGATCCCTGACACCTCATCTCCTGCAGCCACTGGGTTCCAGCACCAAATGATCAGGCCAGCAGATCTAGATACAGCACTGCTGAATGGTCCAGACCCGTCCCCCGAGCCCCACCACCCCCAGCGCACTGCTGGGGTAGCTGTTAGATGTAAGCAGTAAATACCACCTGCTAGTTGAACATGTTATATTTCCTGGAAATGCTGCTAGGATTTGAGGCTTTATTTTTGTTTTCTTTTGTTTTTGTTTGGGGCTGCACCTGGCTGTGCTCAGGGGTTAATCCTGGCTATGTGCTCAGGGATCACTCCTGACATGCTCCCCAGGGCTCAGGGGACCTTCTGGAGTGCTGGAGGTTGGACCTGGGTCGGCTGCATACAAGGCAAGGACCCTACCGACTTGTACCATCACTCTGACCCCAGTTTTAAGTCTTTAAAATACTATGAATTGGGGCTGGAGCGAGAGTACAGCAGGTAGGGTGTTTACCTTGCATGTGGCCAACCCAGGTTGGATTCCCGGGAATCCATATGGTTCCCCCGAGCACTGCCAGGAGTAATTCCCAAGTGGAGAGAACCAGGAGTAACCCCTGAACATTGCCAGGGGTAAGCCAAAAAGCCACACACACCCACAAAAATACTATGAATTTCACAAGTAAATAATTTCAGGTGGGGGGCAGTTTTTTCCAAGTCCTTTCTTGCTGGAACAAATTTACTTACAAAAGATTCCATATTATTGTTAATAGTACAGCAGTCATATCACAAATTCTATCTTATCCCTTGGAAAATGGAACAACATTTTCCGAGGAATAAGATAATAAAATAGAGGGCCTCAATGAAATATGAAAGTATATTACATTTCTTATTCAGGCTTACTTTGGAAAAATTTCAGTCCAGGGACTCCTAGAGAAATGGTTCTCTGGGAGGGAGGAATTTACACAATGCTTGAAGCACTTTGTAGTGCCAAAAAAAATAGAGAATTGCTGTTCAATAGCAAAAAAAAAAAAAAAAAAAAAAAAGAGGTGTGCCAAAAGGACACTGTGTCGACTGAAAGAGTTTCTAATGGCAAAAAAAAAAAAAAAAAGCTTCATAAGCAAAATAGTATTGGGACATAACCTAAGAGAATAAAATAATTCTTTGTATTCAAGGTTATAAATAATTGGCTAAATACAGAAGTGGGGGAGAGCACAGGGTGTTCACACTCCCCTCTCCACAGAGTGGAGCTTAATCCTCCTCCACTTGACCATGGGCTGAATTTACTGAGTCATTTGTGACAAATGGAATCTGGCAAGGAGGAGATAGTAACTGCAGTAGGGAAAGCTGCTAGACAGCCGATTCACCCAGTGATCAGGTTCTGAGCAGATTAGAAAGCAGTCAATGCCCGGCACCCCTCTGACGGAGACATTTCTCCCGTGTTTGTTTAGTCTTCTTGTGATTATCTGAATTCCCTTTGCAATGAGCGACTATCGCTTCTAAGTCAGAAAAAGCTATTTTTCAGCCCTGATTGAGATGTTACCTCACCAAACCTTCACAGGCTGCCCTGTTTTAGTGATTTGTTTCTGTCCAGGAGTCATTATTGAAGCAGCAGTAAAGAGCTTTTGTCTGCATAGGAGATAAAAGCCGGGAGATGGTGACTGGATGGCCCTACCTGTGGCAAACTAAAGAGACACAAATCATCTAATGAGGGAGAAAAAGCAACAGTAGGAGGCCAAGGCAGAGCTCGAAGTGCTTAGATCACAGCTTTTAGTTTACAGGACCGCTTCGCCTGGATTAGTATCGACAGGTGCTGCCTACAGATGACGCTCAGTGCTTGATTTACGAAACACGGGGAGCTTCTCACAGTCCTCATCTGTATCAATAGGGTTTGAAAGAAGAAGTAATTGATAGGTAATCCTAGTCCTGAAATCATCAAGGACTCGGATTGCTTTTCCAGGCTCCAATTTCTAGCTCCCCGCCCCGCTGAGGCCTTTATTCACCTGAGCTAAATTCTCATCAACACTCCCTCCCCCCCCCCCCCCCCCCCCCCGTCCCAACGTCAATGTGTTCTGAAGTTTGGGTAGGTAAATTCAAACACCAGTCCCGTCACTCACACTAGCCATGGAGCTTTGACGTTCTCTTTGTGCCTCAGTTTGCTCCGCTGTACAATGGAGCTAATGACAATGGCAGTTATTTCACAGGCTTGCTGTGAGAAAGAGATGAGTGGATACTTCTTGGGTGCTTATCTCGTGCCTAACATATAGCAAGCCCCCAGGGTGTGGGCTCTTCTTTCTACATTGTATTTCCAGGGAAGATGAAATGAGCTGAGCAGATTCTGCTCCTTCATTCCTTATGCAGTTTTCAACATCACTATCATGATTGTTGTTCGTCGATTGCCTCGAGCAGGCCCCAGTAACGTCTCCTTTGTCCTAGCCCTGAGATTTTTAAAAAATGTGCCATATTCAAGGCTCTTTCAGGGTTAAGAGAATGAGACCCATCATTGTTACTGGTATTTGGCATATTGGGTACGCCACGGGGAGTTTGCCAGACTCTGCCCTGTGGGCAGGTTACAATGATCGTATTCCTGAAAAATCAAAATATTCCACTGGACATGATTGAGTTCTGAAGAATTTTTTTTTTTTCAGTATGAGTTCTTTGTGACTCGGTTGTGGGTATGATGATAGCTGCATGCGGGAGACTGCTTGATGTCAAGTTTGAGGCGCAATTTGGGTGAGCCAGTGAGGGTGAGTGGCAGTGTTGGAACCATCAGGGTTGATATTTTCCACACATAGACACTTTCAGAAATGAAAACTGCTAATTGCTAGGGTAGGTACCACCCCAGGTGTCTCTTTGCATTTCCCTGATCTCTATTGAAGTATTCTTGTGAGTGAGAGATTTTGGGAGCTCTTTGTCATTCAAAGAATATTTCTTTATCTTTGAGGGGTTTATAATCGAAAAAGTGATGATAGATAGCTTAACTATATATTGTTATTTATAGTTATATTTCAAGAAACTTTCACCACCTCTATCTCTGTAAAAGTTGTGAAAAAAAAGTATATTTGGGCTGGAGCGATAGCACAGTGGTAGGGCGTTTGCCTTGCGCGCAGCCAGCCCGGTCTGGCCGAGCTGGGTTCGATTCCTCTGCTCCTGTCAGAGAGCATGGCAAGCTACCAAGAGTATCTCACCCGCACGGCAAAGCCTGGCAAACTCCCTGTGACGTATTCAATATGCCAAACATGGTAACAAGTCTCAAATGAAGACGTTACTGGACCTGCTCGAGCAAATCGATGAACAATGGGAGGACAGTGTTAGTTATATTTAGCACATATGTATATAATATCTATTTGGATTTTAATAATATCTTGAAATGTGCCAGTCATTTTAATCACATTTTAAAACCATTTTGTTCCAAAATAAAATAAAATAAAACTTTAAATTTACCTTTCTGTGATTTTTTTTTCTCTTTGTGTGTGTTTTGTTCCACAGAAAATATTCCTGAGAAGGATCTTCATGGAAGACTTTATATCAATCGTGTTTTTCATATCAGTGCTGAGAGAATGTTTGAATTACTCTTCACCAGTTCACACTTTATGCAGAGGTTTGCCAATTCTAGAAATATTATAGGTCAGTCCTGTGTTCTGATGAAAAAAATCAATTTGGGAGAACTTTATTATCTTTAGTAGCTTGAGCCTATATAACTTGATTTATGTTTTCAGAGTGAAAATATTAAAAATATTTGTAGGTATTTTATGACATTTGGGAGTACGTGACTTAGCTTACTATATAATATTACAATGCGGCAGAGATTCACACACTGAGTCACTGACACAGGCAAAGAGAAATTTGTTCTTTGGTCAAATTAAATAAGGTTTATACACAAAAATGAATTCACAAAGATTACATACACCTGTGTTCATTGCAGGACTTATTCAGTAGCCAGGCCATAGAAACAAGCCAAATGTCCAATAACAGATGAGTGGATAAAGAAATTATGGCGTGTAAACACAGTGCAATACTGTGTAGCTATAAGAAAAGGTGGAATCTTGTATCTTGCTGCAACTCGAATGGAAGTGGAGTGAAATAAGTCAGAGAGGGAAGAACAAATACCAGATGATCACACTCATCTGTGTTATATAGAGAAACAAAACAAAAGAAGGAAATAGAGAGTCTGGAACGATGACAAATCCTTGGCCTTGATTACAAACTTGAAATGCCCAGGCTGTGGGGTGGCAGTAGTCGGGAGATATGCAGGAGTGGACCAGACACAAGGCTCTTGGTGAAGGGTTTTTGTCATTTTGGTTGTGGTGAGGTGTAAAATCTTAACACACCGAAGGTTGTGTGTTCACGGGCTCACTGGATGGCACTGTCTCACCGCCTGCGTTTGGTGCTCTTGAGCCGCTGTATGTGGCCTGGATCGGAATGGCTGTTGGCCAAGGGTAGACGGAAGAAGAAACGAGGGCCAGGCCGGTCTATATCAATAGTAGTTTATTCCAATCCTCTTCACTCCTGTCTTTCTCTGCCTCCTTCTCTCCTGGGCCCCAATCTTGGAACCTCTCTCTCTCCTTCTGGCTCTGATTCTGGATCTCTGGAGCCCGAGCTCTCTTACTTCTGAGTCTCCTCCTCCAAGATTACCTTATTGTTTATACAGCAGTCACATAAGGCGGTGACATAAAGGTGGGTTAAATATTGACGAATCAACACAGAGAGGTAAGAACACTCCTCCAGGAGATTAACTCAAGGATAAAATCTCATCTACAGAGATTACTCCAGATTACTAGGAGATCTGCTCAAGGGTGGGATCCCAACAAGGGTGTGTTCTTCCCTCAGTTAGTAATCTACTTAAATAGTTGTAATAATTCTACTTCTAATATTTCTAGCAATATCTGTATGAGCACAGTAAGAGACGTAAACTTAGTTTGGTTCTTCCTGAGAACATCTCACTATACATTCCGCAGTCCTCAGGCCAGGTTAATCTTCCTAGCTCCAGCAGAGTCCTAGTCTCGTTGTTACTTACTTTTGGATCATGACAGCATTTGTCCATGATCATGCCCTCAACTTATAGTTGAGTATCGTGATGCTTTGGCCTAGCCCATTTCGATGCCAGGGTAGCTCACTGCTTGCCCTGGGTCCATTCAGTCCCTCGTCGGGACCCTGCTTTTGGGGTGCTAGGAACTAAGGGCAACTGAGTCAAGAAATCACATGCCCAGGAGTAAATATTATTCGGAGTCAATCAACTCCCAAGTTACAAAGCATAATATTAACTGTCTTCCTGTGTCCACACAGAAAGGACATTGCTTACAATACAAGTTCAGTGTCCTTAGATGGGTGTGACCTGACAAACCTAAGCTACCTGAGGAAGGACAAAAGAGTGTTATCCTACAGTGAGGTGCCATCAAAACTGTAAATGTTGTATTACTGAAAACGCAAGCATGAAAGTTTGTAAGATTGTAACTGTACCTCACGGTGACTCACTACTAAAAAATTTTAAAAAATTTTAAGTGTTAAAACTTTCAAACATGTTGCCTTGACAGCAATAATAAAAATTACAATAATAATAATATGTTTTATAACAAAATATTTTATCAATCATTAGATGCCTTTGATTTGCAACTTTTATGTAAACATAACATGCATAGGCCTTATTATCAATATGAATTCAAGTATCAAAAAAACCCTGGCCAATTCCAGATCTAAACTGTCATGGCACCGTACCATTCAGACTTAGAGTTAGTCAGGAAGCTTGCCCCCAGTGAGGGCGTCTGCTCACAGCAGCCTTTGATGGCATACAATTTTGCTATCTTCGGAATTTCTTCCTTGGTTATCCATGTTGGATTTCTTGAGTTTGGTTTCAAAGGCTTCTTTCATTTTGAGAAATTTTCTTAACAATTAACAAATGAATTTGGATTACAAGAGTGTAAATGTTTATATGTTTTGGGGGTACAGTGTTCCCACACCCACACCTACCATCCATGTGCTGGTATCCCTAGACCACTGTCTACTCACACCCGCTTTCCAGTCACCTCAGTGCTGTTTAAGGGTTTGACTACTTTTTTTTTCCACTTTGGGCCACACCAGGTGGTGCTCAGGACTTATTACTGCTCTACGCTCAGCGATCAATCCTCGTGGGCTTGGGTGATTATTGGGGTGCCTGGGCTTGAACCTGGGTCAGTTATGTGCAAGGCAAACGCCCTAGCTGCTGTACTATCGCTGTACCTGCTGTACTACCCTGGGTTTGTCTACTTTAGACATTGTTTCCTGGACATCGTTTCTTTCCTTCTAGACTACATTTGACTGAAATTATCCAGTAGGTGTCTTTCTCCCTCCAACCTATTTCACTTAACCATGGTCAAAACATCTTTTAAAAAATTTTAAGAATTTGGGGCTGGAGCAATAGCGCAGCGAGTAGGGTTTTTGCCTTGCACGTGATGGACCCGGGTTCGATTCCCAGCATCCCATATGGTCCCCCGAGCACCGCCAGGAGTAATTCCTGAGTGCATGAGCCAGGAGTAACCCCTGAGCAGTGCAGGGTGTTACCCAAAAAGCAAAAAAAAAGTAAATAAAAATTTAAGAATTTAATGAAAAAATGTATATAGTCAATTATTTATTAATTTAATCCATTTCAGCACAGAGATGGTTACTAATTGATCAAAACTTTTAAAGAAATTGTAGTAGAGGGACTGGAGCGATAGTACAGTGGGTTGGGCGTTTGCCTTGCACGAGGCCGACCCAGGTTTGATTCCCAGCATCCCATATGGTCCCCTGAGCACTGCCAGGAATAATTCCTGAGTGCAGAGCCAGGAGTAAACCCTGCACATTGCTAGGTGTGACCCAAAAAGAAAAATGAAAACAAAAACAAAAAAAATTGTAGTAGAGCACCACAAGGAGTAATTCCTGAATGCAGAGTCAGGAATAACCCCTGAGATTTCTGGGTGTGACCAAAAAGAAATAAAAAATTTTTTAAATAAATTAATAAAAATCTGGTAGTTTATAAAGAAGGTTTTTAAAAATCAATGCCTACAGTTGTGCAACAATACTTTGAATCTCAGTTTTTTCACTCTAAAAGAAATGTGAATCTTCAGAAAAACTGTGCGAATAGTAATAGAACCCATGTACATACCACTCGGATTTGCCATTCTTTTTATTGTGGTAAAATGCCTGTAGCATAAAATTTATAGTTTCAACCTTTTTTGTGTGTCAGTAAGTACTTGTCAGTACTGAGCAACCAGCACCACCTTCCGTTTTCAGAACTGTATCATCCTTCCCTTAACCGAAACTCTGAACCTGCTAGACAGTAACTCACTTTCCTCTCCCCCTAACTCCTGGCGGGCACCTTTCCACTTCCTGTTTCTATGAATTTAATTATACTTGGTACATAGTTTCTCCACCCCTCTCGGAGAGCCCGGCAAGCTACCGAGAGTATCTTGCCCGCATGGCAAAGCCTGGCAAGCTCCCCGTGACGTATTCAATATGCCAAACACAGTAACAACAAGTCTCACGATGGAGACGTTACTGGGCCCGCTCGAGCAAATCAATAACAACGGGAGGACAGTGCTACAGTGCTACGGTGCTACATGGTTTCTCATTAGCACAATTTCTTCACAAGTTGCCGTCAAAGTCATATGGCAGCATAATGATAATGTCTTTTAAGGTTTTGTTCACCATGATGGGAATGTGGAAGTGTTGATCCATCTCTGTTTGATAAGCTGGTACCGTTACTTCTCTTGGAAACAAGTAGAGACTTTAAGACAGATGTTCCAGATGAATCAACTTTTATTGTCTCAAGAAAATAAAAGACAGCATTAATAGAAGACAGTTTAGAAGTGAATTCATTGCGGTCATAGAACATGATGCTTAATGCTTTATTTTACTTTTATCTTAACTCACCGCTTTCAGTATAAGGAAGTGAGGACTGATCAAATATGAAAATGTAAATAATTCTAAAATATCTGTTGTTCCATTTCAAGCCGTATACTTCACATTTTTAGGACTAACGTGGTTTCTGTCTGCTGTAATTAGATGTAGTATCTACTCCATGGAATGTCGAACCAGGAGGTGATCAGCTGAGAACCATGACCTACACGATAGTCCTTAACAATCCCATCACTGGAAAGTTCACCTCTGCCACCGAGAAGCAGGTATGTCTCCTCGGTCAGCATTCCAACAAGTTTTCACTAGTCTTGAAGTGGCTTTGTCATGAATGTCATAAGTAAGTGTCAAGAGGGGTGTGGAAAGTAGAAATGGTTACGATTAAAAGAGACATAAGGGGACTGGCAGTAGAGCACATACTTTGCATAGTAAAACCTCGGGCTCAATCACGAAAAAATAAGATAAACCTAAGAGGGTTTTGGGTTTCTGGGTTTTTGGTGTTTTTTTTTGGGGGGGGAGGTGCATTTCTGGCTTTGGGCTTAGGGTCACTCCTAGTAATGATCAGGGACCAGGACCAGGTGATGGTAATGAGGTGATGAGGGTCAACACAGGCTTAGCAGTATGCAGGGAAAGCACCTTACCGCCTCTGCAGGGTTGTGGGGTGGTTTGGTTCACATCTGGGTGTGCTCAAGGCTCATGTTTGGGGGCCATATGTGTTGCTGGGGATCAAATCTGGCTTGGCTACATGCAAGGCAGATGCTTAATCTGCTCTAGTATCATCCTGGTCGCCCACCCAAGTTTTAGAAGGTTTTAACCAAATAAGCCTTTATCTTAATTTAAACATACCAACTCTAAATTGTATTTGATGATATGTAAGTAATTTTTAATACTGGGTGTGTATAATAATGGTACTATCACTATGTTTTAAAGAAAAGTATCTTCCAAAGAGATATACTAAAGAGTTTATAATAAAATACAGTGATGTATTTAAGGGTAAAATTATATTGATGTCTGGGATTTCCTTGAAAGGTCAAACAGAGAATGGGGTGGGAAAGGGGAATATAGGTTGGGGGGTGGGGAAATAGGACTAACAAATGTGAGTGTTGTTGGCTGGTAGATGAGTTTATGAAGGTTCACGATAATTCAGTCCTACTCTTGCATTTGTTTGAACTTTTAATAATAAATGGTTTGAAGAAAGAACACTCTTGAACCTGATTTTCTGGATTGCATCAAAGTAGCTAGATGGCTGCTGTGGCATATGGGGAAGAGCTGATAAGATAGTTCCTGCTCCACTCTGCCAGGCTGGCCCCGACTTACTGTGGCGTTGGCATTTGCCCGGTTGTTTTAAGGTTTAGCCGATGGTGCAAGCAGTTGGAAAATAACGTATTTACATCTGAACTAGTTATACTATTGTAGCTTCTGCTCATTAGCGTCAAAAAGGATTTAATTTACCCACCCCCATCCCCCAGGGTTTTCAAATATTTAAGAGACCTTTGTATTCTAACTTCGGAGAGTCTTTGACCTTGGAGGATGGGGACCAGGAGGGACGCAGCTCGGTAGTAGAGTACAAGTTTGTGTTGCAAGGCCCCGAATTGATCCTGGGCACTGCCTGGCCCCCAGCACCACCAAGTGTAGTCCCTGTGACCCTGAGCATGACCAGATGGAGTCCCCCACACTCGGGGTATTTTTTTTTTTTGGAGGGGGGCAAGGGCACACCCAGCAGTGCTCAGGGTTTACTCCTGGCTCTGCATTCAGGAGTCACTCCTGGTGGGGTCCTGGGGACCAATTGGGGTGCCAGGAATAGAACTACATGAAAGGCAAGTGCCCTTCCCACTGTACTAATGCTCAGGCTCGACTCTCTTCCTCTTAACCAACATTCAACCATGCAAATTAGGCTGAGCTCTGCTCTGAGCAGCTCCTGGTCCCTGTACACTTCCGGATGTGGCCAGTCTTTCTAGAAAACCCTAAGAGCTTAACCAGCATGGAGAGTGTGCTGGCTTTGCATATAGACTTCCCGAGTCTTGTAATTTGTGAGAAAGAATTCTAGTATCATCATATCAACAAAAGAAAAGATAAAAAGCATATGATTATATCAATAGATGCAGAGAAAGCATTTGACAAGATCCAGCACCCCTTTATGATGAAAACCCTAGCCAAAATGGGTATAGAGGGGACCTTCCTCAACATAATTAAAGCCATCTACCACAAGCCTACAGCAAGCATCATCCTCAATGGGGAAAAACTGAGAGCCTTCCCTCTAAGATCAGGGAAGAGACAGGGATGCCCACTCTCTCCACTGCTGTTCAATATAGTACTGGAAGTACTTGCAATAGCGATTAGGCAAGAAAAAGATATTAAGGGCATTCAGGTAGGAAAGGAAGAAATCAAGCTCTCACTATTCGCAGATGATATGATACTCTACTTAGAGAACCCAATAACCTCCACCAAAAAACTCCTAGAAACAATAGACTCGTATAGTAAAGTTGCAGGCTATAAAATCAATACCCAAAAGTCCATGGCTTTCCTATATGCCAACAGTGAGAGAGAAGAAAGCAACATGAAAAAAACAATCCCGTTCACAACTGTGCCCCAGAAAATCAAGTACCTAGGAATCAGCTTAACTAAGGAAGTAAAGGACCTGTACAAAGAAAACTACAAAACGCTACTTCAGGAAATAAAAGAGGACATGAGGAAATGGAAAGATATCCCCTGCTCATGGGTCGGGAGACTTGACATTGTCAAAATGGCAATACTACCGAAAGCATTGTATAAATTCAATCCCTATAAGGATACCCATGAAATTTTTCAAAGAAATGGAGCAAACACTCCTGAAATTTATATGGAACAATAAGCCCCCACGAATAGCTAGAGCAATTCTTGGGAAAAAGAAAATGGGAGGAATCAACCTCCTGAACTTCAAACTGTACTACAAAGCAGTAATAATTAAAACAGCATGGTACTGGAACAAAGGCAGAACGGCAGACCAATGGAACAGGGTTGAATACACTGACATCTCCCCTCAATCATATGATCATCTAATCTTTGATAAAGGTGCAAGTAATGTGAAGTGGAGTAAGGAAAGCCTCTTTAACAAATTGTGCTGGCATCACTGGACGGCTACATGCAAAGAAATGGGCTCAGAACTCTGCCTAACACCATGTACAAAAGTAAGATCAAAATGGATTAAAGACCTCAACATCAGACCAGAAACCATAAGGTACATTGAAGACAAAGTTGGCAAAACCCTCCATGACATTGAAGCTA
Source organism: Sorex fumeus (assembly GCF_029834395.1). NCBI lineage: Eukaryota > Metazoa > Chordata > Mammalia > Eulipotyphla > Soricidae > Sorex > Sorex fumeus. The sequence goes on along the minus strand of NW_026606322.1, from coordinate 10,093,489 downwards.
ATGGTATCTTCAAAGATGCCACGCCACTGGCCGAGCAAGTGAAAACAGAGATAGATAAATGGGACTATCTTAAACTAAGAAGCTTCTGCACCTCCAAAGAAACAGTGACCAAAATACAAAGACAGTCTACAGAATGGGAAAGGATATTCGCCGAATACACATCTGACAAGGGGTTGATATCCAGGATATACAAAATACTGGTTAAACTCCACAAGAAGAAAACATCCAACCCCATCCAAAAATGGGGCAATGAAATGAACAGAAACTTTCTCAAAGAAGAAATCCGAATGGCAAAAAAGCACATGAGAAAATGCTCTACATCATTAATCATCAGGGAGATGCAGATCAAAACCACAATGAGATACCATCTCACACCTCAGAGACTGGCCCACATTCAAAAGAACAAAAGCAACCGATGCTGGCGCGGATGTGGCAAGAAAGGGACACTCCTTCACTGTTGGTGGGAATGTCGACTGGTTCAGCCCTTCTGGAAAACAGTATGGACGATTCTCAAAAACTTAGAAATTGAGCTCCCATTTGACCCAGCGATACCACTCCTGGGAAGATACCCCAGAGAGGCAAAAATGTGTAGTCGAAGTGACATCTGCACTTGTTTGTTCATTGCAGCACTCTTTACAATAGCCAGAAACTGGAAGAAACCTGAGTGCCCAAAAACAGATGACTGGTTAAAGAAACTTTGGTACATCTACACAATGGAGTACTATGTAGCTGTTAGAAAAGATGAAGTCATGAAATTCACATACAAGTGGTACAACATGGAAAGTATCATGCTAAGCGAAATGAGTCAGAAAGAGAGGGATAGACATAGAAAGATTGCATTCATCTGGGGGATATAAAGTAACAAAATATGAGATTAATACCCAAGAATAGCTGAGATCAGCACCAGGAGGATTACTCCATAGCTTAGAGGCCAGCCGGGTATTCTAGGGGAAAGGGCAGTTCAGATAGAGAAGGGAGCACCAAATAAAGGGTGTTTGGAGGATCCTCCCAGGAGGGGAGATGCATGTCGAAAGTGGACTATGGACTGAACATGTTTGCCACTCAATGCCTCTTTTGCAGACCACAACACCCAAACGGAGAGAGAGAACACAGGGGATTGTCCTGCCACAGAGGCAGGGGGGGATGGGGGGATGGGGGTGGGAGGGATATTATCCTTGGTGGTGAAAAACGGGCACTGGTGGAGGGATGGGTATCTGATCATTGTATAATCGAAACCCAAGCACAAAAAATAGTAAATCTACAACTGTACCTCATGGTGTTTCACTAATAAAAAAAAAAGAATTCTAGTATACCTAGTGTACCTAAATATATATGTAAACTGGCATATAAGTATATATGCTTATTTTTTTAGTGGTTCTAAATTGGCAAGAAAGTTGGTATATTAAATTTATGCATGCAAAACTCTTATTTTGGCAGACACTGTATAAAGAAAGCCGGGAAGCACAATTCTATCTGATAGATTCAGAAGTGCTGACTCATGATGTCCCCTATCACGACTACTTCTATACACTGAACAGATACTATATCACCCGCTCTTCCAAACGGAAATGCCGGTTACGGTGAGCTTTCGTACATGAATGTTTTAGCTGGCAGAGGCTCTGGTCACACAGCCTTTCAGAAACCCCAGCTTTCTATCTGGCTCCAATGACATGGCTATTCGTGCTGAGCAGAGGGATGGAGCTCCTCACTCACAATCCCATGTGGGATGATGTCTTTGGGTCCTGGAACTGCACCAACCAGAATGGGGTTGTTTCAGCCGAGGCTGGAATTGAAAAAGGTGGGGAATTGCTCTCCGTGTCCAGGGACAGAGCCAAGTCTTAGGGCCTGAGGAACAGATGTAAATTACATTGTTGCAATGAAAACAAAACTAATTGGTAGGCGTGTGGGGGATTTGCCTTGCACGCACTTGACCTGGGTTTGATCCCGGGCACCCCATCTGGTCCCCTGAGTACTGCCAGGAGTGATTGCTGAGTGCGGAGCCAGGAGTAAGCCCTGAGCACTGCCAGGTGTGACCCCAAAACTAGCAAACAAAAGAAGATAGTCATGGGCCCTTGGACGCTGAGCTTAGTCTCGTCTAATGTAATGACTTCCAACTAGTTTATGACACTAGATATTTTTCATATATGACAATTAAAAATTTATCATTTATTTCAAAGACATTTTAATTCAGCCAAGAAAGCTCTCTTTATTTTGAATACTGATGTTTAAGTAAAGAAAGTTCAGATCTAGGGGCTGGAGATAAGTATATAGTTTTCATGCCACAGGCTGGGTTGGATTGCATCTCCTAGTGCCCCTCAGACCATAGAGGCTGGAATAGCCCCTGATCACTGTCTGGGGTGGAACAAACCAACCCCTCTGCCCCTCCTCCCCCCACAAAGTACAGGACTACAAAAGGGAAGAAATAAAGCGCCAAGTACTTATAGTAAAATTGTATGAAATTATGAACAGCAGTAATTTTTTTTCTTGAATTTATTTCAACACCAATCCCACCACCGTTACGCCTTCTCTCCATCATTGTCTCAATTTTCCCAACCATTCTTTAAGACTGCTCCATAGCAGGCCCTTAATAATTTAATATTGCTTGTTATTAATAATTTTCTAAGAGAATAATCAAAAAACGTTCCCTTAGAAGAAAGATTTTGTATCTCACCTTAAAGCCACTAAGTCCTTATATAAGAGATGACTAAGGTACACAGTAATTTTAAAGGAAGTGTTTTCAGAGAAAAAAAGTTAGATCATTATTTTATTTATTGTGTTTCTCTCTCTCTCTCTCTCTCTCTCTCTCTCTCTCTTTTCTCTCGGTTTTTGGGTCACAACTGGCAGACTTGGGAGACCATATGCAATTCCAGGGATTGAACCCTGGCAAATGCCTTACCTGCTGTACTGTCCCTCTGGCCCCTAGTCCTTGTTTTTTGGGTCACACTCAGCAGGTGTTCAGGGCTTACTCCTGGTTCTGTGCTCAGGGATCACTTCTGGTGAGCATAGGTTATCATCATATGGGGTGCTGGAGATCAAATCTGGATCGCTAGTACAAGGCAGGTGCCCTGCCTGTCGTACTATTGTTCCAGTCAAGATATTTATTTAGTTAGTTAGTTTTTGCTTTATTTGGGTCACACCTGGTGATGCACAGGGGTTATTCCTGGCTCTGCACTCAGGAATTGCCCCTGGAAGTGCTCAGAGGACCATGTGGGATGCTGGGAATCGAACCCGGGTTGGCCACGTGCAAGGTGCGTGCAAGACCCCTACCCGCTGTGCTATTGCTCCAGCCCCAGGATAATTATTTATTTTTAGAAAATTTTTCTGATACAATCTTAACAGCTTTGAATCCTTTCAGCTAAACATAGTTTTACGTTGAATCTCAATGTTAACATCAGTAAATTATGTCCTTTAACGAAATGTTCTTCTTTCCTCTTTATCTGATTAGAGTTTCCACAGATTTGAAATACAGAAAACAACCGTGGGCCCTTGTCAAATCTTTAATTGAGAAGAATTCTTGGAGTTCATTGGAGGAATATTTCAAAAAGCTTGGTTTGTAAATACATTGTTTGATCCATTTTTTAAAAAAGAGAATATCTATTACAAACTGGATTGATTCTTCATTTGACTAACAGGGGGAGCCTCTCAGATGATATTAGAGGGACTTGCTGGGATGATTCCAATTACTGCACTTGAAATTTAAATTTTTTTGTGGGAGGCAATGGGGGGTTCTCCCAGGCAGTGCCCAGGAGGCCTGAGGCCCCTCCTGGTCATTATCAGCCAACTCTCTGTTGTTCATGGGTCAAGGTGAGGAGTCAAGAAATGTGCTTTGGCCCTAAGTGCTGGGGAGTACCAGGGCCACCCTGACATACTCCAGACCCTTTCAGGGCTGTGCCTGGTCATGCTGGTGGGAAGCAGAGGGGGTGTGCAGATAGGGTCAGGTGGGACTGGGATTGAACCATGGTGACCCCATGCAAGGCGTGTGCGCTAACCTATGTACTTTCTCTTGGCCTCAAGAATTTTAAGCTTTTAATTTTACCAGTCTAATAAGTATTTGATAAAACTTATTATATGCTCTTATTTTGTGTGCTGTATTTGCTACCTATCTGTTTATTACAACTTTGTGGGGTAGATACTATTTTTTTTTTAATTTACTAAAGAAGAGATGTTGCAGTATACACACACAGGGAGGTGAAGTAACTTGTTAAGGTCACACAGGGTCTGTCAGAATCCCTGTAAGAAACCAACAAAGCTGGTTGGACAGGGGCTGCAGACTGTGCTCATAAATCGTGCTCTGGAGAGTGTTTGGGTCTGCACCTCCTGGCCAGGGCAGCCCTCCTGGATTTCTGCAGGTCCACTCAGCAATGGGAGCATATACGTGTATGGATTTGGAGGAGATGGGCAGTGAACTGGGGGACGTGCTATTGTTATGCTGTTTGGATATCCTTAAAAATATATATATGCAGGGGAAAGTATTCATGAAGATCGCTAATTCTAGTTAAAGAAAAGCTGGAGATCAGTCAACTCAGGGTAATATAAGGCTTTGTCTAGTGGTTCATTATTTTCCTTTTTTCTTCTCTCTTTGGTTGTTTTTATTATGACATTTCTAATCAGGAGCAGAGAAGATGAAACTCAAAAATCAGTTTTTGACTGGATAATAAACTTGATAAAAAAAAACTGGCGAAGTTAAAATAAATGACGAAAATGAGGTTTCTAGGTTGTTGGCAGATTTTATTAGTGCTTCTTTTTTTGTAAGTCTTCACTATAAATTAAAAAATATTACGTGCAACTCCTTTCTTTGAGAATGACAACCAGCTACCATAATGTATCGTAGAAATCTTTCTAATGATTCAATATAAGTAGGCTCCTGTTGTTTCCATAACTGAAATCGTTTCGTTAATATTTAATGTAGCACATGGAAGATTTTCTCTGATGATCCCATCATTTATTAATACAGTTCATTCTTCCTAGAATATTGAAACCTCATTATGGGATCACTGTATTCTCTGAAGCTTTTCATTAAGAGTAAGGATTGAATCTAGGCTATAACAAGGGTTAAAAAGGAAATGGAAAACATAACTTTTCTCTTACAGTTGACAAATTTCTCTGCCATCTAAAGTTTCTTTTTCCTCTTTAGAATCAGATTTGTTAATGGAAGAATCAATGTTAAATCAGCCCATAGAAGATCCTGGAAAACTTCCTGTCCTTAGAAGGAGAAGGCGAACGTTCAACCAAACACTGGAAACAGTTCCTAAACTTTCTCCTCGGCGTTCTTCTGGGGACGGGGGCCCAGATACCAAAGGGGATATTGCAGGTATATGTTCCCTGATAGAGATGGAAGATTTTAATTGGTGTAGAATCCAGTCTTGGCTTTCTGAGTGTGTATGGGGTGGGTGGGGTGGGGATGGGGAGTTGGGTGACACCCAGCTGTGCTCAGGGCTTACTCCTGGCTTTGTGCTCAGGAATCTCTCCTGATGGGGCCCAGGGGACCGTATCTGGTTCCCATGATTGAACTGGGGTCAGCTCTTGTGCAGGCTACTGCACTATCTCTCTGGCCTTCAGAATACATTTCTAATTGATGGAATGTCTCAGTCCTTAGGCGGTCCCTCTCCTCTCCCCCCCTTCCTTTCTCATATTTATCAAAATCTTAGTTCCTTGAAGATGAGCAGTGTAAAAAGGACTGGAGTAATAACACAGCGGGTAGGCGGGCATTTGCCTTGCATGGGGCTTACCCGGGTTCGATTCCTAGCATCCCTTATGGTCCCCTGAGCACTGCCAGGAGTAATTCCTGAGTACATGAGCCAGGAATAACCCTTGTGCATCACCGGTTGTGATCCAAAAGGAAAAAAAAAGATAAGAGGTGTAAAAGTATAAAGGAGCACTTGCAAAAATGGCAGGCCCATCCCCAATAGAAATACTGCATTGGGTGTGTGTGATCCACTTAAAAATGGGATGTTTTTAATGTGAAAACTTGTCTGAAAGCCCTCAATCCAAGTTCCTTCCTAGTAAGCAACAATTTAGTTGGATTTTAGTGATTGCTGCCCATTAGAGTTGGGTATATAGACACTGAAGTGGCCAGAACTAACTGACCCTCAGTCCCTGCTCTGGAGATGTCCCTGCCCAGAATTTAGAGACATTTATCTGCCCTTCAGTGATGCTGTGATGTTCATCCTTATGTACTGTCAGGGCAAGCCCAGCAAAATTGCAAAGATGGAACTTGATTTTCACTGGTCCCCATTCCCAGTTTTGTAGACATCTTGCCTCTGCTGTTATTCCCTTTTTCTCAGACAGTTAAAGTTATCCAAGCTTCTCGTGATTCTGTATATTACCACATCATCTTCTAAGTCTTTTATTTTGTGTGTGTGGCAGGGTGGGAGTGGGGAGGGGTATTTGGACCACACCCGGGGGTTATATACGTGCCTAGGGGACTATATGTCTCTCCAGCCTAGTATTTTTAACTTATTTAAAAAAAAATTTTTTTTAAATGTTGCTAGGAATCAAACCCAGAGCCATGCAAGCAAATGCCCTGGCCCAAGCCTTATTTTGGGATCTGAATAGGACCACCTACTCTTTATTTTGTCGGGGTGGGGGGCAGGGGGAGGGTTCGGGAGGTCTCCCAAGCAGCACTCAAGGGGGCTGGGGGTCACTTCCGTGATCGTGGGTCAACTGGGCTGGAAGCTCTCTTAGTGGCTCTTTAATTTTAAAATGTAAAAGTTTGAACAGCAGAAAACAGATGAGGATGATTTTTTAAGTTTTGGGTGTTTTTGTTTTGGGGCTACATCTGGCCGTGAGTGCTTACTCCTAGCTCTGTGCTCAGGGATCATTCTTGGCAGGTTCAGGGGAGCATATGCGGTGCTGAGGGATTGATTTTGGGTTGGCTGTGTACTAAGTAAATGTCCTTCCCACTGTACCATCTCTTTGGCCCTGAAGAAAAAAATTAAAGCAATGAAGTATTGTCTCAGATTCATCTTAAATATGATTTACAGGGATAGAACCTAATTATAGAGAATATATGATGTGGTGAATTGTTTATTTAATTTAAATTGGGTTCGTTATAGGCCAAATTTTCAGTAGTGATACAGTTTTTCTTTTTGAATATTTGTTTCTACGAATCTACTTGGGATATCAGACAATTTAAAAAGCACATAGTAAAGTGCCTTCAAGTTATTTTGTTACTGCAAGTAAATTTTAAAAATTCTTCTCCAGTTTCTTTCAAATGAAATTCAGATTTGACCTATTATGATCATAAGCTGATTTTAACATGGCCTTTATTGTGTGTGGTCTACAGGCACAAAAACGGAAATGGGAAGCTATGGCACGGCTCTGGTCGTGGTGATGAGTATTTTGTAAGTATTTGTTCCAGTGCTTGTTTCACTTGTGTGAACACTTTCAACAATTTACAGAAGGATTTAGTGCATTTTGTGTAGGATTGCATAGATATTGCCACAAGCTGACAATGTTGCCCTCCAAAGCATGAATTTTATGTTTCACTCTCATCATTCCTCATGTATGATTTTCTGAATAATTATTAAATTTAAAGGAATACTGTCAAAATACTGATAACACAGGCTGGAGCAATAGCACAGCAGGTAGGGCGTTTGCCTTGCACGTGGCCAACCTGGGGACCCAGGTTCATTTCCTCCACCCCTCTTGGAGAGCCCAGCAAGCTACCAAGAGTATTGTGCCCACATGGCAAAGCCTGGCAAGCTACCTGTGATGTATTTGATATGCCAAAAACAGTAATGACAAGTCTCACAATGGAGACGTTACTGGTGCCCACTCAAGCAAATCAATGGACAACGGGAGGACAGTGCTACAGTGCTACTGATTACACATTCATGAAATGCTTTTCTTTTTAAAATGAATCTGATTATTTCTGTCATTGTAAGTTTTTATGGAAAGTTCCATATATTTAAAGGGAATATTTATATATGTAGGCTGGTGAAACTATGGTTTGATTAGATCAGTGGTTCTTACTCTTTCATTTTCATTTCATTTCATCATCCTGTTAATCGTCGATTGCCTCGAGCAGGCACCAGTAACGTCTCTTTCATCCTAGCCCTGAGATTATATTCACGGCTCTTTAGGAGAATGAGACCCATCATTGTTACTGGTATTTGGCATATTTGGTAGGCCACGGGGAGTTTGCCAGACTCTGCCCTGTGGGCAGGCTACATTCGATAGCCTGCAAGTTTGTCCAAAGTAGGAATGAGATAATAAGATGTCATAAAGAAAAGTTCTGATAAGATGTCACGCGGCCGCAAATGCGGCCGCGCGGTTCCGGGATCTGGATTTTATAGTCTCTGAGTCTTGGCCGCTGATGGGATTACACGGCGCCAGGGGGCCAGGTGGTGGGTGTGACCCCCGCCTACTGGAATTTGGAGGATCTGGGTGGAAGATGCTCGACTCCAAATCGAGTAGGCTTGGAGGTCTCGGCCCCGGAACCCGCGTGGCTTTGTCCCTCTGCCAGCACCTTCAGGTGTGCGGAGAGTGGTCTCAGCATGGTGGTGGCTGGTCCTGGAGGTCTTCGGCTGCCGTAGCCCTGGTCGGGGCGGGGAGGAAAGCTCAACCCGCTCCCCTCCAAGGGACTCCGGGAAGGAACACCCTTGCGCGGGGGCAGAGACTGCACTTTTCTCGTCCGGGATCTGGATTTTATAGTCTCTGAGTCTTGGCCGCTGATGGGATTACACGGCGCCAGGGGGCCAGGTGGTGGGTGTGACCCCCGCCTACTGGAATTTGGAGGATCTGGGTGGAAGATGCTCGACTCCAAATCGAGTAGGCTTGGAGGTCTCGGCCCCGGAACCCGCGTGGCTTTGTCCCTCTGCCAGTACCTTCAGGTGTGCGGAGAGTGGTCTCAGCATGGTGGTGGCTGGTCCTGGAGGTCTTCGGCTGCCGTAGCCCTGGTCGGGGCGGGGAGGAAAGCTCAACCTGCTCCCCTCCAAGGGACTCCGGGAAGGAACACCCTTGTGCGGGGGCAGAGACTGCACTTTTCTCGTCCGGGATCTGGATTTTATAGTCTCTGAGTCTTGGCCGCTGATGGGATTACACGGCGCCAGGGGGCCAGGTGGTGGGTGTGACCCCCGCCTACTGGAATTTGGAGGATCTGGGTGGAAGATGCTCGACTCCAAATCGAGTAGGCTTGGAGGTCTCGGCCCCGGAACCCGCGTGGCTTTGTCCCTCTGCCAGTACCTTCAGGTGTGCGGAGAGTGGCCTCAGCATGGTGGTGGCTGGTCCTGGAGGTCTTCGGCTGCCGTAGCCCTGGTCGGGGCGGGGAGGAAAGCTCAACCCGCTCCCCTCCAAGGGACTCCGGGAAGGAACACCCTTGCGCGGGGGCAGAGACTGCACTTTTCTCTTCCGGGATCTGCCCCCGGGCAAGGGTGTTCCTTCCCGGAGTCCCTTGGAGGGGAGCGGGTTGAGCTTTCCTCCCCGCCCCGACCAGGGCTATGGCAGCCGAAGACCTCCAGGACCAGCCACCACCATGCTGAGACCACTCTCCGCACACCTGAAGGTACTGGCAGAGGGACAAAGCCACGCGGGTTCCGGGGCCGAGACCTCCAAGCCTACTCGATTTGGAGTCGAGCATCTTCCACCCAGATCCTCCAAATTCCAGTAGGCGGGGGTCACACCCACCACCTGGCCCCCTGGCGCCGTGTAATCCCATCAGCGGCCAAGACTCAGAGACTATAAAATCCAGATCCCGGACGAGAAAAGTGCAGTCTCTGCCCCCGCGCAAGGGTGTTCCTTCCCGGAGTCCCTTGGAGGGGAGCGGGTTGAGCTTTCCTCCCCGCCCCGACCAGGGCTACGGCAGCCGAAGACCTCCAGGACCAGCCACCACCATGCTGAGACCACTCTCCGCACACCTGAAGGTGCTGGCAGAGGGACAAAGCCACGCGGGTTCCGGGGCCGAGACCTCCAAGCCTACTCGATTTGGAGTCGAGCATCTTCCACCCAGATCCTCCAAATTCCAGTAGGCGGGGGTCACACCCACCACCTGGCCCCCTGGCGCCGTGTAATCCCATCAGCGGCCAAGACTCAGAGACTATAAAATCCAGATCCCTCTTACTCTTTACTGTTGTTAAAATACAGATTTCTTAGTCTTGTTTCCAGAGATTGAGCACATAGGTCCTAAGTAGGGATTGGTAATCAATATTCTTAAAATACTTACTACAGACTGTTTTGATGCAAGTGATTAGAGAATCACATGATGAGAAATATTGGGGCAATATGTATTATATAAGTGCCCAAAAATCAACAAGTAATATTTAGGCTTCTGTTATCCTTTTGGCTCTATTTGGAACCTGAGGAAGTTCTTGAGATTGAATTGAATCGTTCTGACTGAGTGATATAATTTGGGTTAATATTTTGGGGGATGAATTTTATCAGCTGTTTTTTTCTAATTCTAAATTTGAGGATATGGAAAATGTGCTTTTGAACTTTCTAACGTATTCTCAACTCTGTTCAAATCGGTTTGCAATAACAGTCTTGGTTAGTAAATATTATCAGTGACTTTCTGCATTACTATTCATAAATTTATATGCAAATATTCCACTTATATAATTATAAGTAAAATATGTATACATATATTTGTATAAATATTCACACACATTCACCAAAAAGGTTGTTGTGAAAACCAATAAAGTTCTTTTGGGACTGGAATAGTACAGTGGGGAGGGCACTTGCCTTTCACACGACCAGCCCAGGTTCAATTCCTGGCACCCAGGTTCAATTCCTGGCATTTGATATGGTCCCACAGGCACTGCCAGGGGTGACCCCTGAGTGCAGAGCCAGGAACAACCTCTAAGCATAGCTGGGTATAGCCCTAAAACAAAACAAACAAAACCTCAACTAAGTTAATTTACCTTGTAACATTGTTCATGATAATGTATATTTGGCATTTGATACTTCCTTTGCTTAAAATGAGCTACAAAAAATTTTTGTTGAATAATCGTTTTTCCCCCCTACTGGGAATAAGAGGTACATCATGATCATCTTGAGATCAGGTCCTTATTGATCTTCATTTCCTTTTTGAAGTAGAGTATTATGGGTGTATAATTGCTTAAGCCCAAAGCACCCAAAAATAGATCATGAAAGCTTACCCGGTAGATTTCTATGCTGGTGGTCCCATATCAACTATGCTGACTGATATTCCTAAAAGAGAGGAGAGAGATATTTTTTAAGGTTTTTATTTTTCTTTTATTCTTTCACAGTGACGTACACATTTAGTTGTTCATGAGTGGATTTCAGTCATGTAATGTTCTAACACCCATCCCTTCACCAGTGTACTTTTCTGACCACCAATGGTTCCAGTGTCTCTCCAGCCCCCCCCACCCCCCGCCCCACCTTCCCACTGCCTATCACTATGGCAAGCATTTTTCTTCTCGAGAGGAGAGAGATTCTAGGAGCAACCCAATCCTGCTGAACTTGAGGACTTGACTTTAGTTACCTTCCAACATTCCCCTAAATGCCCCATTCTTACATCCAAATAATTATTTCGAGCATTAAGATAGGACTTATTGACTCAAATGGCAACAAGAGCTGGGAACTCGTCTCAGTAAGATGCGTGTTTGCAGGTTTCACATAGTCTGCATTCCCAGTGCCGTGGGTTTGGATACGAGAGGATTGACCAGCTGTGATTTTCTGTGCCTAGTTTGCTGCTGCTCGTCCTGTTGAATGTGACCCTGTTTCTGAAGCTGTCAAAAATAGAATATGCCGCTCAGTCCTTTTATCGGCTCCAAGTACAGGAAGAGAAATCTCCCAAGTAAGTCTTTTTTTTTTCTTTTTTACTCCCAGTCTGTTTTCACCATATTATTACAATATTATTTTAGTTGCAGAAAATTTATTATCAGTTTTAAAGATTTTGGTCTCCTGGGGCTGGAGTGATAGCACAGCGGGTAGGGTGTTTGCCTTGCATGCGACCGACCCGGGTTTGATTCCCAAGCATCCCTGAGCACCGCCAGGAGTAATGCCTGGGTACAGAGCCAGGAGTAGCCCCTGTGCATCGCCAGGTATGATCCAAAAAGAAAAAAAAACAAAGATTTTTGGTCTCCTAATTACTCTATAGTCATCAACTTAATGTTTAATTATTTTTGTTTAGTTTGCAAATGTATGGAGTACTGATGTTTTCTAGTGATGGAAGGTGAGGAGCAATTCTCCTAATCTATTGAAGTGGTATTTCTCTTTCAGTGTAGCCTCTGATATGGCGTTGAGATCAGAAAATTTACAGAAGAACAAAGACCAGGCGCAGCAACGTTTAAAAGGAGTTCTTCAAGACTCAATTGTGATGCTTGAACAGGTAGAAACTCTGCACCGCAGGACTTAGAAATTTGGCAACAGTATTACTCCTTTAGTTGTTTTTTTTCTCCCGTGCGGCCTCCTCCCCTCCCCCCTTTTAGTTTTGAGAGAATATTTACTGTATCGATATCTGAAGAAATGTCCTTCCTAGAGGAAAATACCCTTGCTGGTTTCTGTATTACACACAATATGACATACTCGCATTGTTTGAAAAACAAACATGGAAGAATCCCAGCATTCAGTGCACACAGTCTTTTCTCCTTAGTGGTATATTGAGATATTTTTTTCTATCAGCATGCACACAACCACCACTTTCTTCTTGTTGATCCTCTAGGTATGCTTAATATTTACTCTTATTTGGGGTTGGAGCAATAGCCCAGTGGGTAGGGCGTTTGCCTGGCATGCAGCTGACCTGGGTTCGATTCCCAGCATCCCATATGGTCCCCCTATCACCACCAGGAGTAATTTCTGAGTGCATGATGAGTGTATGAGCCAGGAGTAACCCCTGTGCATCGCTGGATGTGGCCCAAAAAGAAAAAAAAAAGAACTGCCATTTACGAAGTAATTGATAGTTGAATTTTCAGTATATAATATTTCAACACCAACCCCACTACCAATATCCACTTTCCTCCACCAGTGTTCCCATATTCCTTCTGCACCCCCAATCCCACCCCATCCCCATCTGTCAACATGACAGACACATTAACCAAGTTTCATGCTTGTAGCATAAATCTCATGTTTTCAATTTTGTTGAGTCTTTATTTTGGATAGATGGCTCCACCACTCACCCATATCAACAGTGTAACTGAAGCCGGTTGCCTGTTTACCCATTACTTCCTGTTCTCTTCTTCCCCTCCGATTTCTTCCTCTGTCTAGCAACATCATCATTTTTTCCCCAGATGTTCTCTCCATCTGGCTGCCAGAGAGAGAAACCACAGGGATTATTTTCCTTTCACATCCTAGAATATCATCTTTTAAAATGGCTCTCCTCATTTTGATTTCCATCCTTAGGGTTTGAGGGTTTCGTTGTATGTCAGTAGCCCTTGGCTCTCACTGGTATTGATCGAAGCTCTTAGCCAGGGTGTCGGTTGGGTTGCTCTGCCTACCTTGTAGATCACATTAGGTGGAGAAATCCTAACACCACGATTCCAGGGCTTTCTGTCTTTCCTCCTGTACCGATCTTGCCCTTGTATAGAGAAGACACTTGAATCTTCTCTCCAGAAGTCCAATGTTAGGGTTGGAGAGAGTACAGGAGTCACAGCATGCAGCTCGCTTGCAGTTGACACCAACACCATATCAGGTTCCCGAGCACCACCGAGCATCACTCCTGAGCATTATGGATGTAGTCTAACCCTCTCTCCAGGCAAAAATTTTTTAAAAGGGGAAATATTTTTAAGAAATTGAATCATTGGGGCTGGAGCGATAGCACAACGGGTAGGGTGTTTGCCTTGCATGCAGCCAACATGTCCGACCCAGGTTCGATTCCCAGCATCCCATATGGTCCCCCTAGCACCGCCAGGAGTAATTCCTGAGTGCATGAGCCAGGAGTAACCCCTGAGCATTGCGGGTGTGACCCAAAAAGCAAAAAAAAAAAAAAAAAAAAGAATCATTGTGAGTTACAAAGTTGTTACAAAGTTGTTCCATCCCTTCACCTTTGTATGTTTCACACCATCGGTGTCCTCACCTCTCCCCTAGCCTGCCTCTATGGCAGACACCCCCCCCCCATCTCTCTCTCTCTTTCTCTCTCTCTCTATCTCTCTCTCTCTCTTTCTCTCTCTCTCTCTCTCTCTCTCTCTCTCTCTCTCTCTCTCTCACTTTCCCCCCAACCCCCTTTTTGGGCATTACAATTTGCAATATAGGTACTAATTATCATGTATATCCCTTTACTGCCTTTCAGCACTCAGATCTTGTCCAGCGATCACTTCCGATTACTGTCATGGTGGGGTTTAACTGCATGCCCCCACAACTTGTGGCAGGCTTCCTACCATGGACTAGTCTTCCTGGTCCTCGTTCCTACTGTCTTTGGGTATTATTCTCTTACCGTGTTTTTTTTTTTTATGTCCTGCAAAAAGTAAAAATTTTTTGGCAGGGTCATACCTGGCTGTGCCCAGGTCTTACTCCTGGCTCTGTGCTCAGGGGTCACTCCTGGTGGTGCTTGGGAGACCTTATGTGGTGCCAGGGATTTAACTGGAATCAGCCACACACAACACAAGCACCTTACCTCTATACGATAACTGGCACACCTGCCCCCCGCCAAATGAGTAAAAATTTAGACTTTTGCCAGGTAGGGCCAATGCTCAGTTTCATTTAATTCATATGTCAGCTCCGTCCTCTTTATTTCTCCTTCCTGTGATTCCTGGCTATCGATATCTGCCCTGAACTTTTTGACGGTTTTCAGAGTAACTTGATTCTCAGCTTCTTTTGCTTTTAACATTTGAGTCCAGTCTTCTCAGGCCAATGAAGCCATCCATCACTTTCACTAGTCTCAAAAGTCCTACTGCCATGGTCACCTTTATTCTTTGCCCTTCTTATGGATTTATACCCTTAAAAAAAAAGAGCCCAATTTGGGGCTGGAGCGATAGCACAGCGGGTAGGGTGTGTGCCTTGCATGCAGCTGACCTGGGTTCAATTCCCAGCATCCCATATGGTCCCCTGAGCACCTCCAGGAGTAGTTCCTGAGTGCAGAGCCCAGAGTAAACCCTGTGCATCACCAGGTGTGATCCAAAAAGCAAAAAAAAAAAAAAAAAACCCATTTTGTTTTCTGTGGGGTTTCAGGAGCGGCTGGAAAATACACCTGTACTTCTGCAGTCACTCCAGCTCATGCCTTGCCTTATTTTCTTCTCTCATACCTTCCATGGCTATTGCTCAAGTTGAAATCCCCAGTGTCCCCACTGGCTTTTAAGATTAATGTACCTTTTTTTAGTTTTCATCTTACAATGTCAGCATTTGATAGAGCTGACCACTCATTTCTTTCTTGAATTGCATCTAATCTTTCCTTCTTTAAAATCACGAGGCGGGTGGTGTGGAAATTCAGTTTTAATGTAGTTATTTTGTTTTTTTAAATAATTTTCAATTTCTTTATAAAGTTGTGAAACTAACGCTATTAATTCCACAATATTTTTATGCTGCCCTCCTCAACCCCCCCCCCACACACTTATTCCCCAGATAATAACCCTGCATTCATCAGCAGTGATTTTATCCCTCATTCGTTGCACTTTTGAACATTATTAACTCACTTTCTCGAAATTTGCCCTACTCTGGAGATTTTATATAAATGAAATTATGCAGTATGTTATCATTGTGACTTACTTCTTTTACTCTGCATTTTTTGAAACTATTTTTTGCTAGTTTAGACCATGTGACCTCAACCTTAAGTTTGGTCCTATTTGCCAGTGATTCTTATGTCCATCCCTGAGTTCAGGACTCTTTCAGCCACATACCTGGCATCTTCACCTGGATGCTTAGGCCAGTAAGCACTCAGCTTGATCATGTCCATAACAGAATTCAGTTTTCATCCCCAACAAAACCCAGTTCTCCACTAGCTGACCTCATTTTAGAAAATGGTACTATCATCTCCACTTTCTCAAATCAAAACCAAATACGTAAGTATACATGTATAAGTATGATCATTTCTGTTACTTCTGTATTCCTTACTTGTCTGTAAGCTCCAGGAATGAAGGTTTCACTGCTGTATCCCTAGAACTTAGCACTGTGCTCAATGTGTAATAGACAAAAAGCAGTAAATTCTTGGTTAATGAATGAATTAAAGAACAAAAGACACATTCTTGCTCTCAAGTTGCCTACAATTTTATGAGACATCAGTGTATTGTCAAAGCTGATAAAGAACAAAATTAGCAGGTATGGCATTTGTCGTGCATGTGGTCAACCTGGGTTCGATCCCTAGCATCCCATATGGCATCCCCAAGCACCATCAGGAGTGGAGTGATTCCTGAGTGCAGAGCCAGGAGTAAGCCCTCAGCACCTGTGTGACCCAAACAAAACAAAACAAAACAAAACAAAACAATGGAATAAACAAAAAGATATAAATGAAATATTCAAGTAAGTAGAATGTTTGCAGGGTTTAAAGGAAGGTTGAGGTCCAGAGAACTAGTACAGGGGTTAAGGTACTTGCCTTGTATGCTGCTGACCCTGATTTGATCCGGGGGGCACCACCTATGTTTCCTCAAACACTGCCCGTAGTGATCCCACCAGGAGTGGCTGTCAAAAAAGACATGAAAAAAGAGGTATTATGTTTAGGGAAAATTATGTAGACAAAGGGGTAGGTAAGTTTTACTGAGATGAAAAGAAATATGAATAGATCAGCGAACAAAAGTCTGGAAATGACACACGAATTTTTCAGGGGAGGGTGAGGGGACACTGCAACTTCAGAAACTTTGAAGAAAATCTGCCTTTGACTTCCCTGTGGGTTTCATGGACGTACCATGCAGTTGAAAACAGCAGGGCACTGTGGAAAGACGAAAGATACACCAGCCAAGGGAACAACTCTGCAACCAGCTCACAGATGCTCTGAAGAGCTGGATGCTTTATATGCAGCCTTTCATTTGGGCATGTGAATAAAATTATAATATATATTAGACATAAATGTAAACTGTTGGCATTAAAATAACCAGGAAGGTTAAACCGTCTGATTTTGAAACTTTTTCTTTGCAGCTAAGGAGTTCACTCATCATGCTTCAGAAAACCTTTGACTTACTAAATAAGAATAAGACTGGTGTGGCTGAAGAAAGAGATCCATCATTATGACTGAAATCGTAGAGGTATTGGGAACTAAAAGAAAACATCCAGAAGAAACCAGAGGATGAAGGATTTTATTGTCAAAGGAATATTTCCATATTTTCTCATTATTGGTACTTCTAATATGAACATTCTTATCTCTTTTAATTACATTCAATAATTTCCAAAGGCCTTAAGAATCCATCCTTTTACTTTTACATAATTTTAAGCTGTGAATTTCTTCCGTGAACCATGAAATGTATTGTGGATTTGAATTTCTGTAATACAGAAAAAAAATAATGAGACACTGAACTGAGTGGCATAGTGTCATTTTTGGAGAGGTTTGACGTTGATGCTTTAGCTGTTATTGCAGAATCACTGTGTCCCCAGCAGATTGCTTTCACAGATGAGATATGGCCAAGAGACTACTGACAACTTAAAGGAGAAATTGCTAAATCATTATGAATTTTGAGGTATCAGTTTTTAGACATTCACATTTTTAGATTTGTGTACTGTAACTATCACAGTGTCTTCATTTAGCAAATAAATGTAAATTCAGTAGTTAGATTTTTTGTACATGCATGTTGATGATTATCTGCAAGTTTCTTCAGCTGTGTTAGATCTTTTTTTCTTGAGTATGAGGATGGGCCATGCCTGCATGTACTTGGAGCTATTTCCAGCCGTGCCCATTGGCCGCATGCAAGACAAGTGCTGTCCTATTTCTCCAGCCCTAGAGCATGCGTTTTTGGTATTGTTTTGTTTGGGGGCCACACCTAAGCCATGTTCACAACTTTCGTTGCACTCAGAAATCACTTCTGTCAGGGCTCAGGGGACTCTGTAATGCCAGGGATAGAACCAGGGTCAGCCAGATGCCAGCAAACGTCCTACCCACTGTACTCTTGTTCCAACCCCACGATCTTTATGTCTTTGTGAAACAGCTCTTCCTTCACCAGGTAACTCTCAGAGGTGAGATAACCTGCTCATGATCACGACCACGACCATCCTGTTGTTCGTCGATTGTCTCGAGCAGGCCCCAGTAACGTCTCCTTCATCCTAGCCCTGAGATTTTTTTAAAAGTGCCATATTCAAGGCTCTTTTCAGGGTTTGGAGAATGAGACCCATCACTGTTACTGGTATTTGGCATATTGGGTATGTCACGGGGAGTTTGCCAGACTCTGCTGTGTGGGCAGGTTACATTCGGTAGCCTGCCAGTTTGTCCAAAGTAAGAATGAGATAATAAGATGTCACTTCTGGGAACTGGGTTTTATAGTCTCTGGGTCTTGGCTGTTGATGGGATTGCACGGCGCCAGGGGGCCAGTTGGGGCCAGGGGGCCAGTTGGTGGGTGTGACCCCTGCCTACTGGAATATGGAGGATCTGGGTGGATAAAAAAAATAAAATAAAAAAAGTCCCCCTGCTTTCACAGAGACCCAAACTTGAATAACCACTACCTGGTACCTTCCTGGTTTATAAAGCCCAAGGCTACTAAGAATCCCAAGAAAGGATTACATTATTCTCTGGTAGAAAATGGTTTGAAAAAAATTTTCATCTGAACAGCAGGTTGTGCTGCCTTGAGAGATATCAACCTGCTCATATGGCAAAAAATCTGTTTACATAAAAAAATCATGTAGAATACTAAGATTAAAAATGAAGAACCATGAATCATTTTAAAATGAAGAACCAAGAGCCAAAGAAATCATGTAGAGTACTAAGATTCAAAATGAAGAACCTAGAACCGTTTTAAAAATAGTGGCAAATCAGTTGAGTACTTGAACTAAGCTTAGTTTCAGTTTAGCCCCCTTTTATGAGACATCTGGTTGAAAGTATTTAGTGGATTAGTTTCCCATAGCCGTGGATGGCATTTTTTAAAAAAAATGTGTATCTTGTTTTAGTTACTTAGTGATAAGCTATGCACAAAATCCTCTTAATAAAAACTTTTTCCTCTTAGTGAAAACTGTTCCTATACAAGTGCACTCACCGAAATCTTAAGTCAGATGCAAGCTTTAGCTGAGTCATAATGTGTTTAAGGCATGTTTTAAGTGATGTCCCTGGAACAAGACAGTGGCACAGTACTTTGTATATGTTCTTTAAACTGTTGTCTTGAGTTGAATGCTTCTTTGGTCCCAGACACCAGAGCCACCTGGGGTTGCTAAAGTCATTTTTGAGATGCCTTGGGGAATGAATGGAAGTATTGACTCAAGTAGAGGGAAGTGGGTTTCTCTGGGTAAATCTCCACAAGCTTCCCTTGAGAGAGAAATGTACCTGCCTGAGGCTTTGGAGGAAGATTTAGGATGGCTGTGAGCAGAGTGACTGGATTATAAATTTGAAAATTTGCAATCTGTATTCTCAAGAATGAGGAGTAATAATTGACTCGTGTGTGTGTGTGTGTGTGTGTGTGTGTGTGAGATTTCCTTAAATGTTGTGCTTCCCCACATACCTCAAATAACCAACACTGGTTTACAAATGAAGCCTGAAAATATACGGAGTTGAAGTCAGTAAATGAAGGCTTAAAATATACATAGGTTGAATTCAGTGACTTCTTTGTGTAACGGAAATGTCAATAAAATCCAAAGTGAGTTGTAGTTTTCCTTTTCCTGTTTCTCGCCAGCAAACTAGAAATCGTCCCCTGTAGTGAAAACAAGTACAGGGGCCTGCACCATAAAAAGTCCGTGCCCAGGAGCATGGAGCGATGGCACAGCGGGTAGGGTGTTTGCCTTGCATGCGACCAACCCACCCGGGTTCGAGTCTCAGCAAACCATACGGTCCCCTGAACACCGCCAGGAGCAATTCCTGAGTGCAGAGCCAGGAGTAACCCCTGTGCACTGCCGGGTGTGACCCCCAAAAGCGAAAGATGAAAAAAGATGAAAATTTAAAAAACTGAGAGCCGGTGCCCAGAGCCCCTCCCCGCGGAGCGTGCACGCGGCCGCAAGCCAAGTCCGGGCGGGCGCGGGGCGGGTGGGGCGTGGAGTTTATTACCTCTGCCCGGAAGGGCGAAACCTGCGAGCACTGACGAGCTCCAGGGCAGGAAGGGGCCTTGAAGGGCCCCCGGGGGGCGGTGGGGGCGGGTCCTCGGAGACGCGCGCGGCCCGGACGCCTGTTGCCCCGCGCCGCGGCTCGGGGGCGGCGGCGGGGGCGGGGGCGGGGGCGGCGGGGGCGGGGCACCCGGAAGCGCGGCGGGCGCAGGTGGGCGGCGGCGGCGGCGGCGCCGGGATCCCCGCTCGGGCCGCGCTCGGGGGCGCGCAGGTAACTTCCCGGCCGGGTCCCCACGGGGCTGGGCGGGGTGCGGGGGCTCCCCGGGGCGGCGGCGGCGGCGGCGGCGGCGGGTGCCCGGCCCAGCCCCGCCGCGGCAGGTGAGCGTCGCGGCCGCCCGCGCGCCGGCTGTCCCGGGCCGCGTGCGCGCCTGTCGCCCTGGCAACGCGGGGCCGCCCGCGGGGCGCGGTGAGGGGACCCCCTCCCCCGGAGGCGGAGCCCCTCGAGCCGGCCCCGAGCGCCCCCGCTTTGGGCCAAGTCTAGCCGGATGGATGCAAACGGGACCCCCCCTTTATTCTAGTTATTCATTTAGTGTCCTCCTCCCCACCTTTCCCAAACCCCCTTCCTCCCGCTCTCCCGGGCGTTGGCGGTGCTCGGGCCGAGGGATGCGCGCGTTTGCAGCCCGCGAGTCGCCCGCTTCTCTCCCGCCCGACCCGCGCAGGGCCCCGGCGCGCGCGGCCGCAGGTGCGAATCATGGCCCGCCAGGCCCGGCCGCCGGCCGCCGGCAGGAGGGACGCGCGGGAGCCCGAGCTCGAGCCGCTGTGCTGCTGCGAGTACATCGATGGGCACGGGGAGAAGAACCACGTGGCCGCCTGCCTGTGCGACTGCCAGGACCTGGATGAGGGCTGCGACAGGTAAGGATGCGCCCGGACCACCTCGCACCTGCCGGGGCGCCCTTCTGGTCCAGCAGTCGAAAATGGGGATGATGTCTTCTCGGTCGAGTCTGAGCATCTGATCAACAAGATTTACTGGACTGTGAGCAACTGTTTTTTTTTTTTTTTAGTTGGGACAGGTTAATTCTATTTAATTCTTTCAAAGGACGCTTTGGTGGGTAGAACTAGCACAGGATAAAGGCAAGGAACACGTCCCCCTCTGCTCCCCCCAAGGAAAAGGGTCAGTGTAATACGAATCTGTCGATTAAAATGACCACAGTCCTGCCAGAAATTTTCTGCATTCTCAGTGTACTTAGCACTTAGAAATGGACTACTTCGTACCTGGCCGCAGAAGGGACCTGAGGGGTTGAAGGATCGTTTCTCTGCTGTGGGAATTGGGTTCATCCCTGGATGCTGGGGAGAAATTCCAGCCAAACAGCATGTCTCTTCCTGGGTTAAGTTGCTTTCAGTGTGAGCACCAGCAGTCTTGATTGAACTTGGTGGCTGATGGAATTTGCCAACCAGAAATGTAATTTTTAACATGATTGGAAAATTGTTGTATCAAACATAATAGCCTTCTCTTGGTTCTTTTTTTTTCCCCTGAATAATTATGTATTAAAATTTTTTCTTGTAGAAAGCGTAACATGGGGGATGATAAGTGTGCTGGAATGGTTTTCCTAACAATTACTAGCAATTACGAATTTCTGCTGGGGAGTTGGGGGATAGGACAGGGGGTATAGGACTTGCAGCACACCAAGTGGGGTTCTGCAGCACCACAGACTGTCCCCTGAACATAGTCAGGAGTCGTCCTGAGCAGGTGTGAGACCTGAGCACAGATGGGTGTGGCAGAAAAATAAAAGTGTATTACTGCTGGTTCAGGGGTCTGAGAGATCATACAGGTGCGAGCTGCTTGCCTTGTCTGCAGCAGATGCTGATTACATCCTGAGCACTGGGTAACGGTCCCCTGAGCAGCATCAAAGGTCCCTATTAAGCAGAGCCGGAAGTAGCAGCAGAGCACCATGGGATATGACCCACCTCCCCCAAACCCCCAAAATTTACTGCTGGAGCTGGAGAAGTAGTATAGTTGGCAGGGTGCCTGCCTGCCTGCCTTGCACATGACTGGCCTAGGTTTCATTCCTGGCACCCTGGTCCCTGGAGTATCGTCAGGTGTGGCCCCCAAACTAAAACCAGTTATTGCTAGAGTCACTCAGTGGCGAATTGCTGATGTGGAACGTGGTTCATTAATCTCACCATGGGGAGCATTCCTCCGGCGCTTCTGTGCTCTAATATTGTTCCTGACACTAGAAGACCCCAGATCTCTGTCATTCTTCTTTGACGCTAGTTTTTTTTTTTAAACATCGTGAAACATAAATTTTATAGGCTTTTGTGGTGAGCAAAGGAGCGCTTTGCATTAGTGACTGGAGGGGGGCAGCTGTGTCCCTATACTTGGTCACTGGGGGTAGCAGCTCCTGCCTTAACCTTGTAACTCTTCCTACCTCTTACTCTTGGGATCGTCATGACTGTTCCCAGAGTTCTCACCTCTGCTCTTTCCATTCCTTTCTCTGAATATAGATCCCCAGTATTCCCCATGTCCTGTCTGTACGTGACTCCCATTCACTCCCAGTACTTTATTGTAGGTTCGCGTCCCTTAAATAGTTCCTTGTCAAAAAAAAAAAAAAGTCAACAGGGGCCCAGAGATAGTACAGCAAGTAAGGCCCTGGCCTTATATGTGTCCAACCTGGGTTCGATAGCTGGCATCCCATATGGTCCCCCAAGCCTGTCAGGAGTGATTCCTGACTGAAGAGCCAGGAGTAAATCTCTGAGCACCACCTCGGTGTGGCCCCAAAACAACCCAAAAAAGTCAACACATACCTGTGTGCCCCAAGCCTGTCATTTCCTGTGTACTGGTTTGAACTCTGCCTTTTTGGTGCATTCTTCAGCCTTTTCATACCTGTGGACTGGCACTTGGCCTGCTTGTACAGATGGTGGGGACAGGCAGTTATGACTAGGTGTTGAACATTGTTTTTCTTTTCTTTTAAAAAAAAGTTTCAAAGCTGCCTCACTCATATTGCAACAGATGAGAAAATATAAAGGGAGAAAGAAGCACATGTGAACTGAACAAGGGGTCTTTTCAACCTGTTCCCAGCATCTGTGACACATATCTGAGCATTCTGTGTTTTTCTTTATTCATTTTTTTTTTAATTGAGGCACTGAGATTTACAAAATTCAGAAAGAAAAGTCACTGCCCTCCCCCCCCCCCCCCCCCCCCGTTGTTCATCGATTTGCTCAAGCGGGCCCAGTAACGTCTCCATTGGAGACTTTGTTGTTACTGTGTTTGGCCTATCTATTCATGATTAAGTTTTCAGGCATATAACTAATCCCCTCACTGGAGTCTATTTCCCTCCACCAGTGTCCTCAGTCTTCCTCCTATTCCCTAGTCTGCATTTATGGCAGGCAACTTCTTTCCTTTCCGTTGGCAACTGTGGTTTACAATACTGTTACTGGCATGGTTTCATGCATATCACTTTACCACAGTCCAGCACCGCCCCCTCCTCCAGAGTTTACATTCTGCAGAGGAGAGAAATCATTCTGTCTGACCCTATCCCTCTGACTAACTTCTCTTAGCACAGTACTCTCCAGATCTATCCATGTAGCAGCAAATGGCATGAATTTATCTTTTCTTACGAGCACAGACTACTCCATTGTGTTATGTGTATCATAGTTTCTCTATCCAATCATCTGTTCTTGGGCACTTGGTATTGTGATTTGGGCTGTTGTGAATAGTGCTACAATGAACAGAGGATGCAGATGTCTTTTCTGCATTGTGGTTTGGGGCCTTTGGGGTATATTTCAAGAAGTGGAATTGCTGGATCATATGGCAGGTCAATTCCTAGTTTTTTGAGGAGTGCCCATATTGTTTTTCAAAAAGGACGGACCAGTTGATTCCCACTACCAGAGATGAAGGATCCCTTCCTCCCCCTCCCTCACCTACCTTCCACACCAGCAGGGACCAGTGGCTTTCAGCTCCTCTCCACCTGCAGGCTAGCAATTGAAAAAGCAGCTTTGTGTCTCCCCTGCCACTGCTTGACCACTTCCTTTCTGGGATCCGGGCAGGTTTAGCACTGTGTCTGGTTTCCTGGGCTACCCCCTCCCCCTTACCTGTATTCATGTTCTCCTGTGTAAGGTTATTCACAGAACCTGCCTTTTCCACAAAGATCCCTCTATGGCTCTGCCCGAAAGAGTTCATTTTCCTGAATACATTGCCTTAGTGTTTTTGTTGTTACTGTGTTTGAGTTTTGGGGTCCCACCCAACAATGCTGAGGGGTTACTCCTGGCTCTGCACGCAGGCATCAGAATGCCAGGGATTGAGCCCTGGTCAGCCACATGCAAGGCACGTGCCAAGCCTGTGGTCCTGTCATTCCAGCTCTGCCTTAGAATGTTGAACCCTAATAGTCTAATGGGTGATTTTTGCTTTGTCAATGATCCAGCATTTTTTGAATTCTCATATTGTTCGCACAGCTAGATTATGAGGGGCTTTGGGGGGGGGGGGAATGGGCTGGAGCGATAGCAAAGCGGGTAGGGCGTTTGCCTTGCACGCAGCTGACCCGGGTTCGATTCCTCTGTCCCTCTCGGAGAGCCTGGCAAGCTACTGAGAGTATCCCGCCCGCACGGCAAAGCCTGGCAAGCTACCATGATGTATTCAATATGCCAAAAAAAAGTGACAAGTCTCACAATGGAGACATTACTGGTGCCCACTCGAGCAAATCGATGAACAGTGGGAGGACAGTGCTAGTGGGGGAGGGGGAAGGCATTGTTTTGAACCCAGTTCTATATAGTATTTGAGCAGAACATAGGTGTTTTCCTGTTTGTTTTGTGAAAAAAAAAAATTGTCCTGTTAAATTTCGGAACACCCTGTTTGTAGTAAATACGATGTGAGTCGGAGCAGCGTGTGTTTAGTAATAAGGGACTGGAACGCTTGATGTCTTCTGTCCTGGCTTCTGCTATGGGCCTTCGGGGCCGGGTGGTTCTTTCTCCAGCCACGCCCAGCAGGTGCCGTCTCTTTCTCTCTTTCCCTGTAGATGGATTTCTTGTAAGTCGGTGCAGCCGGAGACTTGCGAAAGGATCATGGACACAATCTCCGATCGCATCCGAATCCCCTGGCTCCGGGGGGCCAGAAAGGTCAACATCAGCATCGTGCCCCCGCTCGTCCTCCTGCCCGTCTTCCTGCGCGTGGCCTCCTGGCACTTCCTCCTGGGGGTGGTGGTTCTCACCTCGCTCCCTGTGCTGGCCCTGTGGTACTACTACCTCACCCACAGACGGAAAGAACAGACTCTGTTTTTCCTGAGCCTTGGATTGTTTTCTCTGGGCTACATGTACTATGTGTTCCTGCAGGAAGTGGTCCCCAAAGGGCGCGTGGGGCCCCTTCAGCTGGCTCTTCTCACCTGTGGGCTCGTGTTGATACTCTTCGCCTTGTACCGAGCCAAGAAGAATCCAGGCTACCTCAGAAATCCAGCGAGCAACGACAGATCCCCAGGCAGCAGCCAAATCGAATGCCTGAACAGGAAAGGGCAGGAGAAGCCCAAAGGGTTCCCTGGTCCAGACCTGTCGGGAAGCCTCAGCAACCGCACGCCCAAGGAAGACCCCAAGGGCCCTGCCAGCAGGCTGGCCGGAAGCCCTGCCCAGGGGAAGGAGGACTGGTGTGCCAAGTGCCAGCTGGTGCGCCCGCCCCGGGCGTGGCATTGCCGGATCTGCGGCATCTGTGTGAGGAGAATGGATCACCACTGTGTCTGGTATGTTGGAAAAGTTGGAGGTTTGTGAAGTGTAAATTCATGTGAGACACTCTATTCGCTCTTCCTTTGTGCATTCCGAAAATTCTTTTTTTCCCAGCTTTACACCTTTGCAGATATTTGTGGCTTGTTATGATGTTCCCACTTAGTCATCCGTTTTTCAAGTTTTTGCAAATTTAGTTTCTTCAGTCAAATCTTGAAGGTGTGTTTTTTTCTTCTTCTTCTCTCTTTCGCATGTGGCTAATTTCCTGTTTTCTTTTGGGGGGAGGGCATCTCCAACCGATGTTAACAGGCTGCGCCCAGCTTGGTGCTGGGGGGGTCACTCTTAAGTGACCATGTGATGCTGGGGGATCGACGTGGGCCTCTGTCCAGCCCTCCTGTTCTCTTTTGACCTGCCTCTGATTTCTTTTCTAAAAGAGAAGAATTCACCATTGAATGATTTTGAAAAAAGAATTTTATTAGTATCCACATAGGTGTCTTTCCCTCTGTTACTCTTTTGAAAGCAGAGCTTAAGAAAGTGTCCTTTAAAAAGGAAAAAACAAAACAAAAAAAGAGGGTCCCCTATTTTCAGGTGGGTCTTGTTCTCTCACCTCATACATCTTTTTTTTTTTTCCTCCTTTTTTTTTTTTTTTGTTGTTGTTGACTCACCGTGAGATAGTTACAAAGCTTTCATGTTTGAGTTTCAGTGATACAGTGATCAAGCACCCATCCTTCCACCAGTGCACATTCTCCACCACCGGTGTCCCCAGTATACCCCCCCTGTTCAAACCCTCCCCCTGCCTCCATAGCAGACAGTTTCCCCATACTCTCTATCTACATTTTGACATTATGGTTTGCAGTACAGATACTGAAAGACTATCATGTTTGGTCCTTCTACTTTCAGCACACATCTCCCATCCTGAACGATCCCTCCAACCATCATTGTCTTAGTGATCCCTTCTCCATCGCAGCTGCCTTCTCTCCCCAGACCTCATGCATCCTTAATCATTTTGATGCTACCAGTGATTTCTTGTCTGTGTGAATGAAGTGAGGCCCTTTTTGAATAACTCCCTTTGCTTTTTTTTTTTTTTTGCAAAGAGATGGGCTTATTTGGTACCTAATGACTGACCAGTGACAAATGAGGACATATAAATAAGACCTATCTAATACAACTTTTATAGCTGTTGTTCCAGCCGTATTAAATCTAGAAGTGGATATTTTATTTTTTTTTATTTTTTTTTAAATTTTTTTTTCCTTTATTTTATTTTATTTTTTTTAAAGTTGTAGATTTACAATTTTTTGTGCTTTGGTTTCAATTATACAATGATCAGATACCCATCCCTCCACCAGTGCCCATTTTCCACCACCATAGATAATATCCCTCCCACCCCCATCCCCCCATCCCCCCTGTCTCTGTGGCAGGGCAATCCCCTGTGTTCTCTCTCTCCTTTTGGGTGTTGTGGTCTGCAAAAGAGGCATTGAGTGGCAAACATGTTCAGTCCATAGTCTACTTTCGACATGCATCTCCCCTCCTGGGAGGATCCTCCAAACATCCATTATTTGGTGCTCCCTTCTCTATCTGAGCTGCCCTTTCCTCT
This sequence comes from Sorex fumeus, assembly GCF_029834395.1. Taxonomy (NCBI): domain Eukaryota; kingdom Metazoa; phylum Chordata; class Mammalia; order Eulipotyphla; family Soricidae; genus Sorex; species Sorex fumeus. The sequence continues at coordinate 10,066,203 of NW_026606322.1, read as the reverse complement.
AGGATACCCGGCTGGCCTCTAAGTTATGGAGTAATCCTCCTGGTGCTGATCTCAGCTATTCTTGGGTATTAATCTCATACTTTGTTACTTTATATCCCCCAGATGAATGCAATCTTTCTATGTCTATCCCTCTCTTTCTGACTCATTTCGCTTAGCATGATACTTTCCATATTGTACCACTTGTATGTAAATTTCATGACTTCATCTTTTCTAACAGCTACATAGTACTCCATTGTGTAGATGTACCAAAGTTTCTTTAACCAGTCATCTGTTCTTGGGCACTCAGGTTTCTTCCAGTTTCTGGCTATTGTAAAGAGTGCTGCAATGAACAAACAAGTGCAGATGTCACTTCGACTACACATTTTTGCCTCTCTGGGATATATTCCCAGGAGTGGTATTGCTGGGTCAAATGGGAGCTCAATTTCTAATTTTTTGAGAATCGTCCATACTGTTTTCCAGAAGGGCTGAACCAGTGGACATTCCCACCAACAGTGAAGGAGTGTCCCTTTCTCGCCACATCCACGCCAGCATCGGTTGCTTTTGTTCTTTTGAATGTGGGCCAGTCTCTGAGGTGTGAGATGGTATCTCATTGTGGTTTTGATCTGCATCTCCCTGATGATTAATGATGTAGAGCATTTTCTCATGTGCTTTTTTGCCATTCGGATTTCTTCTTTGAGAAAGTTTCTGTTCATTTCCTCACCCCATTTTTGGATGGGGTTGGATGTTTTCTTCTTGTGGAGTTTAACCAGTATTTTGTATATCCTGGATATCAACCCCTTGTCAGATGTGTATTCGGTGACTATCCTTTCCCATTCTGTAGACTGTCTTTGTATTTTGGTCACTGTTTCTTTGGAGGTGCAGAAGCTTCTTAGTTTAAGATAGTCCCATTTATCTATCTCTGTTTTCAAGAAGTGGATATTTTAGACATGAATGCCTTAAATAGCTTGTCGCCGAGTCAATGAATATCCCTTTTTGGGGTGGGGGGGCAGGGGGTGGAGAGGGCCCCAGACTATTCCTGGAACTTGGGAATCACTTCCAGCAATTCTCAGCCAGCTTAACTGCACCATGAGTGCTTGGGGTGCTGCTCGGGACCTGTGATGCTGGGAATCCCTGGGACCGCACTTGGCAATGCTGGGGGTGCTAGGAACTGAATCAGGGCCAGGGGCCTAACCCGTGTACTATTTCCCTGGCCCCTCAGTATGTTTTTGTGGCCCAGATTCCGGTCGAATAACATAGCATCCCCTTAGATGGGGTGCGGGAGAGGGGGAAGGAGTGGAAGGTCCCAACGTGCCCTCAGTCAAGTGCCTCTCAGTCCATCTGCTATGTTCTGGGGCTCTGTCTTGAGGAGTAAGCATGCATTTTCATTTTTAGAGTTTTGCACATCTTTTCATTTGTGTGCACCTGTGAGGGCCCATTTCTAAGCACAGGTTTGCAGGGGACTTGAGAGCTTCTGAAAAGCCTCTGTCCATAGGGCATCAGAATGCCCTTGACTGCCCACGGAGCCCTCCTCCGAACCCTTCAAGACCAAAGGGTATTGAATTGTTTGCCGCCCCACAGCAGGGATGTAACCTCTGGGGCTCTTTCTGTTACTGTGTGTGCTTATGTTGTTTCATGCTTTCTCGTGGAATACTTCTGATGTAGCATTTTTAAGTATTCAAAACTGTTCATCTTCCCTCCTTATGGTGAATAGGATATTGTCTCTCTTCAGACTTTGCTTATTAATATTCAGGAAGATCTAGCTAACCCTGCTCCTCTGAAACTAATGATATGATTTTGTTTTACAAAGAGCTGAGAATTAAGACCACATCTGCCGGTAGAGGAGTTTTTTATTTCTCTGCAGAGGGAAAATAAGGAGACTGACTTTTTAGTAATTGGCATTCACACTATTCCTGTTTGAAGCTTTCTTGAGCTATATGGAGGACTTTTAAAAACAGGCTTCTTTGTCCCCCTCCCTTGCTGTCTTGAGGATCAATAGCTGTGTCGGAGAATCGAATCATCAGGCGTTTATCCTTGCCCTCTGCATCTTCCTGCTCACCTCGGTATACGGGATCACGCTGACCTTGGACACCATCTGCCAAGACAGGAGTATCTTCACTGCTCTCTTCTACTGCCCCGGAGTGTACGCGAACTACAGGTGAGGCAGGGCTGCTGCAGTCGTTCTGGCTCTCGTTCCTGGTGTGAAGGGCTGCCATAGGTGGGTGGGAAGGAGTGGGAAGGAGTTTTCAACCCAAGGGGATGCAGAGTATTCCCCCTCACTGCCAGCAAAATTGTGCAGTGGCTAGGTGCATTTTTCTAGGCTGCCAGCAGAAGGATCACTGGCCCTTTCGAAGTGAGGAACCTCATGCTCTGCAGGTCAACCCAGTCTGGATCACACACTTCCAGAGTCAGATGACCACTTGCATGTAGCGACAGAAAACGAACAGTGGCCCAGCAGTCACAGGGCTTTGTCTGAAGGCTCAGGACTGCTCTCCGGCTCATTCCCTTGGAGGGCCTCGCCCAGCCCTAGCTGGTTCCCGGTGCCTGTTCTCTCTCTCCGACCTCTTCTTCTTTTTTAATCACCACTCTGAGCAGTGTAGTACCTAGGTCAGGATTTTCTTAAACATTAAGGAAAACTTAAGCAGTTAGAAATTACATTCCACATCGTGAATGCTATTATCCCAGGCATTGTATTGGTTGTGTGGGGAACACAAAATACAAAAGAACAGTTCTGGCTTTAAAAAGAAAGCAAAAATCTAGTAAAATGGCCACATCAACCGTCGTCAGGCTAGTGGGTTACTGGCAGTCCGAGGATACCAGAGTAAATAAGATTGCGGACGGTGCTGATGCCCATGTAAAGGTAGGACGTGTAAAGTGTTAGAGTGGTGTGCACTTTCTGAATGCAAAGGCCCCCCCATGCTGACTGGCCCTTTCCCCACCCAGCTCTGCTCTGTCGTTCACCTGCGTGTGGTACTCGGTGATCATCACCGCGGGCATGGCCTACATCTTCCTCATCCAGCTCATAAACATCAGCTACAACGTCACCGAGAGGGAAGTCCAGCAGGCCCTGCGACAGAAGACTGGGCGCCGGCTTCTCTGCGGGCTCATCGTGGACACAGGCCAGTACAATCGCGGCTTCCTGCGGAACTGGCACCAGTTCTCCACCCTGGGCACTCCCCCGGTGCACCACCCTGCCGAGAACATTGTTTGAAGTGCCTTCTGCGTTGGCTTCCCAGGGGGGACGGCTCCACCCTCTGCTTCCTTCCTTCCTTCCTTCCTTCCTTCCTTCCTTCCTTCCTTCCTTCCTTCCTTCCCGTGTACATCTTTTTCTGTGTCCACTAGAGGCTGTTTGTTTTGATCCCCCCTCCCCCCTTTCTTAAATGCATCCGAGAGCCAGGCTCAGGTCTAGAGACTAGACTGGGAAGTTCTTTTCTCTGACTTCACAACTTGACAGTAGAGCCATTTCTGCCCAGTCGTCTGAGTACCCCCGCGCCCAGAGTGGGGAAAGGATGGGACTGCCGACGCCCAGGCTGAGGCCAGCACACCCGCCCGTAAGGACGGGAGCGAGAGTTCTGCGTTGGGATCTTCTCCTTGCTCGCTCAGTTCCTAATAGCCATATGACCCTTTGTGGAGTCACTTCCCGAGTCTCAGGTTCATCTGGAAAGTGGGGTACGGAGCCTGCCCTGGCTTCCGCACCCCACGGTTGTGAGGTCCACACGATGGAAGAGCACTGCGGAACACACAACTAAAGCACAGAGAGGTATGAAGAATCACGAGGAAAGTCTTCCATCAGAGTATTGAAACGAATATTAGCGGCGTCAGCTTTCAGAGCTGCCAAGTGGAAGAGATCCCGAAGCTCTGGCTTGTCCAGTGGGGAAGTTTCAGTCGCCCACATATCAGATACTGACTCCTCATGTGGTCAGACGGATTTAGATCATCACCTGATCCTGCATGGACAGTTGTTACCAGTTAACATTATTATCCCTAGTGTAATGTGAGTGGTCACGAGTTTCGGTGATGAGTTCTCCTGTTTCATGTATTTGAACCCATGCTGCTGGGGTTCACCCCAGCTCCAGTCGCTTTGTTTTCGCCTCCCCATGTTTTACCCCGTAAGGTGCTACCACACTTGTGATAATGGCTTGACCAGAACAGACTCTCCTGTGGGAAACACTTCGCTCTCTTACCTGTGTGGCATGACTGATTACTATCAAGGGCTTGATTTTGGAGGTCGTTGTTCATATAAGTATTTCAGAAGCCATTAGTTCGAGCACTAAGGTGCAAAATTCACTGTTGACATTCATGCCATTGTGGCATGAAGGCCTGTGAGGAGTTGATCAACAGCGTCCTACATGACTTGCACATTACTTCTCATTCACCTTTTGCTAGTATTTCGCTGGCAGAGAAAAAGCAGGGTCTGTGTGGATCTACCAATAGATTCCAGTTTTCCTAGTTCTTCCTAAAATGTCAGCTTGTTTCTTCACTCTGAGAACTGCCATGAAGGATGAAATATAGAATGTGTTTTTTTTTCTCTATCGCATTATAATGAAGGACTTTTGGATAGGAAAATTCTTGAAACCCTTCTTTGTCTACGTGTGCTGTATTTGAAATCCCAAAGATAAATCATGTGCCCTTAAATTTACCTGATTTATAACTGAATACTGGAAAATCTTGCCAGCGTTGTCTTTTCTGTGCATGCTGCTCTAGCATGAGGTTTCTAAGTGTAGCGGGGAAACGCTGCCCGTCTGCAGCTCTGCCCTCTGCAGTTTGTATCAACCCCAGTTCTGCCCTTAACGGGGGTTGTCTTTAAGGCAGTCGCTACTTTTTTTTATTCAGGTTTGTCATTGCTGTCCCTGGAGGTGGACTGCTTAACAAAAACAGACTCCTTATTCCCCTGGGATGAGCCAGAGAGCTTGCCCGGGGGTGCCGGTGGAGACTGTGGCTGCCACAGTGATGCCCTCTCCTGGTTCAGCGTTGAGCATTTGTTTGTGATGAACATTGGATCTGATCCGACTCCTTTTTGTGTAGGTTTGAGCTGAGAGAGAATAATGTCAAGGGCAGCATGCGGCCAGAAATCTCTAGTTGTCAAGTCCCCTAAATGACAGATGCACAGCCAGTTTTGGTTGTCTAGCAGTTGTTAATAAAATTCATAGAAATGTTCGTACAGTCAGTACCCTGTGGCTTGCCAAATCTTTCGCAGAGCCTCGAGATGTGAGTGATCTGATGAAGATGAGTAGGATTGCCAAAGAAACAAGACATTTGAGAGAATTCAGGAATGAATGAATACCTTCTGGGCTGGAGAGAGAGTTCAGTGGGTAGGGTGCTTGCCTGCATGTGGCCGACCCAGGTTTGATACGTGGCGCCCTGTTCAGTCCTCTGAGCCACGCCAGGAGTAATACCTGAGTGCAGAGGCAGGAGTTACCTCTGAGCACTGCTGGGTGTGGCTTAGCAACCAAAAAAAAAAAAAAAGATGGAAGGAAGGAGATTTCTTCTGAATTACTGAAAAGGTGCTCGTTTTAAATTCCTTTAGAACTTCCATATTGTCTACTGAAAGGAGAAAGTGGAAACCTTTGTAAAGCTAAGTGGTTTTGTGAGATAAAAGTCTCCTGACTTACTCATACCAGAAGGAGCTAGAAGCTGCTTAGGGTAGGGACACTCTCAGTCAGTGCTTGAGGCAGTATTGGTTTAGCATGTTTATGGGCTGAAATGATGTGAGAGGTTTGTCTTTGTAAAGGATAAACCCTCTGTGAATGAATCAATCCCTGAGAAACATCTTGTTGTGACATTAGTGGGGGAACTGCCCTGTGAACCAAGAGATGGCCATTTTTCGGCCATCAGAACAAGTTTCTCCCAACATATTCTAGATAAGTGGATCCCCATCTTTCTCCCACCTCCTTAGTCTTAGTTAATATATCCTGGATGCGAAGCTTTATCACTGAGCCGCTAGATCGTGAACAATTAGATAACTATCATGCACTTGTATTCTCTTCCTGTAGCACTGCAACACTGTCCTCCCGCTGTTCATTGATTTGCTCAAGCAGGCCAGTAATGTCTCCATTGTGAGGCTTATTGTTACTGTGTTTGGCATATCGAATACGTCACGGGGAGCTGGCCAGGCTTTGCTGTGTGGGCGAGATACTCTCGGTAGCTTGCCAGGCTCTCTGAGAGGGGCAGAGGAATTGAACCCGGGTCGCCTGGGTCTGCTGCGTGCAAGGCAAACACCCTACCCGCTGTGTTATCGCTGCAGCCTTCGAAGAGAAATGGGTCCGTTTGCAGTGCTTAGGGTAGACATAGTCAAGGATCAGGACTGCGTGAAGGGATAAAAGGGCTTCAATATTTTAAATGTTCCTGAAGATGCCCAAAGAGTGTTTTGTAGTTCTAGTTGGGCCCACCTGAAATGAACTGGTCGTTAATAACGCTTCCTTGAATGGTATCGCTCATGCTGCTTATCAAGCCTTAAGTGTGTTTCAGGGCTGTCTTACCTCAGTCGCATGGTTGACTGCATTTAGGATACTGTGAATCTTGGCCATTTAAGTGGTTGTTTCCTTTGGTGAAGGAAGTGATTGCTTCCACTGGATGGTCGGCCTACAGAAAAACTGCTGCAAACTTGCACTTACACAGTAGGCCTTGATACTCCTAATATTTTTAGCAGGACATAATTTTCTATACTAGAATCTGCCACTGCCAGAAAACATGATGCCAGCCAAGCTCTCCATAATACGGACCGTGTGCATAGCAGCATCTGCATCTTTCGGGTAGGACAGCAGCTTTTTGTCACATAGCTCAACTAACAAGCAAAAATACGACACGTTCAAGGATCTCTCTGTACTATGTGAATGGGTTTATAACTTCCTTTCAGCCTAATTTTGGCACTTGCCTTTTCAAAAGAAGAATTTTCTCTAATGGGCATGTTTGAGACATCAGTTTGCTTGAGTACCTGCTTAGAACCTGGTTTTCTAAGCAGCGTACTACTGTGTTATTTTATATTAAAAACGGAGACGAGAGGCAGGGGGTGAGTGGGTGAATGAGAGGTATGTCTAATTTAAAACGAAATAAAATTCAATGTTCTGAGATGAGTGCTATAATTAAGAGTTTTTTGTAGAATTACTGAGTGTGATCCTGCTGCCTGTGGACTGTAACCTCACCTCAGCCGGAACTGAGGCTTCGCTCTGACGTCAGCAGTGGGCCACCAGTTGCACTGCTGATGGAAACAAGTTTCTCAGAAGCTTTGGCTGTTTCGGAGTAGGGTTTGGAACTTGCAGCAACCTTCCTGGTGGCGCCTTTCACTTCTTGAACATCTGTCCTTTGAGTACAAAGCTCTGAAAGCAGAGCCAGCCTATTCGAGTTATTGATGCAACTAAATTTCCTGATTTCTTCAATGGCACCACTGACAAGATGCCATGTGCAGACCCTGTAAGCCAACGTGTGAGTCTATGGCTTTGCTGTTTGATGGTTCAAGCTGTCAGGGATTTTGAGCCTTTTCATCTGAATGCATTTCTGTTAGACTAAAGGGAACCTGGAATCTTACCTAATACTAAATTTAATACTTCATGCATATGGCCTCGCAACAACTACAGGAGGTGTCTGGAGGCTGAGGGGCCAGATGTTTTGCACTTTTTTATACTTGTATTCATGCCTCTTCTCATCTCAGACTTTGACCCAAGGCCTTTTAAATGGAGATTTAAAAAATTACTGCTGTTTATGTAAAAAGTGTACTGTGACCACGTTGTTTAAATGGAAATAAAGTGCTTTCTTTAAAAAGCATCTTTTATTCACCCTCTTTTATTCTACAAGCACCGAAATAAAATTGCTACTTGATTTCTGGATGCTAGTATCAGTTAATATTCTGTAACTCTATAGTTAACTGTAAACTGGTAAATGAGTTGCTTTCAGTCATTTAAAGACCACCATTTTCTTTAGTGGTCTTTGAAAGAATTTATAGGGACTGGAGAGATAAGTGCAGTGGATAAAGCACTTGTCTTGCATGCAGCTGACCAAAGTCTGATTTCTGGCACCATAGACGATAGGTCCCCAAGCCCCACTAGGAGTGATCCTTGAGCACAGAGCCAGGAATACGCCCAGCTAGGTGTGGCACAAAACAGAGACAGTTTATAGATGACAACTGTAAAATCATTAACTGTCTTGAGTTATTAAAGAAATAAAGGTAGAAATAAAGGTAAATTTAGGATGTTAAGTTTTTAACTCAGTAGCTCATACGTCTTTCCACAGAAAAGCTGTACCTTATTTTTGTAAGTGGCAAAGCCATTTTTGGATGTCGGTTCACCTGGCAGTGCTTGGAGCTTATTCTTGGCTCCGTGCTTAGGGATCACTCTTGGCAGTCTTGGAAGACCATATGGGCTGCCAGGGATCGACTCGGGTCAGATGAATTCAAGGCAAACACCCTCCCCACTATGTACCATTGCTCCAGTCCCAAAGCCAGATATTCTTTCCAGGAAGTGAGAGAAAATAACTGAACACAATTTTATTTACCACTTCAGATTTTCAACTTACCAAATAGTTCCTCAAGGCTTCAAGGGACTTTGTTTTGTTGTGTTCATTTATTGACAGCTCGAATTTACTGTAATTAGCATATGCTTGTAATGAAATAACTTTACTGGCAGGCAGTTCAAGAGAGTTCAAAGAAGGGAGTGTTTCCTCAGTCTTTTAAGTCTGGGTGTGTAGATCAAACGGATTTGAGCTGTGGAGCAGACCAATCAGGTTCATTTGTTTAGAATTTGTATCTGGGATCACCACCAGGCATTTTAATGAATTGCTGGCTTGCTTTTGATAGACATTTGCTCGAGCTCGAGTGGGCCCAGTAACATCTCCATCGTGAGACTTGTTACTGTGTTTGGCATATCGAATACATCATGGGGAGCTTGCCAGGCTCTGCCGTGAGGGCGAGATACTCTCGGTAGCTTGCCGGGCTCTCCGAGAGGGGTGGAGGAATCGAACTCGGGCTGGCCATATTGGCCGCTTGTAAGGCAAACGCCCTACCGCTGTGCTATAGCTCCAGCCCGATAGACATTAGCTTTTGGGATTCCCTTCACGCATATTAAGGTGTCTTGGAGAGAGGAGTCTTCGGGGCCTTTCTCTGATCTTTGCAGCAGCATTATATGTATGTGGTTGTGATATATGGTCTCCTTTATTTTATTTATATATTGCTTTTTGGGTCATATCTGGCAATGCTCAGGGGTTACTTTTGGGTCTGCATTAGGAATTAACTCCTGGTGGTGCTCGGGGCACTGTATGGGATGCTGGGGATTGAACCTGAGTCGGCCACATGCAAGGCAAATAGCCAACCTCTGTACTATTGTTCTAGCCCTGATATATGGTTTCCTGATGGGTGGGTCAAAGGCACAGGGTCAGCTAGAATCTGTTGGCCATTTGCTGATGCTGAGCTTCTTGAAGACTGACCACAGTGACAATGACTCAGTATGTTTGGTTTGGGTTGGGGGGGGAGGGACGCTGTCAGGGATAGAACACGGGGCCTCATACATGTGAAGCATGCACTCCAGCACTGAGATATATCCCTGACCCCAATTACTGTACTTCATTTCTGTTTAATTAAAGTTACATTTGTCAGAAACTCATACTGAGCCATAAGGACACATTTTCTTCACAGGCTCAAGCCAGCAAACACTTGGCTTTTTTAAAGTTTACAATGCTAAAAATATATAGGATATATTTGAACAGTAGAGCTCTAGACTGTTCCTTTGGGTGTTCCCACTGTGATAAATGCTTTGGAACACTGATTAGCAATCCAAGAGACATCAAAGATAAAAGTATGTGTTCTCCCGAATAATTCATCTGATTCAAGGTGCACTGGACAGAACGTCAGCCACATAGATGCAGGGATCGACAGACACCTGGGGCAACTCGTCCTGAGCACTGGAGGAGGCTGTGTGCACCAGCACACAGAGGAGGACGTCTCTTGCATCTGCTGATACGGTCAGGGTGGGGAGGGCGCCCGGAAGTCTGGAAGGATTTCAGCCACCTTCCTGCGGAGTTGCTCTCGCCTTTCTTCTTTCACCCTTTCCTCTTTCATAAGTCTTGTGAATGTCTTCCATGTCTGAAATGTAATCCAGACAATCCTCCTACAGGAAGAGAAGCGGGGAGTGGAACTGTAAGGAAAATCGGACTGCCCAGCTGAATGAAGTACATTAGAAGATGTTAGGAAAACGCTTGTGTGGATCAAAGGGATGGAAACCAACAACACAGCTCCAGGCTGAGAGCCGCTGTGAAGAGTACAAAGGAATCCAAGGATGGCAGGAACAGGGCCTTTTTATTTTCTATATTTTCTATCAGGTAGTCGGGGAAACGCTGGGGGAAGCTGACATTTAATTAGCAGCCACACATAATGCAGCACTGAGATACTCCCTGCCCAGTAGCAGTCACACCTGGAGCGTGAGACAAGGGGTCAACCACAGCCCTCAAGGCTGAGGTGAGATGCCACAACAGCAGACATCAGCCTGTGGCTTTCCAGCTTCTAGGCCTGGTGTTCAGCAATACACAGTTTCAAACACCCGCTGCATTCTACCTCCCCCACCAACAACAAAAGCCTTGATCTTTAGTTGCGAAAGAATTCTGTACCATCAGCCACAGAAACGCTCTGGAGACGCATGGTGAGACAAGGATATCTGTTGGCACAGGGAAGGCCCAAAGCACTGAGCAAAGGCAAAGGAAGGTTCAGCCAGGAGATGTGCCTGCCCCTGCAGGGCGGGAGTCAGCCAGTGAGCACATGACTCGCGGGGGACGAGGGGAGCACAGTCTGCACCCCGGTGGGGTGAGGAGCAGCAGAAGTTCTGCAGGCCCAGGGAGAGACCTCACAGGAGAGCTGCTCAAGCTTTGCATCGTCACCTGAACCACACCTGGCAACCCCAACAAGAAAAGGAGTTGCTCCCTAAGCACCACCAAATGTGGCCCAAAATGAAACAAATCTTTGGAGAGAGTCACATCTGAACTGATTTCTGTCGGGTATAAGAGGACACATTCCTGGATGGGGACAAGTTCTGGGGGGAAAAAGGCCAAGAAGCAAGACTAGGAGGAAGAGTTAGGCTACTCAAACGAAGGTGCAGAGTAACTAAATCTGTATTTTCAGAAATTGGGAGATAGAATGGGTTTCTTTTGGCTTTCTCCCCCTCTTTGGAAGGCCTGGCATCTCTCCTGTGGCCAGTGCTTCTGATAATGATGGTGACACTGCTATTAAGTTGAAGACAAATAGGCCCTCATGAGTGGAGCTGCTTTCATTCACTTTTCCTCTCCTCCTGCAGCACTGGGTCTTTCCCCATCTCTGACCTGCCGTGCGCGTCTCTTTCCCGACTACACTATGCTGACATTTACATTTTAGCTCTGGCGGTTTTATCCAAACTGAAATGCTCTGCCTGTGGGGATATCTTTCCAGATAATCTTTGCCTACGTTTCTCTTTCAAGATCAAACTGTATATTTGATCTGATTTTCAGGAAAGTCCCGGACAATCATGCGTTTGGCATTTATTTCTAGTCTATTAGTTTCTCATGATTTCTTCGCCATTATCAGTCAGACTCCATGTCGTTAGGTTTGTTTTGGGGTTGGTTTGTTTTGCTTGACAATTCTTGATAAATTACATGTGGCTGTATTACGTAATAGATGTGATTTAAGTACTAAAACAAACATTCTTAACCTGAGGTCCACTTGGTGCGAGATCTACTTGGTGTTAGTTTGTACATGATATGCATGTGTATGTTTGTCCAGGGTGCAAGTCAGAACTCTCAAAGTGGTCCGGGCCTCCACAGCGGTTGAGAACTAGAGTACCAAGGAACTTCAAATATAAGAAGTGCTAGTTCAGTTGAAAAGAGCCGGACAAGTGTATAGCTGAGCTCTGGCTGCCGAACTACAAAATAATTACTGAAAATGACATTACCCATAATGCCTGCTATGTATAAAATACCAGAGTTACACAATTACAAATTACTACATAATGATAAATTATATATATCTGGAACTGCATGGGTATATAAAATTAAGCCTTTTCTCTTTCGAACCCAGTGCCTCACATTTGCGAGGCAGGCACTCCACTACTGAACCACGTCCCCAAACTCTTAATTATCTTTTGAAGCAACAATGGCTTACAGGACTGTAGTTTTTTTTTAAATTAAAAACTTATTTTAGAAATTTTTATTGTCCCACATTTGGCTGTGCTCAGGGGACATTCCTGGCTGGGCTTGGAGGACTGTATGACATGCCAAGGACCAAATCTGGGTCCACTGGTGCAAGGCAAGTACCCTGCCCACTGTACTACCTCTCTGGCCCCAGAACTGTAGATGTTTATGAATTTTGAGTTTAAGGTGTGTGGGGTGGGGGTGAGGGATGGGGGGGGTTGATGTTTGCCATACTGTACCCACTGCCAGAACGTCACTGTCCCTCCAGCACAGTACACTGGAATGCCACCACACTTTTAGCTCACTCCTTTCCTGCTTGCAAACCTGCTAACTTCTGTGGTCAGAGTCTAATGATGTTTTCTTTCATTGAACGTGGTCTATTCCCTTGCTCTTCTTTATACAGCACCTATGAGTGAGATCATCCTGTATTTTTCTTTATCCTAAGGAAAATAATCCTTTTAGTATGACCCCTCTAGCTCTGTCCGTGTTTCCGCTGAAGGTGATGATGGTAAGAGTCCACTGTGCACATGCGCGGGCTGGTGTGCACCCGTACTCTCCATCTGCTCATCTGTCATGCGGTGTCTGGGTTGTTTCCAAACCTTCCAAACTATTATAAATAGTTCTGGGTGCATGTACTTTTTTCAGATTAGTGTTTTTATGAGGTTTGGGCAGATCTCTAGGGGTGAAGTTGCTAGATCATATAGTAGTTCTGTTTTTTTTTTAATTTCTGGAGACTTCACAATTATTAAGAATCATATTCCCCAGTGTCACTGCAGTATAGAGGTCAGGCACCAGACTAATGGATATCTTCACTTGTTTTATTAACAGCTTTTCTACATAATATTCTTTCATCTAAAATTCAAACTTGAACATCACATTTCCATTTTATTTAATTTCTTTTGGTTTGGGGCTTATCTCCAGGGGTGCTCAGTTCCCCCTGGCTCAGGAAGGGGACCAGGATCCCGGCCTTCCCTTCAGCATCTCGGCCCCAAATAGCAGGGTTTTGATATTGAAATTCCTCCAGAAGGCTTTATTTTTAATTTTTAAAATTTTTTTGGGCTTTTTGGGTCACACCTGGCGATGCACACGGGTTACTCCTGGCTCTGCACTCAGGAATTACACCTGGTGGTGCTCAGGGGACCATATAGGATGCTGGAGATTGAACCCGGGTTGGACGTGTTCAAGGCAAACACCCTACCCTCTGTACTATTGCTCCAGCCCCTCCAGAACGCTTTAAAAAATCAGGCTACTCCCACAGTAAAACCCACTGTGAACCAGGCACTTCTCTGCATGAGAACACACAAGTGGAGCGAGACATGGCATGTGCACTCTGCTGGGAGGGACAGGCAGTAAGCATGTCAACAACATGCTCTGTCGTTTCAGAGTCCTGTGTGCTGAGAAGAGAGCAGGTTAACGGGGAGGCAGGGAGGCGGGTAGGGGGAACACTCTGAAGAAGACCTCAGTTTTGTCTGTCAGAGCAACACTGTCGAGAGGGCCCAAGGGAGCCAGGTGGGAAGAGATGACGTCACAGCAACGCTCTTGAAAGCCATCATGTTTATAAGTGAGGCTGAATGAGAAAATCAGGATAGAATTCTGATAAAGCAGGAAGAGAATGGCTGAAGTCCAAGCACCTGATTTGGAATCCAGTTCTTCCGTGTGCTGTTTGAGTTCCTTGGGCTGTGTTTGCTTATTTGCACAAGCTTTTATGCAAAGGCAAGTGCTCTGAACACCTTCTAAAAACCTTTTAAATGTAGACAGAATTAGAACGGGGAAGTCAGGACTTCCTAGCCCACAGATTTTCGTCCTGATAAATCAAACCAAGTGGCAACAAGGTAAGAAAACTTTGGGGGAAAAGGGAGGGCAGCAAGAGAGAGGGGGAGACACAACTGAAAACCAAGCAGCCATAAACAGACCTGGTGTGAGTAAAGGCCACTTTTCGACACAACAAACTTCACATCTCCGAGCTCAAGGCAAAGGGCCACTACATCCTGCTCACAAGGAAAGGCACTCCGTCACTAGCAAAAGCAGGTCATCTGTCTTGGCTCAAAGAGAAGTACAAAATGAACTGGCGAATATTTCTATCCAAAATGCTTACACTAAGGGGCTGGAATGATAGCACAGCAGGTAGGGCATTTGCCTTGCATGCAGCTGACCCAAGTTCGATTCCCAGCAAAATGCTTAAACTTAGACAACAAAAAACTTATGGAACATTTTCCCACAAAGTATGCTGAGTGAAATATGGTGCTATAAATACTAACAAGGTGTACAGTATGATTCACTTATGCAAATGTCCAGACCAGGCAAAATGAAGCTGTCACCTCAATGGCTGCATACAGAGGAGTGAAAGTAAACAAAAACACAGAGACGTTTTCATCGTGAAAGTGACAAGAGAGACAAGAGGACATAGTACAGCGGGTAGGGCGTTTGCCTTGCATGTGGCTGACCTGGGTTTGATCTCTGGCATGTCGGGTGCTTCCCGAGCGCAGAGCCAATACTTAAACATTGGGGTCGGAGTGGCTAGCTTATAACTGGGAAGGCGCCCCTGGGGACAGCAGCAACCGTTGTGTTTAACATGGTTTAAACACTGTCCTGTACTGGTTTTGTATTTCACAGCGAACAACGTTTTAAAAAAGAAACTGAAGCTAAAGATAAACCGAATGGTGCAGGGCTGGGGGTGAGAACTTGCCTCACATCTGTGGGATCCTGGGTTTGATCTCCAGCACCACAAAAAAGTAAAAACAAAGAACACCCCCCCACCATCACCCAGTGCTTAGGGATGTTGCATGTCTTTGCTCTGATTTTATTATTCTCTTGCCAGTCTCCAGGAAAGATAGAGCAGACGTCCTCTGCCCCATCTTTTTAAAAAAAAGACTGAGACACGGGAGTTCCGGGATGGGCACTAGCCTGCCCTGACTCCCTAATCAGTGGCGTCCCCACCTCCTCGTTCCAGACACCTACCGGGCACAGAACACACTGCAGAAAAAGGACTGAATTTCCCTAGAGATAAAAATCTCACCTGGTATGGTGCTGTGCTGCAATCTCCTGCTTCCTCTGAGACTGGAGTTTGGCCTTCCTGGCTGCGTTCCACCAAGCCCTGAAAATCTTCTTCTGAAGAAAATGCTCACGTATCTTCTGTATTTCTTCCTTCATATCAGCCAAATGCTGGGAATGCAGGAAGGAAGAGAGGTAAATGTCATCAACGACAAAGAATGAGAGCAAAAGAAGAGCACAAAGGAGAGAGAAATCAAACCTAAAGAGAAGAGAGGGTCGCATGGGAGCCAAGAGAAGATCCTCTGTGATGGACTGCAAAAATGGAAGAGAGACAGAAACAGGTTTGAGGCTTGAGGTGTTTCTGACTAAATGATTTGAGTTACCCGAGTTCGATTCCTCCGCCCCTCTCGGAGAGCCCGGCAAGCTACCGAGAGTATCTCGCCCACTGTGGGATAAGAAACAAGAAATGAATATATGGCTAGGGATATATTCATATATAAAAAATATATTTTTTATAAAAAAAATTTTTTTTGCTTTTTGGGTCACACCTGGTGAAGCAGAGGGGTTACTCCTGGCTCATGCACTCAGGATTTACCCTGACAGTGCTCAGGGGACCATATGGGATGCTGGGAATCGAACCCGGGTCAGCCGTGTGCAAGGCAAATGGCTTAACCCCTGTGCTATCACTCCAGCCCCCGGCCTCTATTTAAAGAAAAAAAAAGGAGATATATATTATAGTTTGCTCAATTTGTAAAGTAGATATGAACAATGAATGTGAAAAGAAATGTGCTTTAAGATTCGGTACTGCACGAATAGCTAAAGCATTCCTCGGGGAAAAGAAGATGGGTGGCATCACCGTCCCCAACTTCAAACTGTACTCCTACAAAGCAATAGTAATTAAAACATCATGGTTCTGGGCTAGAAACAGACCTGCAGACCAGTGGAACAGAATTGAATATCCTGTCACAGACTCAAATATATGATCACTTAATCTTTGATAAAGGAGCAAGAAATGTGAAGTGGAACAAGCAAAGCCTCTTCAACAAGTGGTGCTGGGAAAACTGAAGAGCTACCTGCAAAAAAAACAAAAAACAAAAACAAAACAAAACAAAAAAACTCTGACCTCTATCCAATGTCAGGCACAAAAGTCAGATCAAAGTGGATTAAGGACCTCAATATCAGACCTGAATCCATAAGGTACACAGAGGAAAATGTAGGCAGATCCCTCCATGACATTAAAGTTAAAAATATCTTTAAAGATGAAACACCACTGACCAAGCAAGTGGAAACAAACATAAACAAATGGAACTACATAAAACTAAGAAGCTTCTGCACCTCAAAGAAAATACTGACCAAAATACAGAGACAGCCCACGGAATCGGAAAGAATTTTTACCAATACCCATCTGATAAGGGGTTAATATCCAGGATATACAAGACACTAGAAGAACTGTACAAGAAAAAAAGCCTCCAAACACGTCAAAAAATGGGGAGAAGAAATGAACAGAAGCTTTCTCAAAAAAAGAAATGCAAATGGCCAAAAGGCACATGAAAAAATGCTCCACATCGCTAATCATCAGGAAGATGGAAATCAAAACAACAATTAGATATCATCACCACAGTGACTGACACACAATAAAAAGAAATGCTTTTGTGCAACCAGTGCTGCTGTGAACGCAGGAGAAAAGGGATGCCCTTTCATTGTTGGTGGGAATGCCGACTGGGTCTAGCCTTTCTGGAAAGCAATGTGGGTACTCCTTCAAAAACTAGCTTTCATATGACCCCACAATACAACTTCTGGGAATATATCCCGAGGGTGCCAAAAGGACAGTAAAAATGACATCTGCACCTGTATGTTCACTGCAGCACTGTTCACAATAGCCAGAATCTTGAAACAACCTGAGTGCCCGAGAATAGATGACTGGTTAAAGAAACTCTGGTACATCTACACAATGGAATAGTATGCTGCTGTTAGGAAAGATGAAGTCATGAAATTTTCTTATAAGTGCATGGAGAGTATCATGCTAAGTGAAATGTGTCGGAAAGAGAAAGACAGACATAGAATGACTGCACGCATTTGTGGAATATAAAATAACATGAGATTGGTAACCAAGGACAGTAGAGACAAGGGCCAGGAAGATTGTTCCGTGGTTGGAAACCTGCCTCATGGGCTGGGGGGAGAAGGCAGCTGGCATAGAGAAGGGATCACTAAGTCGTTGGAAGGATAGATCAGGATAAGAGATGTGTGCTGAAAATAGATAAAGGACCAAATGCGATTGCCTCTCAGTATCTGTACTGCAAACTATAAGGCCCAAAAGTAGAGAGAGAATATGGAGGAAATTGTGTCATAGAGGCAGGGGAAGAGTGGGGAACAGGGGTTATACTGGGGACACTGGTGGTGAAAAAATGTGCACTGGTGGAGGGATGGGTGTTTGATCGTTATGACTAAAACTCAGACACAAAAGCTTTCTAAGTGTTGCTCACTGTGATTCAATAAAAAACAAAACAAAAAAGATCTGATACTAATGGGCCACAATGATAGTACAGCAGGTAGGGTGCCTGCATGCGACTGACCCGGGTTCAATCCCTGGTATCCCATATGATTCCCGAGCACCACCAGGAGTAATTCCTGAGTATAGAATCAGGAGTAATCCCAAAGCATTTCTAGATTTGGCCCCAGATACAACCCCTGGCACCACCCAAAAATTTTTTTTAAAAGTTTGGTATTAAAAAATCAACATTTTCAAATTCATCTCAGACCAGTGAACTGAACTGACCAATCAATATTGTTCTTGTTTGTTTCTTCATTTCTGAGCCACACCCAATGATGCTCATGGTTTACTCCTGGCTCAGGATTCAGGGGACCATATCAGGTGCTGGGATCAAACCGGAGTCAGCCACATGCACGGGCAGAGTGTCTGTACCACTGCTGTCCCATCTCTCTGGTGCCACAGTATTGGTCGTGTAAGGAGAGAATATGGATATTATAAATGACACCTCATTTCTGTCTGTGGAACTTAATTGTGTCCTCAAAGCTGCTTTTCCTGTGACCTACCTGTGCCCAGCGCCGGACAGCTCTCCGGAGCAGCATTTGTGAATAAAACTGATCACTCCGTGCTGTCTTCTCGGCCACGTTTTCCTGACTCCACTGAAACCAGGTGAGCAGGCATTTCCTCTGGAGGGCCAGAGAGTAGTGTTCTCTGGCGACCTTGACAAGTGTTGAATGAGGAAAGAGAGTTATTCCTTAGATCTTCCGGCATTTAAAGAAACCCACATCCCTTTGGCAAGTAATGCTCCCCATCACAATGGCGGGCACTAGAGAGGATAGGCTTAAGGAAAGCAAGCCTCTGACTAAAAGCTTTATCTTTTCAAAAGTCAAAAGTGACCCTTCTTCTGAAGGGTTTTAGATTTCTATCATTCATGGCGTTTTCAGTGCTGAAAGGTATCTTGAAGACCACAGTGAATACAAATATCGCAGAGCTGGAATGATCTCCCAAACCATTATTAAATTTTGGCTTTTGGGCCACACCTGGCAGTGCTTAGGGCTTACTCCTAACTCTGTGCTTCACACAGGCTGAGATTTGCAATGGGTAGCTGGCAGCATTTTTGGTTTGCTCTCCAAGCATAGACACAACTCCATAACAAACCTCTATTATGTACTTAACCACTCTAGAATTGAGGAAATGCCAATACTTTCACTTGGTTTTGCAAAAATGAGCTGTCACCAGCGCTAAAATTTAGACATTATCAATAAACCACAAGACCGTCTCATAGAAATATAGCGTGATGAATAATTTAGTATCTTACCAACTTAAAAGGTTCAGTTTATCAAAATACGCACACAGCTCAGCTGATGCCAAGTCCTGTCTCGGGATTCTCTAAAGACACTTTTAAGCCTTGTCTAGCCACCCAGATCTCTGGATGTGAAGGATCTCAGTGAGACTCGTGGCAGTCACACTGAGTAAGCCAAAGAGATGGGAACGGGTGGTCTGTGGCCTCTCGGCCCCTGTCAGTGTCAATTCATCCTACTGTGGGAACCCAAGAGCAAGGTGATCAGAAAAGCATGCTCCCTCCTGCATTTCTTCCTTGTTCAACCTCTCGGAAAACAGACGTAGGAAGGCATTACCATCAAAAAGTCCCTTACAAGATCTCAAATGTTTCTTAGAGAACAAGGCATAAGGTATGCTTGACTTGAAGGGAATGAGTTGCAGGAAAATTCTTAGCAGCTTGTTTGAAAAATGTCACAAATAACCCAGAAACGGTTTAAACTGGACACAGGTTCTGGTGAGGGACACACCCTGAAGGGCATAGGGGCTCTTTCCAGCTCAGGGTTTTGACCTTAGCTCAGTAAATGTGATTTTGGACTTCTGACCTCTGACATTTTTAGAGAATTTGTACTACAAATTTATGCCACAGGTTTTGTTATAACAGGTTGCCAGAAACAGCAGTAAGAAAAATGCCTTTAATGAACTAGAAAGAAGATTCTTAACATAAACTCAGACGACTTGCATCAGAATGCCATGGGGGCCTGTTTCAGAAATGCAGATTCTGGGACAACCCCCACCCACAGCCATCCTCATGCCCCCCCAGCCACCAACCTTGGCATATGCCTTTTGCTAAGTTTCCCAAGTGGCTTTATGAAAGGGCAACTTAGGAAATGCTGGTTTCAAGTCTCTGTTTTCCTGTTTTTTATTTAACTGGGGCTTCCTATCTTAATTGCTTATTACTGTCATTTTGGTCTCAAACTCTTATTCCTAATTTTACATTCTTATGTATAAACTTTAAAAAATGATTTGCAAAAAGTCAATAAATAATAATTTGCTTAATCATTCATGGATTCTATTTTGTTTCTGAATGTTACACAGCTCCATTATAGTCAGAATAAGGAGCAAAAAAAAAAGAGATGAAGAGGAACAGTCTACCTTCGAAGACCAAATCTAATCTTATCCCAAAGAGAAATATAAATAATTTACGTAGCTTTCTTGCTTCAAAACCACCAAACATTTGTCTAGGCCTAACTAGGTATTTATCCCATATGAAAAGTTCATTTTCTGACTTGGGGTTTAAGAGTGTGTGACTCTACCTGTAGGTTTTGCTTGCTTTGCATTCTTAATTTCTTCCAAGGTTCCAGACCTTTTTTCCTCAGCAAGGCCCTTTCATAATGTTCTTTGGCTATCGCCTCCAGCTGCTGATTCCTCTTAATTCTCTTCTGCCTCTCTAGTTCTTTCTGGGAGGAAAAAAAAGAAAGGAAAAGTAAAACTGGCAAGGAGGGAACAAGATGGCAGGTAACACAGGCACCTTCTAAAACTTATTTCCTCAGAGACACTGAACTCTAAACGTCAGGAAAGAAACAGCCTTCTGAAGCCCAGCAACCAACAGACTGACTCCTGCTACTGGGCAAAGGGAAAATTCTCGCATCGCACTGGGTAGAAAAGACTTGAAAGAGGTAAATTCTGAGCTTCGGCTTCTTCCCTGAATCCTTAAGGGCCCGGACTATACTTCTTGCACCCATTTTTAAGACAGACAACTGAGGGATGGCAGTTAATGATGTAGAAGTTAAATGATGGAGAAGTTAATGCCCCCCACTCCCTTCCCACCGCCAATACTTAGCTTGGGTTCATGAGACATACAAGACTATAGCAAGCAAAGAAGAAGTTCTTATTTTCATGTGTGGTGCTAGCGATCAAACCTGGCCTCATAGATTCAAGGCAGGTGTTCTATCACTAAATACAATCCTGGCCCAAAGAAATAGCTCCTGGTGGGTGTGCTACCTAGTGATGACTATCCTACCAAGGCTCAGTGCCAAGGGCAAGGGTGTCTTTCTCCTTGTCTTCCCACGGAAGGGGTCTGTCTATATTTGGGAATGTCTGGATTCTTCATTAGTGCAACTCTGATGGCTAGCTGTGATCCTTCCTTCACAGAACCCAGGGCTTAACTGAACACTTGACTTTCTTTCTCCATTTGGCTTGCTCTAACAACAAAACCAGTCCTCCAGCACCCTCTGGAAGGAGCTTCTCTGTACGTCTGTGGCTTTCACCTAAGAGACAGACCATCAGACTGTCCGATGGAGCTTGCATTCACAAATCCCATTAAGTGGTAACAAACAAGAAGCAGTTTTTAAAGAGATAAAGGAACATATCACCAGTGGCTATACCCCTGGGCTCAGCATACAGAGCCAGCAAAAATTGCCTGGTGCCTGGCTTCCCTCTGGGAGGGGCCTAACTGCATACTTGGCAGAGGTTGCTTGGAGGACCCGCTTCAAGACACCTTCCACACAGGTGCTAACAGTGCTCTTTCCTGTCTGAATTATGACAGCCACCTGAACAATCACAGAGGACTGAGAGACCAAGCTGGATAGTGAAGTTTAACTTCAACATCAGGACACTCAGTGAAGACTGGGGCTGGGGTGAGGGTTGGTTAATGCACAGAAACCAGCACAAAGTGTCAAGGAAAATGAAGAACAGGGAATATATTACAAACAAAAGTTTCACAGAAATCTCTACAAGCCCATTTAAATGATTTACCTAGAAGAAAAAATAAAATAATGATCATGAGATGCTCACTGAAGTCTGGAGAGCGATGCATAAAGTATTTCTAAATATATTCTTAGATTTTTTTCATTTTTCTCCACAGAAATGATTTTACTCTCACCGATTACTGAAAAGTAAAATACCCAGTTAAGAGAAGAATCAGTCATTTTCCTCATTATAAGGGAATACCTACCAAGGCAAATTCTTCATTTTAATTATGGAGTAGACACTTACATATCAATTACCTTATTCAAACAAAAAGTGTCATTAGATATGCCACTAAAATTCTAGAATATTCTTACACTGAGCTGTTTCTCTTTTTAAAGTGGTTATTAGGAAGTCTGTAGGCAAGTTGAAAGTATCTGACCATCATTAAGACTCACCCTCCTCAGAAAAGATACTTCCAACTCCCCTCCAAGAGAGCACATGATCCCTGAGGAAAGGTGACAGATATGTAAATGTCTACAATAGATGTTTCATGATTTCCTTCCCCCACCTCTTTTACTGAGCATAGCCTATTATAAAAGTGAGAAGGGGAGAAAAAGTACCTAAAAAAACAAAGTGGTATTTAGTGACACCCCGCTCGAGCAAATCGATGAACAACGGGAGGACCGTGACCGTGACCATTATAGAAGTCACCAGAGCAAAAACAGCCTCCAAATGGCCTCTCAAGTAGCTAGTCTGGCCATACCTGGAGGTGCTCAAGGCTCACTCCTGGCAAAGCTTGGGGGTCCATAGAGGGTGCCGGGCATCGGTGAACCCAGGTTGTATGCTTGCAAGGCAAGCACCTTAGCTGCTCTGGCCCAGGAGTCAGAACTTAATAAAAAAAAAATTTCTGCATTCCTCATATTCAGTTACATGACACCTCCCACCCCCTGCCCTTGTGGGGTTGTGACCCACAGCTGAAGAAGTTTAGACCTAAGTGACCTGTTTCTGCATACAAATTCCTCAGGATGAAAGGTCTGTACTCTATAAAACACTAAACCATAATTATTCAGACGTGAGATGCTAAACTGAATGATCAAAAAGTTAAAAATGTTAATAATTTTCTTATGAGTCAGAAGAAGACCAAATAGGAAAGATAAAAGGCAAGAGCCATTTTCCCTTTTACTAGCATGCCCAGGGAGTGTGGGGGCAGAGTTTCTAGCTGCAGACAGGAAGACAGGAAGCTCACACAGACAGTAACACCTTCGGAGAAGTCCTCAGACTTGGCCAGAAAACCCCATTTCACAGCATGCCTAAGTTACAGGGTAAGGATCTTCTAGAATTACATAAGAGATGGATTCTGGGGTAAAATATACTTTCAGTTCACTTTTCTACAGAAAAATAGAAAAAAATGTTGCTTCGGCCAAAATCTGGCATTCTTACCCTGCAGTTTAATTTAAATGCAAATTTCTTAACGGTAAAGAATGCTCAACGGAGATGGTTGTATTTCATTAATGTGCACCACATTACATTTGATTGTGTACAGTATCTAGAAAGACACCTGCATCCAAGATTAGTGTGTAAGTAAGGCAGGCAGTATGTGTCAGGAAGTAATAGAATCTGGGCCGGAATGACAGTACAATGAGTAGGGCATTTGCCTTGCACATGGCCAACTGGGGTTCGATCCCTGGCATCCCATGTGGTCCCCTGAGCATGGCAAGGAATAATTCCTGAGTACAGAGCCAGGAGTAAGCCCTGAGCATCAATTACTTTAGGTCATAACTAAAGAAATTACTCATATCAAACCCAAAGCAGCCCAGAATTTACATAAGAGATGGACTCCCTTTGGAGATACAGAAAGTGATCTCTGATAAGACCGACAGGATGATGCCGAATACTCATGAGGATGACACCAGTGCCAGCCAGGGAAGGAAGTCGACCTCTCAGAAGAGGAGAAATTTCAGTGGGAACATACGGCCCTAAAATAGGGAGCTGAAAGACCACCAGTAGTTCAAAGTCCTTTTCCCTTGACAATACTTAGGAAGTCCCTGGTACCTTTTGAGAAAAACACTAGAAGAGCAAACAACACACAATCCCATTTTGGAATTGCTCACTTGGTTGTGATTCCATTCTTTTACTTTTGGGGGCCCACTGCTCTCTCCCCGCACCCCGTATCTCTTAAATAAGACGATTTTACTTCACATTCCCTATTCATCCCCATTTCCTCCTGAAATCCTTTTCTGTGAGGATAAACAAGGAACCTGGGAAGCTGAGCAGAGATTGGGACTCACTTTCCTTTCCCCACAAAGAGAATTTCTCATGAGAGCCTGAGGCTGGTCATGGGAGCCAGGTCCCAAGCTATGTAGATCAAGTGGCCCTCAGATGCAGTGGTATGCCGGCAGCCTTTCCCAATCTGACCCTCTCGGGCCCTTCCCCAGGGAGAAGAGGTGGGTCAAGAGGAGGCTAGAGTGGCTCTCCTCCCTCCCTGCCCCCCACACCGGTCCCTGACAGCAGGAGGCTTACATAGCATGATGTCATCTGCTCTGAGACAGCATTTATAATGGGGATGAATCTGTATGGCTAGGGCTTCAAAAAGCATAATTTACTCAGGCTAAAAAACCTGATACAAAATTGGGGCTTCTTTCTGATTTAAGTTATTGAAAAAAGGGGCACACGCACAAAAAAAAATCAGGATGATTTAAATGTGCATTAGCCACAACTACTCTGATAGAAATGAAAAGGGTAATTAAGAAAAGGACACGGCAATCAATACCGTTCCTAAACTCTCCAGTTTTCATCCATTATAAGCCACCCAATTTTGTGTTCTGGTACATATTCCAACTTACACTGTTCTATAATTATACCCTCTGCTTTGCATCATGAATTTCTCTCTCCTGGATCTTTCCTACCAATATGCAAATAAATGCTTGTATCTCCTATCTTTACTAAACAAGTCCAGTTACCACTACCAACAAAAAAATCCTTGGGCCCTAAGTAATCCTTATCTTTACTGATGGTATTTATCCTTTCTGTGCTTCCTTCCTTCCTACTCCCTCCCCCCCCACTCCCCCTTAAGTCACTGTCACTGTCACTGTCCTCCCGTTGTTCATCGATTTGCTCGAGCGGGCCCAGTAACGTCTCCATTGGAGACTTTGTTGTTATTGTGTCTGGCATATCGAATACTCTCGGTAGCTTGCCGGGCTCTCCGAGAGGGGCGGAGGAATCGAACTCGGGTTGGCCATGTTGGCTGCGTGCGAGGCAAACGCCCTACCACTGTGCTATCGCTCTAGCCCCTTAAGTCACAGAAATGAAATTCCCTTTCTAGCGTTCCACTGAAAATACTCTTTACCTACCTGGTCATAATTGTTCTCCTTGTTGCCAAGTTATACAGTCACTTGTCTGCTTTTTTGTTTTTGGCTTAACCCTGATTCTGTGCTCAGGGATCACTCCTGGTGGTGCTTGGGGGACCATATGGGACCATATGCAGTGCCAGATATCAAACCAGGGTTAGCCACATGCACGACACAGGACTTAACACCTGCAGATTCATATTAGGCCCCGCACTCCGTTTCCATTTTCACTAGCTCATCTTCCCCTGAGTATTCCTATGCCTAGAACTTGGTCCTAACCTCATACTGCTTCTTTATAGAGACAGTCTTGCCAAGTAGGCTCCATTCATTTCACACTGTATATTGACTTTGATTCCTGACTGCAGTTTTTATGTCTCAGGTTTCTCTATTCATTGGTGTCCTTGATGTGTCCTGAGCAGATGTTGGAGAGGCCTCCTTAGAGACCTTTTCCATCTTGTTTCTTCCTTTTACCTCTCCTATTTCCTTGATATTTTGTTTACTGCCTGTATTTCCTAGCTAGAAGCTTTCTGAAGCTGTGGTTTATCTTCTCCACTGCTGACTCCTAGAATAATGACCAGAGGGGGTGCAGAGAGGCAGCATAGGTGATAAGGCACTTGTCTTGCATGTGGCTAACCCAGGTTTGAACCCGAGCACTACCCAAGAGTGACCCCTGAGCACTGACCCAGTAATTAGCCCCTGAGCACTGCCAGCTGGGGCCAGACTGCACCTTCCCCACCAAAATGGGGTGCCTAGCGCATAGCAGGTGCAGGATAGATATTGGTCCAATGAATAAACATGCTTGTTAGGCAATTAAGACTTTAAATCTTAGAACTGGAGAGATACTACAGGGGTTATAGTGCTTGCCTTACAGTCCCACAACCTGGTTTGAACCCCTGAAAGCCGACAGACAAAGAATCCTGAGAAACTTAAGAGGCTGCATTTTTCTTTTCATCAGTGAGGAACTGGGAGTGGCCATCTCACAGCTGTGTCTGACAGACCATCTTATTGGGGTCATGGTGGCACTATGCTGTCACCTGGGCCACTGCTCACACTCTGACGCAGGCAGGTAGAGAGGAAGAGGGCTGGTAATGAGTTCCTGGCAAGTAACTGAACCAAGATGAGATTCAAAGAAGTTACTGTGTCACCGGTCCTACAGCAGCTGAAAGCATTACGGCCAGACCCGCTTTGTGGACACAGGAACTGACGTCTGGTAAGACCAACCGGTGCCATCGCAGGCCTAGAGAAGACAGACAATCCCCCAGAAGCTCCAGCAGGAGCCGAGCTTGACTCCTTGACGGTGCCCTCGCAATGGGCTCTCATCGGGACAGAAAGCCCCGTGTGGGGGCAGCCTGGGAGAAATCCTAGAAAATCAATTCTGCAAGGAAAGTGGGTCACCTCATGATTCTGGGGATGGCCTGCACCTCAGCCTGAGATGGGTACTCGCAGCTCTCTCTGCCTCTGGGGGATTCTGAGCTCTCTCCTGAATGGATTACTTTCTCTTTCCTTCCTCATCCTAAGTAAAACTGTTTGGCTTCACTCTACATCCACTGGTCAGGTCTTCCTGAAATTCTTCTCTGTGAGGGAAGGTAAAAGCCCGCGTAAGATTTAGGACTGACCTTCCTTTCCTGCAAAGAGCAATTCCTCACTCCAGCTTGAGTCCATGGCTCCTTGAGAACCGGGGGCCAGGGATCAACCCCCATGCCTGGCAGTGGACTTCAGGGCCAGCTTGGTGGGGCTTTGTGGGGCTGGTGAGACATGAGGTCTGTACTGCGCAGAGTCTCATCACAGACTCCCACCAGTCCTCGATTTCCCCAGACACTTCCGGGTGACTGAGGTGGGAAGAGAGGGAAGCTGGAAGCTCCCTCCCCGAGGCTGCCACCTCTCTTCTCCTCCCGACTTCCCATCAATCGCCAGCAACAATGTTGAGCCGCACAGTACTTTCTCCCCTCACTACCGTGGGTCCTTGTGCTAAAGTGCTATACTCCAGCATCAGGGGGATCACAGGGCCCAAGGCTCTTCCTCACATGCAGCCCTGTCTGCCTTCTGCCACTTTCTCCTAATAAGGAGAGCAGATTTGTCTTGGGCTTATCACAGAGGAATTGTTCCGGTTCCTTCATCCTTAAAGCAGTACCACAGAACAGAACTTCCATTTTCTCTCCTCTCCCCTTCCCTCCCCTCCCCTCCCCTTCTCTTCCCTTCCCTTGCTCAGAGTTTACTCCTGCCTCTGCACTCAGAATTTATTCCTAGCAGTGCTTGGGGGACCCTATAAGGTGCCGGGGATTGAACCTGAGTTGGCTGCGTGCAATACAAATGCCCTCATTGTACTATCGCTATGGCCCCAATCTCACTTATTTCTACTGTGACTACTTAGATATAGATCACAATTTTGTCTCAGTAAGATTTCGTTATCCAGGAAGATCTCAGATTTTCCAAATTCATGCCCTGGAACTATACTCAAGAAGATGGCAGAAGTTTCCCATTTCCTTTCATCGAATCATCTTCCTTTGTACTTTCTATGCAAAGAAATATACAGTTTTTTCCCAGGGACCTCTAACACATCAGTAGTAAGGCTGCATATTTATGGAAATAAAATCATACCTCTTTCAGACAATTTGCTGATAGAACTTAAAGAGCAAAGGAAGTCCCCAGCCATAGAAGAGGTGAGGGAAGCTTCCATCAAACACTTCTAGGCTTTAACTGATCCAGAGAAGTCACAATATGCATTAGTCCAGAAGTGTTAGTATTGATTTCCGTGGTTTTCAGCTGCGACGCATGCTGCTCACAGGTGTAAAATATTGAGACCCACTGAGCTATTTGGTGACCTGAGGAATAGCACTGCTATCAGGTGCTTCTACAGAACTGGCAGTATCAATTCGAGAAGGAGGTAATATGATGAATCAGAAGGAGAAAGATTACAGGAGAAAGTGCATGGAGAAATGCAATGTACCAGGCTCAGAAACTAAAGGATACAATGACCAAGTGCATTTTATTTTGTTTTTTTTTTGGGGGGGGGGTGGTATTTTTTAAGGGAGGGGTGGATCATACCTGGCTCTGTGCTCAAGGGCTACTCCTAATGGTGCCCAGAGGACCATATGCGGCTGCCAGAGATCGAATACAAGACTAGCACCTTAACTCCTATTCGTCTCAATTCCATTTCAGAATTAAAGCTGAACACAAAGGCTCAAGCACAGTCAGCCCGTAAATGCATCAACTTCATCTGAGCATCTACAAAGAGGTGATTACATAAAATCCAGTCCGCATCACCAATCTGTTAGGCATGGTTGTAGACTAAAGTCATTATTTTACCATGGGGGGCGGGGCAGGAAGGGATTTTGGCCTGAACCAAGAGTGCTCAGGGATGATTCCTTGAGGGCCTGGGGGGTGCGGGGAGGGAACCATTTGTAGTACAAGGGATTCAAGTGCAACTGGCTACGGAAAAGGCAAGAGTATCATCACCTGTACTGTTTTTCTCACCCCCCTATTTTCAGCTTTCTTGAAAGATGACGTTTGGATTTAGTATAGTGCAGGTAAACAATCTAATTGCTGGTGGTGTTCCCAATAAGGAAAAAAAAAAGGCACAGACAGTAATTTAACTTTTTGTGAATTGATCAGAGAACTGAAGCCTTCCCAAGGCAGGGGACCCAGCATTTCTGAGGAGGAATTTTCTTGTTTAACTGGATACCAATCACAGGTGCAAGCATGACAATTAAGCTGTTGCAGGCCAAGGGGGAGGGGCAAAGGAGGAGCGTGAAGTTCCCGACCACAGTCCTGGGGCAGAGGGAACCCCACGGGACTGGGGTTCTGGAGTGGGTCGGGGAGAAGCTTAATGAAGCCCCACCAGGAGTCTGCCAGAGGGCTGAACCGCAGCACGGTAAAGTCTCCCCAGGTCCTTCTGCTTCCGGGAACAAAAGGTTTCAGCTGCAGCAGCCACCACCTGAGGGCACTAGCGGAATACAATGCAAGTGGGGGAAGGGAACTCGCCCCGACAGGCCCCTTAGCTCACCTAGGGGCAGAGGAAGCTTGACAGGGGACGATTTTAAGGAGACAGATTGAGGCGATACTGGGAAGAGGAAAGGAAGGGGCAGGAAAGATCTCCATCCTTGGAGCAGCCGCAGACTCTCTTGGCAATGAGGTGAAAACTTAATCAGAACAGTAGAGAATGCTCCCCCACCTCTACGCTGCACCAAGCAAGCAAACCTCCAGCAATACAGCGAGTCCAGCCGGGAGAGCCGCGAGAGAGACTCAGAGAATGGCACAAAGGGACGCACGGAAGTCCAAAGAGGAGACAAAAACAGTCACTGGAGGAAACTGAAGTGTACGGTGCCCATGGCAACAATAATCCTCAACACTGGAAACCATAGCAACAGCATATTCAAACACAGCCCAACTTCATGCTAGATTTACATAAATCTCCATACTAGAGGCCACTTATCTTAGTTTCCATTGCCCTGTACAACTTATCTCAGTTTCTGCTGCCCCATAAAGTGTCTGGTTAAGGACAAAAAATACAAGATCTAATGAAAGACAAGGAATAAACAGCTGGCAAAGATAAAGCTATAATCAGAACAATTACAGACTGTGAGGAATGTTAGGATTATTAGAATTTTATAACAACATTAAGGATTCCAACGGAAAAGGCAGTCATTCGAAATCAGGTGAGTTTTGCAGAGACCTGGAAACTAACAACAACTTAGATGAAAGTTATAAAAAATACACATTAACAGAAACCTTCAGTGGAACCATTGCTAGACTGGACATACCAAAGAAGAAAGTAACTTGACACTAAGGCAAAAGAAAGAATAGAAACTGACAAAGAGGAAAAGAAGTGAAAACTACAAGGCCTCTGGGAGCCATGCGGCTTTATCCGGCAACTTCACACATGCATCACGGAATCTCAGAAGAAGAAAGTGAGGAAATGGGGAAATGGGTCAGGTGGGCACTGAAATACTTGTAGAAATACTCGAAAAATAAATCCAAATTTAGTAACAGACACAAAACCACATATCCCCAATCCCTAGAGATGATCTAACAAGCCTCACGTAGACAAACTGCTACCTACCGCGCAGGCGGAGGAGTGGAACGCCAGGCGAATTTAGCCAGTCAGTTGAAATCCTGCCCACCCAACAGGCAGACAGTCAAAATCAATACTGGGCAGGCTGCGGGAGAGCCATGGCAGTGCAGACGCAGGCTCGGGTGGGGCCCTCGCAGGCGCGGACAGATGGCTCGCTCAAGCAGGGACAGATACTGAGCACAGGAGCCTCACCCACGAACCATGATCCCTGCCAGAGACTAGGAAATGCAGGACCGGATGATGAGAACTGCTGGGGTACAGCTGAGAGGCCCAGTGACAGGGGTCTTGCCTACAGATAAGTGGCATCAGGCTGAAGCCTAGGGAAAGCCAGGAGAAGACATCAGGGAACTACCAGGGTACAGCCGGGAGAGGCCCAGGGACACGATTCAAGAACACGAAAGCGTCTGTGGGAGAAAGAGTGCCACAGGGATGGGAACTGGCAACCGAATGCTGGAGGTGAGTAGAACGCAGGGCTCGGGACGGGAGGTCGTACCCGGGACCGGGCAGCACCAGGGACAGGGTGAGTGACATCGTACGTGGGTAAAGGAGAGGCCTGGACATTTGGGGAGGGACCCGTACTCATTTGCTTAGACTATGCGATGAACTCTAATCTTTAATCTTCTGAGTCTGGCATGCAACTCTTTTATACAATTCTCAAGAACTCACCAGAAGAGGAAAACCCACTTTCGCACCAACAAAATCATATTCAAACTGCTGAAAACTAAAATGCTTCAAGAGAGATGGGGAGAAGTAAACCTACATTACCTTACTATGATGGACAGAACGTTTGGTTCATTCCCTCTAAACCCGGAGTCCTAACCCTCACTGAGTTTGTATTTGGTCACCGGGCCTTGGTGGAAGTGATTACAATCAAATGAGGGACGGGACTAGAGTCCACACCGAGAGAAGAGGCATCCATTTTCCCCTCACTTGCCAGGAGCTGCCCTTACATTTTAAACATTCCCTCGAATTCTTGGGCTCTTTCTGGGGCTGGAGCAATAGCATAGCGGGTTTGCCCAGGATGAAACGTTTATAATGTTCCAAAGACTAAAACTTCTGCTCCAGGCCTCGAGGTCATCTCTGAGGGTCCCTAAACCAGTCAGACCATTCTAACATCTTGGTCACTTGATAAGTGATGTGAAGGCCCAGTTTCCCCATAAAAACCACACGCACAGAAAGAGCCAGACTTAGTTCTAACAGGGACAAGGAGAAGAAGAGGTTAGCGATCCATTTGGTCGCTAAGAAATGAACTAGCAGTGTGAAATGTCACAAGGGTGAAATTATCTGGACAGCCTAGGCTCTACTGGGTCAGGACCCCAGAAGATAATCACCTCAGCATCCTCTCCCGTTTTTATTATTTTTTTTTCTTTATTGTGAATATAGCACAGTGGGTAAGGCGTTTGCCTTGCACACGGCTGACTGGCGTTCGATTCCTCTGCCCCTCTCGGAGAGCCCAGCAAGCTACCGAGAGTATCTTGCTCACACGGCAAAGCCTGGCAAGCTACCCGCGGCATACTCGATATGCCAAAAACAGTAACAACAAGTCTCACAATTTGTTGTGAGATGTTACTGGTGCCCGCTGGAGCAAAACGATGAACAGCGGGAGGACAATGCTACAGTGCTATTGTGAATTCTCTGTGCTTGGGACATGTTGAAATCTTCATATCCTTCTAGAATCTAGAACACGGGGGTTGGGACAGCAAGTGAGAAAAGAATTAAGTTTCTTTCCCCTTCCTTCTCTAACATCTCAGGTGTTACTTTCTTAATATGCATATTGTCTCTTCCAGTTAGAGAAATCCTCTTCAGTTTTTTTTTATGGTCCACATTCTTAGGGCATAATAAAGAAGTGCTCACCCACCCACCTTTGTTATAAAGGAATGAAAGGGGAAGGACTTCAGCCTTCAGGAGACCCTCCCATAATCAGGGAGCTTCCCTGCCTTGCTTTCCCCATCCTGTGCCTTTCCCTAAAGAACGTCTTTTACTGAATTTGGCCATTTGCTCTTTGGTCTCTTGTTTTCTCTACTAAGTTCTTCCCTGGCTGGGGAGTTTCTGATCTTTCAAACTTTCTCTATTTCTCTGAGTTTAAGCATCTTCATTAGTCCATCCTTTGATTCTTGAGAATGCCGAAAAGCCAGAGTGACAGTGCAGTGGGGAGGGCGCTTGCTTTGCATGCAGCTGATCCAGGTTTGATAAGCGGCATCCCATATGGTCTCCTGAGCCCTGCCACGACTGATCCCTGAGCACAGAGCCAGGAGCCAGCCCTAAGCACTGCCCACCCTGAGCACTGCCAGGTGTGGCACAAACAAACAAATAAATAAAAGAACGTGTCTATCTGAACTTGGGAGCCATGGGCAAACACAGAGACCCCATTATCACTCCTGCAGCAATAGGGGGGAATACCAGAGGTCCCTCCCGCTCTCTATCTCCCTTGGTGGGTGCCCACCGAGGAAGGGGCATCAGAGACAAAGCCAGAAGGCAGATGTCGACAGGCCAGGAAGAAAGCCCTCGGCAAGAACCAATTATGCCGGCACCTTAGTATAGAAGATCCAGTCAGTTTCTCGAGCTTTAAGAGAATGAATTTAAGTCACTAGTCTGTGGTATCTTGTTATGGCAGCCTAAGCAGAGTAAGACACCTAAAAAAAGGAACAAAAATAAGAAAATACAGCAGAATTCTTGTCAGAAACTGAGCAAACAAGAGAGTGACACCTTTAAAGTATTAACAAAAAAAAAAAAGTCTATCTCAGACAAACAGAAACTGCGGGAATGCTCTGTCAACAGAACTACCTTCTGGGGAATAAGAAAGTGGGCTGGAGGAGGCCAGAGCTGTAGCACAGCGGGTAGTGCACTTGACTTCGTGCGGTTGACGTGGGTTTAAACCCCCATACCACACATGGCTCCCTGAGCACCACCAAAAGTGATCCCTGAGCACAGCTGGGTAGGGCGATCACGACCATCCTGTTATTCGTCGATTGCCTCGAGCAGGCCCCAGTAATGTCTTCTTCGTCCTAGCCCTGAGATTTTTTTAAAAAGTGCCATATTCAAGGCTCTTTCAGGGTTAGGAGAATGAGACCCTTTATTGTTACTGGTATTTGGCATATTGGGTACACCATGGGGAGTTTGCCAGACTCTGCCGTGTGGGTAGGGCAAAAATGTAAAAATATTTTTTGAAAAGGAGGCTGGAGAAATAGTACAGCAGCTGAGGGTCTTGCAGCTCCTGCCTTCACAGCAGCTGCCGTGGTTCGAGGCCTGGCTCTGCTGGGTGAGCTCAGGATAGCTCCTGACAGTAGATGGCTCCGCTCTCTCCCCCTGCCCTCCCGCCCCACCCCACAAGCGAGAGTGAAAGCCTTAAATCTATAGAAGGAAGCAACACCTAAAAAGGGAAGGTATGATGACACAATATAATTCCATACTATTTTTAATTGAAAAAAAAAAACAATTTTTGGGGGCACCACACTTGGTGGTGCTCAGGGCTTACTCCTGGCTCTGCACTCAGGGATCATTTCTGACGAGGCTTGGGGGACCATATGGGGTGCTGGGGATTGAACCTGGCTTGGTTTCATAAAGACAAGCCCCCTATCTGCCATACTATTTCTCTAGCCCCAGAATCCACTTCTTTTGTTCGCTTTTTGTTTCTGCTTTTTGGGTCACATCCAGCGATGCTCAGGGGATACTTACTCCTGGCTTTGCACTCAGGAATTACTCCTGGCTGTGCTTTGGGGACCATATGTGATGCCAGGGATTGAACCCGGGTCGGCCATGTGCAAGGCGAACGTCCTACCCAATGAACTAGTTTCAGCCCTCATTCTATTTTTAAATCTCTCTCTCTCTCTCTCTCTCTCTCTCTCTCTCTCTCTCTCTCTCTCTCTCCATACATATACAGTAGCAGCACCAAGTCATTGGATAGCACTGTCCTCCCATTGTTCATCGATTTGCCTGAGTGGGCACCAGTAACATTGTGAGGCTTGTTACTGTTTTTGGCATAACAAATACCCACGGGGAGCCTGTCAGGCTCTGCCGTATGGGCAGGATACTCTCGTAGCTTGCCGGGCTCTCTGAGAGGGAAGGAAGAATCGAACCCGGGTTGGTCACGTGCAAGGCATGCAAGCCATACCTGCTGTGCTATCGGTCCAGCCCAAGTCATTAGGTATTAAGCTATATATGCCAGGGATTCTTAACCTTTTTCCATTCATGACCCTTTTCACCCAAGAAATTTATACACAACCCTGTGTATATAAAATAGGTATGTAAATCAAACTTTTTTTTTTTTTGCTTTTTTGGGGTCATACCCGGCAATGCACAGGGATTACTCCTGACTCTGCACTCAGGAATTACCCCTGAGTGCTCAGGGGACCATATGGGATGCTGGGAATGGAACCTGGGTTGGCCACATGCAAGGCAAAAGCCCTAACCGCTGTGCTATCTATTGCTCCAGTCCCATAAATCAAACATTTACTGATGAAAAACATCACAAACTTATTTTCAAATATTTTGTGACTCCCACTCTCAGTTACAGCCCACAGTTTAAGATACTAGGGCATATATAAAAATCAAATATATTCAAAACAAGTATAATATAGAATTATACTTGTTTTAAGGACTCAACATATATCATATATTTTAAGTTTATTTTAAAGATCTGGAGCAGAGTAAGGATATCCTTTCATATATTCCATATTCCTCACTACTCTAAAACAGCTGGTTTGGTAGAATGGTGACATGGACTTTTTTTTTTTCCTTTTGGGTCACACCCAGTGATGCTCAGGCGTTATTCCTGGCTCTGCACTCAGGAATTACTCCTGGTGTGCTCAGGGGACCATATGGGA
Source organism: Sorex fumeus (assembly GCF_029834395.1). Taxonomy (NCBI): domain Eukaryota; kingdom Metazoa; phylum Chordata; class Mammalia; order Eulipotyphla; family Soricidae; genus Sorex; species Sorex fumeus. The sequence goes on along the minus strand of NW_026606322.1, from coordinate 10,031,400 downwards.
TGCTGGGGATTGAACCCAGGTCAGCCGTGTGCAAGGCAATACACCCTACCCACTGTACTATCACCCAGCCCCTGACTTCTGGAGACTCAACTTCTGTGCCACTTATGTGGCAATTCCTTGCAAGTCTGGGGTTAAGGTTTCTCCAGAAAACGGTTTGCTATGAGTCAAGATCCTATGATTAGCACTGTTTTTCCTATAGCCAGGGTTCATGGGCCTTAGGACGCAAGGGATGAAAAGTAGGAGTGACAGAACTCAGTGTTTTGGTTCGTGGGCCGTACTTGCCACTGTTCCATGACCAATCTTGACTCTACACTCAGGGGCCATTTCTGGCAGCATGAGGGGACGAGATGTAGTACTGGGTGTAGAACTAGGGCTGGCCACCTGCAACCCCAGTGCATTACCTCCTGTCCTTTCTCTCCTGCACTTCTGGATGAGACTTAAATTGAACTCAGCAGAGCCTCCCCAATTTAGGTGAATCCTGTGAGAGTCTCCACAGAACAAGAAGGTGGAAGGAGGCGGACACTGTCCCTTCTGCTGCTTGCCCATCTGCCCATGCGAGGACAAGGCCTTTGCCCTTTTCTTTGGACTGGAAAGTTTACCAGCAGGCCCCCCCCCCCCCCCCCCCGGTTTTAGGTTTTCAGGCAGGGACTGAAATTACTCCATCTGCTTTTTTCACTGGGTCTCTAGTTTACAGATGACAGATTGCGGAACTTCTCAGTCTCTGTAATCATGAAAGCCAACTTCTCATGATAAATTCCTTTCTAGACATATATCCTATTGGCTGTTCCTCTGAAGAACCTGGACAAGAACTTCTAACTCAAATCTCTTTTCCATGATATTTCTTCTGATTTCTCTAAAATCTTCAAGGGTACTGTCTAGTGTGATTCTCTTGATCTCTTTTTGTCCGTAAGGAACAAGACAGCATGGTACGACATTGCCCCTGTCAAATGTTCATTCACAGGCCTTATCTTTCCAAATAGTTTTTTGATGTTGTTCTTTGTGCTTTTTGGGCCCTATCTGATGGCAGTGTTCAGGGCTCACTCCTGTTCTGTGCTCAGGGATCACTCCTGGCGGGAATTAGGGGACCGACCATATGGAGTGCAAGGGACTGAACTTGGGTGGGTCATGTGAAAGACAAGTGCCCTGCACACTGGACTATCTCTCTGACCCCCTAAATAATAACTGTGAAAGAATTTAATCTATGTGTATTTTGTTCCCGGTGTTCATTCACTTACTCAATCTTTCCATATATTTTCTGAATTCCTACTATCTGCCAGGCTCACTGCCAGCCAATACAAGTGACCCACATCAGACTGCTCCCTTTTCTCTTAAGATTGTAGTTTAGTTGTCGATATAGAAATTACTAAAACCACCAAAAATAAAACCACGAACGATATGTAAGTATAAGCTCCTGCGATGCTTTGAAGGAAAGACAGTTCAGATTCATTTCAGAAGACCTATCAATCTTCAGTTGAAGAGGAGAATGGGTTAGGTAGGAAAGGTTAATCTAGAAGAAGTTACACATGCTGCTAAGATCTGAAGGAGATTTTTAATAAGTGAGGTAGGGAAAGAAGGTGGAGGTAAGAGCCCTCTAGACTACAGTTCTATAACTGGGTAGGTGGACAGGACCACAGAATCACAAACCGAAGGCTGTAGGAGAAACACACTACTAACCATCTTCTTTAGTCTTTTCTCTTCTCTTTTTTTCTTAAGCTGAGCTTCTTTTTCTTCTGCTTCCCTCTTCTGACGCTCCTCCTCTTCGGCCCTTAACTGTGCCTGATCAAAATTGGAATTTGTGAAAGCCAGGATAGTAATTTTCACACAAACAAGACGTGAGTAAAGTGAAGTATCAACTAAAATGCCCACCGTATCTTTAGGCTCCACTTTTTTTGTTTGTTTTGGTCTGGGGTCACACCCAGGGGTGCTCAGTGTTTACTCTTGACTCTGAACTCTGGGTATCACTCCTGGCAGGACTTGGGGGACCATATGCTGCTGGGGGTTGAACCCAGATTGGCCGTGAGCAAAGCAAGCAGCCAACCTACTATACTATCAGTATGGCCCCAAGAAGTCTACAGTTTTGTGATAAAAGTAGTAACTTGACAATCAGTTGTGTAAAACTCTTCTCTACTTGGGAAGGTGAGGCTAAACATGAATAAATGTAATTTTTCATCACAAGATGATTAGCTTTTCTTCTTTTTCTTATTTATTTTTGTTTATGAGCCACAACCTGGCATTGGTCAGGGACGATTTCTAGCTAGCTCAGTGCTTGTGGGTTACTTCTAGAGGTACTCCAGGCTCCGTGTAGGGGAATGGAATCCAGGCCTCCCCACATACAAAGCTCTTGTGCTTCAGTCCTATAAGCTATCTTTGCAGCTCACTTTTCATTATTTTCACCTGTAAATTACTGAGTGCAAACTATATATGGTATGGAAAAAAATTTTTTTTCACTAGGAAAATGCTCTCAACTTGTTTGAACTGTTCATTTTTTCCCTAGCAGATACAAACTTTACTTCTAAAAGTTTAGGTCAAAAATTTGGAAGATGCGCACGATTTATATTTGTAAACCCAGCAAATCTGACATAAATTTTTAATGCATTAGTCTTGGTTAAGCCTTCTAGTTTGCTGCCTCTTATCAACTTTAATAACATTTCCTTGCCCCTACATTAGTAATATTGGTATTTTCTCCCTTTCATTTCCTAAATTATCAGACTTAGGTCAGCAGGCAAAAACTACTCCTAATAATGGTCTACCTTGCTTATCTTAATAGAGTTAAATAAGCAGAGTTTAAAAAAAATTTTTTTGAGGGGCAGCTGGAGAGATAGTACAATGGACAGCACATTTGCCTTGCATGTGTCTGACCTGGGCTCAATCCCCAGCGTCCCATATGGTCCCCAGAACCTACCAGGAATTATCCCTGAGTGCAGTCAGGAGTAACCCTATGTATCACCAAGTGTGACTCCCCAAAAGAAAAAAAACTCAACTTTGAATTGGAGCAATAGCTCAATGGGCTGGAGCACATGCTTTGCATGTTTACATGTAGCAACTCCAGATTCAGTCCCTGACACCACATGATTACTGAGCACAGCCAGGAGTAACCGTAGGCAGGAAGCAAGGAGTCACCCCTGAATACCCCTAGGTGTGGCCAGGAAACCAAATAATTAAATAAACTTTGGACTAAGGAAATAACTCAAAGGGCTAGAACACATGCTTTGCTTGCTGGAACCCTGGATTTGATCCTTGGCACTTCCTAGTTCCTCAAACACCACTGGGAACAACCCCCAAGGCACTGAGCTAGGAGTATTACTAAGCACTGCCAGTGTGTGGCCCAAATGGGATGTCAGGACTTGAACTCTGGTCAGCTGCATGCAAGGCAAGCATCCTACCCGTTGTACTATCTTTCCAGCCCAAAGTTTAGTTTCTTAATAAGGACCTTCACAAATCCTTTTCTTCCCTCAGTTTGCATTCTTGATTTATTACCAATTTCTCCTCTTCTTTTTGCTTCTTCTTCTCTGCCAAGATTCGTCTACGTTCTGTTCTCTGAACTGCTCTCTCTTCCATGGCTAGAAAATAAAAGAATTCTAATATCAAAATCATAAGGAGCATTTCAAAAGAAATGTCTCTATTCTACAGCAAAATCTATTAAAATTGATATGGTTTTATTGTAAGCTGAATGTTCACAATCTGATACACATGTATATACATATAAGTTTACATATGTATAATTTATATAAAATTACATAAACGAGTTTTACATATGTATATACAGATGTACAGTCTATATGAATTAAAGAATTACAATACTATCCTCAGTATAAACAACTTGCAATTTTGGCTTTGTTTATATTTCTACTAAAAAAACTGTTTATTGGCTTAAATAAGAAATTGATTCATAGACTCTTAGTCTATGAAACCTAGAAACCAGAAATTTAATTTGTATTTCTTTAATGAATGTAGAAAACTTTAATTACATTTAACAAATAGTTTGAGAATGGAGTCACTTCTAAAATCCCATTGTGAGTCTTAATTTTTTCTAAGTCACTATACATATGTCTGTATATGGACCAACAACAACAAACAAATGAAAGTTTGAGGTCACAATGAATATATTTTAATCTAGTTTTAAGGCTTAGATATCCAGATGGGCAGGAAATGGAATTGTACTAGGCATTTGGAGAACTGGCATCTGAGCAAATTTGAGTGTCAGACTCCTGTTCTTGACAGTCTATTAAATATCGATCCCAAAAGAAGCAAATGTGCAAGATGGTCTGCTAATGTGGCTCTGTCATCATTTGGGGCTTTCGCAGGAAGAGAGGCATGGGTGGGAGGAGTATTAGGTTCTGCTCACTTATCTAAGTCAGCCAATAATTACTTTTGACTCCTTGTGCTAGGCTATAAAGAAGAAAATTTAAGTTCAAGTTTCAAGAATTAATAAACAAGGAACTTGCCAGGGTATTTCTTACAGATATTAAGTGTCTGTTGCGCTGGAAAAAGAACACCAGGGATGCCACAGATGGCGGGACAGAGGCCATCTTTAAGGAGGCGGAAATAGACTAGAGGATTAAAGTGAGAGCCCCGAGACGCAGAATTTCTGGTAATATGCCCTTTATCTTTTCCAATCATTAAAGAATACTTGAGAAGAAGTAGGTTGGAGGGCTGGAGAAATAGTACAGTGGCTCGGGCACTTGCCTTGCATGCAACTGGCCTGGATTCCACTCTAGGAACCACACATGGTCCCCAGTCCTCATAGGAGTGATCCTGAGAATAAATCCAGGAGTGAGCCCTGAGCACTTCGTCAGGTATGGCCTGAAAACCAACTCCTGCCCCGCCCCCTCCAAACAAAACAAAACAAAACAACCCAGAAACAAAAGCATACTGGAGTTCTAAATTGTGCTAACCTCTTGTCCAAATGATAATTTAAACTGGATATTGCCTGGCCGTCCTTGAGGGGGGTGGGAGGAGTGGGAGAAATGGTATCATATCCTGGGAGAAATTATTGCAAGGGCTGTTAACTTCTTCGCTGCACTGTAGCACTGTCCTCCCGTTGTTCATCAATTTGCTCGAGTGGGCGCCAGTTACGTCTCCATTGTGAGACTTGTTGTTACTGTTTTTTGGCATATCAAATATGGCACTGGGGGTTTGCTAGGCTCTGCCATGTGGGTGGGATACTCTCAGTAGCTTGCCAGGCTCTCGAGAGCGACGAAGGAATCAAACCCGGGTCAACTGCATGCAAGGCAAACGCCCTACCAGCTGTGCTATTGCTCCAGCCTTCTTCACTATAGAAACTAACTTTATAAGTTTATAGAAACTTCTTCACTATAGAAACTAACGTTAGGCGTAGTGTCTTTCCAGTGACATCATTTTTTATTAGGGCAGTAATCTTGTCACAGTTGAAAAATCAGATTCATATAAGCCACAACAAAACTGCCAAAGTATCTATCACCATATACAAACATATGTATAGTACGTGTAACATATGGTAAAAACAGCTAGCAGATGCGCTAGGTGGATTCTCAGGATATTCCTCTTTTCCTCTTGTTTAGTTTAAATAAAGACTTCTAGGTGCATCCAAAATATTGCTCTTTGGTTTAAAGATTTCATTACCAAAAGCCTAACACCAAGGTAAACTCATTATAAAACGATGTTATTTTGACACAAATATTGCTCTAAATGGATCAAAATTTTAATATTAACAAAGCAAGGGCAGTAAGAGATGATTTCTTTTTAAATCAAAGTTTATCCTTACTAACTAGAAGCTCATAGGGTTTTATTTGCGTAACTGTCTCATTCCCCATCCCCATAATCCAAATCTCAAATTACAGAAAACCAGTGTGACTTTTATCATCTTTTTTTTTTAATGTTGGCTGGGAAGACCAAGAAGTCTGGCAGAAGGAGCAGGAAAAAAGTCTTGGAACCCTCTCGTGTATTCCATTCCTCACGTAACGGCCCATCATCTTACACAGCCAAGTCTCAAACCCTCTGAGCTGCCAGGATGCCATCTACTTCGAAGGGAAGAGAACCACCACCAAGGCCACCCTCACACAGCCTTGCCTTTCAATATGGGATGAGGTGCCGTCTTCTGCTGCTGACTCTTTTTGGGTCCGGGAAGAGAATTTCGGGAATTACTTTGACAATCTTCAGTTCCAGGGGAAGCAAGAGGCAAACTATAGGGGAGAGAAAAGGAAAATAATTCAGACCAATAACCAGCTACCTCCAAAGTCCCTTAACTCAAGGAACCCACAGCTTTTTACTAACTTTAATTAATCCTCACTCTGAGATAACCGTAAATCATTGCATCGGTTGAATGAACGGGCATCATGAGGCATGGAAGGATGAGTGAGCGGCCCAAGTGTGCAATGTGAATCAGGATCCTGACTGACCTCTTCCCCAGGGCTTGAGGCCAACAGATGATACCTTTCCTGATCCTGCTATTTATCACATGTATTGATTATGTCTCAGGCACATTCAAGATGGCTTTTGAGGAACTGGACTCACACCAGGATAAGTGGTACTTATTTTTACTCAAAACAGCCACAAATTTCAACTAGTTAACTGACCAGCCCGGAGCTCTTCCATTTGGAATTGATAGTTTTACTTGACGTTCAGCACTAAGCATAAACAGAAACCCAGAAATCTCATTAGAATAAGTAAGCATTTTTCTTGTATGGTGGTCCAGTAACAGAGCAATGCCAAGAGAGGCAAGTACAACACAAATGCTAACTCTAAGTGAATTTTTCCTAGGTGGCCCTTTGCCTTTAACTTATATGTACCTGCTATGTTCAATATTCACAACCATTTTTGTTTGTTTGGGGGCCACATTCAGCAATGGTCAGGGGTTACTCCTGGCTCTGTGCTCAGGGATTACTTCTGGCAGGGCTTGGGGAACCACATGGAATGCTGGCAATCAATCCAGGTTGGCCGTGAGCAAGGCAAGCGCCTTACTGGCTGTATAATCTCTCCAACCCTTCACAACACTTTTGAGAGTGAAGAATAAAAGAGATCATGTAGGCTGGAGGCTGGACAAAAGAAGTTCCAAGCCTGTCTGACATCAGTGAACCCCCTGCCCCCCACAAATGTGTCAGAGAGAATTATTTGACAACAGACATACTCGGGAAGGACTTTGCTGGCTCTTTTTGTCTCTTCTCTGGGGTTTGAAAGGAGGCGGATCTGTGTTCTGGTCACTGCTGTGGAGAGCTCCCTTGCCCACCGGGCCTCTGTCAGCCGCTGCTTTTCCTTCAGCTCCAGAATGACCTTATTCTGTTCCTGCAGTTTCTTCTTCTGCTTCTCAATCAGCTGCTGCTGGAAGGCCTCGCGACTGTGAGCACGACCCACGTAAACGGGTACTTCTTGCTGGCTGGTGGCCGGGAGCTTCTCTCTGCGGCGGGGCGGTCTGGCGGGCTGGGTATCCACAAGCTGGGGTTGACCCTTGTCAGGCGCACTGTGGAAGGGAACCTGCAGGTCGCCCTCTGTCGGTGTGCCCACAGGTGGGCTGGACATATAATCACTGTCCCCTGAGAGAGGCTTTTCCCACAGAGGGGGTACAACAGTCACCTGAGGAAGAAGGAAGAGATTTTCTTTTTCCTCTCAGTTTTTGGACCACATCTGGTGGTGCTCAGGGCTTACTCTTGGCTCCGCACGTGGGGACCCCTCCTAAAAATGCTTGGGGGACCATACTGTGTGTCAGGGATGGAACCCAGACAGGCCATATGGAAGACAAACAAACCTTCCCATTGTACCATGTCTCCGGCCCCAGGACTGGATTATGGTTCAGCTGTTTAAAGTACTGTGCTGAGGAGATCTGACTTCATCTAGTCAGCATTCTTCTGTTCAGTGAAACAACAGCCCAGCACCCAGCCAGAGTTGCCCTGTGCTCCTGGCCTGAGTGTCTCAGAAATCACCAGCCCCAGCTTTGCAAGCCATTCTGAGACTCTGCCCTGCTGCCCACACAGGAAATCTGGTGAGAGTGTGGCGAGAGCTACATGCCATGGGGAGGATATGTCATAAGTAAAAATAATTTAAAAAAGGGTGACTCTTGGCTCTGCACTAAGGAATTAATAGTGGCGGTGCTGGGAGGACCAGATGGAAATGCCGGTAATGAACTCGGGTCAGCTGCGTGCAAGGCAAATGCCATACCCGCTGTACTACTGCTCCAGCTCCAGAAGCTTCTAACGTTAGCAGCCTGCTCAGGTACTCAAAAATATTTTTCATAATGATGACAATATTTTCTATAGATGCAACTGAAGTGAAAGATGTGGTACATGGACCCTCTGACAAGCTAACTACTTTTAAAAATAACCCTTGTATTTTAGAAATGTCAGTGAACATTTTATTCATGAGAACACCTGCTTAAGCAATTTAGCACCAAGCTGGCTATATGTTTTAGGCCCTTTTAAACTCTGTGGTAGGGATGCATCATTAACCCAGCAAGCCTGTAAAAGCCTCAAGTACAGCAGCGATATTTCTTTTGGATCATGGAACCTTTTAAGGGTAAAAATAAGGGACAGAAAGAAAAGCTGAAAGGTACAGACTGTACCTAGTAGAACATGACTAACCATTCTGGCTTGATTAAAGAAAATCACCTACTAAATGAAAAAATTCAAGGTATAATAAATGTGTTGGTGGTACATTAGTTCTTATGATTGTATAATTAAGAAGCACAGAATTTCTAAAGATTCTACATTTTTCTTTGTTCATGGTATACTGAACACTGGAAAAACTTAAGAGTTCATATAATAATCTATTACAGTCCTTTATTTTTATTTGCTCTATTTTTTGTACACTACTGGCAAGCTACCGAGAGTATCTCGCCCGCACGGCAAAGCCTAGCAAGCTACCCGTGACGTATTCAATATGCCAAACACAGTAACAACAAGTCTCAAAATGGAGACATTATTGGTGCCCGCTCGAGCAAATCAATGAACAACAGGAGGACAGTATTGGCCTTTTTAAATATTATCTTATGTTCTTGATTTCAGTATTTTAAAATGTTTTTTCCCTTGAGTTTACATATGGTTGAATATAGTTTAAAAAGCATTTTCTGACTCTTTTTTCATTTAAAGGTAATAGTAGGGGGGCTGGAGCAATAGCACAGTGGGTAGGGCGTTTGCCTTGCACGTGGCCAACCCGGGTTCGATTCCCAGCATCCCATGTGGTCCCCTGAGCACCACCAGGGGTGATTCCTGAGTGCAGAACCAGGAGTAACCCCTGTGCATCGCCGGGTGTGACCCAAAAAGAAAAAAAAGGTAATAGTAGACTTTTATAACAGCAGAATGAAGTTTCTACATAGTTATTTCTTAAAATTGAGTTCTCTCTTGTATCTCAATGGAAACAAAATATTCTAACTGACAGAAATTGCTAGAGGAAGAGACCAAAATGTCATAAAGTTCCCAATGTTCTCATGATCCATTTACTCTCTTGCTAGGAGAGTAAAATCAAATCCAGTCCACTTACTGGCACTAATCAGGGGCAAAGCAGGGCTGAAAGTCCATGAGTGCTTGACTTAATATCACAAGTCTGAGTTACGGACTTGAGAGTATTACATAGAAGAGTGGAGGCTAGGGAGAGAAATGAAGAACCATATCATCTTTTCTAAAATATATGCCAAGCAGGGCTGGAGCGATAGCACAGCGGGTAGGGCATGTGGCCAACCCGGCCGACCCGGGTTCGATTCTCCCTCCCCTCTCGGAGAGCCGGCAAGCTACCAAGAGTATTTCACCCGCGTGGCAAAGCCTGGCAAGCTACCCGTGACATATTTGATATGCCAAACACAGTAACAAGAGTCATAATGGAGACGTTACTGGTCCTGCTCGAGCAAATTGATGAACAACGGGAGGACAGTGCTACAGTGCAGGGCTGTGTGAAGCAGGGTCCAGAGATAACACCGCAGGTAAGGCACTTTGCCTGGCATGTGCCACCACAGGTTCCGTCCTGAGCCTGCCAGGAATAAGCCCTGAGCACAGCTGGGGATCCCTTCCCTATATATTAAACAAGACAAATGCACTTACGAAATTATGAAGTCAGACAAGATTGACTTTATCAAAATGTAACCCTGAGAGCCCTGGGACAGGGCTCAGTGGTAGAGCACATGCCTTATATGCATGAGATGTTGGTTCGATCCCTGTCACCATGAACTGCCCTCCGCCCACCCAAAACCAAAAACTGAACTGTGCATGATACTGACATAAATAAGTTAAAAGGCAAATCACTGAATAAAAAAATTATTTGCAGAGTAGCACTGTCGCACTGTCCTCCCGTTGTTCATAAATTTGCTTAAGCAGGCACCGGTAATGTCTCCATTGTGAGACTTGTTTCCATTTTTGGCATACTGAATACACCATAGGGAGCTTGCCAGGCTCTGCAAGAGTATATATATTTGCAGAGTACATAATAATAAAATCCATAGTCTTAAAAATATGAAGAGCTCCCTTTTACTTTTTTTCTTCATGTTTTGGGACCATGCTCAGAGGTGCTCAAGGACCATGTGGTACTAGGGATTGAACCCAGACCTCTTTCACACAAAGCATGTGCTCAGTATATTGTGCTATATTTCTGATTCCAAAAGAGCACCTACAAATTAAAATATATAAATATATAAAATTAAACAGAAAAATGCCAAAGGCACGAAGAGACAAATCACTATATATCTTTCTATACCACATATAAAAAACATATGTTTTTAAATGGTCAGTATAGACAATGTTTACCTTCATTAGTAATCAAAGTCATATAAATGTTGAAACAATAAGATGAAAAGCAGGCACATCTTTGGTACAATAATGCAAAGTCTTAAATCAGTGCATTCTATTCTCTGCAGAGGCACCAATCTGTGAGTAATTTCAGGTACTTGGTGTCCAAGCTGAGAACTCTGGTGATTTTTTTGGAATTGGGTGGGTAACCTCCACCCCCGCTCCTGATACGTCTGGAAGCCCCGGAAGCCTGGCCCACCTCCCACAGCTGCTGGCATGTCGACTCTGGCCCAGACCACAGATGATCCTGAAGTCTCTGGCCATGTACGACCACGTGACACCTCCCAAAGCAACAAACAGCTTAATATGTTCATAGACAAGGACTTAACTACCTTGCGATATCAGATATACCAATGTTCACATAAATTGATTTTCTAGATCTTTTGATTTTAATATTGCAACTTTGTTATCTATGAATTTTATTCTAGAATTGTATCAATAGTTGTTGACTTTTTTTTTACATTAAAATGAATTAAAATAAAAAACAAAACAGTGCATTCTATTTTGAATAATTTATCCTAAGTAAAGCATTATGGCTGTGTTTCAGGAAACTTTGCTTACAATCATGGCAAATGGGAAACGAATGTCCAGCAATATAGAAGGAGGTAAACATTCTAGTTTACAGTTCATGATAGACTATCTGGCAGCCATTCCAAAATGATGGCATCGAAAGGTAGTTCTTAATCAGTATATATTTATTAGATTCATTGGTGAACTGAAAAAAATTCTAATTTAGTATGACAGCTTGCACAAGTAGAACTTGTGACACAGACATTTCTTATGTTATATTGTGACATTAAAAATTCTCGTTATATATGCAAAATGCATTTTTAGAAAAACATTATTTAGAATTATTATTATTTATTTGCATTATTTAGAAAAAATAATGCCTGCGGAGAGAGTTCAGCAGTCAAGAGTTGGAACTGAACACAAAACGCATGCTAGAGGACCACATGGTCCCCTAGCACTCCAGGTATGGCTCTAGGGACATGCATGGGTAGCCCTGGTGGTCCCCTACACTGTGGGGCCTGATCACCTCTGTATCCTTAGGCCCTAACATTAAGCCAATCTAGTCAGCTCGACTGAGTATTGCTGGGAGTGGCCCCTCGACTCTCGGAGAATTGAGGGATCATGACTCTCCTTTTCCTCTATTACGGAAAATCCATATCCACAATGACTCAAAGAAAATTTAAAAGTTAGGGGCTGGAGCAAAATCACAGCAGGTAGGACGTTTGCCTTGCATGCAGCCGACATTGCCGGGTGTGACCCAAAAAGCAAAAAAAAAAAAAAAAAAAAAGTTAAATAGAGGCCAGAGAAATTGTACAGAGGTGCATGCTTGGTATGCTGCTGACTCTGGTTCAATCCCTTATACCATGTGGGGGCACTGCTGGGTACTGCCCCCAAATGGCACAGGGAATCCTGAACCAGGCTGGTTTGCCCAAAATTGTTTGTAGGGGCCCCTGGGCCTCCTAAGCACCAATCAAGAGGCCCCAAATAAATAAATACTGAATAAACTCTGTAGTAACGATACATTATTAACCCAGAAATTAATAGAAAGAAAAATTTGCATATGTTTGAATATCAGAGAAAAGACTAAATAGGTATACTTCAGTATTCTATTGGTAGTCCTTACCAATTATGTGGTAAGAAGAAACTGGTTTCTTTTTTCAATCATGTGCCCCTACCAGTTGCTTGGATCAATGCATATAATTTTTTCCTCGTTGGAAAAATAAAAACTTAAATATCCCTCTTTTACAAATCACAAGTTCAGTTAGAGACAAAATATTTGACAATTAGAGGAATTCAGGAGTTAGTTGTAAAGAAAGGTTTCCATCTCTGTTACTCAGATGCTGTGAGTTCCCTCTCTATGTGGTGTTCCTACTAAGCTTCAAAGATACTAATATTTTCAAGAAAATAAACAATGCCTGAACTGGCCCTGTGTGCACTGTGGCAGCTTTCATTATTTAAATCACCTAGACAAGGCAGTCTGTCACTGGCTGTACAAGTGGAAAGCGCTAATGCAAGTACTCGATACCAGCAAAAGAAAACCAGCGAAAGGAAAAGAGTTTACCTCTCCCCTGTTTTCCGGTGGACTTCCCACGGCTGCTGCCTCCTGATGGGGACCGACGGCTGATGACCCACCTGCGCAGAGTTTCCCTAGAGACGCTGCCTTCAGCAGCTCATTCATTTTCTTTCTGGTTCCCTCCTTTGTCACAGTCAGCTCTCTCCTGAGGGTCTCTGCTCGAAGCCAGTGTTGCCATTCCGTGAAGTGGTGCTGGAGAACTTGTTTCCGGTTATACTCAGTGGCCACTTGTTGTTTTCTAAGCAACAAAACACACTCATTGGTATACCTCGGTATGTTTCGTTTGTTTTTAGGGCCACACCCAGCAATGCTCAAGGCTTGCCCTGGTTCTATACTCAGGGATCACACCTCGTGGGCTCGGGGCAGGGGCGGGGGGGCATGTGGGATGCCGGGGACGGAACCCAGGTTGGCCACATGCCAGGCAAATGCCTTACTCGATGTATTATAGCTTTGGCTTCTTTATATATCTGAACCATAGAACCAACAAAACTGAATGCACAAGACCCCAATGACAGCTACCCTGAAAAAGTGCTCGTCAGGCTGAAGCAACTGCAAAATGTTAGTACAGAGGGCAGAATGCTTGCCTTGCATGCTGACCCGCGTTCGATCTCTGGCTCCTCACACGGTCCCCTGAGCCTACCAGGAGTCGTCCCTGAGTTCCAAGCCAGGAGTAGTCCTGAGAAATTCCAGGTGTGACCCCAAAAACAAATAATAATTTTTAAAAATTTAAATGTTCTTGCCAAGGAGACAGGGTGGGGTTGGGGACATTGGGGGAGGGAAGCTGACTCAGGGTGGGATTGGTGTTGGAACACTGGATGCTCGAAACCCAACTATGAATACCTTTATAAATCACGGTGCTTTAAAAAAGGAATTCAAGGGAAAATATCCTCCAGATGGGTGGGAAAAGGTGGGTTTTATATATATAGAATAGAATGCTGTTCCATTATAACAAAGAAAAAGATGAAATCTTGCCTTTTGCTACAACATGAATGAAACTGGAGGGGATGACGCAAAGTGAAAAAAGTCAAATGGAGAAATACAAATACTGCATGACATGATCATATGTGTGGCATGCAAAGAGACAAATCAAGGAAGAGACGATATCCAGTGAGAACAAATCCTTATACTCTGACCACAGAAATGGGTTACCAAAGGTCTCTGGGCTGAAAGGATCCAATGGTCCACGACAGAGACATAATTGGCGCAATGGTGGAGGCACAATAACACTGTACCCCAACATGTAAACACTGATAGTCTTATAAACCAATGTCACCTCAACAAAATAATAAAATTTAAAAATGATGAAAAAAAGCTAAAGAAGTTTATAGCTTCTTAGCTGACAATACAAGTGATGTGTAAATAGGAAGGAGTTCTAGAAAGGCTCCATCTTATTGTTTAGTTTGGGATAAATGAAATTCTTTATAAAATTCTGCAGTGCAAAACTTTTCTTATATAAAGCAGTGGAGCTTCAAGCCTCGACTAAAACAAAGAAAGCATTAAAATAAAGCTGTTCTATCATGTCACAATGACTGATAATAAACATTTCTGAGAATTTCTGGAAAAAGGAAGTAAAGAGAAAAGGTATATAAATAACTGGGTTTGAGAACAGAAATACACAAGGGAGACATTCAATCATGCTCAGAAATCTAAGGAAGACAGGGTTTAAATTTTTTTTTGTTTTTTAAAAAAATTTAAAAAAACAAATCACTGTGTGTGAGATACATAGTTAAAAGTTGTTCCTGAACAGACATAGAAAGATTGCATTCATCTGGGGAACATAAAGTAACAAAATAGGAGACTAACACCCAAGAATAGCCGAGATAAGTACCAGGAGGATTACTCCATGGCTTTGAGGACAGCTGCACACGCTCTAGGGGAAAAGGCAGCTCAGATAGAGAAGGGAGCACCAAATAAAGGGTGTTGGGAGGTTCCTCTCAGGATGGGACATGCGTGATGAGAGTAGACTATAGACCGAACAAGATTGCCACTCAATGTCTTTTTTGCAAACCACAGCACTGAAAAGGAGAGAGAGAACAAAAGGGAATGCCCTGCCACAGAGGCAGGGTGAGAAGGGAGTATGGGGAGTGGGAAGGATACTGGGATCCGTGGTGGTGGAGAATGGGCACTGGTGGAGGGATGGGTACTCAATCATTGTATAACTGAAACCCAAGCACAAAAATTTGTAAGTCTACAACTGTACCTCATGGTGTTCCACTAATAAAAATTTAGAAAAATAATGTTGTTCCTGATTGGGTTTTGGTCATACAATATTCCAAGATTGGTCCCTTCACCAGCGTACATTTCCCACCACCAACATCCAGTGTTTCCCTCTTTCCACATGCAACCACCCTTAGCCTGCCTCTAGGGCAGGCACTTTTCTTCTGTCTATCTCTTTTCTTTGGGGAATTATGGTTTGCGATGCAGGTACTGAAAAGTTATCATGTATATTCCTTTGCCTCCTTTTAGCACTCAATTTTTTTGAAAGACAGAGGTTTGAGAGAAAGAGAAAGAAACCACTAAAGAAACTTCAATACTCAGTTCCTCACAATCCCCCTAATATTCTATACTGCCTATCCTACTGGATTTTTTTTTTTTTTTTGCACATTGGGCTCTGTATTCAGGAATCACTCCTGGTGCATCTGAGGGAACCATATGCAGATTGAGTCTTGAACCTGGGTTGGTTACATGTAAGGCAAGCATCTTACCTGCTTTACTATCTCTCCATTACCTACAGGAATTCTTTTAAGTTTAGGTATTTTTTTGCGGGGGGGGGGGGCACACCTTATGGTGCTCAGTGCTACTCCTGGCTCTGTACTAAGGGATCCCTCCTCGTGGATCTTGGAGGACCATACGGGGTATCTGAGATAGAACTCGAGTAAGCCACATTCAAGGCCAGCGCCCCACCCATTGTACTATCTTTCTGGTTCCTACATTAGTTCTTTTTAAAAGGTCTAAAAAAAAAAAAACTCGAAAATACAAAATGAATATCCATGTAAGGTATTCCATTACTCTCTTAGGAGAAGGCTATCAGGTATCTAGAAAGTGTTTTGTTTGAACTTTTTAAGGGCAATGAGAAATGATAAATAACCAACACTAATGATCTGATTAAGTGCTAAAATAAAACGCAGAAGATAAATTTGAATAGATACATTTGAGATGAGCAGGTTCAGCAGGAGGAGAACAGATCAGGCTAATGCATCCCAGAATCCCATTCCGGAATCTGCCAGGGAGTGGAAGCTAACAGAATTTTGTTCTTCAGCAAGTCAGGTATGGCAGCTCTGGTCCTCCTCCATCACTGCCGGGTTTCAGTGTCCTTGCTGGCTTCACATCCCATGCAGTCTCCATGCAGGGAAGCGCATTAGCACAGGCCTCCAGGATGGGGAATCAGGAGTCCTGGGAATGGAGGCTGACGCGTCGGTTCAGCCCCCGCATCTCTGCAACTCTGTGGGCTCACCCCAGACTCTCACACAAGCTTCCTAGATGCTGCTTTACCAGTTTTCCTCAAACAAAAGATGAGGCACACAAGTCCCTATTTGGGGGGGGGTGGGTTTGGGGTCATGCCCAGCAGTGTTCAGGGGTAACTCCTGGTTCTGCACTTAGGGATCACTTTTGGTGGTGCTGGGCAGGGGCGGAGGCACATGTCAGGTATTAAACCCGGGTCAGCTTCCTGTTACCCACTGTACTATCTCATTGACCCTGAATTTTAAAAAGCCCTCAGGGGTGAGGATGGGGTGTTGTAATGCATGAGAGCCATGTCTAGTGTGAAGGGTTAGGAGTAGGCTCCAGAACCCAGAACCCCCTAGGTCTTAGCTGTTGGGTTGCAAAAAAATCTATCAGAAGCAAGACAGTTCATTAAGTTTTTTAAAATGATTTTTTTTTTTTGGAGTGGGAGCTACACCCAGCAGTGCTGAAGGGCTTATTCCTGGCCCCTGGCTCTACACTCAGGTATCGCTCCTGGTGGGACTCAGAGACCATACGGGATACCAGGAATCGAACCTGGGTTGGCCACGTGCAAGGTTAGTATCCTACTATGGCTCTGGCTGGGAACGAGACTGTTCAAGCAGAGCAAAGTCAGTTTATTGCAAGAAGTACACTGATCAGACAGACATGCGGAGGCTTCCAAAGAGAGACCTGTCTCGTATTCTTAGGGGACACTTAAAGCATATTTCTTTTTTGGTTTTATTTTTTGAGCTATAGCCAGCTGTGCTTAGGGCTTATTCCTGGCTCTGTGCTCAGGAATCACTCCTGGCAAGACTCGGGGAACCGTCTTTGGTGCTGGGGATCGAACCTGGGTCAGCTGCATGCAGGCAGATGTGCTGCTATCCGCTGGACTATCGCTCCGGCCCTTAGAGCATATTTCTGAGCTGCTCCAGGAGGAAAACTTCGGCTTTATAAAGATTAGTTAGTACTGCGATGGGGCAAGCAGGAGACATGTACCGAATTTTGGGAAGAAAGTAAACTGGATATAAAATATCCTAAACCAATTATTTAAAAAGATAAGAAATACATATAATAATTTGAGTCAACTATGAAGTGTTCAAGCCAGCCCTATAAAGATAATAAAATAACTGAAGCCTAGCCTGCGAAGGGAGGAATGTGGCCAGCTGCAGGAATTTGGGTGGCAAAGGCACAGAATGTTTGCCCTGCTGGGCCTAACTGATGGGCAGTTTGAGGAAGAGTTCTAGGAACTGTGGGGTGGGGTCTCCAGAGCTTCTTGGTCCAAGCTTAGCAGGAGGGTCTCGCCTGCCAACCTTTAAAATGGGGACTTAAGCTAGGCATCTTTTTATGAGGCTTTTACCAGACCACTTCATATGGCACTACAACGGTTTCTTTCTTTCTTTCTTTCTTTCTTTCTTTCTTTCTTTCTTTCTTTCTTTGCTCTTTTTTTTTTGGCTTTTGGGTTGTAACTGTTGGTGCTTGGAGCTTACTCTGTGCTCAATATCACTTCTGATGGTGCTCAGAGGACCATACGGGGTGCCAGGTACTGGTCAGTATATGCAAAGCAATTGTCATATCCACGGTACTATCTCTCTACCCCCACCCCACAAAGTATCTTATGGTGCTTCTGCTGCTATTATTTTTAGTATTTCTCTCTGTAGACAGCAAAGTACTAGAAGGCAAGAATTCTAAACACATTTTCAGTCCCCTTCTCACAACCAAAAACACCACGTTCTTTGTCCTGGAATGGGTACTCTTAATTTCATGACCTTGAGAGTAATTTAGTCTTAATTTTAAGGCCTCATGGCTGGACAGATGGTACAGTGAGTAGAATGCTTGCCTTGCATGCAGTCGATCCAAATTTGATCCCCAGAACCACCTATGGTCCCAATTCCACAGGACTGATCCCTGAGCATAGTTAGGAGTCAGCCCTTATCATTGCCAGGTCTGACCCCTCAAAATAATCCACAAAATTTTTTTTAAGGTCTTCATTTTATAATATGTTAAATGAGGGTTACACTAGAGGACTCTTGAGATGTCCCTTCCTTGAATCTAAAGTTCTCTTGTAAAAATACACTTTAAAAATTTTCTGGCACTGCAGCACTGTCCTCCCGTTGTTCATCGATTTGCTCGAGCGGGCCCAGTAACATCTCCATTGTGAGACTTGTTACTGTGTTTGGCATATCAAATACGTCGCAGGGAGCTTGCCAGGCTTTGCCGTGCGGGCAATGAGAGTATCTCACCCGGCTCTCCGAGAGGGGCAGAGGAATCAAACCCGACTCAGCTGGGCCAGCCGCACCCAAGGCAAACGCTCTACCTCTGTGCCATCGCTCCAGCCTAACTCTGGAAATCCAAAAAATGTAGTATTCATTCTGCACATTGAAAATTATACACCGTTTCCTTCCCACCCCAACGAGACTCGAGTCGCCGCCCACGAACGGCCTCTCTGGCTCCTGAGCAAGCTGCTTAACGGCCATGACCCTAGAGACTCAGAAACAAATCTTGAAACCCAGAGGCTTTTGGCAGAAATGTGTCTGATCCCTGCAGTAGACTACTGGCACGGGGCCACCCCAGGTGAGAATAGGTTTCGTACCTTAGCCTGTACCCCCAGGCAGCTCGATGGCTGCCATACTCCAGAGCCCACTAGATGGTCAGGTTTGGGCCCACAGTGACAAGACACTCACGGGATGGGGATGGAGCCGGCCCTTTCCTCCCCACCCCAAGGAGACCCCGAGCAGCCGCCCACGAAGAGCCTCTGACCTAATCAAGCTGCTTAATGGCCATAATTCAAGAGACTCAGGAACAAATCTCGGAACCCAGCAGGTTTGGGCAGAAATCCCTCCAGATTTAAGTGTTAAAATTTCGGAATTCCAAAATTGCACGGCCACTAATGCGGCTGTGTGGCATCTTATGTTATTCATAACCAGCGATAGAAAACTACGTATCTACTGTTGCCTTTTTACCAGATCTGAGTGTTGGGGCAAAATCCCAAATAATAATGGTGGGTCTGGTGTCATAATGTTGAATATAATGAAAGTAGAGAGACAGTAATGTGGAAATCATCTGACCCACAGGTAGGGGGAGGGCGTGGGATGGGGCGGTATACTGGGGATTTTGGTGGTAAAAAATGGGCATTAGTGAAGGAACGGGTGTTTCATTGTATGACTGAGACTTAAACCTGAAAGTTTGTAACTGCTCTCACGGTGATTTAATAAATGAAATTATAAAAAAGAAAAAAAAAGTAAGGTGGAGTGCATGCCCAATTCAATCAGCCTAATCAATGGCTGAATAAATAGCAATACGCCTACATAAAAATAAATAAATTGTCATGGTCACAATCCTCCCATTGTTCATCGATTTGCTCGAGCGGGTTCAGTAATGTCTCCATTGTGACAATTGTTACTGTGTCTGGCATATCGAATAAGTCACGGGTAGCTTGCCAGGCTTTGCCGTGCGGGCAAGATACTCTCGGTAGCTTGCTGGGCTCTCCGAGAGGGGCGGAGGAATCGAACTCGGATCGGCCGTGTCGGCCGCTTGCAAGGCAAACGCCCTACCCGCTGTGCTATCACTCCAGCCTGTTAAAATAAATAAATAAATAAATAAATAAAATGATATGCCAGACACAGTAACAACAAAGTCTCCAATGGAGACGTTACTGGGCCCGCTCGAGCAAATCGACGATCAACGGGAGGGCCTTTACTTTTACTCGAGCAAAAATATACACCAGTGGGGTCAGAGATAGTACAGTGAATAGGGTGCTGTCTCTGCATGCCAACCTGGGTTCACTCCCTGGCAACACATATGGTCCCCTAAGCTTCCCCAGGAGTGATTCCTGAGCACAAAGTTGGGAGTATACAAGTCGGGAGTACACACTGAAGACAGCTGAGTGTACCCCCCCAAACAAAATAAGTAAGTAAGTAAGTAAAGGCCCTCCCGCTGATCATCGATTTGCTCGAGCGGGCTCAGTAACGTCTCCATTGGAGACTTTGTTGTTACTGTGTTTGGCATATCAAATACGTCACGGGTGGCTTGCCAGGCTCTGCCTTGCGGGCGAGATACTCTCAGTAGCTTGCCGGGCTCTCCGAGAGGGGCGGAGGAATCGAACTCGGGTCGGCCATGTTGGTTGCATGCAAGGAAAATGCCCTACCACTGTGCTATTGCTCCAGCCCAAATAAATTAAAAAAAAAACAAACAGACAAAAAGATTTGGAAGGATAACATATCAGATAGTGTGCTTGCCTAGGGATCAATTTCTCCACCCCTTCTGGTACCCAAACGTGCCTGGTGTACTCACTCCTGGAGCACAGAGGGTGCTGGGATAGAATCCAGGATGGTCGTGGACAAGGCAAGCAGTAACATTGCTCCGGCCCCCAGTTTGTACTGACTTTTAGACAATTTAACTGGAAGGAAATCTCAAGCTATTCAGGTTTTTCTTTAAGTTTCTTTAGGCATATATATACTTCATATTCACCTTTTAACAGCAATTTCCCCCTTTTTAGGCCAGCCTTCCTGTTGCTTCCCCTTTACACCTCTCGTTTCCCTGGGTTTTTATTGTGGGAGGATGTGGGGTGGGGAAGGATTTGGGCTGCACCTGATGGTGCTCAGGGGTTACTCCTGGTGGAGCTCAGAAGACAAGATGGGGTGTAGGGGATCAAACCCGGGTCAGGCACATGCAAGGCAAGCACCTTACCTGGTGTACCATCTCTCCAGTCCCTAGTTTCCCTCCTTCAGCTAACAAATTCTGCCAGCTTTCCTCTTTTCGGTATGCTATCATCTACTTCCTTATCTCAGTTGCCAGGTCCTTAGAATTTTGCAATGAATTTGAAAGTGCTGCACTGACCTCCTTTATTTCCACTGGAGTTTTCCCCAGCATATGTAATGAACCAATTCATTGTACTACTTAAATACCTTGAGAATTCATCTTAAAAAAATTCCTTAACTCCTTGTCCTGGAATTCAAGGCTTTTCCCAGGTGAATGAAGGTGACCGCCACATGCATCAGGATTCCAGGACTGTTTGGCTGCACTCATGCCATCAGCGGCCTTCCCAACTCCGCCTAGGGACACCAGACTCATTGCGCATACTCCAGCTCAAGATCCTCGTGCTCTCCTTTGTTCCTCAAGACTCATCTTGATACATCTTAGTACAGTTTTTCCCAGCACCCTGTAGGAGCATCCTCAGCCACCACAACACTTCCCTCAGCTAAGTTTTCAGCAGATGCATGACACAATGTACAATACTATCCAACACCTGTGCTATTTCTAGATCCTGTTTTCCCCACAAAACAGAGTTCTTTGAGGACAAAGGATGATGTACTGAACTGTTCTCCTAAGAATTCTCCTAAGGATCTGTTATTGTCACAGGGTTGTCCAACTCCAAAGAGGACAGGGGACACATCCTTCTACCAAACAATGCTTCATATACAATTCAGCTTTTCACTCTGAATGAAAATCAATCAAGGGTTGCTGAGAACCTACACTCCCCATTCCCATCCAACCACCAAATCCACAGATTGTTCCTTCTACATATATAATTTTTCTTGGAGAATTCAAATGGAACTTGGAAACAAAAAGAAAATGTATTTAAGATGAAGCAAGAATGTTTCTGGTGAAGATAAATTGTGTCATTCATAAACATATATAGGGGTGTTCAAAACCACTACAACAGGTGTGGAACAGGAGTTAGAAGTGTGAGGAATTACTCTTGGCAGCTCTCCCCTCCCAGATGGATGTTCCCTATGTTCTCAATTCCATGTGCAGACCACAACTTCTATCAAGGAGAACTACTGGCATAGAAACCAAGCTGCGTCTTCCGCATTCTAAGAGGGTCTGTGGTGTAAAGAGACCACTTTTTCTTTAAAACAGAAAGTATATACAGAGGTGGAGAGATAATATAGGAGGAAAAGCATCTGCTTCGCATGATGGCCGACTCTGGTTCAATCCCTGTTACAGCACACGGTCGCCTGAGCACTGTCAAAGTGACCTATAAGCAGAGTCCAGAATAGCCCTTGGACACTCCCTAGGAGTAGCTCCAAACTCCCTAGGAGTAGCTCCAAACACACTAAAAACAGTGTAGTTCAAGAAAATAATTTTGTGTTGGTGTTGAAGAAAGAAAGCACAGGGGGAAGGTGTTGGCCTTGCACACGACCGACCCTGCTCACAGACCCCTGAGCACCATCAGAAGTGATCCTTGAGCGGAGTCAGGAGTGAGCCCTGAGCACCCCAGACCGAAATCATAATTTGGGGCTTGAGAATTTTGTGTAATTTTTCAGGCTGAGATGTAACTTAGAGAGACAGATTACCAAAGCTTGTAAGTGGGTAAGATTATTCCAGTAAGCAGTATTTAGACTTTCAAACTCTTTCAGAGGAAAGAAATCCCAGAGATATACATCCAAAGAATGTTTCACTTACTTGAAACTTCTTTTTCAGTAGGGGGATGAACAAGTAATAGTACCTGTTTTCTTCTCTGAGTTCGTTTTCCATGGTCTGTGTCTCCCGCTTCAGTTTCTGGGACCGTGTATAGTCTCTCCAGGCCCGCAGGACCTTCAGTTGAAGCTTCCAGTCAGACAGGGTTCCGGCTTTCCCCAACTCAATCCTATGATCAAGAATCAGCTTGTGCCAGGCAGAAAAATACCTTTTTTGACACTGCAAGGGGAACATTTGGAAAGTGTCTTGATTAGCAGTCATCTCTGACACTCGTGTGAAGAGCCCTCAGCTCACACTTGCCCTAGGATGCTTTCTATAGGCCCTAGGGACTTTGACCTTGACAGAAAAGGAACAGACGGCGCACGCCTGCTTTATTCTCATAATGACAAGAGTCCAAATCGCGCGTCTGAGACACTCTCCCCCCAGCCTCACAGCTCAAACAGTTCCCACTGTAAGCCGTCAGGCCTTTGGGGAGTGTACCAACAGTTCTTCCACTCAACACCTGAGTTCGGGGGTTTCCCCAGGGTCTTCTCTGCCAGTCCCACTTACTAGAGTTTAAGATATTATGCATTTTGTTAGAACTGCTGATTTCCTACACAAATGACTATGGGGTCCTAGGGAACAAGATACCATAATACAATAGCATCAGCTGGAATTCACCGGCCATGGGAGGGCTTCCCTGAGCAGGGTAGAATCCAGGTTATCAGGATGCAAAGATTCTGCCACTCTACACAATCAGACAAGAGCCTACTGACCCCAAGGCTGCTTTCTGAGAAGTATTTTAATCATGGTCCCAGTATTAAAAAAAAAAACAACGAATGGGGGGGTTGGAGCGAAAGTATAGCGGGTAGAGCATTTATCTTGCACACAGATGACCCGGGTTCGATCCCTGGCATCCCATATGGTTCCCTGAACACTGCTAGGAGTAATTCCTGATCACAGAGTCAGAAGTAACCCCTGAGTATTGCCAGGTGTGCCTGAGAAACAATAATACTTTAAAATAGATATTTAAAACATTTTATTATCTCGCCCGCATGGCAGAGCCTGGCAAGCTCCCCATGACGTATTCGATATGCCAGACACAGTAACAACAAAGTCTCCAATGGAGATGTTACTGGGCCCGCTCGAGCAAATCGATGATCAACGGGAGGGCCTTATTATTATTATCTAGTTCTTACTCTGGAGAACCTGGCAGGCTACCAAAAGTATCATGCCCACACTGCAGAGTCTGGCAAACTCCTGGTGGCATAATCAATATGCCAAAAACCAGTAACAATGATCGGTCTCATTGTTCTGACCCTGAAAGACCCTCGAATGTGGCACTTTCTAAAATCTCAGGGCTAGGACGAAGAAGACATTACTGGTGCCTGCTCAAAGAAATCAATGAACAACAGGATAACAGTGATACAGTGATTTAAAACAACAAACAAAAAGACCCAGGATGGGGCCAGAGAGATAGTACATCGGGTAGGATGTTTGCCTTGCCCCTGGCCAACCAGGTTCAATCCATGGTACCCCAAAGAGTCCTCTGAGCCCACCAGGAGTGCTCCCTGAGTGCGGAGCCATGAGTAAGCCCTGGGCACCACCAGATGGGGCCCTCAAACAAGCAAGTAACAAAATTTATAAACAATGAAAACAACAAAAAACTGAATTATAGTTCTTGCCAAATAGCTCCTATCAGGGTGGAGAGATAGTAAAGGACTTAAGGCATTTGCTTCACCTGTGGTCAAAGCTGGCTGTATTTCAGGGATCTGCCTCTGCCCCCCTGGGTATCTCTGGGAGTGACCCCCAACACAGTGCTAGGAGTAAGCCCTCAGCATGTGGTCAGACGAAACGAAACAACACCATGCCCCCCCCCCCACACACACAAAGGGGCTTCTATTCTTCTTAGCAAATCTGATGTGTCCACTCTATCAAATTACTCTCAGCGCTTGGCCTTATGCCAACCATGCTATTTCACAAGTTCCTGTCTGATCACACTCAGTTTCATCTTTCCTTTTTCCCTATGTCAGGAGCCCCTCTCTCAGGAAGCCCTCCTGTACCAACCGCTCTCCCTAAAGGTAAGAGCTGCCCACCATCCTTTGCTTTCTTCAGAACTCTCATCATACTGTGCTGATCACATATTTGCTGGTTTCCACTAGGCTAGTGGTTTCCAACCTTTTCACACTTATGGATGGACAGTTCTGGGTAGTAAACCTCTAGGGAAGGGGCTATGAATTGGGCGGTCAACCTGACAATATACCAGCGTGGGGAGCCCGGAAACAGTAAGCAGTCTGAGACACAGCGACTTGGTAAACACGAAGGATATCTTGCAACGGGCTGCAAGGGCAGGGTAGCCTTATCAGAGTTGGTTATGTGTACTGCTTTTTCTCCACAAAAATAGCTCTCTCTCTCTCTCTCTTTCTCTCTCTCTCTCTCTCTCTCTCTCTCTCTCTCTCTCTCTCTCTCGACACTGGTAAGCTTGGTAAACCCTTGTGCTTGAATTTGGGGACTGTGAACAAAGTTGTCTAAGATATGATCTTTCCTTTTTGAGAGTTATGTGGAAAGAGGATATATAAATTTAAAGATCAATAACTTAAGGGAACACATGCTAGTCTCCTCAGAAATAGCCTATTTGATCAGAAATACTTTCCACATAGGGATTCATTTTCCACATAGGGATTTATCTAAATGTTACCATTTAGATAAAATAAAATATCCTTTATTATAATGTGCGTGTGCGCGCGCGCGCGCGCGTGTGTGTGTGTGTGTGTGTGTGTGTGTGGTGCCAGAGATTAAACCCAGGTACTATATAAGCAAGGCAGGTGCACCACCACTGAGCCATATCCCTGGCTCTCTTTATTATAATTGCACATCAGGAGACACCACAGCCGACTTCACAGGGCTTAATCCCTTACCATGATGGATCCCACATCCAGACCTTTACCTTGAATCCCAGAAGAGGAAAGAAAGGAGGGTTTGGTGTGGGGAAGGGAGCAACAGGGGAAGATTAGCTGAATACAGGACATGCCACATGGAGGGCCGCAAAGCTATGAGGGTAAGGGAATATGACTTTTGAAATATTGTTTATCTACTCTACATTATACAGCTTTGACAAAAAAGATACTAACCTAGATGCCATAATAAAAATATTCATTGTGTCAGATAGATAGTACAACTTGCCTTACTCATACCCAACCTAGGTACCTCATGTGGTCCCCGCAAACCCCACTAGGAGACATCCCTGAGTGTAGAGCTAGGAGTAAGGCCTGGGCACCACTGGGTGTGGCACAAACACCAAACCAAAACAAACCAACCCTGTGTCTGTCTGTCAGACTCACTGAAAAAGTTCCTCTTAAATGACTCAGTGAAATATACTATCTCTAATACATAGCTATCTCTAATTTTAACTCTTGGAATATTTCTAATAATGAAATAGCACACAACAATCCACCTTGAAAATAATAACACTATTAACAGTGTCTCCCTGTCTGTTTTCACTCGGGGCACCCCAGAGCAGGGCAGGTGAGAGCCCTCCCCGCCCCAAGGGACCCAGCCCCGGCAGCCAACCTCCACTATCCAATGGCCGCCATGCTCCAGGCCACTTTCCACAAGCTCAGGGGGAGCCTCACACATGAGTGAAGTCCCACGGAACCCAGGTAATACAGAACTTTGTGATCTTGGACCCTGGGCTCAATGAGATCAGGGACCGGAGATGCTCTGCCCATTCCCCCCACCCCCGTCTCTGGCGACCCAGGAGTCACACCCATAAGCCACCTCCTGTTGGCGCCAGGTAGTCTTGTCATCAGTCACCATCCAGAACTCACGGCTGCTTTTCCCAGAATGGAGCATAAAATGAGACCCCCGTAACCATGCCACTGGACTCTGTCCCAGGATGTTTTCACTTGGGGCACCCCAGAGGGGGGCGGGTGAGAGACCTTCCCACCCCAAGGGACCCAGTCCCGGCAGCCGACCTCCACTACCCAACCGCTGCCACGCTCCAGGCTGCTTTCCACATGTTCAGGCCGAGCCTCACATGTGAGTGAACATATTCCTGGACACATCATAAGACACTCCCTACCCATTTTCCCTAATTACCACACCATATTTGATGGGGTTCAGACAGTAGACAACAAATCATAGATGGAAATATATATAAGCATATATACATATTTTCAGACATAAATACAAAAGCTCACAACACCCAAACTTAACAAAATGTTAGTGATATCCTATAGAATGTCTTAATAGCTCCTGCCAAAACAGAACAATTTTCACGCTGTTTTCTATATGAACACTTTTTGTAAGGAAGTTCAGCAGTTATTCATAACAGACAATACTAAACATATTCTTTCGTTTGTGTTTTGGGACAGAGGTTGGGGCTTGGGATGGAAACATCCCAATTTTGGTGGTAGGAAGGTGTAATGGTGGTGGGACTGGTGTTTGAATATTAAATGGAATCAAATATTGTGAAGTAACATAAAATTTTTTTAAAAAATTGAAACCCAAGCACAAAAATTTGTAAGTCTACAACTGCACCTCATGATGTCTCACTAATAAAAATTTTAAAAAAATAGTGTCTCCCTGTATTTCTACATTTTTTTCTGTAAAGTTCAAACCAACTTAAATTCCATATTCTCTCTCTCTCTCTCTCTCTCTCTCTCTCTCTCTCTCAACTTGAAAAGATATCTCTCTTGACTGGCCTACACCCAAAACAACAAAAGCAACCAGTGTGACGCAGATGTGGCGAGAAAGGGACCCTCCTTCATTGCTGGTAGGAGTGCCGACGGGTTCAGCCCTTTTGGAAAACAGTATGGCCGATTCTCAAAAAATTAGAAATTGAGCTCCCATTTGACCCAGCAATACCAGTCCTGGGAATATATCCCAGAGAGGCAAAAATGTATAGTCAAAGTGACATCTGCACTTGTTTGTTCATTGCAGCACTCTTTACAATAGCCAGAATCTGGAAAAAAAAAAAAACCTGAGTGCCCGAGAACAGATGACTGGTTAAAGGAACTTTGGTACATTTACACAATGGAGTACTATGTAAGGTAAAGGTAAAGGTAAAGGCCCTCCCGTTGATCGTCGATTTGCTCGAGCAGGCCCAGTAATGTCTCCATTGGAGACTTTGTTGTTACTGTGTCTGGCATATCGAATACTCTCGGTAGCTTGCCGGGCTCTCCGAGAGGGGCGGAGGAATCGAACCTGTGTTGGCCATGTTGGTCGCGTGTAAGGCGAACGCCCTACCCGCTGTGCTATCGCTCCAGCCCATGTAGCTGTTAGAAAAGACGAAGTCATGAAATTTACATGCAAGTGGTACTTATATGGAAAGTATCATGCTAAGCAAAATGAGTCAGAAAGCGAGGGATAGACACAGAAAGCTTGCATTCATCTGGGGAACATAAAGTAACAAAATAGGAAACTAACACCCAAGAATAGCCGAGATAAGTAGCAGGAGGTTTACTCCATAGCTTGGACGCCTATGCTAGGGGAAAAGGCAGTTCAGATAGAGAAAGGAACACCAAATAAAGGGTGTTGGGAGGATCCTCCCAGGATGGGAGATGCATGCTGAAAGTAGACTATAGACCAAACATGATTGCCACCCATTGCCTCTTTTGCAAACCACAACACCCAATAGGAGAGAGAGAACAAAAGGGAATGCCCTGCCACAGAGGGAGGGTGGGATGGGGGGATGGGGGTGGGAGGGATACTGGGATCTGTGGTGGTGGAAAATGGGCACTGGTAGAGGGATGGGTATTTGATCATTGTATAATTGAATCCCAAACACAAAAATTTGTAAGTCTACAACTGCACCTCATGGTGTTTCACTAATAAAAATTAAAAAAAAGATATCTCTCTCTCAACTTGAAAAGATACATGCACTTTCACAATTATTGCCAAGAACTGCATAAAAGCTAAGTTCCCACAGACTAATAAATGGATAAAGATGATGGAGAAGCATACATAATGGAGTATTTTTCAGCTTTTAAAAAGATGAGGGGCCAGAGAGATAGTATAGCAGGTAGGGTACTTGCTGTGCATGTGAAGAAATCAGATTTGATCTCTGGTACCATAGATGTTCCCTGAGCACTGAGAGTAGTGATCCCTGAGAAAAAAGTCAAGAGTAAGCCCCAAGCACGACCCAATGTGGCAAAAAAAAGGTTTTTTTAGTCGGAAAACTTTTAAAAGATGAATGTTTGTTATTTGGAACAACATGGATGGACTTGGAGGATTTTATGACAAGTAAAATAAGTCAAAGAAAGACAATCACCATTTCATTCATATATAGTATACAGAGAAAACAAACAGTTGAACCAAATAAAATAATTTGGCTAGGTGTGGTTCAAAAAGCAAATAAACAAAAAAGTCTTTCTAAAAAAGAAAAGATAAATTCGTTGCTTTTTTATACTGACAGGGAAGAAACTTGATTGACACATAACTTGGTACAGTAGAAAAATACTAGTAAATATTTGAATTAAAAAAAAACACACTTATATGGTTAATAAATGCTAGAGTAAATTAATTTATTTAAAAATACGTTTAGATTTGAGTTTTTAAGGTGTGTAATTCAGTTTTAGTAGACAGAACTTAATAACAGCACAGTGACAACACAACTGACTTCTTAAATTTGTTTAGTGTAAATTTTTGCCCCATCTACTCAAAGGAGTACTCCTGTTAAAATTTAAATGAAAAGGCTAGAGAGATAGTGCAGTGGGCTGACCCAGGTTCCATTCCCCCATTGAATATGGTCTCCCAGGGACCCACCAGAAGTTAATTCCTGAGTACCACTCAGTGTGGCTCCAAATAAAAATAAATCAAAATATAAGCTAAAAAAATAGTAAATGGCCACTTATTCCTGATTCATAGCAAACATTATTTAGGCAAGCAGATAGCCTGAAATATGCTTGGAGGGAAAAACTTTGAAAAGGAAAATACTCATGGTTCATCTTCTTTGGGAGATCTAAAATTCTGCCTTAAGGTGCATTCTGTTGCCTGTATCACAGCCTACAATGTGCTCGTTCTCTCTCTCTCTCTCTCTCTCTCTCTCTCTCTCTCTCTCTCTCTCCCCCCCCCCCCATTTCTCTAAAACTATTGTATTTTAAAAAACTCCACCTTAAATTTGGGAGGATGAGAAGTGGCATACTTCCCTAAGTCCCCATGCAGTATTCTTATTATTTCTTGCCTCAGCTGGGTGTTCGCTTCCCCCACATCCACTTCTCTTCTTTGGTCCTATATTCTGAAATTCCAATCGTGCCCTAACCCTTTGCTCTATGAAACATCAGCCATAATTTAAAACCACCATAGGTCTGAAATACATTATAAGACAGAAGAACTTAATATTTCTAATTTGCCAGTAAACTAGCTTAACTTCTCTCCATTTCTTACCCCAGTTCATATATTTGTGCACTGGGCTGTTTAATCATAGATTTTCACATCTGGTCTTACATTCTTTTTTCTTTTTCAATTTGAAAGCAAACGTTTATTAACTGACCAGATTATAAAAATATGGTAGA
This sequence comes from Sorex fumeus, assembly GCF_029834395.1. Taxonomy (NCBI): domain Eukaryota; kingdom Metazoa; phylum Chordata; class Mammalia; order Eulipotyphla; family Soricidae; genus Sorex; species Sorex fumeus. The sequence continues at coordinate 10,001,221 of NW_026606322.1, read as the reverse complement.
TAACTTAGTTCATCCGTCTAATCAGCCGGTTGATTGGTCTTCTCTGTTGCCAGCATCTCCACCTTCTACAAAATGGGTGGTCTTTTTCTTGATCCCACCCTGGGGAGAAGATAATTTGAAGGGCCAGAGGAAGTTGTTTGCCTCTTTGAAGCGCTTTCCAAGAGTATAGATCTCATGAATCAGATCCTCCATGCAGATGATGCCATATTTACCCAGAGTTTGCGCGATCAGTGCATTATCCTGTTAGGGCAATTCGCTTCTTGTGGATTTTGCCACAACCATGCTTGTAGATCAATTCATTTACTGACTTCAGTTTTGGGTACCCCCATGCAATATAGGGTTCCACGATCCTCAGCATGTTAATCGAAGCCTTGTTGAGTTTAACAAAGGTACCATTGAATATTTGGCAAAGGCGGAGAAGCTGTAGCACCTTTTGGACCTTGGGGCTCACACCATTGATACCTCTGATTCTGATGACAAAAGCCAATTTGGGTTCCGCAGGGACGTAAAAGTTGCCAGCTTTCCTCGCCATCCTAGCCATGCGAATCTCTGTCCTGTACATCTGCCTATACTCCTTGTGATAATGCTTAGCTTGTTCGTAGATCAGCTTCCTCCTCGCCTTTCGAAGCATCTTTTGAGCAAACTTCTTTCTCAGGCGCTTGATCTTCAGCTCTGCAAAATTCTTTTGCTTTTTCTTCAGGGGTTCTGGCACATCAGGAAGCTTCTTTTTCTTCTCTCCAGCAGCCGCTGCTGCCGGCTTAGCAGGGACCTTCTTTTTCTTCTCTTCTGCGCCCTCCATGGTTCCAGTCGGAAAAGAGAGGTGGTCTTGCATTCTTTTAACAATTCCCCATCTCTTTATCAAAGTTGGGGTAATAATTATGGCTTGATAAAGACAAAATGAAATACAAAACCAAAAATTGTGGGGAGAACTCTTCCCAAATATATTTCCATTTATAATAACAAAATATATAAATATAATAGCACTGTAGCATTGTCCTCCCGTTGTTCATCGATTTGCTCAAGTGGGCACCAGTAATGTCTCACAACAAACTGTGAGACTTGTTGTTACTGTTTTTGGCATATCGAATACGTCACGGGTAGCTTGCCAGCCTTTGCCGTGAGGGCGAGATATTCTGGGTAGCTTGCCAGGCTCTCCGAGAGGGATGGAGGAATCGAACCTGGGTCGGCCACGTGCAAGGCAAACACCTTACCCACTGTCCTATCACTCCAGCCCATAAATATATTATTAATAAATATTAAAGTAATATATTATAAATAGTAAAATACCTACTATGTAAAAATTTTTAGAATAAAATACTACAGAGCTGAGACCATGGCTCAAAGGGTATTCTCTGCAACAGAGGCCCTAAGTTTGATACTCAGTGCTTCGTGGTCCCTTAAGCATCCTTGAGTATGGCCCCTGGTGGCCTGAACACTGAATCGTCAGGTTCATGCTGTCAGGCTGAGCTCCACCAGGAGTGGCGGTCCAGGCCCCAGTACAGCTGGGGAGCCCCCACCCACCCCGAACAACATATTAAATACTAAAGTGAAATTGAGAAAGTTTGTAAGGGAAACGCTTTTCTTCCTCAAAATATTCCTCAGCGCATCATTTGGTCATTAAGGATTCCACTCAAGAGAAGAAATGACAGGTCGCCCTGCTAAATTTATTACCTGTACTGCAGTTGCCCTCATTTTGTTGGCAAGAAAAGCTCTTCCCTGAAGTGTAATCACACTGCTGTCACCAGGATGATTGGCGTTAGGTGGAAAGCAATTTGCTATCTAATCTTCATTGTAATTCTAACCCTGTCACTAGAGATGCTTGTTCTGATTAATGAAGTGGGGAACTCATCAACATTCCTCAGCCATTTCCCTTTTGTCAGAAAGCTCAGTGATAATTGCATCAAAATTCTCAGTCAGGGAAAAGTAAACAATGAATTGTAAAGAGGACAAAATGTCAACAAGTTTACAATTTATTTTTGCTGAATGGAACTAGCTGTGGGGCAACTCCTGGACTTGGGGAGTTGGCCACAAACTGAATGTTAGGAAGAAGTTACCCTCCCTCCTGCCGCTTCCCAAAGGAAGGGGCTCTTGCGATACAATGAAGTGATGACGCGATCTCCAACTTCTTTCGTTTGTGGGGGGAACCTCAAAAGGTCACCCAGGCTGTGAAAGGCCTGAGATGGGAAGGGAGGATCTTTCTCATGGTATACGAGTGCAAGAAATAATGCTGAGAAGCAGCCTCTACCTGTCCATTTCGGTTTTCATAAGGTTGCATCAAAGCAAACGGGCAATCATTTCACTCCCTACTGAAGCGTGTATACTATGATCATGAACTACGTTAGGGAAAACGCTCTGATTGCTAAGTCCTGGACTTGCTATTGGCTTACATGGAAAAGCTCAGAGGCCTAAACTATGACAATCACTGATGTGCAGAATGCCACCACTAGTTACAGAGAAAACTTACACTGTGGGGAATCTGTTTGGGGAGCTTGGGGCCACACCTAATGGTGCTCGGGGGCTGCACCCAGCAGTGTTCCAGGGACCAGGTGGTACTGGGCTCAAGCCCAGAGTTTCCATGTGCAAAGCATGTGCTTCAGCAAGCCATCTCCCCAGCGACTATATTGAAGCAAATTTCACGCTGAATTTATTTCTACATGTTCTTTCCCCCACCTTTATTTTTATTTATTATTTATTTTTGCTTTTTGGGTCACATATGGTGATGCACAGGGGTTATTCCTGGCTCTGCACTCAGGAATTACTCCTGGCAGTGCTCAGGGGACCATATGGGATGCTGGGAATCGAACCCGGGTCAGACGTGTGCAAGGCAAATGCCCTACCTGCTGTGCTATCGCTCCAACCCCTTCCCCTCTATTTTTAAAAGCTAAACAAAAACACTCTTATTACAGAAATTTTTACATCCAAAAGTATATCAGGAGAAGAGATCCCTCAGCCAGTCTCAATTTTTTTCAACATTTAGGGTCGCAGGAACATGAATAAATCCTAGAAAACAGTTACATCATTTCAGCCATAAATGTCAATATATGTTGTGAACATGGGACTTTCCCCAGGTGTGGGAGGGACATCAGGGATGTAACCCACAATCAGCAAGTTCTTGACCAGCACCCATAGAGAAATTTTATAAATTATTCTTAATATTACCAAGAAATTCAATGAATAATATTTTTATAATAATCTAATTGTTTTACCCCTGAAATAGTAGATGATAGACTTACTATATAGCAGTAAAAATAACAGTTGTACTACACAATAAATTCTTTTTGTTCTTGATTTTGTGCTCTTGGCTAGAGCTGGCTGAGCTCAGGGTTCACTCCTGGCTCTAAGCTCAGGGGTAACTCCTGGCAGTGTTCAAGAGACGATGTATGTTTCCAAGGATTGAATTTGGATCAGCCACGTGCAATGCAAGCACCTAACCTACTGCACTTCTCTCCGGCCCTACCGAGTAAATACTAACCAATAAAACTCTCTGAATTGTTAAAAAAAAAAAAAAGGAAAACACACACAAAACTGACCATAATAGAGTCTATAACCTGACTAGTTTTAGGGAAAAAAATCTTTCTGGCATAACTTCAGTAGGTTTCCAGGACCTCATGTCTTTAGGAAGGCAAACCCGTAGCTCTCCATTACCTTCTCCTCTCTCTTCTTCTTCTTCCCAACAGTCTCTAGCTCCTATGGCTCTCTGTCAACCTCAACCAACCTAGACTAGCCACCCCAAAAATACTGTTTAGCTCAGAATATACTCAACAAACACTTGGTTCACCTCTACTGTAGTTTGTCAATAAGACGTGTTGTAATCTCACTGTTCTTCAACAACTTATACTATTCACCTAAAATCTCTAGTGTTTAGGGCAAAGATATTATACCTTGTTTAATTTTGGAGGATGGGCTTCATTTATGCCAGACTCCTAATTTAAAAAAGAAAGTAGAACCTAATCTGAGACAAAAAAAAAATCGTATTTTGATTAACTGGTCCTCCTTGTCCATTCTGTGAGAATAAAGAATCTATGTTACTTATGGGCTGGAGCGATAGCACAGCGGGTAGGGTGTTTGCCTTGCATGCAGCTGACTCGGGTTCGATTCCTCCATTCCTCTCAGAGAGCTGGCAAGCTACCGAGAGTATCCCGCCCACACAGCAGAGCCTGGCAAGCTCCCTGTGGCAAATTCTATATACCAAAAACAGTAATAAGTCTCACAATGGAGACATTACTGGTGCCCACTCAATCAAACTGATGAACAAAGGGAGGAAGGTGCTACAGTGCTATGTTACCCATGGGTAAAAGTAGTAAGGAAGAATATAATAACAAAATAAGCAAACAAATTCTTTAGTTGTATGAAGTAATATATAAAAATGCCTCAAATTCATCCTAAAATATAGACCACGTTTCTATATATACTCTGGTTTCTATATATTCTCTGTTTTCTCTTCAGATCATATAAATCTTTAGCATTTAACTAAAGTATAGACTGCCCTCAGCAATAATCTTACAGAAGAGGATTACATGAATCCCAATATTTTTCTTTCTCTGCAGATTTATTTACAAAAAGACCTTGTCTTCATTTTCTTCCACAAACATACGCAACAATGATAAGAGAGAGTTGCCAAATTTCAGTGCAGAAGTGATTTTTTTTTTTTTTGCTTCAATGCTGTGTAAGCAGTCCTGATAAAGCTATGATCCTTAGGAAGGACTCATGAAATGTAAATTGGGTAGTAGCTATAGTTCACATCATATTGTCAGGAAAAAATAAAACACATTTCCTCCTTTCCCCCAATATCATTTCATTCCTTCAGTTTTATTTGGGGCTTGCCTCTTGGAATGAGCTATCCTAAAAGTGTATTATTAACAATGACTCCTGTTGACTGATTGTTATTTTACTATTTAACAGAAAAATCAAAGAAGCAAAACAAAGTCTCTCCCCCATAGAATTAAGGTTTTACATTAGTGTTAACCCATCGTGATTCATTGTTCTCTTCAATTTTTCACAAGCAGGATGACTCTTATTAAGAAAACAATATGCATATTTTATGCAATTTCAGGATAGAGAATTAAGAAGGTTATTTTCCAAATAATACAAGAATTTCGTTGATAATCCTGTTGTTTCTGCTAATTAGCAATGACATGTGGATTACTGAATCTCCCCAAGAGATTTCACTTCAAGATCAAAGACAAATGGAAAAGACTGAAATCATACAGTTTCTAGGCAAAAACAGATGTTTTGGATAAAGCAGAGATCTGAAATGAAATATGTGGAGAAGGAGTATGAATTGTACTGCACCTGAGCTTGTGTTTTGATAAAAGAGCCTGCACTCTTTTCTTTCAGAAAGTTTCCTGTGAAATAACATGGCTGAGGTGTGACTATATTAAGAGATTGTGTCGGGAAGCAAATACCATGCAGAGGTAGAACATGGAGAATTAGAGGCATTAATTCTAAAGCCAAACTAAAGCAATCACCAGAAACACTAATGTGTTTAAGGTGCTCCTGCAAATACTCTATGAAGCCCACTTTTGGGTTTGTGCCAGCGAACAGTCTTGAAGGTGCTGACATTAGCTTCCTGTTTTCTAGTCACTCATCTGATGATTGCCCTGGTTTTCAATCCTATAGTTAAAATTATGTTGCTGAGGATCCAAGTTTCCTTACCCAAGGGCAGCCTGAGGCTCCTTTGGAACCAGGCTATGAATGAGGAATGGGATCAAGATAATGAGCCCAGAGGGCCTGTGACTCCTGTGATATTTATCAGAGAACTGTCCTGTCTCTACTCAAGTGTAAATCCTGAGGAGTCCAGCTGGTGTATTTTTCCAGTGCCTCAATTATACCAAAAATGCACCAAGGAAACTTAGAGATTCACTAATAATGTTACAAAGCAACTAACATAATTATATTGAAAGGGGAGAACATACATAGCATACATAATTTCTTGGCTGAATAAGGACAAAAAAGGGATATAACAATATAAACGCTGTACCCTAGTTAGTAAATTTACTTCCATAGCAGTAACAGTTAGCCAATTCTGAAATTACTTTTATAGTTTGCTAGAATTAGATAAGTAAATGCATTTTAGATAAAGAGCCTCAGATTTCTTATGATCAGACTAAGAGGTTATAAATAAGCAAAGCTATAATGCAGTGCTGGATCAGGGCTGAAATTATTATGATGAACAAAGACACATACACACTTAAACACATTCATACACTCAGAGAATGAGAGAGATAGAGAGAGAGAGGGGGATTGAGGGAGAGAAATAAGTTACAAACAAGGAAGGGGGAATGTTTTTGTGTACTATTTTGTAACTTATTATATCTGAAAAACTAAAATTATTTCAAGGGCACCTGTCCTTCACCAACTACAAGACCAAGATGACTGCCCTCCGACGTCATGATGGATCTATCACATCTTCCAGAAGGGCAATGGAAAAGATTATCCATGACTTCTACTCAGATCTTTTCGATAGCCACGTCCACCTGCCCACATACCAAATTCTGCAGGATGGATATGCCGTTCCCAATGTTCTCCCTTCCGAAATCCAACATGCCATTTCATCGGTAAAGAAGCGAACAGCACCTGGCCCAGACAAGGTCAGACCTGAGCACCTGAAGAACCTACCGTCAGTACTTATCAATACTCTGGCTCAGCTCTTCACACATTACCTGTCTGAATGCAAGGTTCCGGCCCAATGGAAAACCAGCAGGACCGTACTACTGTTCAAGAAGGGAGATATCCACGACATTGGCAACTATCGTCCCATCTGCTTATTATCTGTCATCTACAAGCTGTTCACTCGAGTCATCCTGAATCAGATTGGCAGAACACTAGATGAAGGACAACCATGAGAGCAAGGCAAGTTCCACAAAGGATTCAGCACGATCGACCATATCCACACGAAGCTCATTGAGGTTTCTCAGGAGTTCAAGATGCCGCTCTGTCTAATGTTCATTGATTTAAAGAAGGCCTTTGATTCTGTTGAGACTGAAGCGGTCATTGAAGCCCTAGCCAATCAGGGCATTCAAACTCAATGCACCAGGATCCTCTGTGAGCTGTATTACGGATTCACTACCAGGATCTCACCATTCTACAAAGAAGTGATCATCCATGTCAAGAGAGGGGTTCGGCAGGGTGATACTATTTCACTGAAACTTTTCAGTGCCACCCTCGAGAACGTCATGCGACAACTGGAATGGGAAGGAATGGGAGTGAAGATAGATGGTTGGCAACTACACCACCTCCGCTTTGCTGATGACATTGTTCTAATAAGACCAAACATTAGCCAAGCAGCACAAATGCTGGCCGACTTCGACTGTGAGTGTGGAAAGGTCGGACTACAGCTGAATCTCACGAAGACAATGTTTATGAGAAACAGTCTCGTTCCTGACATTTCATTCACTCTCAATGGAACGAACATCTCCGAATGCAACAGTTATGTGTACCTAGGTCGAGAAGTCAACATGACGAATGACCTGGCACCCGAGTTGTGCAGGAGGAAGAGAGAGGCTTGGAACACCTTCAAGAGTGTCGAAGAAACAGCTAAGAGGACGAAGAACCTCCGGCTCTGGGCACATCTTTTCGATTCCACTGTTCTTTCTGCATTACCATAAGCTGCCGAAACCTGGGCCCTACGAAAGCAGGATGAGAACGCTACCCAAAGAGGAATCGAAAGAGCTATGCTTGGAGTATCACATTTCACTCAAATGAGAGAAAGAATTTGGAGTTCTGACCTCCATCAACGGTCAAGAATCAGGGACACTGTCTCTTTTGCCAAGGCATCGAAAATCAGATGGGCTGGACACATAATGAGATTTGGAGACGACCGCTGGACTAGAGCCATTACAGACTGGATTCCATGCGACGTCAAAAGACTGTGTGGCCGTCCACCTATGAGATGGTCAGACTTCTTTGTGAAGACCCTGAATGATCAGTTTGAGGCTCTTCGTGCTCCTAGAATGAGCAGACACCATTGTGCTACACTAGCATGCAACAGGGACAAATGGAGATGTTACTGGCGCCCGCTCGAGCAAATCGATGAGTAACAGATGTCAAGTGATCAAGTGATTTCAAAATAAAACTTCAAAACATAGTATAGATCCAAATTAAGTACAGTCTGTGGTGAAATGGAGATAATTAATTCATAATCTCTCATTTTTAAAAACACACCAGTGGGTCTTTTTAAAACTGAGTAATCTGCAAAGAAGCTTCTAGACCCTGCACCAGATTGAGTTGTATGAAGCACCCAGAGCAGGGCAGATGAGCCTACCACCCACCCAAACAGAGCCCCCGTAGCCAAAAACCTCCACATTCCACAATCTCTGCCATGCTCATGGCCAGACTCCACTGGTCAGGATGAAATCTCATTGATCTGTTGAAAAACTCAGGTATGCAGGTTTTGTGACAAAATCTCCAGGCTCTCACAAAGTCAGGGAATAGACTATCACCTCTCATCCCCCCTGCCCATTCTTCCAGAAGCCTGGCAGTCACACCCATGAACTGCCTCTGGCACCAAATAAAGCTCATTAACCAGCCATGACCCAGAGACTCATAAATAAATCTTGAAAGAGATCAACAAGTTGCAGAAAGGCTTCCGGATCCTGCGCCAGGCTGTCATCCAGGGCACCCAGAATCACCATCAGTTAACAATTTAACGCCAGCTGTATTTCTCCCAAATTCAAATGCAGCCATAAGACACGTCAAACTCTATACCACTGATAAACCATGAGTAGCACACCACATTGGATGGGATGTAAAGTAGAAGGCAATCAACCTCGATTAGGAAAATATAATCGCACAAGGCTTAATTTACACAACATTTTAGCAATCTCTTCCACAAGGGCTTAATGGTTCCATGGTGAAATACAACAATATCCACACACCTTCTTCGAAGGAAATACTTTTTGATCATTTTTTAGCAAATTACAACAAGCAATATAAAATAGATTATTCAGGGACTGCTATAGGGGCAGGCTTGGGGATGTTTGGGAAAATTGGAAATAATGGTGGTGGGATTGGTTGGAATATTGAATGTAATTAAATCATGAACAACTTTAAAAAAATTCAGTGATCTATGTTAGGCAGGGCACTCGTTTTGTAAAACTTCTTATATGTGTTTAAAATTCACAGATAGTATTTCTATCTAATCAACTATTTCCTTTTGTACAGTTGGCTTCAATAACCTATAAAAATCAATCTTTTGGGGACCAGAGACATAGCATAGAAGATTCCTGGGGCTGGGGAGATAATACAGTGGGTAGAGCACTTTGCCTTACACACGATCAACCTGGGTTCGATCCCTAGCATCACGTATGTTCCCCTGAGCACCACCAGGAGTAATTCCTGAGTACAGAGCAAGGAGTCTCCTGTGAGTACCACCAGGTGTGACCCAAAACCAAAAACAAAAGAAAAAAAGTTAAGAAGTTTTCCTGGTTTGATTCCTGGCACCACATTATGGTCCCGTGAGCACCAACAGGTGTGATCCCTGAAAATAAAGCCAAAAGCACCACTGGGTGAGGCCCCAAACCCAAACCAAACAAAAGACAAGAACTAGTGCCCTCCTGCCCCCATGCAAAAAAAAAAGTTAATTTTATTGGGAAGGCATTTTATTCATCTCTCATTGGCTGGGTAATATAGCATTTTTTTTTTATTATACCATCTTTTCTTTGGGGTGGGGGGCGGGGTGTGACAGCTGGTGGAATGCAGGATTTCTTCCTGGCTCTGCAGTCAGGGATTACTTTTGCTGGGTTCAGGGCACCATATGGTTTGCTGGGAATTGAACCCAGATCGGTTGCATGCAAGGCAGATGCCGTAACTGTTGTACTATAGCTCCGGTTCCTCCTTAGACCTCCTGAAAATGATTCTGAGTATTAATTTCCCTTCATATTTTCTTCTAGAAGTCTACTATTTCTAGACTATTGCTACAGGAAGAAAACTACTAACTCCATCTGTTTCAAGAAGGACTCAGCATCTTTTCATTTCTTCCAATCATTTACGACATGTTAATCCCCAAATCTTAACATTTCCACCACACATCCCTTCCTAGTCTTAAAGCTAAAACTGACCAAACTTCACCCATAATCTAAAATGTAACAATAAATTGTTTCTTTCAAAAAATTAGTTTAACTATCTTATATTTTTCTTTATTTCAGTTATTCTATCATGTTCAAATTCCTGCTATTACTTTCTAAAGCATTTGTGAGTTGATCCTACATTTATTAAGCTTTCTCAGTGTCTTCCTGACATTCTCTTATCTCTTGTTAAATCCATTCATTTATGCATTCACTCCATTAATTTTTACTGAATTTCAGCAACTCCCAGGGCCCTTGGTGGGTGTTATAGAAGAGATAAACATACATATTTATTTTTCTCATCTCTCAATTTTTCAAATAAATCATTTTACCTGAAATGTTATAACTTCCAATTTCATATTATTATTAATCACCCACTTCACTGAAATAAACTTGTATTTCTGCCTTAAGGTTCTAGGCTTTACTTAATAAAAAAACAAAAATGAGGTAGAGAGAAATAAAATAAATATAGAATATTTCTAAGTTTATCATGGATTTGGGACTGGAACTTTCAAAAAGCAAGTGACTTTTTGAATAATTTTTCTAAATAATCCAGAATGCCACGGTCCATAAGACTGTAAAAGTGGAAGCCAAGCTTTCAAAAACTGCCACAAATCTACTTTAGCAGTTAAAATGTCATTCTGAAAAGGGTAATTTAGAGTGACATGCCAAATCCATACCACAATTTTCTAGGATCATAGAATATACAAGAATAGCTTCTTAATGGGAAACTGTAATCTCTGTACAAGGTCAGGTGACTAGCAGAGAACAATGGTGTGGGCAATTTTGGTGTTTGTAATGAGGCTCAATGGGTTTAGTATTATTTTGTCCCATCTCGATGGCTAAGTCTTTTTAATTACGCTACAGAAAGCACAATAAAGAGACATTACAACTCCCACCTGGTGATTTTCCTTGAATGTCTGAATTAATAACTCTTTCAATTTCTTCTTTCTTTCTTTTGCCATTTTTTCTTCATCCAGCTGAATATGAACATTTTGAAACATGTATTTTTCTGGAGGTTTTGAAGAACGTTCTTCTTGCTTTTTCTTCTCTCTATTAGTAACAATGTAAAAATGACATCTATGAACAACAGACTTAACAATGAGTAATTACAAAATACTATAAATAATGGCTTCATTCATTTTTCTATACTACATAAAACAATGAGATGATTTTTTAGGTTTATTTCTTTATAAAATGCAAACTAAGTAAAATAAATTATAAAGTACTTTGGAAAGGTAGAAAGCCCTGTAGGAACTTCAGTAATTTTCACTCAGTTTAACATTGAACAATACTGGGGCCAGAGCAATAGTCCAGCAGGTAAGGTGGTTGCTTTGCAAGCAGCTGACCTGGGTTTGATCTCTGGCACCCTACAAGGTCCCCTGAGCTTGCCAGGAAAGTGATGCCTGAACCAAATCAAGAGTAAGTCCTGAGCACCACTGGGTGTGGTCCAAAAACCAAAACCAAACCAAAATAAAAACCAAAAAAATCCCAAGCTAAAAACAAAACAAAAGACAAAAACTCCAAACACTGAACAATACTGTGAGCAAAAATTGAGAGTTAACAGCTATGGGGTTTCTTTAATAGAGACCTAAATTTTTTCTCTTCTGATAAAGCAGTTTGGGGGAAACAAAGACCTTCAAGAAAAGAATGAATGATATTCTTTTTTTTTTCAGTGTGGTAAATGAGGTACATTTTTCCTTTTATTATTCATGCATCTATTCATCTATCCATCCCTCTATTCTGAATGAGATTATTACCACAAAGCTTTGATAAGGTTTCTGGGAAGAAAAGTAATAAAAATCATTAAACCATTGAGTAAGGAAAGAATGGAATTTTAAAAAGTCAAACAGTTGAAAAGAAAAATAAAACAGAACTTAATGACAAAAAAAAGGAAAAAGAAAAAGGGAAAAAAACCCTGCAAGCCTCCAGTGTGCTTCGGTGTTGGGTGACCCCAGGCAGGCCTACAGTGCTGAGGAAAACATATGAAACAGTTTAAGGCTTTACCTTGCCCTATCCAGAGCAAGGTTATAGAAATTCCAGACAATTGAAAAAGAAGAAAAGAAAAAGGACTACAGGCAGGTTCCTTTGTAGGTATTTGTTGTTTCTCTTACTAATAACTTTGTTCATCTTTAAGATTATAGCCATTATCCTTTTTTTTTCTCTTTTTTGATTTTTTTGGCCACACCCCATGATGCTCAGGGCTTACTCCTGACTCTGCATTCAGGGATCACTCCTGGTGGTGCTTAGGGGATCATTTGGGGTACCAGGGATTGAACCCTGATTGTTTGTGTGCAAGGAGTCTCCTGTGAGTACCACCAGGTGTGACCCAAAACCAAAAACAAAAGAAAAAAGTTAAGAAGTTTTCCTGGTTTGATTCCTGGCACCACATTATGGTCCCGTGAACACCAACAGGTGTGATCCCTGAAAATAAAGCCTGCTGCACTAACCCTCTTGTCCCTATCTTTTTTTAAAACAAAATTTGAGGGAAGGGCAGAGGCTGGACTATACCCTATAGCATTCAGGATTTGCTTCTTGCTCTGTGCTAAGGGGCTATTGCTGGCCTTTGAGCGCAATAATGGGGTGCTGCAGGCGGAACTTTACAAGAGAAAAATCATCCCATCCCATCAGAAAATAGAAATAAAAAATGAACAAAAACTTCCTCAAAGAAGAAATACAAATGGCCAAAGGCACATGAACAAATGCTCTACATCACAAATCAGGGAGATGCAAATTAAAACAACAAGGGGATATCATCTCAAGCCACAGAGACTGGCATACAACACAAAGAACAACTACTGCTGGCGCGGATACAGAGAGAAAGGGGCTCCCATTCACCGATGATGGGAATGCCAACTGGTCCAGCTTTCTGCAAAATGATATGGAATTCCTCAAAAGACTAGATATTGAGCTTCCATGCAACCCAGCATACCACTTCCAGGAATATGCCCTGGCAGCCCAAAAACACACACCAGAAACACCATCTTCCATGTTCACTGCAGCACTATTCGCAATAGCCAGAATCTGGAAACAACCCGAGTGCCCGAGAACAGACGAGTGGATAAAGAAACGATGGTACATCTACACAATGCGATACTACACAGCCACGAGGAAAAAATTAAGTCATAAAATTCACTTATAAATGGATGGACATGGAGAGTATCACGCTGAGTGAAATGAGTCAGAAAGAGAGGGAGAGACACAGAATGATTACACTCATTTGTGGGATATAAGAACAAAGAGTATGAGACTATTGCCCCAAAGCAGTAGAAACAAGGGCCAGGAGGATTGGTCCAAGTTGGAAGCGGACCACAAATTTGGGGTTGGGGGTGGAGGATATGACAGTGATGACCACCATGACCACCATAGTTGGAAACTGGACAAGAAAGAACTGAGCGCTGAAAGTAGGTAAAAGGTTATACCTGATAACCTTTCAGCATCTGTATTGCAAACCATAATGCCCAATAGGAAAGAGAGAAAAAGAGCGAGAAAGAGAGAGAAAGAAAGTGCCTGCCATAAAGGCAGGCTGGGCAGGGAACCAGAGTAGGGTTGGTGGTAGGAGGGAAACCAGGGACACTGGTGGTGGGAAATGTACACTGGTGAAGGGATGGGGGTTGGAACATTGTAAGACTGAAGCCCAATCCTGAACAACTTTGTAACTGTGCATCTCAACAATGATTCAATAATAAAATAAAAATGTACTCATTTTAAAAAATGGGGTGCTGGAAATTGAACCTGGGTTGGCCATAGGCAAGGCAAATGTGCTACCCACTGTACTATCTCTCTGGCCCAGCCATTATCCACTTATCAGACTACTACAGTGCTTATGTGTATAAAATGTATATACTATACATGATGTATCAGAGGTGGTAGCAGGGTTCAGGACCACAAAACAGCTGTAAAAATTAAGTTAAGAACATTTAGTCTTTCTGAATTTCACTTTACAGTTGCAAGAGGAATACAAGGGTACTCCAGAGATAACATTAATTCTTACATATCATGGGTGGGGAGAGGTTACACATACTCTATCTTATCTGTGCTGTTAACCATCACTTGACTAAGATGGCATATCCAATTTGAAGAGATAATTTTTCTCTTTGCACTTAATCTCCTAGAGGAGATGCAGTGAAACTGCAACGAAGCAGATTTACGAGTTTACAAGTAAGCTAAAATGCCTCGACCAAAAATAAAATTGTATTTACTTTTTTTTCAAATTTAAAAATACTATAACAGTATTATAGTTTGTGGAGATAAGTAAATTATAGTGTATAGTAGAAATACAGCCCTAATATCGTACATCATTTTTTTTTTTTTGCAGGTAGGGGGGGAAGCCACACCCAGTGGTGCTCAGGGTTTACTCTGGGCTTTGTGCTCAGGAATCACTCCTGATTGGCTCGGGGGACCTTATGGGGTTCCAGAGATGGAAGTCTGGTTGGCTGTGTGCAAGGCAAGCAGCCTACCTACTGTACCATTACTACGGTCTCCCAATTTTTTAAAAAAGGTAACCTGCTTAAAGTATTAAAGTATTACCTGCTCACTGTAAAAAACTGCAATGTACATGGCACGTGTATTTCTACCCAGAAGATACTAACCAGTGCTGTTTTATCAGTGTTATTTCTTTGTATAAATACTATCTATTCATATCTCCATTACAAATACTACTGCTTAAATTATCTTTGTGCTTTCTAATCATTTAATGTCCGTTTCATAGAAATTTTCAGGTTAACTGTTAATCTCATTTCTATGTTCCTGTTTATTGCCAAATTGTTTTCTGAAACACATCAGTGCATCCACCTAGAAGAATAGCACGTTAACTGTCTCATTATATCCAATGAATAAGATTTCAACTTTTAAAAGAAACAGGCTGTCAGCGAACATTTGTTGAAGGCCACTGTGCGCAGAGCAAACTGCTACTATCCAATGCTACTTGTTTTCACAATGTATTTTAGGTCAGCCTAGATTTTTCAGGACTTGAGAGCAATCTGAAAAGCAAGGTTGACCTTAGCAAGAACTTGCTAAAACACTGGTGATTGCCTTCTGGAAGGAAAAGCGACTGGAGGAGGCCCGAGCCTGGCACTTGAAAGAGCGAAGCGTGTGTCCACTGCAGAGCTATTTTAAATTGGGTAGAATAAGAGCAATCAAGAACACAGGGGTGCAAAGCTGTGGGAGGCTGATGGGGTAGAGGGGATTATCTAGTAGGTCTTTCTGGTCTCTCAGTTTGAGTGTTCCACCACTTCAGTCACGTTGTTTCAAGGCTTTTGCAGCTTATACATCAATAGTCTCAGAATAAATACATCAGATTCTTCTTCTGTGAAGAAGAAGAAACTCATTTTTTGCATGAGGATACATAATAGTAGTACATCCTGTGAGAGCTGTTTTGATTTTCCTATTATGTCATCTATTCTTTCTCTTTATCAGTAGCAGTAAGGCAAGGATGGCTTTCCTTAACAGAAAATAAGATGCTGATACAATTCAGCGACATGCATAAGGGAACATGCCCAGCATTTCAAGTGTTCAGGTAACCAGAGAAATGCAAACCAATTAATATATTACTATTAAATGTGCAAATACATTGAGAATGAAGCTACTCTTCAATGCTGAGGAGGGTGGGGCAAACTGGCCCCCTGCCAGTGACCATGTAAATATGTACAGTCCATTTGGAAAGCAATTTGGCAATGTTTCAAGAATCAGAAAAAGAGGAAACCATTTAACTCCAAAATTATACTCCTAAGAATACAATGGAAAATGTGTTGGAAATGGACAAGTTGTCTGCATAAGGATACTCACTGTACTAGGGGTGGAAAATTTTAAATGGGACTGGAGAATTTGTACAGGGGGTATGGAACTTACTTGCCTTGCATGCAGCTGATCTGGGTTCGATTCCTGGCACCGCGTATGTTCCCCAAGAATGATCCCTGAGCACCACCAGGTTTGTCCCAGAACCAAAAAACAACCCCAAGATTGAAATAGCTAAAATAGCAGTAAGGGGCTTTAGATCATTACATAAACTGTGGTTTAAGAACTCAAGAGAAGGGGCTGGAGCGACAGCACAACAGGTAGGGTGTTTCCCTTGCATGTGGCCAACCCAGGTTCAAGTCCCAGCATCCCATATGGTCCCCCGAGCACTGCCAGGAATAATGCCTGAGTGCATGAGCTAGGAGTAACCCCTGTGCTTCACTGGGTGTGATCGAAAAAGGAAAAAAAACAAAAAAGAACTCAAGAGAGTAATATACAGCTTCAAGGACCCACAGTAATGTGTTAATTAAATTAAGCAGAATAACACATGAAATGTATTTTATGGTTACAACTAAGTTTATCAAGAGGCCATGATCAGGAGAAAACATGGCAAGATGAAGATAGGTAATTTAAGATGGTGGAACGGCTGGTGACTTGCGTTTTGTTTTTGAAACCGTTGTTCATTAATTTTTTTTTAAATTTTAATGGCTTTTGAAAATGCTTTTAAAAATTCTACACTGCTGATCACCACAGGCTTACAATTTCCATGCTTCCTCAACAGTGACTCTCCTCTCAATGATCTCCCTCCGCAGCTTTACCATCTCCCTTCGAATTTCTTCCTCCTCTTTCTTGGCTTCCAGAGCCTTCCTTTTCTTCTCTTCTTGTACCAGATACTGAGCCTCTAGAAATGCTGATTTTTTCAGGTTCCTTTCAATTCGCTGGCGCTCCAGTTTTTTTTCACGTCTTAAGCGATTTTCTTTTACCTAAAGAAAGGTGAAATGGAGCCTTTCAAGTTAAACAGGATATATAAAACCTTGGAACAATTCTGAAGTTCAGAATACACTCAGTTTGAAACTTGAGAGCCCAGAACTGCGCAGTTTACTTATGAAGTAGGGGAAATCTATTGTTTACTGGCTAAGGGCAAACAGAAGATTTTTTATAAAGTCAGGGGGGATCATTATCAAATAATTTGGGAACAATCTACATCAGAAAGCCGAGAATCTAATAAGTCAGGTTCCAAGTTCTTGAGTTTTAACTTGGTAATGATTTTGAACAAAAGTTCAAAAATTTCAAAAATGAACCCTGCTGCTTTGTACGTAGGCCCTGTCTTCATCCTATAATTTAAGAATAATTATCTTTGTTGGAGACTACTTTGTGAAGTACAGAACAGTGATTTATTGCTTTCAGGAACAGTACATCCCTTTATTCATTTCTAAAACTATTTCAACTTGTATTTCAGGATCAAGTATTTGGCAGTAAAAATATGAACTTTAGTATTTCTGAATAAGAACTTTTCCCCCCAAACCTCTAGGGGCTTGATTAGCTGTGAATTAAGTGATCCTTACCCCACTGCCTTAATCCACTTGCCCTTTCTGTACTCTCCAATTCTAAGAATTTCACACAATGATGTTCTCTTATCCCCGCCCCCCCCCCCGCCCTTTGTCATAAATTCAAACCACCATCATTTTTCTACCATTTTGTCTAAAATTCTCAGTGCTGTTTAGGCCGTCCTTAATGATTTAAAGCAACCAGAAATTCAGTGTTAAGAAAAGGTAGTGCAGGGGCTGGAGCGATAGCACAGTGGGAAGGGCGTTTGCCTTGTGCGCAGCCATCATGGCCAACACAGGTTCCATTCCCAGCATCCCATATGGTCCCCCAAGCACCGCCAGGAGTGATTCCTGAGCGCATGAGCCAGGAGTAACCCCTAAGCATCGCCGGGTGTGACCCAAAAAGCAAAAAAAAAAAAAAAAAAAAAAAGAAAGAAAAGGTAGTGCACACACAGACAGACAATCCTTGTTCAGTCTGAATTCTGAACATGTGACAAAACTTGGGTGATTCTCTTTTCCTGAAACTCCTCTACAAAGCCTTGGGATGTATCTTTTTCCTATAACCTACTATTCCCTTTGAAAAGCAAGTTCCCATATGCCTTTCTAATTCAAACAGCTGAACTAGATTTAATTCAGATCTGTTCTCCCTTTCAAATTATAATCACAAAATGAGTCATTTTTTCAGTTGTCTAGAAAGAATTATTATAATATTCATCAGAATATTCATGATATTAATATATTGATGTCACAATTCAAAAACCAAATTCAAGCAACACCAAATAAACATATTTATAATAGGAAGTTCCACGTCCAAACTAATGTCTAGCTCAACACTCTGTTGGTCAAAATTAATTATTCCTTTTTGGCTTTCTTATATAATTTCTCATTCTCAGTTTATGAATATTATTTTTCTTCTGAAGCTCTTGTATTTTATTTTTGTTCTTTCAAACCAAATCACAGATGGCACTCCTTTTCATAATAAAGCCTAAGTCTTTATTTAAGTATATTAAATGTGTTACACAAAGATTGCTTCCTGTTATCCATTTTAATTTTGTTTTCCCTCCCACCTGCTTATGTCTCATCTCCATGGTAAGACGAGGATCCTTCTGCTGCTTCTGGTCTTGGTTTTCCTTCATTCGAAGATCATCCAACACCCCAGAATCCACCACATCTTTATGGAGCAGATGATCTATAAATTTTTTAACAGTGTCCCCTTCCTCTTCTTCCTCCAAATAGTCACATAAATCTGAGAGAAACAGAACAACCACAACAAAATTAGTGTGTTAGAATTTAAGATTCATGTCTATGTCTATAGAAATAATACGGGTACAATTAAAAATAATACTAAGCTGTGGGTGTAAAATAGTGCCAATTTGAATGAGTATTGCCCCTGCAATTATTATCTTCAACTGTGA
This sequence comes from Sorex fumeus, assembly GCF_029834395.1. Classification (NCBI taxonomy): domain Eukaryota; kingdom Metazoa; phylum Chordata; class Mammalia; order Eulipotyphla; family Soricidae; genus Sorex; species Sorex fumeus. Next base: position 9,982,459 of record NW_026606322.1, on the reverse strand, counting down.
ATAAACGCTACTTTTAATAACCTCTACTTTTGAGATACTGTCTCCACCAAAGCCAATAAAGAACCCTTCCCTTCTAAATATCTATATCCTTGAGAAGCCCACTGCTGCTGTTTTTTCTTTTTCTTTTTCTGAAAATACATTAAACATAACTTTTTCTGAAGATACATAACTGACATCCAACTATCACATTAGCTTATGATGCACATGTCAGCCCCAAGAGGGTTCTCTCATCAATTTATAGTCTCTTTTTTCCTATGCTTCTCCATGCCAGATCATCAGAAATCTCCTTCCAGTCAACATCATTGTCATTGTCCTCCCGTTGTTCATCGATTTGCTCTAGCGGGCCCAGTAACAATTGTGAAACTTGTTATTGAGTTTGGCATATCGAATACGTCGTGGGTAGCTTGCCAGGCTTTGCCATGCAGGCGAGATAGTCTGGGTAGCTTGCCAGGCTCTCCTAGAGGGGTGGAGGAATCAAACTCGGGTCGGCCGTTTCGTGCAAGGCTACCCGCTGTGCTATCACTCCACCCCATAGATTGGCTTATGAATTTTATGTCAATTAATTGAAACATATATGAGGTATACTTTCTTTGGTTAAAATTCTTCCACTTTGTATAATTATTTTGAAACTCACCCGTGCTGTTATATCAATCACTGTATCACTGTATCATGTTATCCCGTTGTCCATCAATTTACTTGAGCGGGCGCCAGTAATGTCTCCACTTGTCCCAGCCCTGAGATTTTAGCAGCCTCTCCTTACTCGTTTTTCCCAATGCTGCTGTATTGGAGGCTTTTTCAGGGTCAGGGGAATGAGGCCTGTTATTGTTTCTGTTTTTGGCATGTCAAATACACCACGGGTAGCTTGCCAGGCTCTGCCTTGCGGACAGGATACTCCTGGTAGCTTGCAGGGTTCTCTGAGAACTATTATTATTTTATCAATAGTTTAATTTTCTATTAAATATTTATATTGAGATACTGGGATTTACGAAATTTTTTGTTTTGTTTTGTTTAGGTGTCACAACTGGCAATTTACCAAAAAAAATGAATCTAGAAAGAATTATTAGAATATTCATCAGAATATTCATGAATATACTGATGTCACAATTCAAAAACCAAATTCAAGCAACGTCAAGTATTTACACCTGGATTTACAGAACTGTTAATCATATTTTTCTTGCACACATCATTAGAATACACACCCATCAGCAGAGAGTTTCATGCCGCCAGTTTACCAAGGACCCCTCCCCTTCCCCCTTCAATGTAAGTTCAGACTTGTAAACAAAACCTTTAGTTCTGGGGCTGGAGTTATAGCACAGAAGGTAGGGCGTTTGCCTTGCACACAGCCATCCCAGGTTCAATCCCCAGCATCCCATATGGTCCCCTGAGCGCTGCCAGAAATACTTCCTGAGTGCAGAGCCAGGATAAATCTTTAGTTCTGAGACTGACCATTTTTTGTCTCCAGTGCTTCTTCTTTATCCCATATATGGGAGATCTCTCTCTCTCTCTCTCTCTCTCTCTCTCTCTCTCTCTCTCTCTCTCTCGTAAATCAATGGTAAGCTGATAAAGTAAATTTTTTTCTGCCACAGAGGCGGGGGGGATGTGGTGGGGGTGGTGGGATGGATGCTGGGAACATTGGTAGTGGAGAATTGGCAATGGTGGAGGGATAGGTACTCGATCATATGACTGAAATGTAAGCATGAAAGTTTGTAAGTCTGTAATTGTATCTCACAGTGATTCATTTAAAAATTTTTAAAAAACTACATCTTTCTTTTTTTAGAGGTACATAAATTTGAAAAACGTTATGAATAATTTTGTGCCTAATACATTTCAAAATTTACAGGGTAAACTGATAAGTCCTACAAATGTACAATTTTAGTAAGAGTGAAGAGAATAAAGAAAACTTTATTTATTTAGTGCTTTTTGGGTCACACCTGGCATTGCACAGGGGTTACTTCTGGTTCTGCGCTCAGGAATTACTCCTGGTGGTGCTCAGGGAACCATATGTGATGCTGGGAATCGAACCTGGGTTGGCCATGTGCAAGGCAAACGCCCTAGCCGCTGTGCTCTTGCTCCAGCCTCCAAATAAAAAAAAACTTTAAGGGGAAATCTGAATAGGCTTAATAAAAGCATAAAAGTGTGTTTTTATCATATGAAAGGGGATATTTATTATATTGTAAATATTAAGTATCTGCAGTAATAAGCAAAAGATAATAAAAAATCTATGGATGCAAAAAACTGATCAGACATAGAATAATCACTAGAAATAAAATTATAATTCATTATTGAAAATTTATAAAATCCCTTTGTAAGCTAGGAGTTAACATTCCTTTCTTAATCTAGTAGAGGGTAACTATAAGTACTAGACTTATAGTTATATTTACAGTGAGTGCCATACTCAATGTCATGTGCTGCAAAGTTTGTTGTGTTTGAAGATCCTGTAACACTTCTGGCTTGGGCTTTTAACTTCCAAATTTGTGAAGTTAAGCTTTCCTGTACAGAAAGCTCTGTATTGCTCCTTCCAATCTGAAGGGTAATCTAGCGCTGTATTTTTGGTGAGGCGTTCATTTCATTGAACTTCTGTCCCACATCCTCCCACTCTCCTCTGGGTCATAGAGTCTGTTTAATAGATCTGCTGTGAATTTCTGGTTGTTGTTTTTGGATTACACCAGCAAAGCTCAGAGCTTACTCTGGTTTTGCGTTCAAGGATTACTCCTGGAGGAGCTTTAGGCAACCATATGGGATAACAGGGATCTAATCTGGGGTGACCCCGTGCAAGGCAAGGCTCTACCCACTGAACTATTGTTTTGGCGCCAATCTCCTAAGAAACTTGGCTTTATATGTAAGTTCCTTTTCTAAGCATAATGTGTCCTGGAATTTGCTAGTTGAGTCTATTTTCACTGGAACCCTCTGGGCCTCTTGTATTTGGTTGCCTGTATTCCTCAACTCCAGGAAATTCTTATCTGTTATTTCTTTAATTATTGGCTCTTTGGTTCTTCATCAAATTCACCTTCCTATTCCTTAGGCACTCCAAAGATTCTTATATTGTTCCTCTTGAACTCATCCTATAGTTCTCTGGTATGCTGTTCATTTCTTTTCAGGCATTTTTTTCCCATCTTCTGTTATTTTTCTAGAGTTTTCCCTCCTTTTCCTCTTTGGAGCTCCTTAGTCTTTATTTCAGCTACTATTATTTTGCTGCTCACATCTTCTATTGATGTTTTTTTCTTTACATCACTTACCACACTGTTCATTTCTGTCATTTTTGATTATAGTTTTCTCATTTTGGCTCTCACACTTTCCTATGCTTTGCGGACTACCTGTGCCATCATTTCTTCGAGCTCATTCAACATCCTCACCACGGTGTTACTGCAGTCATTCTCTGAGGGGTTACAGAGCTGGCTAGTGTTGGTGGAGTCTTCCTTCTTCTTAGCTTTGCTCACTAAACTTGGTGGGCTTCAACGCATCTTCCCCACTGGGTTGGCTGTGTTACTGCTTTGCTGAGGGTGGATGGTACCCCTGGGAAGCTGAGGAACTGGGTTGGGAGTTGCTCTTCTCCTTCGCTGACCTCCTTTCCTATGTCCAGTGACAGGAGTCTAACCGAGAGCAATGTGAGATGTGATTCACAGAGCCACATGTGCAGCTGGGCCTGTTGACTTGGTGATGGAGCTGGGGTGTGTGGGCGAGCACCCTCCCTGCTGAATATTCTCGCCAGTTCCAGTATGATTATCTTTTACTGCTTTTGTACTAGAAAGTTTAAGCTATTTATAGTTAATATAATTACTGGTAAGACATGATTTAGATTGGTCATTCTGGTATCTGTTTTCTATTGTCAGGTAAATCGCCTTTGTCAGGTTGAGGAATTTACCAGTTTGTAAAAGTTTTTTTTTTTTTCACATCAGAAATCAATGATAGACTTTGTCAAGAGCTTTATTTTTGTTTCTGAAAATAACACTGAATTAACCATACACTAACAGTTTTGTAAAGATCATTTTAAGAGCTACATATTTTTCTTCAAGGCTTCAATTGAAAAACATCATAATACTCTTTACAACTAGTACTTTACAAGCTCTTAGTATGATCAATACTAGTTATAGTTCTTCATTTAGATAGTAATAGCGAATCAAGGTAAAAGGATATAACTAGATCTAGTAGGGCAAAGGAAGGAAAGCAACAGTTTCAACATTCCACATATCACTTAATCACTTAAGGGTGATTAGAGGTCGCCCCAAAAGCCTCTATCCCTCTCAGAAAGACTGGCAAGCTACCGAGAGTATTCCGCCCGCACGGAAGAGCCTGGCAAGCTATCCGCTGTGTATTCGATATGCCAAAACCAGTAACTACAACTGGTCTCATTCCACATATTATTCAGAACAAATGTGAAATACTGAAATTTTGCACCAAAACACCGACAATAAACTAAAAAATACGAGGTGCTCAAATCTGGCAGGCAAAATGAAGGTTCTACTCACAATCTAATCTAAAGAACTGTTGTGAGTACTAGTACTATTTAATTTAGGAACACTGAGGTATATGAAGAATCAGCCATGATTCCACACAAAAATAAAAAGACGTTATTAGAGGCATGCATGGTACTATTTTCTGTTGCACTAAAGGGTAAAAGACAACAACCACAAAATCCTGATTCTCTTAATGAAAGAACAATTCTATGAAGATGAGTCTCCCAACTGAGTGGGCTCCTCCCCAGAGGGTGGGATCCCTGTCCACCTCAGGTTAGGAACTGGAACTGGAACGGGGCTGAGCAAGAGGCGATAAGGCGACATGATCTGGAAGGAGTCCAATACCTCTAAGAGCTCATGAGTTTGTGATTCCCAAGTTGGGACTTCTGCAGAGCTGTGAAGAAGGAGAGTGTTGAGAGGATGCTAGCAGGGGGGGCTGAGTCATGCGTGAGCTGCTGCCACCACCATCTCCACACCTGATGCCTCTCTGGCTCAAGGCAAAAACTTCAAACTCCGGGCACACAGAGGAAAACTTAACTTGTATGATACCAGCTTTGATCCAAATAATAGCCTTCCTTATAAATGATACATTTGTAAATATAAAAATGCTGTATGATTGTTTAAGTGTAGTATCTGTCAAAAGAGTCACGCAGCAATACTTGGGAAGAGGTGCCTTTTTGTTTTGTTTTGTTTGGGGGCCATACTCTGTGGCAGCAGTGCTTACTCCCTGGCAGTCCTAAGGGGGCCATATGTGGAGCTGGTTATCAAACTGGGATGAGCCATGCATAAGATCTTGACCCCTGTGCTTTTTCTGGCCCATGGAAGAAGTGATTATAAACTGCACTCCTTACTATTAAAACTCCTACTAGAATTACGTATGATAGAGTATCTTAATATTTTTTTCTTTTTGGTTCACACCCAGCGATGCTCAGGGGTTACTCCCAGCTCTGCATTCAAGAATCACTCCTGGCGGAACATTTGGGATGTTGGGAATTGAACCCGGGTTGGCTGAGTGAGTGTAAGGAAAACGCTCTACCCACTTTGCTATCGTTCCATTCTGTATCTTAATTTTTTTAAAGTCAATACATTAAGTAGATGAGAATTTAAATTGAATTATGAAAAATTAATTCAATTATAAAATTAAGCAAAATACTTAAAAGTCGTAATTTTTTATTCAATGCAAAAAAACTTCTTGGAAAAGGATATTACTAAAACAGGTAAGTTCTGTGTTCGCTTCGGCAGCACATGTAATAAACTAAAATAGGTCTGTTCTTACCATCAAACCTGTCATATTTCAAATGGTGATGTGTTTCTAGTACAGGAGGGACACTCGGCACAGTAGTTTCTGCATCATCTTCTCCATCACTTGCCAGTTCCTGTTGAAGTCTGATGTCCAACCAGTCATTGACCAGCTCCTGAGCTATCAAAAAACCAAAAACATCTTATTTATATTTCAGTTACAGAAATATTTTAGGACAGAGGTATGATGGCTGGGTACATCAAAGTCTTGATGTTAATGCTATCATAAACACGGGACTTTAGCTGCAATAACTGAATTTTAAAAATCTGGCACCAAATTTCAGTTACATTGAAAATGAAATTACTTGTACAGAGTCTTAATATAATTCCAGGTTATTTGACTTTTCCTTTGAATGCATGGCAAGTTCCAGGATGGTTATGGGCAAAAATATGACAAATTTTAGAGGATCCACTCTACTACGTTAAAATTGACTAAAAGGGGCTGAGAATAGAGGCAAGAGATACCATTCAGGAGACAAACACAATAATCCAGGACAGAAAGAAGGTGTCCTGAATCTGGAATGGAGGTTAAAAATAATCAGACTCTAGAGTTTCTGGGGAAAGAAGATAGGATTTGCTAAAGGATAGACATGACATGTGAGTGAAAGAAATCTACAAGGTTTTGGCCTAAGCAGCTACAAGGGCGGAAAAGCCATTTACCAAGAAAGGCAGGGCCACGAGGGAGGGCTGCTACTCTCGAAGTAGATCAGCAGTCAGTTTTAGGCATACCTTTTGAGCCATCCAAATAGTGGTGTCAAACAGTATTGGCTGAAGCATTCACAGTTTCAGGGGGGGATGAGTGTTGCACATATAAACATGGTATTTAAAGCCTTAAAGATGGATGAGAGTGGGGCCTCACAGATGGGGGTGGAGCTGGCCCTTTCCTCCCCACCCCAATGAGACCCACGAATGGCCTCTCTGGCTCCTGGTCAAGCTGCTTAATGGCCATAATCCCAGAGAATCGGAAACAAATCTGGAAACCCGGTGGTTTTTGGCAGAAATGCATCCGGACCCCGCAGAAGGTTACTGTCGCTGGGCCATTCTGGGGGGAAAGGGTGCTGTCCCTCTGCCTGCTCCCTCTAGGTGGCTCGGTGGCTGCCATCCTCCAGAGACCACTGGACAGTCAGGTTTGGGCCTGCAGTGATGAGACATGCAGGGCCTCACAGGATGGGGGTGGAGCCGGCCCTTTCCTCCCCGTCCCAACGAGACCCCGAGTCCACTGCCCACTAACAGCTTTTCTGGTTCCTGATCAAGCTACTTAATGGCCATGATCCAAGAGACTCAGGAACAAATCTCAGAACCCAGCAGGTTTTGGCAGAAATCCCTCTAGATTTAATTGTTAAAATTTCGGAATTTTAAAATCAATGGCCCTACTGCAGCCACGCAACATCATATGTTATTCATAACCAGCAATAGAAAACAAATTGTCTACTGTTGCCTTTTCAGCAGATCTGAGTGTTGGGATAAAATCCCAAATAATAATGGTGGGTCTGGTGTCAAAATATTGAATGTAATCAAAGTAGAGAGAGAGTAATGTGAAAATCATCTGCCCCACAGGTAGGGGGAGGGTTTAGAATAGGGGTATACTGGGGTTTTTGGTGGTGGAGAATGGTCACTGGTAAAGGTACAGGTGTTTCATTGTACGACTGAGACTTAAACCCAAAAGCTTTGTAACTCCTCTCATGGTGATTCAATAAATACAATTATAAAAAATGAAAAAAAAAAGATGGAGTTCATGCCCAATTCAATCAGCTAATCAGTGGCTGAATAAATAGCAGTATTCCTACATTAAAAAAAAAGTAGATGAGATTACCAAAAAAGAAAGGTAGACAGAAAAGGGTTGAAGAGAGAAGAACCAAGAAAGGAAATTAGGAATGAGAAGCCATAGAGTTAGAAGGAAAATTAAGGGTATAATATCTTGAAAGCCAGGTTTCATTTCTTTTCCTTTTCAGTGATATTTAAAAAAATCATCTTAAGCATACAGGTGAGAAAGAAAGTGCATGAAACTATATTTAGCATTACCGTTAACATTATTATTTTCAGTATCAAATGATTCTATGTAGAACATGGGCACTCAAAAGAAAAATGTGCCTTTTTTTCATTGTCAATGCTATTGTGGTTATTGCATGTCTTGTAGGAAATGGACTATTTCTACATATTAAATGATGCAAGAAGGCATTTAACATAGGTACAAATACAGGATATATAAAATAGTTAAAAATATATCAGGGTAGCATGCCGGCAAAAATTCTACCAGCTTTCAGAGGAAGCAGAAGTAGATATTTATTGATTAAACCTATATATGACAATTCAGATATTTTTATGTAGAGTAATTCATATGAGAAGAATTCACATAAACTAAATGCCATTCATCAGAAAATAGTGGTTTACTATTGAGAGACTCAAAAGGAAAAGAAAAATAACTTCCTTTGGAGGGTTCAATTATAGAAACACCTAATGTTGGATGAGAGGATCCAAGACTGCCTTAGAAAAGACTTACTCAACACACCCACATTCCACCAGCTGCCACACAAGCTCACCTATCAGCTCAGCCTCAGAGACTCATGATGAAATCTCGAATGAGATCACCTAGCCGCAAAAACTTCTTGGCTACACCAGTCCCTGGTTGAGACCTCTGGGGCGACCCCAAGAGGTGGTGGGCCAAGTTCCCACCTTGCCGAAGCCCAGCAGCTCCACTCACGCTCTACAGCTGCAAGCCATGCCTACTGGCGTCCTGAAGCCACACCCACATTCCACCACCGCCACCAGGTTAGCTCACTGTCCAGTGAGATATTCTGGATTCCTTGGAGCGACATCTCCAAACCCTAGAGTACATTATCCCAGTAGGAGCTCACCAGATTGGATGGCAATGTAACACTGAAGCCAACTAGGCTCAATTAACAAAAACATTCCACAGAAGGTGCAGCTAGGAACGACAGCTTGGTAGACCCTCAGACAAGGCCTTTATGATATATATGATGGGGAGATATATCAATTATCACAAATTTTCCTTACTGAAGTATTTTTTGATGATTCCACTAGCCATTGTTTTGTAACAAGCAATGTAAAATGAGTTATTTTGGCTCTGCTATGGGAGCAGACTTGAAGGGTGGTTGGGAAAATGGGGACAATGGTGGAGGGAAGGTCACAGTGGTGGAGGGATTGGGGTTGGAAAATCAAATACCGTTAACAACTGTATCATGAACAACTTTGTAAAACACGGTTTTTAAATAAAGTAAAAAAAAAAAGACTTACTCAAGTTATGTTCCACAAAACTAGTTGTTTATAGAGCATTAGTGATATTTTATGAAGGGGAAAAAGGATATTATCCTTGAAAGTCATGTCCTTTTTATAGCAGCATTTTCTAATATGGACTACTAACAGGTTAAATAGGCACAATGTTTATTTAGCCCATTTTCCAAACTTTACAGTCTAGGAAGTTTAGGAAATGGGTAAGTAAACTTTATTTTTAATCGCAAGAAATCTCAGAAACCTTAATGGGCTAGAATTGAAAAAATTTGTCTTGTTACACTTCTGCTTAAAATCCTTAAGTGATGTTTCATCATACTCAGAATTAAATCTGGATATTTTTTCTCCTAGCCTTTATTTTTTTTATAATTTATTTATTTATTGAATAACTGTGGGAAAAGTTACAGAGCTTTCAGGTTTAGGTCTCAGTCATGTCAATATCAAACACATTTCCCTTTACCAATACTTATTTTTCACCATGAAGAACCCCAATAAACCCCCACCCCCCCACCCCTCCCAATGCCTGTGAGGCAGTTGAATTCTAGTTAACACTCTATCTACTTTGACTAGATTCATTGTTTCGATAAAAGATGCACCATTATTATTTAGAGTTTACCACCACCCCCCCATCAGACATGCTGAAAAAGCGTTGTGAAATGATTTGCTTTCTACAGCTGGGTTCAGGAATTAAATGTTGTTGTGCGGCCGCAATAGCGGCCGCGCGGTTTTGGATTTCTGCTATTTTACTTATTAACCCTGGAAGTATTTCTACTAAAAGTTAGATAATTAAGAGATTGGTTTCTGTGTTCTGGAGTGCTCTGTGCTGGAGAGCCACTCGTGGGGGGCAACTGGTGACCTTGGTAGGGCGTGAAGGACGGGCCGGAATGCCCCCCTTCCCATGAGGTTTTTGTCGCCTCCAACCACCGGTTCATACCTGCTGTCCACAAGGCTCCCATGCGGCCGCCATCTTTCTTTCCAGAGAGGAGAGGGCGAATAGGGCAACACCCTTTCCCCTCCGGGCATCTCCTAGGCTTTAAAAAAAATTTTTTTTTTTTATTTTGGGTCACACCTGGGGATGCTTAGGGGACCACATGGTGTGCCAGGGATTGAAGCCAGGTTGGCTGTGTGAGTCCCTCTCCAAACCTATTATACCCTATGTGACATTCCTAAAAGACTCATCTCCATTAGAAAGCTCCAGGATCGCTTATTTCCACGGAGTTTCTAAAGCACACCAAGCCTTTCTTTAACTCAGCTCACAAAGCCATATTCCCTCTGTCTGGGGTGATCTTCTTTCATCACTGCCTGCTTACTACCTCTTATTATTCAGGTCCAAACTCAAATAACTTATCACTACCTGATAATTTTTTTTTTTTTTTTTGCATTCTGGGTCACACCTGGCGATGCACAGGGTTACTCCCAGCTTTGCAGGAATTACTCCTAGCAGTGCTCAGGGGATCATATGGGATGCTGAGAATCGAACCCTGGTTGGCTGCGTGCAAGGAAAATGCCCTATCCTCTGTACTATCACTCCAGCCCTACCTGATAATTTTTAATTTTTTTCTTTATACCTAGAATAGAATCTATATTTATGAAAATAAAGGACTTCATTATTGTTCAAAATCTGTTCTTTAAGTGTCTAAAACAGTACTTCACCCAGCATAATAAGATATATACACACACATATGTAATATGTATACATTTTATATATGTGTGTGATGTTTGTGGTATTAAATGAAAAAATAAAAATAAACTGTAAAGGCCCTCCCGTTGTTCATCGATTTGCTCGAGCGGGCCCAGTAACGTCTCCATTGGAGACTTTGTTGTTACTGTGTCTGGCATATCGAATACGTCACGGGTAGCTTGCCAGGCTCTGCCGTGCAGGCGAGATACTCTCGGTAGCTTGTCGGGCTCTCCGAGAGGGGCGGAGGAATCGAACTCAGGTCGGCCATGTTGGCTGCATGCAAGGCAAACGCCCTACCACTGGAAATATAATCCAGGTGGAAGCTGGCTTCCAGAGTGTGGCACTCTGAATTCCTTCCCTTCTCAGTTGTGAGACTTGTTGTTACTGGTTTTTTGGCATATTGAATACGTCACAGGTAGCTTGCCAGACTTTGCCGTGCGGGCGAGATGCTCTCAGTAGCTCGCTGGGCACTCCAAGAGGGGCGGAGGAATCGAACTCGGGTCGGCCAGGTTGGCTGCGTGCAAGGCAAAAGCCCTACCCGCTGTGCCCAATGTTGGGACTAACTCAAAGTAAATAAGCTTCATGGTAGTAGAGAGAAATAAATTTTAAGAATAAGAAAAGCTCTGTAGAAGCTCATGTTTTCTCTTGATCGTGTACTTCTCTTTTTTTCTCTCATACATATCTTTAAGTAAATTTCTTTTAATAAAAACTATTTTACCTCAGGACTGGAGAGATAGTTTAGCAGGTAGGGCACTTGCCTTGAATATGACCAACCCAGGATCAATCCCTGGCACCACACATGTTCCCTTGGACCCTGCAAGGTACGATCCCTGAGCACAGGACAAGGAGTAAGTCCTAAGAACTGCAGAGTGTGGTCCCACTGCCTCCCCAGACTCCCCCAAAATTATGCTTCACTGAGAAAAAAAATAAGAGTAAGGAAAGTTTTCATTCTGTAATTTGAAACGTATAGGGAATTAAAAAAAATCATTTCTCTCACCTTCTGCATAGATTTCATCATGATCCTCCATTTGTTCAGATACTTCCAGATCTATAATTTGGTCCAAAAGTCTTTTAGATATATCTGAATTTCCAGAAGAAAAAACTTTGGAAACAGCAAGTTCTGAGGCTTTTTCCACTTTCTTCAATATAATAGAAATAAAAATCCATTAATGTAAAAACTTTGTTTAGTATTATAGAATTCATCTTCTTCAAACTTTACTTTTCTGCCAACTATTAAAATATTTTCATTTTTCCATTTTAGAAAGAACTCTTGAAGCTTAAAGATTAATACCAAATAATCTTTTTATTTATACACACACTGTCACTGTCCTTCCATTGTTCATCGATTTGCTTGAGCAGGCCCAGTAACGTCTCCAATTTTTTTTTTTTGAGACTTGTTTGGCATATTGAATACATCACAGGTAGCTTACCAGGCTTTGCTGTGCAGGTGAGATACTCTCGGTAGCTTGCCAGGCTCTCCGAGAGGAGTGGAGGAATTGAACCTGGCTCAGTCGGGCTGACGGCATGCAAGGCAAACACGCTACCCGCTGTGCTATCACTCCAGCCCATTTATACACAATTAAAATAATAAACCTAGTTTCTACACCACCAAACCTTTGATATGAGTATGAATCAAAGGCAGAGTAGCTACACATTCCTAAATTATCATTCCTGAATGGGACTACCAATCATGTATGAGGCAAATTCTAGGTTCAGCAAAATTCGAATAGTCAATATCCCATAGCCATGTAAACTCACTGGACCAGCGTTACAGATTCAAGGCTAATCTCAGAAGAGATAGAAGCCAAGCTGCAAAAATTCAGGGGTACACAGGTCTTACGGATGATAACTCTGGGGTACCCTCACCTGAATCCCACCCTGCCCAAGCCTTGGCAGCCACACCCACACCTCACATCTGCCACCATGCCAATGGCCTGACTCCACTGCTTCACAGCTAACCCTTGCAGAGATGCCAAACTAAAAAAAAATTTCCAAGTACACCGGAAACGTTCAGGCTGAGAACTCTGGGGTCTTCTCGGAGTCGGGGCAGGCAGCAATTCCAGAAGCCCCAGTAGCCATACCCACAGCCCACAGCCCCTGGCATGTAAGCTTGGCCTCGTTGGACTGATCACCTCCAAATCCCACAATGCTGACAGCCTGGTAGGAGCACACCAGATGAGACATGAAAGTAACAAAGAAGCCAACTATGGGCAGCAAACAAAAACAGTAATACAGAATGGTCAACTAGCAAGAAACAGCTTAGTTATCCCTCAGGCAAGGACTTAATGACCCTCTGGGGAGATAGAACAATTTTCACAAATTTTCCTTTCCAGAGTATTTTTCGATAATTGCATTAGTTATTACAAGTCACACAAAATAATTTTGTGCCTGCCAAGCGGCACAAAACTGAGAGGTGGAAACAATGGCCACACCAAGGGCAGGGTTGGTGATGACACACTGAATGACCCTAACAACTCTATTTTGAAAAGTTTTGTAAACCACAGTGTTTAAATAAAGTAAAAGATAAATTTTTAAAAATTGGGATCGTCATTAAAATGTGGTCATCTGGGATAGTTTGGCTCAATGTTGAAATAGTAGTTAAAAAAAATAAAAAGGCCAAACTCAAGAGGATTGGGGAAGGAAAAGTAAGCATCTTGGCATTTTGCTTAATCTACATGGCCTGAAAAGAATTTACTCCTTTCCTGCGTGCTGTTTTTCCACTCTCAAAGTTGTGAAAATTCCATTCTTGTAGTTCCTCAGGGCAAAAACTTTTCTTCTGAAATCTGTTTCTCTCTCCTACAGTCTATCAGCAAATCTGCTGGCTCTATATTCAGAATATATCTAGACTCTGACCCCTCCATGTCACCTTATACTGCTATTCCAACACACCACAATTTCCTGACGGGTTTTATATAATAGCCTCTCATCATGGCAGCCAAAAGACCCCATAAAAATGAAAGTCTTATCATTTAAAAGCTCTGGCCAAACCCTCCAATGGTCCCTGTGTCACTGAAAATAAAGACCAAAGTCCTGGGGTTGGAGAGAAAGTAAAGTGGTTAATGCATTTGCCTATACACAGCTGATTCTGATTCAATCTCTAGGATCACATATGCCAGGAGTGATCCCTGGACACAGGACCTGGAGGAGGCCCTGCACATAGCCAGTCTGCAAGTGTAGGAAGGTTGAAAACCACTGGTCTTGTGCCTCGGTTGTAACCGCTGATCTGTGGGGTAGTATATACAGGGCAGATTCTGTTCGTCAGGTATTAAAAGGTGTAAGAATGCAGTTTTGAGGGGCTGAAGAGAGAGTTCAGTGGGGAGGGCGCTTGCCTTGCATGTGCCTGACTCAGGTTTAATCCCTGGAATCCCATGTGGTCTGGAGAGCACTACCAGGAGTAATTCCTGAGTGCAGAGTTATAAGTAAGCCCTGAGCATCACTGGATGTGGCCCCAAAACAAAAAGAAGAAAAGAATGCTGTTTTGAGATCATTCACAATAGGGAGACCGCTTTATCTCTGCCTCTTGCCACCATTCACTTTCTTGCACTCACACTGACTGTGCTGTTCACTTTTCAAATAGCCTAGGGTGTGTCTACCTCTGGAACTTTGTGTCTCCTTGTCTATGGGACTGCTCAGCCTCCACACTTCCATGTGATATGGGCCACCATGCATTGCTGGGGATTGAACCTAAGTCTGAGTGCAATGCAAGCTCTCCAGTCCTTTGACCTAGTACCCTCACACACCAGTTTTATTTTTTCACAGCACTTGATCACTTGACTTCCCATTAATCGTCGATTTGCTCGAGCAGGCGCCAGTAACGTCTCCATTTGTCCCTGTCGCATGCTAGTGTAGCCCAATGGTGTCTGTTTGCTCTAGGGACACGAAGAGCCTCAAACCGATCGTTCATGATCTTGATGAAGAAGTCTGACCATCTGGTAGGTGGGCGGCCACGCGGTCTTTTGACATCCCGTGGCATCCAGTGGGTAATGGCTCTAGTCCAGCGGTCATCTCTACATCTCATTACGTGACCAGCCCATCTGATTTTTGACACCTTGGCAAACGAGACACAGCACACCCACTAACAAACAAACATGATACCTAAGCTAACCTTAATGAGAGAATTTTCTAGACACAGCAGTGAATCCTGGAAGACAGCAGTTCACCAGAGATCACTCTGGATCCCATGCCAAGCCGATTTCACTGGGACACCTCAGATGGAGCTGGTGTCCCCTCTCAGCCCACTCTAGATGAACCCGCGGTGGCCACAAACTTTCAGAATTAAAACCAAGGTACGCGGAAACAGGGTCTGAAGATGCCAGGCCACTTGGCAGCAGAGATAGTTCGTCATTTCCCGTCTCCCTGTCTGCCCACTCAGGGTCCCGGCTGCCCTGCCCATGAACTGCCTCTGGGCCATATTTAAGCGTGCCACAGGACTTGATCCAGAAACTTATAAACGAATCTCAAAATGGACTAGCTCTCTACAAAGATGTCTCTAGACCCCAATCATTTACATATTTAAAATTCCAGGACCTCTCATGAAATTTATAATAAGCAACAGAAAATAAATTATTTATAATCTGTCTGTGGCAGTCAGGCTTTAATGGTGGTGGGAAAATTTGAAATACTGGTGATGAGAAGGTATAATGGGCAATGGTGGTGGGATTGGTGTTGAATTATTGAATGTAACCAACTAATGTGAACAACCTTATGAAAATAAAATTTTTAAAAAAGGAAGAAAACTAGGGCATTTCCCAAAGCTAGCCTCCATGGTGTCAGATCTACTTGAGTGTCTTCTAAGTCAGGCATTTTGCAGAAGCCACTTTGTCTTCCTTGGTCAATGTATGCCAGCACTCTTAACCACAAGCCTCAATTACACCCTTACTTCTCCTATCACCTTTAAACAAAGACTCATTCTCCAATGGTTTAAACTCTGCAGGAACTATATGAGACCTGTGTACTGTTTTATGTCCAGCAATCAACATAATGGCCCTGTAGTAGGTACTTAATTAGATACTGATACTGGCCATATGAATAAAATGAATAAATGAATACTACAGCTGGCTTGAAATCTCTTTTAGTGTTCATAAAGCTTGCAGTCAAAATATAAGCAGGCAAGGGGCTATATCGATAGTACAGCGGTAGGGAGTTTGCCCTGCACACAGCTGACCCGGGTTGGATTCCCAGAATCCTGTATGGTCCCCTGAGCACCGCCAGGAGTAATTCCTGAATGCAGAACCAGGAATAACCCCTGAGCATCACCGGGTGTGACCCAAAAAGCAATACACACACACACACACACACACACACACACACATATATGTATATATATGTATATATATATACATATCGGCAGGCACAGGGCTAGAGCGATAGCACAGTGGGTAGGGCGTTTGCCTAGCAAGCGGCCAACATGGCCGACCCGAGTTCGATTCCTCTGCCCCTCTCGGAGAGCCCGGCAAGCTACCGAGAGTATCTCGCCCGCACGGCAAAGCCTGGCAAGCTCCCCGTGATGTATTCGATACGCCAAACACAGTAACAACAAGTCTCATGATGGAGATGTTACTGGGACCCGCTCGAGCAAATTGATAAATAACGGGAGGACCGTGACATAGGCAGGAAAAAGAGTATTTCCCCAGAAAAAAGCTGCACATTTTGAAACATGTCGGTCAAAAATTAATTGGCAAGTTGCCAAATTAACACTCCAAGGATGAAACTGAAGTGTTTTAATGGTACTTCTAATTTAAATGGTACTTGTACTCAAAAATATACATCTCAGAGCTAGGAAAGATCTCAGGGATTTTTCTAACACAAACCATCCCCACCCCACTGAATGTTCAGTCAGTCTTCATCAGCCTTAAGTGATCATTTAGAATCTACTTGATTACTTTAATGATAGAAAACACACCTCTTTATTAGAACCCCCACTCCATATTTGGACTGCTCTAGTCCGCATAAAAGTTTTAGCATCATCGTTTCCTCCATGTGTATTTTAAATATAACTACATTATTATTATTACTGCAATATCTGAGGAAAGCCACAAAATCCTCTACTAAGATTTTTCTTCCCCTGCACCTTTAATATTCTTCATATGATACTAATGGCACTCGAAAGGCCATGTCTACATCTGTTTTCTTATCATTCATACTTTCATAAGCAATAAAAATATGGTAAAAGGCTAAAAAGTATAAAATGAAAGCAAAATATACAGTCATTGGAATAAAAATAGCAAAATAAGTATACAGTAGAGGTCTAGTAATATTTTTTTTCCATTTCATTGTGCCTGACTTTTTTTTTTTTTGCTTTTTGGGTCACACCAGGCGTTGCACAGGGGTTACTCCTGGCTCATGAACTCAGGAATTACTCCTGGTGGTGCTCAGGGGACCATATGGGATGCTGTGAATTGAAACTGGGTCGGCTGCGTGTACGTCAAACACCTTACCCACTGTGCTATTGCTCCAGCCCCTTGTGCCTGACTCTTAATTATCTTCTATTACTAATTGTGAAATATCCTTACCTTCATCCAGTGTTCCACATTGTCAGGATCAAAGGCAATCTACAGATAATACATGCAGAATATTAATACAAGATAAATACAAGCAACATCTCTAGCAACTTTACCACTGTATTACTTTTGGGTTTGGGGCCACACCCAGCTATGCTCAGGGTTTACTTCTGAATCTGTGTTTAGGGATCACTCCTGGTGGGGTTTTGGGGCGGGGGGATATGTATATGTGATGCCAGAGGCTGAACTCGTGTCAGGTGCATGCAAGGTAAGCACCTTCCCTGCTGTACTATCTCTTCAGCCCTGAATATTAATCTTTCTCTACGACTAAAGTAAACGGGAAAGTATCCTCTACTCTTTCCTCAAAGAATTTATTTAGAAAATTCCGCAACAGCAGCACATAAGAGTGATGGTAGCAAAAAGAAACATGAAGTCTTCTATGGGACACCTTCTGACTGCTTTATTGTTTTGCTTGAGCCCACTCAGAATCCTGTTTTAATTGACAAGAGATAAAATGAGCCAGGACATTTAAAAAAAAAAAAAAGCTCTCCATGATTAAGACCCAAGTCAAAAAATGCTAGATAAACTAACCCTTATGAAAAACAATGAAGGATTGGGAAGAGTGTTCAACTGGTTCAGTGCATGCTTTGCTTATTGGAGGCCTAGGTTCAATCTCAGGCACTGCACGGATCCCATGGAGTCAGGAATAGTCCATAAAAACTTCCAAATGTGGTCCCAGAGCCAAAGCAAACCAAAGTAGTACTGTCCTCCCATTGTTCATAGATTTGCTCCAGCGGGCACCAGTAACGTCTCCATTGTGAGACTTGTTATGTTTTTGGCATATCGAATACACCAAGTATCTCTGCCGTGTGGGCAGGATACTCTCAGTAGCTTGCCAGGCTCTCAGAGAGGGACGGAGGAACAGAACCCAGGTCGGCCGTGTGCAAGGCAAAAGCCCTACCCACTGTGCTATTGCTACAGCCCAAACCAAAACAAAACACAAACACATACATAAATTAAAATAAACACAGATTCATCTGATTACTTAAATGCCACGAAGATAAACCTGCTTAGGGAAAGGTGTACTCCTCTAAGTTCCTCTTTTCTCAAACAGCCTGTAGCAAAAAGCATCCTGGAGCAAGGATTTTTTTTTTAATGTAATAAGAATTAGCAGGGTCTGGAGAGAAAGTACAGTGGATCGTGCACTTGTGATCGACCCAGATTCTATTCCTGGTACCCATATCATCTCCTGAGCACTTCCAAGAGTGATCCCTGAGCACACAGCCAGGTATAAGGCCTGAGTATTATGGATGTGGCCCAAATGGAGGGAAAAAGTTAGGGGGTGGGTAAAAGATAATCAATCTTATTTGTTTTGCAAAGGAAAGACTTAGTAGAAATCACATCTCTTTACTCTGAGATACTAATCTAAATTAGACATCAGATCAATAAGACATCTTCTTTCTTCACTCTCTATATCATAAGCTTGCATAATTTCTTCTGCCAGCTAGCAAATAGAGGCATTTGCTTTGCTAATAATTTAGGTACTTATTATATTATTTTAAAATAAGGGAATATCTAAACTGGCATAATGACACATGGAGGAGGGAAAGGTGTAACATGTTAACTTACATAACACTTCACCTTCAAAGTCCCTTTCAAATACCTAATTAATGCAGAAGTTCAGCTGAATAATTTTGTGAATAATTTTGTCGCCAGAACAAAGAAAGAGCAGAGCCAATTAAAACACAGCTGAACTTCAAAAAAGCGCATGTTTCTACCAGTTTATCCTTTAAGCAGGAACAATGAGCTCTAACAGCAAATATTCTTTCTTTCTGGAGTCCAAGAAATTGTCCCCCATTTTTACTTCGTCCTCAAGTCTATAACTAGAACCTATTTTCGTCCCAAT
The DNA here is from genome assembly GCF_029834395.1 of Sorex fumeus. Taxonomy (NCBI): domain Eukaryota; kingdom Metazoa; phylum Chordata; class Mammalia; order Eulipotyphla; family Soricidae; genus Sorex; species Sorex fumeus. The sequence continues at coordinate 9,963,370 of NW_026606322.1, read as the reverse complement.
TCATTATGGGTCTGGTTCATTACAAGAGAAGCAGTCTCCACCCAAACCTCTGTAATGCTCCTGCAGGCAACCCTCAGAATCTGGGTTAGTTGGTATATTTAGAATAAACTGCAGGCACAAATGCCTAGGGCCCTCTCGAAGGTCACATGTCTTTAAGACAATTTTTTAAGGAAGTGGGTCTTCACAGTGCAAACAGCTAGTGAACCGGCTCTGGAATAGACAAAGCTGAGAAGCGCCTCCATTTCAGTATTCTTATTTACAGTGAAAACATTAAGCTTTCTGTTTAAAAAAAAAGGTAGTGGGTGGCGAGCTCTGTTCTTGCATCTATCATTTCCACATTTCAAGTTTAAAACTGGGAAATCAGTTTTCCAGGTTCTGGGCTGTTACTGTATCAATGGAGAAAGCAAATTATAGGTTCCATTTCTGAATAGGAGGAGAGACTGAAAAATTCAAGTGAATCAGTCGGTAGCGATAGTCAATCAATACCCACTTCCAAGTCTGAGTTCACTTTTACGTAAACCTTAGAAGGGGAGGAGGGTTTTGAGGTAGAGAATTGAAGCGCGTCCCTTTCCAATCAGTCACAGGAAGTTGGTTATACTTTGCAAATTATTATTATTTATTGTTATTTTAAGTAGGGCATGAAAGAATGTGCGGGAAGTTCTTGAAAATTGTGGCTCTGGGAAGTGGGAGGAGTTGGCCGATTCTGTGACTCCGGGTGGGCACTCGCCAGACTTTCTGGGCTTTGAGAAATGCATGACACGGCAACTAACGGCTCCTCCGTGAGGCTGCCCACCAAAGCCGTGGGACCCCAGACCCCAAAGGTCCTGGGCTCTCAAACTCCGGGCGACGCTGGCGCCTGGGAGAGGCCAGGGTCGGGGAGGGTCAGGTCAGGATGCTCCAAGGAAAGGGAGGGAGGCAGGCAGGCGGGGCCAGGCTCGCGTCCCCAGAGCTCCCGGCTGGGATTGATCACCTGGGGCTTTGGCTTCCTCGCAAACTGCCTCCAGCGATTCAGCTCCGTCCTCTTCCTCGAGGAGGAACCTTCCTGAGAGGCCAGCAGCATTGTGCAGGTTCCGGCCGGGCCGTGGGCCAGATCGCCCACAGCGCTTCTTCTGCATCGGCGGCAGGCACGGCTCCTTGGGACTTGTAGTTCTCGCTCCCTGCGCGGCAGGCGGGGGAAGGTGCTGTGGAACTACGATTCCCAGGAGGCTTTGCGGAGGCCAGACGCGTGCCTTCGGTTGCCTTTGGCAACGACCGCGGCCCGGAAGCCTCGCGGCCGCCGTAGCGGACCTTGGCCGTCCAGCCCCCGTCTTGCGGCGCGTGGTTATGACGCGCGCTCTCCTGATTGGCTCGGGGGCGGAGGCGGGGCTTTGGGGCGCCGCCGAGGCTCTAGGTTGCACACGTGTGAGCGGGAATTCAAGGAGTTGGGAGGTGCTCTAGGACCCCCCCAAAGTTGGGAAACTTGCAGGTAGGTGTTCCCTTTTCTGAAGGTGTGTTAGCCGCTCCGGGCGGGTGGAGAGAGTCGCGCCCGCACACTTCCTGATTGTGTTGCAGTGTTGGACCCCTGCCCTGTAGCTCCTTCCTCTTGGCATCTCTTGGTTTCTGCCTTCCAGATAATGTGAGCTTGACCACGTCTCTGAGATGTCAGGGAGACCCTAAAAGTCGGCCTCTGTCCCAAAGGTCAGGGACTCTGCGGGAGGTTCCCTGGGCTGGTGGGCATGGTCTGAAACCCCAGACCCAAACCCCGGAGGTGGCTCACGCGTTGCAAAGAGATCTATTAGTCAAGGTAGAACCTAGACGTTCCCGGGGACAGTCGGCCCTGGAACCCATCGGGGTTCGAAAGGCAGAGCAGAACTTGGGAACTGGAATTTGAACCCAGCTTCTTTTGTGATCGTGGGACCTTGGGGAACTTGTTTAAGTTACTGTGGTTCCTGCCTTTACTCACGAGTCAAAGGGAGACCTTAATGCTCTGATACTGTAATCACGGTCAGGAAATGCAAACGATTTCAGGGGGGGCGAGAAACGAAATCTGGGAAGCCAGTGCTTCAGGTTATTGCCGAGATCATAGGACCGGCGTTGTAACCTGGTGTCCATCAGAAGGGCGATGGTTGAATAAATCTATTCATTCAAACTATGGATGATCAAGAAGTAGTTATTCTTAAATACTATTTTTCTTTGAAGGAGAGACATAATTGGCTTTACGGTTCTTCAAGGAAAGATACTCATTTTGTCTTAAGAGGAAAAGCAAATTATAGAGAACTGCATCCTTATGGAATTTCTGCTTTTACGTAATCTTTTTTTTTTGGGGGGGGGGAGTAGGGGGTTCTGGGTCACACTTTGGCACTGCCCAGGGACTTCTCCTTGGCATGGTGCTCTGATGCCAAGTGCTGGGTTGAATCCTGGTGCTGCTGCATGAGCTGCAGCCTTCTCAGCTGCCCGTTGGCCCTATGTATGTGTTGTACTAATGAAAAACTTTCCTCCCATAAACAGATATGTTTAACTTTGTATAGGGGTATAGGTTGTACACACTGGGAAAGATAGATAGTGTCAGAGGCCCCTGTCTGGGAAGAAATAAAAAGTAAGATCTCTAAGAACACTACAGCAAAATGGAAAATGTGAGTATACAATGTTGCCTTAACATTATAGTTAATATGTAAACTACTGTTACTTACCAGGAATTGAATTAACTAACTGTAGGAAAGCAGATTATCATATGTTCCTAAGAGGTTTTGATTGCTGATCCCATATAATTTATTAGTAAGCTGAAAAAATGAAAGTGTGGACTTGATGAGAAAAGATAATAATAAAATCGAAGTCATTATAGAAACCTAAACTATTTTTTTCCTTTTTGGCATTTTGGGTCACGCCCAGCAGTAATCACTGTCACTGTCACACCCAGCAGTAATCACTGTTATCCAGTTGTTCATTGATTTCCTCGAGCTGGCACAAGTAACATCCCCTTTTGTCCTAGCCCTGAGATTTTAGCAAGTGCCACATTGGAAGCTCTTTCAGGGTCAAGGGAATGGTAGCCATCATTGTTACTGGGTTTTGGCATATCACATATGCCACAGGGAGCTTGCCAGACTTTGCCATGCAGGCAGGATACTCTTGGGAGCCTGCTGGATTCTCCGTGAGTGAGAACTAGACAATAAGAGGTCTCATTCACGGCCGCGCACTTCCAGGAGCTTGGTTTTATAGTCTCTGGGTCTTGGCCCTTGATGGGATTACACAGCCCCGGGTCAGTTGGAGGGTGTAATGCTTAGCTACTGGAAGATGGGGGATCTGGGTGGAGGAGACCCAGTCCCTATCTGAACAGGCTTGGAGATCTCAGCCCCGGGTCCTACATACCTGGGTTCCTCTCCTGGTTCTTTCATGCCTGAGGCTTGTCCGAGTGTGTGAAGAGTGGTCTTAAGCATGACTGTGACTGGTTCTGGAAGTCTTCAGCTGCCGGGGCTCTGCTCAGGGCAGGGAGGGATCCTCAACCTGCCCCCCTCCAAGGGGCCCCAGTGAGGACAGCCAGGCACGGGGGCAGGAGATTCTGCGTTCTCTTCCAGGAGCTTGGATTTATAGTCTCTGGGTAATCCTGAATATTATATCCTCACTCTGCACTTAGAAATTACTCCTGGCGTTGTTTAGGAGACCATATAGGATGCTGGTGATTGAATCTGGGTTGGTTGCATGCAAGGCAAACACCCTAACTGCTTTGCTATCACTCCAGTCTCTAAGTGTGATTACCCTGTGAAGATTCTTTATACCTTGTTTATGTATTTAATTTTAAAAATAGAGGGTGTACCTTTTTGTCAACTATATTGCATAATGTCCAATTCATGAATCACTCACGATCACGATCACGACCATCCTGTTATTTGTCGGTTGCCTCGAGCAGGCCCTAGTAACGTCTCCTTCGTCCTAGCCCTGAGAATTTTTAAAGAGTACCATATTCAAGGCTCTTTCAGAGTTAGGAGAATGAGACCCATCATTGTTACTGGTATTTGGCATATTGGGTACGCCGCGGGGAGTTTGCCAGACTCTGCTGTGTGGGCAGGTTACATTCGGTAGCCTGCCAGGTTGTCCATGAATCACTAAAGCCAATAAAATCTTAGTATCAAAAAACAACTAGGATATAAATTTAAACTGGCAGGAGGGTGGCGGGCAGAGAGATAATTAAGTGGGTAGGAAACTTGCCTTTCATGGGCCTACCTTGGTTCCATCCACAGAACCCCGTTTAGTCCCCCACAGTCCCACCAGGAGAGATCCCTGAGCACAGAGCTAGGAGCAAGCCCTTAGCACCACCAGGTATGATCCCTTCACCCTGCCCCCAAAATTAAACTTTTCTTGGATGAGGGTGTGCTTGTAAGTGGTGTTCGGGACCACTGGTGGCTCTTCCCAGCAGTTCTCAGCCAGCTGAACTGTCGGTTCGAGGCAAGGGTCTTGTGGTATACGGGGGATTACCCAGTTAAACAGAAAAACTCTCATTGGGTCATGCAGAAAATTATTCTTATTTCTATAGTTGTATTGACTTTTATTTCAGTATATGAATCAAGTGCAACATTATCATTTCTAAACAGATTTTTAACTAATACATGTGAGGCTTATTTGGCAGCATCTTTAACAGTGGTGGAATCTTGTATGTATGTATGTATGTATGTATGTATGTATTTGCCTCTTTCGCACCACAGCCAGCAGTGCTCAAGGCTTGCACTCAGGAATTACTCCTGGTGGTGTTCTGGAGACCGTATGGGGCGCCAGAGCTCAAACCATGTCAGCTGTGCACAAGGCAAACGCCTTTACCCCTATACCGTCACTCCAGTGCACATGATGGTGTGCTTTAAAGAATGCTATAGTATAAAGCGTAAGACGACAGGATATACAGGATATAACTTTGAGACTGTGATAATTTATCTCCTATGAAAAATGGGCCAAGTTCAATTGGTAGTAATTCCGGAATATACAGAATTTGTAGATACAGTAGTGAAATATTACACTGTCACTGTCACTGTCCTCCCGTTGTCCATCGATTTGCTCAAGCTGGCCCAGTAACGTCTCCATTGTTACACTTGTTACTGTGTTTGGCATACCAAATACATCACAGGTAGCTTGCCAGGCTTTGCCATGGGAGCAAGTTACTCTCAGTCGCTTGCCGGGCTCTCTGAGAGGGGCGGAGGAATTGAACCTGGGTCGACCGGGTCGGCTGCATGCAAGGCAAATGCCCTACCTGCTGTGCTATCGCTCCAGCCCAAAATGTGGTATGTTCATTGTCATGTTATACATTATATGCCGTCCTTGGCTACCTAGGTTTGTAGGACATTTTAGGAAATGAAATTCAGGGGCTGAAATGGGTAGGGCACTTATCCTCATGCAGCAGATCCCTGGTGATGTGATACTGGTTTGATGACCAGTATCATATCTGGTTCCCCAAATACTACTCGGATTGGTCCCTGAGCATAGAGTCAGGAGTAAGCCCAGAGTACTCCTGGGTGTGTACTTTCCAATTTCTCTTTTCACAAAAAGAAATAAAATTTAGGATTTATAATGAATAATCAGGAAATTGATCGATAATACTTTGATTCTTTTCTCCTTATGTATCTGTGGGAGTCAGGAAATGTATTATTTTTTCCTTTGAACATTTTTCTTTTCCCAGTTATAAGCTATTGTACTCGATAACTTATGAATCACATATATGTACTGTGTTGTTTCTCTTAAACCATCTGGGAACAAATTAGAAAATAATCTCTCCTCTTAGAAATTGTTTTAATGCTTTTCTTTTTTTCTCTTTTAAAATTAGGACCTAAAGGAGTCTATTAAGATGAAGTTGAATCTTACCAAGGTAGTTAATGGCTGTCGCCTGGGAAAAATTAAAAACCTCGGCAAAGCAGGGGACCTCACCGTGGACTTTCCAGGCTGCCTCCTGTACACCAGGACGGGCTCGGCCCCACACCTGACCCATCACACTCTGCATCGCATTCATGGTCTCCCAGCCATGACGCAGCTTACTCTGTCCTCCCTGTGAGTACTACACTCGGTCACTTCCAGCAGCAGCCTGAGATGTTACTTTCCCTAGTAGGGTGGAGTGGTTTTTTTTTTTTCTTTTTGGGTCACACCTGGCGGTACACAGGGTTACTTCTGACTCTGCACTCAGGAATTACTCCTGGCGGTGCTCAGGGCACCATATGGGATGCTGGGAATTGAACCCGGGTCGGCTCCGTGCAAGGCAAACGCCCTACCCGCTGTGCTATCGCTCCAGCCCCTAATAAGGTGGAGTTTTTAAAAGATGTTATTTTTGCTCCTATATATAAAATGTTAGGTTTTAATAAAGTTTTAATAAAGAAGAGATATTTAAGGTACTATATATCATTGGGCCTTAATCTGGAAACCACAGGCCAGGCCTGTATGCTGGAGCTACTTGAAAGTATGATTCCATAGGGCCCTAATCGCCACGGTTGTGGGGGGCTGACAACAGGGCAGGGGTTGTTCTGTGATAATACGGCTTCGTAAACTTGACCCACTCACGAGCCCTTTGACCTGAGAAATGAGTCGTGGGTGAGCACTGGTAGAAACACCTTGGATTCTATTATGTGTTTGATTTCGAATTCACTTTGGGTTGCTATGCATTCAGAAATCTTTTACTATTGCCAGATACTTGGTAACCGCCTCCCACCCCCCATTAGATTGTACAATGAGCCACAGCTAGACTCTGATAGCTGAGCTTGGAGTCCATTGTCTAAATCTCATGCATCAGCTTCAGAATGTCTCTTTCCTTTGTGCATGTACTAGTTCTAGTTGTAACTAGTTAATATACCATTTTGTGAAAACAGAACTAATGGAGCTGGATTATTTTGTGTGGTATACATAGTAACTATTCTTAATTGAAGAACCTGCAGTGTGATCAAGAAGTGGGGAAAAGATCCATGCTGCTGTCCTTGATCTTTGTCAGTTTTTCTTCTCATGGTACCTTCTACAAATTGAAAACGTTTATTTAAGCTAATGAACCCAGCCTAGTAGATTGGGAATTTTAATAGTGATGTGTCTTGTGTTCACGTAGCTGGTATAGGAAAGGGGAAAAAGAGCTTCGGTGTAGTAGCTGTAAATTATGTTACATATTTTCTGTTTTGCTTGCAGCGCAGAACATCATGAAGTCTTGGCAGAGTATAAGGAAGGAGTTGGAAAGTTTATAGGTAAAAGTTAAACTACTTATTTGTGTGTCACGTAATTGATTAAATTTGGAGTTTGTGAGATGCTATTGATTCTTTGATTAAAGAAAAATGAACTCATTCAATAAATATTTCTTGAACATCTAAGAACCAGGCATTGGGGGTCAGAAGATGAGTAGGGGCTGGAGAGGTAGTACAGTGGATAAAGTGCTTGACTTGTACCTGATCCAAGTTCAATGCCCTGTACCTGACGTTTCCCCGAGCACCACCAGGAAAGCTGCCGGTGTGTGCCAAAACCAATAACCAAAAGAAGACGATAATAATGATGAAGAAGAAGAGGAAGAATGGGAAACAATTGCCTGGAATCAGAGCCTCTGGAATCAGAGCCTAGTTGGGAATAAGAGGAATAGATAATTCTGTCGTGTGGTGACAGCTTTGATAGGATTAGGGTCATGTATATGTATCATGACAGCGCGGGGAAGACTATATAAATTGTCGTACAGTGCATGGGAAAGGGGAGGGGGCAGAAGAAAAATTTGAGGGCCACACTTGATTGTGCCTGGAGCTTCTTCCTGGCCGTGCTGCAGGAACCATATGGGATCACGATCACGATCATCCTGTTGTTCGTCGATTGCCTCGAGCAGACACCAGTAACGTCTCCTTCCTAGCCCTGAGATTTTAAAGAGCCATATTCAGTGCTCTTCCAGGGCTAGGGGAATGAGACCCATCATTGTTACTGGCATTTGGCATATTGAGTACGACACAGGAAGTTTGCCAGACTCTGCCATGCAAGCAGGATACTTTCGGTAGCCTGCCGGGTTCTCTAAAGTAAAAACTAGATAATAAGATTTCTGGGAGCTGGGTTTTATAGTCTCTAGGTGTTGGCGGTTGATGGGACCACGTGGCGCCAGCAGCAGCTGGTGGGTGTAACGGTACCTACTGGAAGATGGGGGATCTGGGTAGAGAAGGCCCAGTCCCGATCCGAGCAGGCTTGGAGATCTCAGCCCCGGGACCTGCATGCCTGGGTTCCTCTGCCAGTTCCTTCATGCATGAGGCTTGTCCGGATGTGTGGAGAGTGGTCTCAGCATGGCTGTGGCTGGTTCTGAAGGTCTTTAGCTGCCGGGGCTCTGCTCGGGGCAGGGAGGGAAACTCAACCGTATGGGATGCCAGGGATCAAACTCAGGGTAGCTGTGTGTGAAGCAGGCTTACCTGCTACACTGTGCTTCCAGCCACTAAAGAAAGGGTTCTTGTGAAAGTAGTTAAGGGCACACTCATCTGCATCAAAAAAAAGTTGGAGCTGGCTCTGTCAGGGGGTAGGCACAGTCATATGATAGACAGGTATGGGCAGATTGCCCAGCACAGAGCAGAGACTACTAGGGAAGTTTACAAAGGGCGTAACCGAAGATCCTAACAGCCTCCTCATATTTGAGACTGAAGTGGACGGTAGAGGAAGGAGTTAATGGAAAGCTATGTCTAATATGTTAGTATCTTTTTGTTCCAGAAATTGATTTTCTATATAGGTGTGTGTGTGTGTACATTTATCGATAGGTAATGTTTAACAGTGACATCTAGAGAAACAATTCTGCCACCGACCAATTTCTTCTAGCTTTTCTCTAATATCTAGGAGTCACTAAAATGAATGAAAATCTCATTTCCATTAGTCTTTTTTTTTTTTAAGTCTTCTGAGTCTGAAGGAAACTCCATATTATCTTGTTGGTTGTCACACAGCCCTTTGATTCAGTCAGGGCATTTTACAATATCATTTTCCTTTATTTTACTTGAATTTTAATCACTTTTGATATATGCAGCAATGTAATAACATATAAATAAAACTAGCTAATATAAGCTTCCAGAGGTAATTATAAAATTGTAATTGTGGAAGTAAGATCGAAATTTTCTTTAAAAATTTTCTTTGGTGGGGCTGGAGCAATAGTACAACAGATAGGGCGTTTGCCTTGCACGTGGCTGGAGCGATAGTACAACGGGTAGGGCATTTGCCTTCTCATTGCTGCAAATACGTGGGTTTGATTCCCAGCATCCCATATGGTCCCCTGAGTAATTCCTGAGTGCAAAGCTAGGAGTAACCCCTGTGCGTCGCCGGGTGTGACCCAAAAAGAAACAAAACATTTTTTTTTTTTTGGTATTTTTTGTAATGTAATCTGTTCCCTTTTTTCTTCTGAAAAATGCAGGGTAGCGTATGAAATTTAAACACGTAGTTAACTAAATCGCTCTTGGATTTATCTTCTTTGTTTTGGCTTCATTCTTAGGCCACTTCTGGCTCTTCTCAGGGCATACTCTCAGCTCTGTGCTCAGGGGTCTCCCGGTGTGGCTCGGGGCCATGTAGTGTGGGGGATCGAACCTGGGTCTCCTCCATGCAAAGCAGGGAGTAGCCTGCTGAGCCATCTCTCCAGCCCCACGGGGCTGACAAATCCAAGAGATTCATCTTGCATCTGTGAAGGTTACTGAAAATAAGATGAATTTGCGATGTCCTACAACTTCCCTATAACTCTGCACTCGGCACCTATTATATTATATGGCTCTGTTATTAATGAGATCACCTTTGGCCCTATGATTTCATCTTTCTAGCAGCTAGTCTCTCTAAAATGAGTGTACTTGACACTAAATTTTTCAAAGCAAGTCAACATGCCATTAAACACATTCATTGTATCTCGTACTTGTAACTCCTTTGTAATAGCTCATTACGTCATTAGACATGAGCCTTTGCATTAAATTCTTCTTTTAAATTAATGGGTCTCAAAGTAATCTTTTTTTCACAGGCCTCTTGTAACTCATAAGGTCAGGTATTTACCCAGGAGTACAAATTATGCAGCTGCTCTCTGTTATAACACAGTGTAATCATTGATGGAAGCGCTTTCAAGGGTTCTTTTTTATATTCATACAGGCATGCCAGATTCGCTGTTCTACTGCTCCCTGCACGATCCGGTTAGCCCCTGCCCCTCTGGTTATGTAACAAACAAGGTGCGTCCCCAGAAGGGCCTCCGACACTGCAGCTCTGTCCCCAGCAGGCAGCGCTCATCACCTGCTGTCAAGTGCTGGACACCACCGCCGGGATGACGGCCTGTTTCTCGCCCCCTTTATCTCTTTCTATAGGAGGGTGGGTTGATTCATAGGCGGTAAAGTAGCACTGCCGGGGTATGGCGTGAAAGTAAGAAATCCATCACAGCCTTCTCATTGCCGCAAAAGAATTGGGGGTGAAGAAGGGTCAAGTGTAGTTCCCAAAAAAGAAATTGCTATGAGAGTGGAAAACAAGTCTTTTGATAACCATGCGTTATCTGCAGTTTTAACAACCTCAGGAAGAGTGGGCAAAGTTGCTGATGAGTGTTATCACATGTCGAACTATATATAGTAGAACCTCGCTAGAATACGGCAGGCTTTCAGAACAGAATTGGAAAAAGTTGGTTTCATAGCCGTAGATTTTAACCAGTAAAGAACATCATCAGAAGAACTTCCTTGAGAGCTGTCCACCTTTAAATGTAACAGTGACGCATTGCCTCTGGCGAATCTTAGCTCTATAATGCTGTCTTACAAATGCATATACTTTTCCAGCACCAGCTGTTATTTTCGTCGACAAATTTGGGGGTTGTTTCTGTGTTTCTTAGACGGGGTGGGGGCTGGACACCTAGCAATGCTCGGGGCTTATTTCTGACTCTGTGCTCAGGAATCAGGGCCCGCCCACGGTATTATCTTTCCTGCCCCAGAAGTCAAAATATTTCGACCTCAGTTAGCTACCTCATTTCTGAGGGAGAGTAAATTTATTTAGATAGTGGCCTCTGGGGCAGAAGAAGATATATAGCCTTTCTGTCAATTAAAACATTAATAATGCGTGAGACCCTGAACTTTACTTGGGGACATGAATCTTGCTGTGAACCTAGTCCAAATAGAGAATGGACTAAATGGAATAAAGCTGTCAAGAAAGGGGAAAGTATAAATTGCCCTGGAAGGTCAGATGATTGAGCCATTGATCATGCCCAGGATCATTTGAAGATGGCCACTGTGTCTTGAAGGATAAGCAAAGACAAGGGTTAAAAGGCTTTTTATGTGAAAGGAAGGATGTGATCAAAGAATCCGAGGCTGTGATGTATTGAAGAGCAGGGCTGGGAACTGGTGGGGTCAGGGGAAGTAGAAGACTGGACTAGAGAAGTACAGCCAAGAATTTTAGGAGCCGGCCTAGGTGACCACGGAAGGATCTTTGTTAGCTCTAAATTTCCTAGAGAGAGTCCCAAGAAGACTGTCCCTACCGTGTCTAGGATCATTGCATCGCCAGCATCTCTCCAGACGTAAACAAGTGCTAAGTTTAGTATTGCTTTAACATTTTGCTTCCTTTTCGTTTGCATTTTACTCCTAATGATTTCTCATCTCTTTGCTCCCTGGCAGTCTGTGTCGGTGTGGGGTGTTGGCGGCCGAGTGGAAATGACTGCATCCAAATTCATGGCCATTCAGGAGTCCCTTCAGCCTGATTGGTTCCAGTGCCTCTCGGATGGAGAAGCATCTTGCATGGAGGCACCGTCCTTAAAAAGAGCCCGAAAGTCCGTTGACCGATCACTTCTTTTTCTGGATAACTGTCTGCGTCTACAGGAAGAATCGGAGGTAAGGCCTTACCAGTCAGAGGGTTTCTCTGCATCAGTGTCCTTCTCCCACCCGCCCACTTCTCTGCTGCTTTGCTTCTAGGTCTTCTCGCTCTTTCTTTTCCCCACTGGACTGTCAGCCTCTGAGATTATGGCTTTGGGGGTCACACCCGGCATTGCACAGGGGTTACTCCTGGCTCATGCACTCAGGAATTACTCCTGGCGGTGCTCAGGGGACCCTATGGGATGCTGGGAATCGAACCCAGGTCGGCCACGTGCAAGGCAAATGACCTGCCCGCTGTGCTGTTGCTCTAGCCCCAAGCCTCTGAGTTTCTGTATTGCTCTCTTTTCATTCCTCTAATTTCTTTCCGGGCAGCCTTCCCTTGGTTGTAACTACTGAATAATTTTTAAATTGCATATGAAATCTGAATGTCTCTTCTTAGCTTCAGGATTACATAAACTGGGCTGTAGTGAGGTTCTGTGGCTAGAGTATCCCTCAAGGGCACCGTAAACCAAGGTAAGCACTCACTGTCTCCTCAGATCTTTTGTCCCTTTGGATCGCTCTCAATATTCTGTCTTAGGTTATAGCATTCTCCAAGCTCTGCAACTTGAGTCCCTCAAGGCTCCTTTTAATATTCCATCTAATATAAAATTTGTTTATTTCTCAGTATATCTGGAATTGCTCTCCCTGTTACTCTTCTTGTCGGGACTTTTAGGCAAAATGGCCTAATAATGTTTCTTTTATTTTTTTGTTTGTTTTTCGGGTCACACCTGGCGATGCACAAGGGTTTCTCCTGGCTCTGCAGTCAAGAATTGCTCCTGGCTGTGCTCAGTGAACCATATGGGATGCTGGGTATTGAGCCTGGGTCGGCCGTGTGCAAGGCAAAAGCCCTAGCCGCTATACTATCACTCCAGCCCCATAATGTTTCTTATCGATTATTCTTTCTGCTTCTTTAATTTCTCTGTTTCTATTATTTCTGTTTATCTTCAGACCTTTTTTCCCCTTTTTTGTGCCTCTACTTTCTCCTGGCTCTACTTAGGGATTACTCCTGGCGGGGCTCCGGGGACCCAGAGAGAACCTGAGTTGGCTGCCTGCAAGGCAAGCACCTTACCCACTTGTCCTCTCTCTCCAGTTCCCAAGGCTCACCTTTGCAGAGCTGTGCCAAGCACAGATCCGATCCTGTTGCTTTCTTCCTAGAACAATTCATAATTCTCCACTTCCATGTGGCTTGGATGGCTCTACTCCAGCTGAGCCATGTGACATTATCCTATTTTACTTTTCATTTTAGACTCTTAGTTCTTATCTCCAGCCACATTTCTTCCATTGCTTCCAGATCCTCTTAATTTCATTATTTCATTACATTAATCTTTCTAGGCAGCTGCCCCTGACTCTTTCAGGAAATTCTGTTCTTCCCCCCCCCCCACCCCCCTTCTTAATTTGTTTGTAACTATAACACAACCCCAATCACTTCACTTTATATTATAATGACTTCTTGATGTATTTTTCTTTGTTAACTGTTACTTCTTTTTGGGGGGGCGGGGGAAGGAGCTACACTCAGCAGTGCTCAGGGGTCACTCCTGAGCACTCAGCAATTACTGCTGGCGGGGTTTGAGGACGATATGTGGTGCCGGGGGTGGAACTCCGGTGGACCGCATGCAAGACAAGCATCCTACCCTTTGTACTATCACTCTAGCCTCTGTGACCACCTTCTGTTCAGTTTCTTTGTGTGTGTCACTTTTGTATCTCACGTGTCTGGCACAGAGTTAGCCCTCAGTCTATGCTTGCTGATGGTGAATACTTGGGATGCGCTGGGAAAGATGAAGTTGTCAAAGCAATTAGGAGATCCTCGTAGCAGAGTTAATGCGATAGGAAAAAGGAGAAGAGGTGGAAGAACCGAATATAGTGATCAAGGGGAAAATTTTTCGTGTTGAAATCATCTGTGCAGAATAATCCTAAGCAATTATTAGGTCCCACTACGGCAAAGAACATCGAATTTAAGGAACACGGTGATTTTGAGTTTACCAATAAAAATGTAACTTGGCTAATAAGTGTAATATCCATGAAAGAATTAGAGGAAACTTAGCTGCCATTCTAAATAGAGCACTCGGAAGCAGTAGGAGCGTAGTGTGGGGACATTGCTGGGAGTCTGAATTGTTCATATCTCTAGCTCGAAGCTAGCAATTGTTTTGAGCCTGTAATTATCCTTGTAGGACAAGTGATGTTTGGATGTATAGAAAAGAGGAGAGGAAATGTGGCAGCATGATTATTAGGCCAGATGGACCCCAAAGTCCCTCTCAGTCTTATAGTCAGCCACACCATTTCACGTAACTTCTGCGTGTTGGTCGAATGCAGCCTCTCCTTACTCGTCTTTCCCAACAATTGGAGGCTCTTTCAGGGTCAGGGTAATGTTACCTTTTATAGTTATTGTTTCATTGTCCGTCCATGTTTTATTCTGTCTACTGCATTCCTTTTTAAAAGAAATTCTATTAAAGCGCCATGGTTTACAAAGTTTTCGGTAGTTGAGTTTTGCTCGAGCGGGCCCAGTAACGTCTCCATTGGAGACTTTGTTGTTACTGTGTTTGGCATATCGAATACGTCACGGGGAGCTTGCCAGGCTCTGCCCTCTGCCGTGTGGGCGAGATACTCTCGGTAGCTTGCCGGGCTCTCTGAGAGGGGCGGAGGAATCGAACTCGGGTCGGCCATGTTGGCTGCGTGCAAGGCAAATGCCCTACTGCTGTGCTATCGCTCCGCTTAGTTGAGTTTTAGACATACTGTATTCCAGCACCTATCCTACCACCTGTGTCATCTTCCCTGCGCGCACACACACACACACACACACACACACACACACACACACACGCAGGTTCCCTCCCACTCACACCCTACCCCCAACCACTTCCTAGCCTACCCTTTTCAAAGTCACTTTTTAAAATTGAATCAAGGTGAGATATATAGTTACAAAGTTGTTCATGATTAAATTTGAGTCATACAATGTTCCAGCAACCTATCCCTTCACCAGTGTACATTTCTCACCACCAGTGTTCCCAGTCTCCTTCCTGCCCACTCTACCCTTGCCCTATCCCCAAAGACTGCCTTTATCGCTGACACTTATTATTCTTTCTCTTCCTCTTCCTCTTTCCCCCACTTTCATTTTCCCTTTTGGCACTGTGATTTGGAATGCTATCGTGCATGTCACTTTCAGCATTCAGTTTTTGTCCTGAGTGATCATTTCTGATGAGTATCTTTGATATCATTGTCCTAATGATCCCTTCTCTGTCCTAAGGGCACTCCCTTTCTCCCTTGGTGACAAACTTCCTACTATGGACCAGTTCTCCTGACCTTTGTTTCTTACTATCAATGGGGATTATTCGCATACTGGTTTTTTGTTTTGTTTTGTTTTTTTGGGTCTTTTTTTTTTTCCTGCAAATGGGTACAGTTATTCTATATCTGTTTCTCTCTGACTGATTTTAGTCAGCTTGATACTCTCCATGTCCATCTATGTATAAGCAAATTTCATGACCTCGTTTCTCCTAACAGCTGCCTAGTGTTCCATTGTGTAGATGTGCCATAGTTTCTTAAATCCACCCATGTATTCTCATACACTTGGATTGTTTCCCAATTCTGGCTACCGTGAATAGTGCTGCAATGACTATAAGAATGCAGACAGCTTTTCTGTATTGTATTTTTGGGCCACTAGGATATATTCCCAGGAGCAGTATTGCTGAGTCGTACGGAAGCTCACAAATGTTTTGAGGAATAACCGTGTTGTTTTCCAGAAAGACTGGACCAGTTGGCACTCCCATCAGAACTTTCCTCATCCACGCCAGCACTAGCTCTTTTTGTTGTGTGCCAGTCTCCGTAAGGTGATAGCTCACTGTTGTGATTTGCATCTCCCTGATACTAGTGATGTAGAGCACTTTTTCATGTGCCTTTTGGCCATTTGTATTTCTTTGAGGAAGTTTCTGTTCATCTCTTCTCCCCATTTTTTGATTTTTTTTGGTAAAGTTCTACCACTTTCTTATGTATCTTGAATATTAACCTTTATCAGATGAGTGTTGGGTGAATGATTTTTCCCATTTCGTGGGATGTCTTTGTATTCTGGTCATCATGACCTTTGAGGTGCAGAAGCTTCTTAATTTAAGGTAGTCCCGTTTGTTTATCTAGGCTCCCACTTGCTTCGTCGGTGCTCTTTCATCCCTGAAGGTACCTTTAGTTTCAATGTTTCGGAGAGTTCTGCCTACGGTTTTTCTCTAAGTATCTTAGGATTCAGCTCTGAGACCAAGGTCTTGCATCCATTTTGATTTGATTTTTGTGCATAGCATCAGAAAGAGGTCAGGGTTTATTTTGCATGTAGCTGCCCAGTTTTTCCAGCCCTGCTTGTTGAAGAGGCTTTCCTTGCTGCACTTCATATTTTTTGCCCCTTTATTGAAGATTAACTGATCATATTCATGAGGGTCTGTCTCAGGATATTCAAGTCTGTTCCATTAATCTGAGGTTTTGTCTTTATTCCAATACCATGATGATTAATTACTACTGCTTATAGTACAGTTTGAAATTGGGGTGTTGTCTCCCACCCCTCCCCACGTCCCCCCCACCCCCCCCACACACAGTGCTTTAGCTATGGAGGGGGGAGGGCATACAAATTATTGTCCTACAAATTTCAGGAGTGTTTATTTCTTTTAAAAAATGACAGTTTTCTTACGGGGACTGTACAATGCATCTGTACAATGCTTTGGGGGAGTATTGCTATTTTGATAATATTATTCCTTCCCATCTTTGAGCAGGGGATGGGTCTCCATTTCCTCTTATCTTATTTCTTGAAGTAGTGTTATAATTTTCTTTGTATAGGTCTTTCACCTCTTTAGTTAAGCTGATTCCAAGGTACTTGATTTTGTGAGGCACCACTGTGAATGAGATTGTTTTTTAATCTCTTTTATTCCATTGTTTGCATATTCCTATATGGAATATGTTGAAAGGCTGCGGACTTCTGCATATTACTTTTCTAGCATGCCACTTTACTATATGAATCTATTGATTGTTTCTAGAAGCTTTTTTTTGTGGAATCTTTAGGATTTTCTTTTCCTTTTTTAAAAAATTTTTTATTGAATAACTGAGATAGACCACAGTTATTCAATATACAAAGCAAAGCAGTTCATGATTGGGTTTCATCATACAGTGACCAAACACCCATCCCTCCACCAGTGTACGTTTCCCACCATCAATGTCCCCCATTTCCCTACCCCACCCCTCTTTTCTTCTTTCTCTCTCTCTCTTTTTGCATTATGGTTTGCAGTAACAGGTACTAAGAAGTCCTCATGTTTGTTCAGAGCTTTCAGTATTTTTATCGAGAAGGTAAGGCTGGAGTAGCTTTTTAACTGGGTGGCATCTTTAGGGTGTGAATGTGACTGCTGAGGCTTCAGGAAGTACAGGGAGGTGGGGGGCAGTATCCCATCCTGACCCCGAGAAAGCTTGGAGATTTCAGTCACGAAACCCCCATATTGGGGGGTGGAGCAATAGCATAGCAGGTAGGGTGTTTGCCTTGCACACGGCCGACCCGGGTTCAATTCCCAGCATCCCATATGGTACCCTGAGCACTGCCAGGAGTAATTCTTGAGTGTAGAGCCAGGAGTAACCCCTGTGCATCGCCAGGTGTAACCCCCCCCCAAAAAAAAGCAAAGAAACCCACATGTCTGAATTTTTAGCATATAATATCTCGGTGAGGTCCATCCTGAGACTATATCCATCCTTGCCTATACTGAGGAATGTTCCTTCAGTTCCCATTTTGTTGAGAATTTTTATCATGAATGGGTGTTGGATCTTGTCAACTGCTTCTTCTGCATTTATGTGATTATATGACAGTGACATTGATGGTTTTTATATTTTCTTTTGTTGATATGGTATATTATGTTGGTTGATTTGTGACTTAAACCAGCCTTGCGTTCTGTTATGAATCCTTCTTGGTCATGGTGTATGATCTTTTTAATGAATTGTTGGATTCAGTTAGCTAGTATTTTATTGAGGATCTTTGTATCTATGGGCTGGAGCGATAGCACAGCAGGTAGGGCATTTGCCTTGCAAGCAGCCAACATGGCCGACCTGAGTTCGATTCCTCTTCCCCTCTCGGAGAGCCCGGCAAGCTACCGAGAGTATCTTGCCCGCACGGCAAAGCCTGGCAAGCTCCCCGTGACGTATTCGATATGCCAAACACAGTAACAAGTATCACAATTTGTTGTGAGATGTTACTGGTGCCCACTTGAGCAAATCGATGAACAATGGGAGGACAGTGGTATTAACAGTGCTTTGTATCTATGTTCATCAAGGATATTGGCCTGTAATTCTCTTTTGTGTGTGTGTGTGATGTCTCTGCTTTTTGATATATTTGCTTCATAGAAACTGGGAATATTTTTGTTTCTCCAGTTTCCTGGAAGCACCTGAAAAGGATTGGCAGTGGGTCCTCTTTAAAGGTTTGAAAGAATTCATTAGTGAATTCATCTGGGCCCTGGCTTTTGTTTTGCCAAGACTTTTGATTACCATTTCAATTTTCTCAAGAGTGATAGGTCTGTTTAGGTATTACAAATCATCTTAGTTCAGTCTTGGGAGATAAACAGGAATTTATCTTTTTTTATTAGGGTTTTCTTTCTTTGTGGAACATGCTAGTTGTTTATTTTTTTTGTGGTTTGGTTTGGTTTTTTGTTTGTTTGTTGTTGTTGTTGTTGTTTTTTGCATTTTGGGTCACACCCAGCGATCCTCCTAGCTCTTGTACTCAGGAATTATTCCTGGCGGTGCTTGGGGGACCATATGGGATGCTGGGAATCAAACCCGGGTTGGTCGTGTGCAAGGCAAATGCCCTACCCGCTATGCTATCGCTCCAGCCCCTCTTGTTTATTTTTAATAAAAAGAAGCTCTCTCTTTTGCCATTGACCTTTTAGATTCTTTTTGAGATTCCAATTTATTAATTTCTGCTCTAAGATTTACTGTTTCCTTCCTCCTGCTTGCTTTGGGGTATTTTGTTGGTCATTTTCTAGTGTCTTAAGTAGTGCAGCCCAGTTAGGTAGGGGCCCTTTCTTCCTGATGAATGCTTGCATAACAATGAACTTTCCTTTTAGCATGGCTTTTGCTATATCCCACAACTTCTGGTCAGTAGTATCCCATTCTTGTTTGTTTCCATGAATCTTTTAATTTCCTCTTTGACTTTCTCTCTTACCCACTAGTTGGTCATTATTGAGCTACTTAATTTCCAGGTGTTTGAGGCCAGTGGTTTCATCTGGTAAATCTACTGTAAGTCTAAGAACGATCCTTTGTATAATTTTCTTCTTTGATCTTGCCATTTTCAGTATTCTGTTTTCTTCATTCTGATTAGGATATGTCTTGGAATATTTTTATTTGGATTTCTTTTAGCTGGTACCCATCAGGCCTCCTGGATCTGGGTGCATGAGCTCTTCAGCTCAGGGAACTTCTCAGCAAAAATGGCTTTGACAGTTGCATCTTCGTCAGGGTTTTTCTTCCTGCCCCTCTGATACCAGTGATTCTTTTTTTTTTTCTTTTTGCTTTTTTGGGTCACACCTGGCGATGCTCAGGGGTTACTCCTGGTTCATGCACTCAGGAACTACTCCTGGCCGTGCTCAGGAGACCATATGAGATGCTGGGGATCGAACCAGGGTCCGACCGCATGCAAGGCAAACGCCCTACCCGCTGTGCTATCACTCCAGCCCCAGATACCAATGATTTTTATGTTGTTCCTCCTAAATGCATCCCCAAACTCTCTTGTCACCTGTTGATTTATTCTGAGGCATTTTCTTTTTCTGCTATTGTCTGTAGGTTTTCTGCACCTCATCTTGGAGTTCACTGATTCTCCTGGCAGCTGTTATTCTTCTGCTGAGGCCTCCAATGAGTTTTTCATTTCACCTACCAACTTTTCCTGATCTGTCATTTCTGTTGTATTACCCTCAATACTGTCGTTATGGGCTGGAGCGATAGCACAGCAGGTAGGGCGTTAGCCTTGCAAGCAGCCAACATGGCCGACCCGAGTTCGATTTCTCTGCCCCTCTCGGAGAGCCCAGCAAGCTACCGAGAGTATCTCGCCCGCACGGCAGAGCCTGGCAAGCTCCCCGGGACGTATTCGATATGCCAGACACAGTAACAATTCTCACAATGGAGATGTTACTGAGCCCGCTCGAGCAAATCAGTGAACAACGGGAGGACAGTGACAGTGACTGTCCTCATTTCCTTTGTGTTTTATTGGTGTTCCGTTGTTTCTTTGATCTCCTGACACATTCTTAATTATTCCTCTACATTCTTTATCAAAAAGTTTATTTAGCTCATTATTACTGGTTGAGTCTTTACTTACTACACCTGGAGGATTTATTTGTTGCTTTACCATTGTGACATTTGAAGTCTGGAGTTGTTTCTTGTGTGTTGTTGTGTGGTTTGGTGCCTACAGTTAAGATGTCTTTGTTTGTTTACAGTGAGTTACAGAGAAGTGAAGAAATGTGCAGCCTCAGAGTATAACAAAGCAGATGCTATGTGTTGGGGCGGATGGAGGTGGGGATTGAGGGATTTCTGACCTGTTGGCAAAAATGGCAATCCTGAGTGAAAGGCGGGACCCCCTCATGCTGCTGGACTTCCTCGGCTTCTGGGAACTGTTGCTAAACAACCCTCCCCCTCCTAACCTACTTTAGGGGCAGGGGTGAATCCTGACCTGGCAGGAAAAATTACAATTCTGAATGAAAACCAGGGCCACTGAGCTTCCTCAGTTTCTGACGGGCACCTTTTGGTTGTTGAAGTTTGACCTCATGATTTCACTGTTGACGCTGTGGTTTGGCTATTTAGTTCTGTCATTCCTTAACACCACCAGTGTACCTGAATTCCTAAGACTTCTCCCTCCTCCCCCTCCCCCCCTTTGCTTCTCATCTGTCTTTTCTCCCCTTCCCCTCAATACTATTTCTTTCCTTCTCTCTGTATACTCTGAGGTAAAGGGTGATCTTGGCATTCCCCCTTTAAGCCATTGCATCCCCTCATCCAGTTATTGTAAATATCACATATCATCCTGTGTTTTTCCTTCTTACTTCATTTCACATGATCCTTTCCAGTTCCATCCATGTTACCACAGATTGCAATACTGTATTCTTTTTTTAAATAAATAAATTAAGCACCCACATCCAGTGATGCTGGGGACAGAATGGGTACTCCATCTCGAATGCTCTTTGGTCCTTGCAGTACTCCCGGGCAAAGTCTTAATTACTCTTGGCTTAGGGCTCAAGGATCACATCTGGGCATCTGAGGTAAGGAGACCGTATGAGGTGGCAGCTTGGCACCTGTGTCATCTACCTTCAAGGCAAGCACCTTCCTTGTGCCATGGCCCTAGATTTAGACCAGTGCCAGGGGGCTTGGGATTGAACTCGAGGCTTTGCTCATGCTAGGCTTGTGTTCTGTTAGTTAAATTAGATGTTCAGTTGAATTCTTTTTAAAGGCAGGTACATTGGAAGCTATACTATGAGTGTCATAATTTATTTAATTTACTCTCTTGATGGGTATTTAGGCTGTCTCTCTTTGTTCTAAAATTTTTTGTAGATGTACACCATGGTGCATCTGAATTTTAGGAGCAATTCTCAAAAATGGAATTTTAGCATATAAAGATAAAAGCATTGACATTTTGTTAATGCCCTCCCAAGAGTCTAAACTAATTTTTACTCTCAAGTTACTAGGGTAGGTAAGTGCCATTTTCCTTACACTTCAGCTTTCACAGTATTGTTACCTGTCTAACTTTTTTTTTTTAATCAAAGTGATGGGCAAAAATAGTATCTGTTTATTTCACATTTCTGTACTGGTGATGTGTATACAGTGTATACAGGACATTCAGGTTTCTTTGTGAGGTTCAAATTCACATATCTACCTAAGTTTTCAAAGGATTCTTATTTCCTAGGGGATTTGTTGTACTTTTTTCTTTGGCACAATATTTATCTACTCTCCCAAAGAGTAAATTATTCTTGCCTTCGTTAATAGTATGCCAACTTTTTTTTGGGTAAGTTTTAGTTTGCTTGAAAGTCCTACCTCTCCCATGATTAAGAGAGTATACAAATAGTCGGTATAGCTTCGTATTCTTCCAATGAGAGAGAAAAAAGTGTAGCTGCTACTGGTGTTTGGTGGGGGCGGTGGGGCATACTGGGCAGAACTTTACTCTTGGCTTGGTGCTCAGGGATCACGTCTGGCCATCTGAGATGAGGGACTATACGGAATTCTAACTTGGTACCTGCAAGGCAAGCACCTTCTTTGCTCTCTACAGCCCCTACATTTAGATTTTAGGACCGTTTGAACTTCATTTTGAGGATGGTGTATATTAGCATTTTCTTTTCTTTTCTTTTTCTTTCTTTCTTTCTTTCTTTCTTTCTTTCTTTCTTAGTGAAACACCATGAGATACAGTTGTAGACTTACAAGTTGTTGCACTTGGGTTTCATTTATACAATGATCGAGTACCCATCCCACCACCAGTGCCCATTCTCCAGCCCCACCCCCCATCCCAGTATCCCTCCAACCCCCCCATCCCCTATCCCACTCTGCCTCTGTGGCAGGGCACTCCCTTTTGTTCTGTCTCTTCTTTTGGGTGCTGTGGTCTGCAGAAGAGACATTGGGTGGCAGTCATGTTCGGTCTGTAGACTACTTTCAGCATGCATTTCCCATCCTGGGCGGATCTTCCCAGCACCCTTTATTTGGTGCTCTCTTCTCTATCTGAGCTGCCTTCACCCCTAGAGTGTGCGGCTGGCCTCTAAGCCATGGAGTGAACAACCTGGTATTTATCACAGCTGTTCTTGGGTGTTAGTCTCTTATTTTGTTACTTTATGTTCCCCAGATGAATGCAATCTTTCTATGTCTGTCCCTCTCTTTCTGACTCATTTCGCTTAGCATGATATTTTTCATGTAGTACCACTTGTATGTAAATTTCATGACTTCATTTTTTTTCTAACTGCTACAAAGTACTCCATTGTGTAGATGTACCAGAGTTTCTTTAACCAGTCATCTATTCTCGGGCACTCAGGTTTTTTTCATATTCTAGCTATTGTAAGCAGTGCTGCAGTGAACAAACAAGTGCAGATGTCACTTCGAATATACTTTTTGGCCTCTCCGGGGTATATTCCCATGAGTGGTATTGCTGGGTCAAATGGGAGCTCAATTTCTAATTTTTTGAGAGTCGTCCATACAGTTTTCCAAAAGGGTTGAACCAGTCGGCATTCCCACCAACATCAGTGAAGGAGGGTCCCTTTCTCGCCACATCCGCGCCAACACATGTTGCTTTTGTTCTTTTGAATGTGGGCCAGTCTCTGAGGTGTGAAATGATATCTCATTGTTGTTTTGATCTGCATCTCCCTGATGATTAATGATGTAGAGCCTTTTAGCCATTCGGATTTCTTCTTTGAGAAAGTCTCTGTTCATTTCATCACCCCATTTTTTTGATGGGGTTGGATGTTTTCTTCTTGTGGAGTTCAACCAGTACTTTGTATATCCTTGATATCAACCCCTTGTTGGATGTGTATTTGGAGAATATCCTTTTCCATTCTGTAGACTGTCTTTGTATTTTGGTCACTGTTTCTTTGGAGGTACAGAAGCTTCTTAGTTTAAGATCTATCTCTGTTTTCACTTGCTTGGCCAGTGGCGTGACATCTTTGAAGATACCATTAGCTTCAATGTCATGGAGGGTTTTGCCAACTTTGTCTTCAATGTACCTTATGGATTCCGGTCTGATGTTGAGGTCTTTGATCTATTTTGATCTTACTTTTGTACATGGTGTTAGGCAGAGATCTAAGCCCAGTTATTTGCATGCAGTCGTTCAGTTTTGCCAGCACCATTTGTTAAAAAGGCTTTCTTTATTCCACTTCGCATTTCTTGCCCCTTTATCAAAGATTAGATGATCGTATGTTTGAGGGGAGATGTCAGTATATTCAACCCTGTTCCATAGGTCTGCAGCTCTGCCTTTGTTCCAGTACCATGCTGTTTCAATCATTACTCCTTTGTAGTAGAATTTGAGGTCTGTATGCCACAAAACAAGAGAATCTAGAAGAAATGGATAAATTCCTGGATTCCTGTAAACTCCCAAAACTGAGTCAAGAAGATATGGAATACTTGAATAGACCTATTAACATCAAGGAAATTGCAACTGTAATCAAAAATCTTCCCCAAAACAAAAGCCCAGATCCAGATGGATTCATTAGCGACTTTTTCCAAACATTTAAAGAGGACCTACTGCCAGTCCTTCTCAAGCTTTTCCAGGAAATTGAAAAAACAGAAACTCTCCCAAAGAGTTTCTATGAAGCCTATATCTCTCTAATATCAAAAGGAAACAAATTAGCAACCACAAAAAAAAAAAAAGAAAACTATAGGCCGATATCCCTGATGAACACGGATGTGAAGATTCTCAACAAAATACTAGCAAATAGAATTCAACAACTTATCAAAAAGATCATACATCATGACCAAGTGGGATTCATCCCAGGGATGCAAGGATGGTTCAACATTTGGAAATCAATCAACATAATCCATCATATCAACAAAAGAAAAGATAAAAACCATATGATCATATCAATAGATGCAGAGAAAGCATTTGACAAGATCCAGCACCCGTTCATGATGAAAACCCTAGCAAAAATGGGGATAGAAGGGACTTTCCTCAACATAATTAAAGCCATCTACCACAAGTCTACAGCAAGCATCATCCTCAATGGGGAAAAACTGAGAGCCTTCCCCCTAAGATCAGGGACGAGACAAGGATGCCCACTCTCTCCACTATTGTTCAATATAGTACTGGAAGTACTTGCAATAGCGATTAGGCAAGAAAAAGATATTAAGGGCATCTAGGTAGGAAAGGAAGAAATCAAGCTCTCACTATTCGCAGATGATATGATACTATACTTAGAGGGGCTGGAGCAATAGCACAGCGGTAGGGCGTTTGCCTTTCACGCAGCCAACATGGCCGACCCGAGTTCGATTCCTCCGCCCCTCTCGGAGAGCCCGGCAAGCTACCAAGAGTATCTCGCCAGCACGGCAGGACCTGGCAAGCTCCCCGTGACGTATTCGATATGTCAGACACAGTAACAACAAAGTCTCCAATGGAGACGTTACTGGGCCCGCTCGAGCAAATCGATGATCAACGGGAGGGCCTTTACTTACTTACTTACTTACTTATTTAGAGAACCCTAAAACCTCTACCAAGAAACTCCTAGAAATGATAGACTTGTATAGTAAAGTTGCAGGCTATAAAATCAATACCCAAAAGTCCATAGCTTTCCTATACATAAATAGTGAGAGAGAAGAAAGTGACATGAAAAAAACAATCCTATTCACAATTGTACACCAGAAAATCAACTACCTAGGAATTAGTTTAACTAAGCAAGTAAAGGACCTGTACAAAGAAAACTACAAAATGCTGCTTCTTGAAATAAAAGAGGATGCGAGGAAATGGAAAAATATCCCCTGCTCATGGATGGGGAGAATTAATATTGTCAAAATGGCAATACTTCCCAAAGCATTGTACAAATTCAATGCGATCCCTATTAGGATACCCATGACATTCTTTAAAGAAATGGAGCAAACATTCCTGAAATTTATATGGAACAATAAGACCCCTCGAATAGCTAAAGCAATTCTTGGGAAAAAAAGAAAATGGGAGGAGTTAACCTCCTGAATCTGCTCTAATTTTTATGATCTCTTTCCTTCTGCCCGATTTGGGCTCCTTCTGTTGATCCTTTTCTAAGATCTTGAGCTGTGAAGTCAAGTTGTTTATGGCATCCTTTCTTCCGTCCTGAGATATGCTTGCAGAGCTATAAATTTTCCCCTTAATACGGCTTTAGCTGCATCCCATTAATTCTGGTAGCTCGTTTCTTCATTCTCATTTGTTTCCAGGTACCTTTTGATTTTGTCCTTGACTTCCTTCCTGACCCACTCGTTGTTCAGCAGTGAGTTGTTTAGTTTCCAGGTGTTTGATTTGGTTCTCTGTGTCTGTGTGTGATTCACTTCTATCCTCAGTGCATAGTGGTCTGAAAAGATGGTTGATACTATTTCTATCTTCCTGATTCTATTGAAGTATGTTTTGTGGCCTAGCACATGGTCTATTTTGGAAAATGTTCTGTGTGCACTGGAGAAGAACGTGTATTCTTTCTTTTTGGGATGTAAAGCCCTGTATAGGTCTATAAGTCCTTTCTCTTCTACTTCTTCATTCAAACGAATGTTTCCTTGTTGAGTTTTGTTCTTGTTGATCTATCCAGAGGTGATAAGGATATGTTGAAGTCTCCAACTACTATTGTGTTGCTAGCAATGTCCTCCTTAAAATCTGTTAGCAGTTGTTTTAAGTGTCTAGCTGTTCCTTCATTCGGTGCTTATATATTTAAGAGTGTGATTTCTTCCTGTTATACATATCCTTTGATGAAGAGAAAATGGCCTTCGCTGTCCCTTCTAATCTTTTTCAGCCTGAAATTAATGTTGTCGGTTACTAGTATGGCCACCCCAGCTTTTTTGAGGGAGCTGTTTGCTTGCAGGATTGTTTTCCATCCTTTAACTTTGAGTCTGTGTTTGCTCTGGTTGTTCAGATGAGTTTCTTGTAGACAGCAGAATGTTGGTTTCAGTTTCTGGATCCATTTTGCCACTCTGTATCTCTTGGTAGTTGCATTTAGACCATTCACATTAAGAGAGATTATTGTCATGGGGTTTTGTGCCATCTTTCTGTAGGAGTTGGTTGTGTTTATAAGTGTTTTCCTTCTTATAGGAGCCCCTTTAGTCCTTCTTTTGGATTTGGTTTTGAGTCTATGAAGTTCCTGAGCTGTTGTTTATCCACAAAGTGGTGTATCGTTCCATTGAATTTGAGTGAGAGTTTAGCTGGATAGAGTATTCTTGGTGAGGCATTCATTTCATTGAATTTTTTCACTATATCCCACCATTGCCTTCGGGCTTGGAGGGTTTCCTCTGATAGGTCTGCTGTGAATCTAAGGGGTGCTCCTTTGTATGTAATTTCCTTCTTTGACCTTGCTGCTTGTAATATTGTGTCTCTGTCCACAACATCCATCTTTCTGACTATGATATGCCTTGGAGTGTTTTTTCTGGGGTCTCTTTTAGCTGGTACCCTTCTGGCTGCTTGGATCTGGATGTCTGCGTTCCTTAACTCTGGAAACTTTTCAGGAATGATTTCTTTGACTGTGGCTTTTTCATTGGGCTTGTCTCCCTGTCCTTCTGGTACTCCAATGATTCTAATGTTGTTCCTCTTGGCATCATCCCCTAAGTCTCTGATTCTCCTTAGAGCCATTTTGAGGTCTTTTCCTATTGCTTGTTGTTCCCTATGGGATTTCTGTTGCTCATCTTCAAGCTCGCTGATCCTCTCTTCAGCTGCACTTATCCTATTGCTAAGCGCACTTACTGACTTTTCAATTTCATCTACTGAATCCTTTATTTGTGACACTTCTTTTTGAAGCTTTTTTATTTCTGCTCTCATTTCTGCCTGTATTTTCTCGACTATCTGTTCTATTGTTTCTTTCATTTCTTCTTTTAGTTTTCTGGATATCTCTTCCATTGATTCTTTGAGTAGATATCTTGAACACCCTCTGCATTTCGTCCCAGAATTCTTTATCGAAGAGGGCATAATTGTGGACAACCTCAATTGAGGATTCGGGATTTTTTTTCTTCGTATTCTCCTTGTAGTGGAAATTTGCACTGTTTCTTCACGTTGTTTTGGTTGTCTAGAGGTAGAACCCTGAAATCATAGGTACTGTTCCCTCTTATCGTGGGAAAAGATTTTGGATAAGTAAGGTTGGTCGATGTTAGTCACCCTTCTCCCTTTCTAGAGTCCGACCTTCTTCTCAGTTAGGCATTATTCTCTGTTTTGTAACGGACATTGAGTGAAGCTTCGGAGGAGGTGCTTTTTTGTATTGAGCGTGTACAGCTTATTTCATACTGAACTTTTGTTAGAAATGGAGTAGGCGAGTGGAATGTTGTTGTATTATAGTAGAGGTGGTCAGAAAATTTTGGTCGGTATTAGGTGACAAAGTGTGGGACGAAAGTCCTGAGTGCTTGGATTGGGAAATATAACTGCAGCCGCATGAGCGGCTGCCCGCCCTGAAGAAGGCCATGCCCACTTCTGGGAGGCTGTGGCCCCCTACGTAGTGGCCACGCCCCTGGCCCATCCCAGGGTCACTCCCACCCAGGATCCTGGAATGGAGGAGGGCTGATGGGGAGTCCCGTGGAGCTGCGGCTGGTGTCCCCCGCTGGAGGGTGTCCGGTTCGGTTTGGTGGGAAAAGGCGCGGGGGGGAGGAGCAGCAGTCCCGGCTCCGGCTCCCCCTACCCACCTGGAAGGGAGGGGCCGATTAGGTGATGATGGACAGTCCCACGGAGCTGCGGCCGGTGTCCCCCGCTGGAGCTTCTGTTATTTATTTTTAAGTGAGTTGTCAATGATCCCAGTCAAGACAGCTTTAAAAGTTCTTTTTCGTGGGATTGTTGGGGGAGTTGGAAACATAACCAGTGGTGTTCAAGGTTCACTCACGTTAAGTGCTCATGGGACCACATACTCAAACTCAAAAAGGGTTGGCCCCATGCAAGGCAAGCACCTCAGCCCCTGTACTCTCTCTCTGGCTCAGTTTTGGGGTTCTTAGAGTTATCCCTAAGAAACGTTGGGGGGAGCCCAAAGCAGGCTGGGATAGTCCCTGAAATAAATCAGAACTATTCCTCTTTTTTCCTGTGTGCAAGTTAAACTAAAGCATGACTGGTACTGATTGCCTTCATTTCTTTGCAGTGTTTTTTTTTTACCTACTTGGGTGCTTTTCAGATTATGTTCTTTGGAGCCCTGAGGTTCTTGGGGCCAAGGGCACACACTTTCTGCATGCTTTTTTCGACGCTTGCTTCCCGGAGATCACCTCTGAGCATGGGCCTTCTAGGTCAGGTCCATTCAGGCAGAGGCCCGTGCTACTGGAAATGGTTAACTCCACTCCATCCTTTCTTGCATTAGGTCCTTCGGAAAAGTACCATCATTGGAGTGGTGGAGGGCGGAGATGTGATGGAGGAGAGGCTGCGGTCAGCCCGAGAGACAGCCAAGCGGCCCGTTGGGGGCTTCCTTCTGGATGGCTTTCAAGGGAATGCAGCGACCCTGGAGACCAGACTGCACTTGCTGTCATCAGTCACTGCTGAGTTGCCGGAGGACAAGCCAAGGCTAGTGTGCAGCTGGGCTGCGGGCCAGAAGAGCAGGCCGGGCCGTCATGGGAGCTTCTGCTGGACCGTGTCTCATTGTTTTGATTATGTCTTTCCCCACCCCCCATTTCAGACTATAGACCAGAGGACAATTTCCATGTAAATTTGTGTATTTGAGCCAGAGTGATTGTTAAGGGCAAGTATTCCACTGTTTCCTTCTGCTTTTAACAAAGGAAAAATATTTTCCTCTGTTCATTATAACTGGGGGCAAGTATAAAGTCCTGCGGAACTCTGCCTTAGTTGAGAACGCAGACCGGGTGCTTAGTGGAGTGGTGATTGACTCTACCTATAGGGACGTTTTTTTTTCCTTTTTTAAGGGGATTGGGGGGCGGGCAGGTGGGGAGTGTTAGTACTTTGGGCCACGGCGGTCTATACTCAAGTTTGTTCCTGGGGATCCAAGTGTGGGTCAGCTGGGTCAAGGCAAGCACCTCACCATGGTACTGTCGCTCTGCTCTTGATAAAGATTTTTGGTTTTTTGTTGTGTTTTGCTTTTGAGCCGCACCCTGCGGTGCTCAGGACTTATCCTGGCTCTGTACTCAGGAATTACTTCTGTCCAGGCTCACGGTACCATATGTGATGCCGGGGATCAAACCTAGGCCCATTTATTTCATGGCAATATCTCTAGCCCCCTAGTAAGGATTTTTGAACTCTTATATCTGAGGCAGTTGGTGCGTGGACTCAGTGTTTGAAATTGCAGGCAGCCTGCAGCCTGAGGTGGGGGTCTTTCCATAACTCCCAGGATTCGCTATTTAGAGATGATCTACAAAAGTCAAAGCTATAAAGCCCAAGTTTGTGAATGTGGCTGACATCTTATTAAACTACCCAAATTTAATTTTTTTCCCTTTTCTTTAAAAATTCCTATGATCTCTGTATCACTTCCTGTGAATACTCATACTTTTCCCAGCAGATATGTAAGATGCTTGCTTATAGGATGCTGTTTTATATTCCTTGAGGGCTATTGCATGGTAGGTGTAATTTTATAATATAAAAATACCCAGGTATAACTTGTAGTAAAGTATATCAATTTTATTAACAGCCCGATAAATTTTGACACCTGTATGTGCTTACGTGAAAACCATCCAGAGCGAGAGGCCCGAGAAGTAGTACAGCAAGTAAGGCTGCTTACCCAAGTTTGATCCCCAGAACCCTGGATGGTCACCTGAGCCCCATAGGAAATGACTCCCGAGCACCGCCAGATGTGACCCCAAGCCAAAAGAAACCAAAAATCCCAGGATGAAATACTTTTCTTCATCCAGCTAGCATTTGTCACAGAATTTTATCCTTTGTTGTCTCTTTGTTGGAACTGCATGTGTCCCCTGAGCAGAGAGAGAGCCGGGTTCCTGAGTCTCATGCATGGCTGACAGTCACTCGCTTCACACGAAAGGCGCACAGGTTTCTGTTTCTGGGTTTGAAAGCTGAGAATGTCTTCTGTGAGTACCAGCTACACACTTTGTCCTTTGTAAACACAGGTTCAGTTGGAGAGAGCTTCTAAAAGATGACTTTGCAAATTGGGGAGATACTATAGTAGGTAGGGCACTTGCACCGGTCCAACCTGGGTTCAATTCCCAATACTCCCGATGTTCTTCTGAGCATCACTAGGAGTTATCCCTGAGCACAAGCCAGGAGTCAACCCCGAGCACTGCTGGGAGTGGCCCCCAAACCAAAATGAAGAAGTAAAATAGAACGACTTTGCTTATTAGTTGAAGCAAACTAGTTAGAGAAACCAGCATCTGTGTAAGGGCTCAGTAAAGCCTTTGGATTCTTTTAGAAAACAGGGAGCCCATAAGCTTTTCTCTTAAAAGGGAACCCGGGTAGAGAAACAAGCATGAAAACAGCAGCAGCCAGCCGAGGTCTACTATATCTTCCTACCAAGTCACCCACTGGTGACACGCTCAGAATGCCTTACCCATTACTTTGGAAATTGCCGTTTCATTCCAGAGTGCAGACTTTAGTTCATGGAAGGAATATAAAACAGCCTGAAGGAGACAGGTTGGACTCTTAGACCTGATCACTAGAGTTGACCTTCTGAGAAGTGATGCTTTCTAAATAAGTCTATGAAGAGTACAGGAAATCTTTCTTGAACCAATTAAAGTGAAAAGGATGATAGGCTGAACATGTCCACTTAAGATGTGAAAAGTGTTCCAGAGGGAGCTATAGCATGCAGGTTTGCTTTCCTAGACAATCTGTCGGAGTTCACGGTAGGACTCGGGAGTTTGTCCAGCAAGGATAAGGCAAAGGGAAACCAGACTTTATTGGGCTTCTCTTTGGGGCCAACATCTAACACGCTGTGTCCAGATAGGTCTTTGATCTTTACAACAGTGCTGAAGAATGTCTTCTTTCTCTGGTTCCTAAAAGGAGAATGCTGAAATTGGAGAGGTTAGGAAATCTTCCCCATGCAACACAGCCGGCAGATAACGGGCAGAGGTAGGACGCAGGCTCGGCAGTGAATCTGCTCCTCTGTCCCTGAAGCCCGGTGGGAACCACACCTCATGCCTGGAGCATGGCCGTGATTGGTGGTTGTCCTTCTTGTTGGGTTTAATGTCCTCTGGAGAAGCTCCCAGTTTTCATTCCTGGCACCGTCCTCATGTCATTATTCTGCTTATTATTTTCACAGGCTCATCTGTGGTATCAGTCAGCCAGATGAAGTGCTGGAGTGTATTGAGAGAGGAGTGGACTTGTTTGAGAGTTTTTTCCCTTATCAAGTGACAGAGCGTGGATGTGCCCTCACTTTCAGCTTTCATTACCAGCCAAATCCTGAAGAGACATGTAGGTCTTTTTGAAGTTAATCTCTGTGTTATCCTTAAGTTTCTTCAATTTCCTATTAATTTTTGGCTTGAGTCATGAGTCAGAAATGTGTGCACATTATAAAGCCAGCCTTTTATGAAACTGCATCTTTGTTTCTTATCTGTACTCCCGGCATGCTGGCACACAAAGCCGGGGTACTGAGTACTATACATGTAGCTCATCAATATTAGGAAGGGCTTTTTCTAGTGAGTAGAACCAAGAAAAACAAAAACCTCTTCTATTAGCAACCTGAAAAAAAGAACATTGAAAATGAATGTGATGAAAATCTAAGAAATGAAAACCTTGGAACTGCTGGGTAAAAGTTAATTTGTTTTTGCACAAAAGAGTTTTTGTCTGCTTCTTTTGCAAACCCCAGGCTGTTAGAATACAGGGAGTCTCACCTCCTCTGATCCTAGTGTTACTTTGGCTTTCGTCAGGGTTTTTGTTTTTTTTTTTCCCCCAACACACTGAGATGTGAAAGCTGTTTTCCTCTGCTGCTATTGCTTTGAAGCGCTGCCATTTTCTTTTATTGTTTAGTTATTCAGAAGTCAAGAAAATCAGTTGCAGATTCTGACATTTAAAAGGCAGGAGAAGGGAACTGGGATACAGACTGGGGCTCCCTTGAAGTTTCTAATCCGTTCTGCAGAGTGTCGCCTGTTCAGTGTTCTTGGCCTTCCCACATGTGCTTGCTTTCCTCTGTTCCAGTTTTCCTCTGCACTCTTCCTCTCTCCATGCCAGCCTGAGATTTGAGGCGAGCCAGAGACTGCATTTTATCCCCCACCGGTGATTTTAAAGTTCACTCAGAACATAATTACACTTCTAGGAAAGCAACTTAGCCGTTCATCTAAACAGAATTTCTTCTGGAGACAAAAATTAATCAGGTGCATCAATTTCTTATAAATAGGGAGTCAGTTTTACTGTCCTTCAGATCGACCTAAAAAGACACGGCGTTTATGGAGTGGCATGCCATAAACGCTTTATAAATGCCTGTGGCTTCATTTCCTAGCTAAATTATTTCACTAGATTTCACTAGAGCGTAAGAAAGACATTTAGTACCATGAATATGCAAAACTTTAAGAAGAACCTGACACTGAGTTCCCTGGAGCAAACAAGTGCCCTCTGGCCAGAGAAAGTGAAGTTCACAATTAGGAAAACTAAAATTGTTTGAACATTTTCACTAAATCACTATGAGTTAATCTTACTTGTGTATGTATAGCAAGTTAAAGTCCTTTGCTGATTGCTTTGCAAAAATTGCAAAGGAGTAAGTTGCCTGGTGTATAGGCAGTTCTCCTTGTTAGTGATAAGGATTTTCTTGAAAACCTGAGACCCTTTGTGCAGTCGCCCACATCAGCATGCAAGGTCATGGCACCAAAATTCTAACACCTGTTATAATGAAATGCTCTGATCACTTCCTTTTCTTTCGACCTGGGCAGAATTAAACTGCCAATTTTCTTTGGGCCACCCTGAGGTTGGTATTAGTTTTTTCCCAGAAATACTTCTTATCTCTTGGCCCAGTTCAAAGTTGTTGGCTCTTCTGTGTTTCTGTAGTAGCCCCAGCGCTGCACTTTTTTTTTTTCTCTTTTTCTTTCTCTTTTTCTTTTTCTTTGTGTGTGTGTATGTGTGTGTGTGTAGCAGAACTCCTGGTGATACTCAGCAGCTGCTAGAACTGGAGAGATGTTACAGTAGGTAGGACACTTGCCTTGCACAGGGCCCAGTGAGCTGGGGGGATGCCAGGGATTCAACCCAGGTCGGCCCTGTGCAAGGCAAGTGTCCTGCCCGCTGTACCATCTCCAGCCCCAGCAGCTCTGTTCTTGTTTAACACAGCTGCTGGAACAACTTGAGTTCATGGGAACATTGTGTGTCCCCACTTAATTCTGTATAATCTGTGTTCCCTGGAGCACCAGTCTCCATATGGAATACATAAATCCAAACCACATTCTGCTTTAATCTATTTGGAACACAGGCAGTTATAAAGCCCAATTAATTTGCATATACATTATGATGAGACATAAGTCGCACACATTTATTCTCCCCCTTTCTCCTCCCTCCCCCTTTCTCTTTATTATACAAACAACTGTTCTTTAAAATCATTCCTGGGGCCAGAGTGATGATAATGTGGAGAGGGCACTTGCTTTGCACACAGCTGACCCCGTTTTGATCCCCCGCACTCCAAATGGTCTCCCAACTCCTCCAAGAGTGATCTCTGAACACAAGGAGCCAGGAGTAAGCCTTGAGCACTGCCAGGTGTGACCCAAAATTCAAAAAATAATAATACTAGAGAAATTTAAAAAAAATTTCTTTAGTTGTTGGATAATATTTGCTTGTACTCGTAATTTGCTAAGATGCTATTGAATCTGTAAGTGTTGATATTATAGATAATAGGTTGGTGTTCATCTTGATAAATGCTGTCATTTTTCCTTCCTTGTGTCATTTCCTCAGGATAAATTCTTAGGAATAGAATTATAGGGTCACAGGGCATGAAGTAGTAATAAACAAAATTCTGCTGATGACCAATGTTTCTCTGATCTTCATGACTTTTTTTTGGTTTGTTCCTTAGTATTACAACAAAATGGAACAGAGGAAGAGAAAAAATACATGGCTCAAACAAAGAAAACTGAAACAACTAATTGCAACCAAGAAATGACATCATTTGAAATTAATCTGAAGGAAAAAAAGTAAGAATTCATTTCAGTTTAGATTTTGATTTGTGACTCTTAAATTTCAGTCTTAAAAAAATGTTTATGTAACTGTTCTCTTTTTAGTTCATGATTTCATAAAATATTTATAGTCGGGTATTGTTTGAGGCTTTTATTAAGCTCAGAAAAAACTTTTTTTAGTGCCAATAAATTTATGTACTTTGTCTTGTCAGAAAACTAATGCTAGATAACAATTGTTTTAGAAAAGCTTTCTGAAAGATGACCAGATTTATTGTTTGTTGTTCTATATTCTTTCTAATTATTTTAAATAATGGCGGTGCAAAATAAGAATGTCAAGATAAAACACAGCAGGTGATTATTGTTTGAATTTGATGCAGGTGACAGGTTACACATGTGTGGTGCTTCGTATGGCCTAGCAGTTTTCAGACCCTTCACTGTATAATGACTCTTCATTCTTGCAGTAACACAGTAAAGTAGGAACTGCTGTTACTTTTTTCATCATTACAGATGAGACAATTAAGGCACAGGGAGGGTGGGTAAGTGACTTCCCCAAATGAGATGTAGAGCCAGGAATGAAACCCAGGCGTCCTAGCAGCAGACCCCTCTTGCGTAGCCCTTAGAGGTCTTCATCAATAAAAACACCTCTTTCCAAATGCTGTTGTAGAGTAAATGAGCCGGTCTGTGTAATGGAACTCTGGTTCTTGGGCGTCCTCCTGGCCCTGTGTTCAGGGATCACTCTTGGTGACGTTTAGGACACCATTTTTGGTGCCAGGTTGGCTCCAAAAGGCAAGGCAAGAGCCCTACACAATGTGCTACCTCTCCGGCCCACAGGTGAAAAAAAAAGTTTGTAACTGCAAGAAGCCATGCACGTTTCAGGGGGCATATTGTCCTCCAGGCTGGAGCAATAGCACAGCGGATAGGGTGTTTGCTCTGCATGCAGCCATCATGGCCGACCCGAGTTCGATTCCTCCGCCCCCTCGGAGAGCCCGGCAAGCTATCGAGAGTATTTTGCTGGCACGGCAAAGCCTGGGAAGCTACCCGTGACATATTCGGTATGCCAGACACAGTAACAAGTCTCACACTGTTACTGGGCCCGCTCGAGCAAATCTGTGAACAACGGGAGGACCGTGACCGTGATTGTCCTCCAGTGATAGTTTGGTGGTGGGTAGGAGAGACGTGTCAGTCACCAGAACACCTTTTGTAACATGATATGCCTTCATGATGTGACTGATGGTGCCCAACAAGTGGGGAGGGATTGGGGGACAGCTTCATGGCTTTTGTCAGAGAAAGCCACCTTAGTCCCTGGCCACTACCTCTTTTGGTTTTATTTTGAGGCCCTACCTAATCCTGCTTAGGGCTTCCTCCTGAAAGACTTTGGGGACTCTTGTGTGTTGGCAGGAATTAAACATGGGTTGCACGCAGGGCGGCAGTTGCCCTCCCTGCAGTCCTGTTGCTCTGGCTCCTGTCTGTTAAGGCAGTACTTTGTAAACAGGCACCTGGCACTGTGTTTAACCAATGAGGTCATTAGCTTGGTTTTCTGCGTCAGCCTAGATTGCCTGGATTGTAGATCCCGCAAGTCCTCACGTGCTAAAATGTTGCTGTAACTTCATTTCTCAGGTATCAGGAAGATTTCAACCCAGTGGTGAAAGGGTGTTCCTGTTACTGCTGTAAGAACCACACTCGTGCTTATATCCACCATCTGCTGGTGACCAATGAACTGTTGGCCGGGGTCCTGCTCATGATGCACAACTTTGAACACTACTTTGCCTTTTTCCACGCCATCAGGGAAGCACTAAAAAGTGACCGACTGGCCGAGCTGAAAGAACTCATCTGCAGGCAAGCTTCTTGAGATCTGGCAAACACAAGTGACTCGTCACATAAAGCCTGGACCAGAGGAAGAGACCTTAGGGAGCTTAGCTTAAATCATTTCTATTTGAGAGCAAGATCTGCTTCAATAAAGTCTGTACCAAAATGCCCACACGGTCCTGGTAGTACCCGGGCAACCAGGCCCAATGGGTCAATACCAGGACCTGGCAATACAGCACTGTGTGGGCCTTCTTCGACCACCAAGATCACCCGAACACTGATCAGAGGCTATACTCAGCAGCACTTGGGGACCTCCAGGGCAGCACCCCACTGGACTTGGAAGGCTGTGCGATGGAGGGGAGAGAACTGGGGTCCTGAGCATGCACAGCATGGGTCTCTAACCCCTGTTCTAATCCCTGTTCCCTTGGGGACTTAAATGACCAGGATAAGAATTAAGCCATCTCCTTGTAATATTCCTCTGCCAGTTCTTTTCATCTGCAGTGAATCACTGAGTCAAAGCAAAAGCTTTAGAAGTGAAGGCACAGCTTTCAAGTAGGGATAAGTTGAGATTCTCAGAGTTCACCGACTTGCATTGCAACTCACAGAGACTGCTCGGGAGGAGCTTGACCTCTGTGGACTAGTGCCTGTGGACAGGAAAAGGAATCCAACTCATTCTGGACTTTTCTGAATTGTAATCCTTTTATTCTCAGGGGCATCTTTTGTATACTAGTGTCTTCCAGAGTGCCACGGCAGGGTAGTCAGTCAGAAGTGGCTCGCGTGATTTAATCAGACTTAAATCTCATGGGTTATGGGACTCATCCATTGCTACTTTGACCCGTTGGTCCCCAGCACATTCCTTCGCTGAACTTTTGGTCTACTTGTTTGGACTTCCTAGACACAATGCAGTCTCCTGTTAGAAACCAGAACTCCCTAGCCGCCTTCACCTGATTGAACAGATCCACTGTGATCTGCCTTCCAGGCTCATTCATAGTCACAACACCACATAATAACCTGGTAGCACCACCACTTAGGGAGATTTATTCTCTGAGTATTTATTTGGAAGGAGCCCTGAGCTGGCGTTGAAAGGATCGAGTTTCAGTTTGTCTCATCTGTGATACCTGGGCACATCACTCAGCCTTGCTGTGCCTAGTTCCTTCTGGATAAATGGGAACAGGCAGTGAGTAGGACTAAATGCACTTCTAAAATTCCGTCTAACTCTGGCATTTGGGGAAGAGAAGGTTTTAGGAGACTTACAGCCTTACTTGTTTTTTGATTAAGCTCTACGGGCCTTATGGAAAAAATGCAGCAATGCCAGCAATAATCAATGCATAATAGAGATTATTTGAGCACCTAGGTGTGTGGATGTTAAAGTGGTTGGTGAATTGGCATCAGCAGATCCTTAGATGGGAAGACCTTTCTGATCATCTCTGATGCTGCAAATACTTTGATGCACTCAGTAAAGAAATGACATTTGTGTTGATAGTTATTTTCTCTCTTTTTCTATATTTGTCAGGCTTTTCTATAAGAATACTCTCTCATCCTTGGGCATACACACAGATGATGTAGAACAAAATAGCAACATAAAAAACAGTTGCTTTTATTTGTAGATGTGTGAAATATTCACTTTAAAATAAATAAAATTGATAAATTTTGCACTGTTCTGCTGTTGATTAGTGGGCATTACTGAACATGTTTTTAATTATATGCTTGTTATACTTTTATATTTCGGTGCCCATCTATATAGTTTTATTAGTGGCTGAGAAACAGTCTTGAAATTTGGAATTCTTTAACATTCTTATAAATTTCAATGAATGGCAAGGGATACATACAAAAGACAGAGTTTCTCTACTCCAGGATCTCATTGTTTTAGAATATATTGAACTTTTTTGTATGTTTATATTCTCACTGAAGTCCAAACCCTGTTGTTGGGTATATTGAAAATATTCCAGGATCCATATAAAATTTATGAGTTTTATTTATATTCAGAACACTAAAAATTCTGCCCAACATTGTCCATTTTCTGGGCCTTTTTCTTATTAGAACATTTTTTGTAGTTTATTTCTTTAATGTGATTCTATTAAGATCAATAGGCAATAAAGATTTTTTAATTTTAAAAATGTATACTGTCTCTCACTTCCTGCAAACAGTAGGAAGTTTGTTAAAATATTAAATTTCCATGGTACAAAAAATTGTTCTAGAAATTTCTCATTAAAAAACTACATTTCCATCTGCACTCTGCACATTTCCATCTGGACTCTGCATGCTAGATGCAGAATCCAAGAAGGTATAGTGTGGCATCTGACTCTAAGTAAAATTTAAAAACACAAACTATGGAGAGATTGTTTATTTTTAATTTATTTATTGGGGCACACACCTGGCTCTGCACTCGGAAATTACTGCTGGTGATGTTCAGTGGATTATATAGGATGCCAGGGATCAAACTCAAGCCAGCCAGAGACAAGACAATGGTTACCCACTGTACCATCTCTCAGGCCTCCTATTGAAAGCTTAGTAAGTGCCTCAAACTTTTCGTTGTCCTTGAAAGCATGGTTAGGGGTGTTGACACTCCTATGTTGAGAATTAAGTTTCAGAAAAATTGGCCTACCTAAGGGCCTTCCAGCAATTTCTGAAAGGTTACGGAGTTGCCTACGGCCCTACTAGTAGTCAGTCCCTTAGTCTTAAGCTCCATCTAATCAAACTCAATAGTTGGGGTTGGAAAGGTAGTGATAAGGGTTAAGGCATTTGCCTTAGAGGTGGCTGAAACCTCAGTTTGATCCCTGCTACCACAAATGGTGCCTGAGCGCCACCAGGCTTGATATTTGAACACAGAGCCAGGGAGTGAGGCCTGAGCACTGCTGGCAACCAAATAAACAAGCTCAACACTTAACCATTGCACTAAATACCTTTTTTTGTGACTTGTTCCTGAATTAAAGGGACTAGAGGCAAAGGCTGAAGAGAGGGGCCTCCTGTCCCTGTTGAATAGGTACTTTGGGAACTTTTTCAAAGCTCAGCTCCGACTCTGATTTATCCAGTACTTTAAGAGCTGGCATCTGCAGGTAATTATACAGGTGTCCAGTGTGAGTTGCCACCCCAAGCTACTGAAGTCTATTATAGTATGATCTATAATCACTGTGATCCAAAAATTTGGATCTGTGATCGGTTCAAGGGGTGTCAGGTAATCAATACCTAGTATTCTGAGGTTTCCTATACTGCTTGGGGAAAGGATATTTTATTTTCTGCACATAATGGGCAGAGTTGCTTCAGAAACATTGCTTAAAACAATTCTGTAATGAAAGCATTAAGAAAATGGAAAGATCATTAAAAGGTCAAGATTAGAGTGTATAAGCAGCTGTCTTATCCAGTCCTTTTTTTTTCAATTTTTTTTTTTTTTGAGACAGCTTGGAGCTCACTGAGAAACCACAGAGTTAAATGATTATCCTGTGACTTCCTGATTAAGAACAGGCTGCTCTCTGCAGTTTGATTAGTCTCGCTCGTAGCTACGGGATTACAGCTTATTAAAACTGACAGTGCTGTGTAGGGCAGGGAGCCAGGAAGGTCAAACTTCCATGCTGAGCCAGCCATCAGCAAAACTGCCCTTACCTGATGGGTTGGTGTGATTGGCATTAAAAATGTTCAAAACCTTTTTTTTTTCCTTCAAAGCTTTATATGACTTACTCATTTTACACATTTCTCTGCCCTTTTCTTCATGAGAGGACCACATAACCCATATAAAACAGTGGCCAGAGAAGAATGAAGCAAGTCCAATGTAACCAATAAGGGTAACCATTGTCCACAATTCTCGCATACGTGCGTGGTATTCGGGAGCAATGACTCAAAGGTGCCCTTGTTAGGACAAGTCATTGGTCACTCTGGTCAGTGGTAGGGGATGATCAAACAAGAATGCAGGTGCCCTTCCAAGTGGAATAGCTACTACCCAATATTGCTCATTGTAGATGTACTCAGCTCCTGGGAGAGAACAAGACAGAGTCTCCTACCCTATGCCTGACTGTCTCCACCAGGGCCCAACAGCTGAAGACCACCGAGGCCCAGCCAAGGCCATGCTGAGAGCACTCTCCACACACTTGGATGAGCCTCACGCATAAAAGAACTGACAGAGGAACCCAGGTGTGTGGGACCCGGGGCTGAGATCTCCAAGCCTGTACAGTTTGGGACTGGACCTGCCAGTAACTAGACAGTTACACCCACCAACTGCCGTGTAACTCCAACAATGGCCAGGATCCAGGGATCATCACACTCAGCTCCTGGGAGAGAACAAGACAGAGTCTCCTACCCTATGCCTGACTGTCTCCACCAGGGCCCAACAGCTGAAGACCACCGAGGCCCAGCCAAGGCCTTGCTGGGAGCACTCTCCACACACTTGGATGAGCCTCACGCATAAAAGAACTGACAGAGGAACCCAGGTGTGTGGGACCCGGGGCTGAGATCTCCAAGCCTGTACAGTTTGGGACTGGACCTGCCAGTAACTAGACAGTTACACCCACCAACTGCCGTGTAACTCCAACAACAGCCAGGATCCAGAGATCATCACACTCAGCTCCTGGAAGCTTATCATCTTATCATCTCATTCCTAATGCGGTCAAACTGGCAGGCTACCAAATGTAACATGCCCACACGGCAGAGTCTGGCAAACTCCCCGTGGTATACCCAATATGCCAAATACCAGTAACAATGATGGGTCTCATTCTCCTAACCCTGAAAAAGCCTTGAATATGGCACTTTAAAAAAAAAAAATCTCAGGGCTAGGACGAAGAAGACGTTACTGGCACCTGCTCGAGGCAATCGACGAACAACAGGGTGGTCGTGATCGTAGATGTACTGCTGTTCGATGTCCTCGAAACTTGAGTTTTCTGGGGATGTCTCACAATTTTAAAATACTGGGTCAATTAAAAACTCCTTGAGGCCAGAGAGATAGTAAAGGGGTTAAGAAACATGCCTTACATGTGGCTGACCTCAGTTCGCTCCTCCGCCCTTTGTCAGCCTGAGCAACACCAGTTGCAGGTCCAAAGAGCACCGCCCGGGTATGTAACCTGTTGAACACAGCGCCCAAGTCCTACTTCATCCTTAGACCCGAGCATTGACCACCAACCCAGTTGGCCAACTGGCCAGGAGTCTCTAGGAGGAACTGAACGCCCCCTCTCCC
Organism: Sorex fumeus; assembly: GCF_029834395.1. Classification (NCBI taxonomy): domain Eukaryota; kingdom Metazoa; phylum Chordata; class Mammalia; order Eulipotyphla; family Soricidae; genus Sorex; species Sorex fumeus. Next base: position 9,922,012 of record NW_026606322.1, on the reverse strand, counting down.
GCCCCCAACAAACAAACGAACTTCTAGGTAAGTAAAACCTTGCTGTACCTTGTTTGGAACCTTTGGTTTAGAATCAGGAGGGATAGGCTAGAGTTGTCATACACTGGGTCTAACTTGCTTTTCACTTGGCTCTCCTGGGCTTAAAGCCTCCCCTACATTCCCCACTGCCTAGAGACTAGGAATAAGCTGGATGTGTCCCCCACTGCCCATATCTACAGCCCAGATCCCTCAAATAGAATTTAAAGGAAAGGCTGCATTGCCAAAGACAGTGTTTTAATGGCAGTCTCCTGCCCCTGCGCCTAGCTGTTCCTCGCCGGGGTCCCTTGGAGGGGAGCGGGTTGAGCTTTCCTCCCCGCCCCGACCAGGGCTCCGGCAGCCGAAGACCTCCAGGACCAGACACCACCATGCTGAGACCACTCTCCGCACACCTGAAGGTACCGGCAGAGGGACAAAGTCACGCGGGTTCTGGGGCCGAGATCTCCAAGCCTACTCTGATTGGAGTCGAGCATCCTCCACCCAGATCCTCCAAATTCCAGTAGGCGGGGGTCACACCCACCACCTGGCCCCCTGGCGCCGTGAAATCCCATCAACGGCCAAGACTCAGAGACTATAAAAGCCAGCTCCCGGACATCTTATCAGGACATCTTTTTATGACATCTTATTATCTCATTCCTACTTTGGACAAACTTGCAGGCCATCGAATGTAGCCTGCCCACAGGGCAGAGTCTGGCAAACTCCCCGTGGCGTACCAAATATGCCAAATACCAGTAACAATGATGGGTCTCATTCTCCTAAAGAGCCGTGAATATAATCTCAGGGCTAGGATGAAAGAGACGTTACTGGGGCCTGCTCTAGGCACTCGACGAATAACAGGATGATGAATGAATGAATGAGTGTTTTAACATTTCTTGATTTCTGATTAAAAGAAAAAAGCCACCATAGTTTTAGCTCCTGCAGTTGGTTACAGACGGAGCATTCATGTTTTCCCCTGTCCCAAGTTCATGGCATGGTCCCCAGAGAACTTCCAGAAACACTGCCCAACGGAAGGGGCCGAGAACTGTTAGGCCTAGACAAGAAAGATGAGCAGAACTGTCTCTCCTCCTCAGGGCTTGAGAAACACAAGATGCTTCCCTTGCAGTTTCCAACATTGCTTCTCTGAGTCTCGTGTGTGGGGCCTGTGCCCTGCTAGGGTCAGCGGTGACTTCCCAGGACTCACTTTTTTTTTTCTTTTTGGGTCCCACCGAGCGACGCACAGAGGTTACTCCTGGCTCTACACTCAGGATTACCCTTGGCGGTGCTCAGGGGACCATATGGGATGCTGGGACTCGAACCTGGGTCGGCCGTGTGCAAGGCAAACACCCTCTCCACTGTACTATTGCTCCAGCCCCTAGGAGGACTCACTTTCTAATGGGCCTTTCTGACCTCGCAAACTAGTGGAGGATAAGAACAGAAACGCTCCTTTTGCCCTTCCCAGCAGTCCCAGCCGTAGTCCCGGCCAGCACAGTGCTCAGTCACCGGGTGTCAGGTGAAGGACTTCCTAAGTCACTGAGGCATTATCTTCTATTTCAGCTGCTGAGCGCTGGTCCAGAGGCGAGCCTCGCAGCAGTCGGACCCGGCTGAATGTCTTGTCAGCGGTGTTTCTGCCGTCCTTTGTGTTAGGCCAGCTCCCTGTGACCTGATGCTTTTCATTTTTTTGTTCCTTTGCTTGGGTCTGCTTTCGACCACGGTTGTCTTAGAGTGCTGGCCTCAAAGCAATTTCCTCTGCTCCGAGGAGGGGAACTCAGGGTGAACTTTTCTTTTGTTCTCCTGCTTCCCGATCCACTTTGAGGCCAGGCAGAAGTTGCCAGGGAGTTCAAAGGGCCCCCGCTCCTGGCACTGTGATCCGCGGGATTAGCAGGTCCGCTCTGCACACTTTCCCCCATGGGGGCCCCTTCCCCTCCGCTCTCCCCCGCTGTCTGCTCCTTTGTCTGTGAAACACATTTTCTCTTATTATCACCTTGTTCCCTGCCTGTTTCAGATGGCTTTGGCTTGCCTCTTAACAAAATCAAGATGTTGCTATTAATGGTCTCCTCTTAACAGCTTCGAGTCACTTCTTTTTCATTTTGTCCTTTCTCCCTCCCTTCCCGAACCACATAATCATCTCTGCTTCAAATGGGTTTCATAACCCTTTGAAACTGCTGCTGTCTAGTTGCTGTCAATGAGGCACAAGAGGGAGGAGATAAAAAATAAAGGGGGGAGAGGGGCAGGAGAGAGACTCCAGTAATTGAGAAACAGGGCAGGCCTCTCTAGGATGCCCCTTTCACAAAGCAGCTAGGTAAACCAGCCCTCAGGACTAGCTGTTAGGAGCCCAGGGATCCCCTGAGGTTTTCCTCTAATTTTATTTTATTATTATTATAAGTATTATTATTATCATTATTGCTTTTCTGGGTCACACCCAGAGATGTACAGGGGTTACTCCTGGCTTTGCACTCAGGAATTACTCCTGACGGTGCTCAAGGGACCACATGGGATGCTGGGAATCGAACCCGGGTCGGCCGCGTGCAAGGCAAACGCCCTACCAGCTGTGCTATTGCTCCAGCCCCTTTCCTCTAATTTTAAAGACTAGAATAGACTATTTCCCCTCTATAGATGTTTTCCTTCTAGTTAAAATGTTCTTTAGAGCCTTGCCAGTATCATCTTTGTTCATCTTTCACGGCGTCCAAGAACATAGTAGATATATAAGAGCTTTTCAATCACACACACCCCACCCACCCCCCCAAAAAAGCTAAAATATTTGTCCACATTTTCCATTCCCTATTCATTTATTTTCACTTTGTTTTAACAAACAAATATAACATTTCCATCACAACTCCATTATTGTTCCTCTTAAAGCCAGCTGGAGAAACTACAAACTATGCAAATATCATGAGTTTTCCACATAATAATTGTACATCAGAAAGAAAATGGTGAAACATCCCCACTTTTTAAAATGCTCTTACCCTGTATCTGATTTTGGTTAGATTTTCCAATTCCATGTTGTTTTAATAGAAAAGTTGCTTCCAATCATGTGGGGAAAAAGTCAGTGCAACTTCAATTTTCCACTTAAACATTCAGCTATATCTACTACAAATCCAACATGTCAAAAACTAGATTTATTAATCTAACTTTCTTCAATTCAACTAGTTCTCTATTCGACATTCTTCCCTTTGCCAATGGCAACTGTTTTTCCAGTCGATTCAACTAGAAAATTTATTACTGGGATGAGTGATGAATCTGTAGATGGCTTGGGTACGGGGAGTGAAGAACAAAATGTGATGACAGGCTCAGAAATGCATTTAAGGTGAGATCCAAGGTGAGATCAGAAATGCATTTAAGGTGAGATGGATCTTAAATGCATTTAAATGAGATGGATCTTAAATGCATTTAAGGTGAGATCCAAAGACTGCCGCCGCCCGGTCTTTGACTTCATCTTCTCCTTGTTCACCCAAATATCTCTTCTTCCTTTAGTTTTATCACTCATGGCTACAAGGTTGTTACAAGTAGTCACAAATATTATCTTCACTGGGATACTCTGAAAACTTTCATTGCTCCCCAGTGCTTTTCAGAGGAAGATTGACAGAATGTATAAGTTCCTAGGCTTGTTATCATCTGATTCTATCCAATTGCCCTGACCTTTCCTACTTTCCCCCTGAGAATCATGCCTTAATCCTACCTTTATTCTTCAGAATCATATCTTACACGAAAACTAGCTTTTCTAGAATGTTCTACCCGCAGCTCAGAGGCTTTATTCCTAGCTTCCCTTGTTCATACAGGCACCAGCAGCCAGTGCTCAGCACATTTGATTTGCTCAGACCTTTGATTCTGAAAGTCTTACTTGCCACCCAGGATGTCAACTTCCTGCCTGCCCTCATGCTCGGGCCCCCGGTTTGCACCACAGGCGCCCTGCAATATGGGAAGAGGGCCCTGTGACTAACTGACCAGTTTCTTGCCATCACAGGCCTTATGAGGCCTCTCTCTCCTCTCCCTGCATTTCCCTGTTCCAGTTCTCTTCTCGACGTGATTTGCTCAAAATTCCCTGGTTTCACATACCGCCTTCTTTACTGTGTGTGACAAACCTCCGAAGTTGATATCCTCCCATTTACACAGGAGAAACTGAGCCTCTGAGAGGCTAAGTGATCTAATCAAGGTTAAAAAGCAGAAGTTCCAGGATTTGGACTGGGTAATGAAGAGTCTGAAGCTCGGGATTCTCCCCTTCACTCCCTGACACCCCTAAACTATTTTCTGAGATGGCATTGCTCTCTCTCCTTTAAGGACAAAGCTCCAGGAAGACAGAGACCATGACTAAACACAATTTCCTGTATGATCACCCCAGTGGGTTACCTCTCGGTGGGCCACACAGTTAACTCCCTGTTACTCCAGGCCTGGTAAATAAAGATGATTTAGTAGCTGTTTGCTCTTCCTTTCTTGGTTCTAGCAATCTGAAACTGCATTTTAATGATGAGAGGACTGAGAAATGACCCAGAGATGGTAATTTTGTTTTTGGTCAAAGGCTCATACATTTACATATAAATGAAATGCAAAAGGACATTTGAATTGTAGAAAGGGGAAGAATTAATTTAGCCTCTCTCCTTGTCAAAAGGAGCATTCTACAGTGACAAAAAAATATATGATTTTAGAGCCATAAGGCAACGTTACACATCACCTTCCCATCCACCTCATTTTGTCGAGGCTGAATCCAGGTACAGAGTGTGACAAACCCCAAGTTCAACAGGAAAAGAGAGGCCAGACTGAAAAAAAGTTCGGATTTCCTTCGATGGGCCAGCACTTCTGCCCATTACCAGCTCTTTCCCTGCTTCCATGCCATCTCAAAACTCAACACACCATATGCAAGGCAACTAGAATGGTGTATTTTGTGTTAATATGGCTGGATACCCAAATGGCTGGCAAAGCATTATTTCCGGATGTGTTTATGAGGGTATTTCTGAAAAATATGGTTAACATTTAAGTCAGTAGATTAAGAAAAGATTCCCACCACTGGCCCCTTTTTTTTGGGGGGGGTGGTGGCGGTTGGGTGGTTATTTTTCACTCTGTTGAATGTCTGAATGGAACAAGAAGCAGAAGAATGATGCATTTACTCTCTTGCTGAAGCTGTGATCTTATCCGTTCCTCAGACAACCGCACTCCTGGTTTTAGGCCTTCAGACTTTGGTTGGAACTTACATCACTAGCTCCTTTGGCTTTTAGGAATTTAAGTTTTGTCTAGAACTATCCCCTCTGCTTCTCTCTGCCTCCAGATGGCAGATGATGGACGGCAGATCAGAATGGAATTTCCTATAACAATATATCTTATCTATCTCTCTGTCAATCATCTATATCTTAGTCTATCATCTCAGATTTATTTCACTGCCCTGGAGAATGAAGAAAGAGATATTCTACCACCCTAACCGAATTTATTGCCACCCCAGCAGCAATGATTACAGTGTATCTTGAATCCAAAAGTCATTCTGTTTGTAAGTGCACCTTTAGATGACCTCACTGATTTTATTTTGACGCTGGGCATTATGGGAATTGGCAAAGATGGCCCCAGTCTATTTCCAAAAGAGCATTTAGACAAACTAAGCTCTTCCCAAGGTATTGTACCATTTACAGCTCCCTCTCTGGTTTATGTTTTTCTCATAATTAAGATGGGATTCCATTTTTTTTTTAAGGATTCCTGTTTTCTATCAAGAGTGAGCAATGGTTTTCACCTACTGGAACTTCATCAGGAGATATTTTTTTCTCTCAAAGGTGTAAATAGTATGTAGGATTCAGTCTAGTCAATCAGCACATCACAACTACATATTAAGGTCTGAAGATATAATCAAAAGGCAGTGTGCTTACAATGCACATGGCTGACCCAGGTTTTATCTCTGGTACCCCATATGGTTCCCTGAGCCCTGACAGAAGTTTTCCCTGAGTGCAGAGTCAGGAATAAGGCCTGAGCACTGTTGGTTGGCCCCTACACCCAAACCAGAACAAAACAAAACAAAAAAACTAACATTAATCTGGTACACTTTTAAAAAAATTTTTTTAAATTTTTTTATTATTGGTGAAACACCATGAGGTACAGTTGTAGATTTACAATTTTTTTGTGCTTGGGTTTCGATTATACAATGATCAAATACCCATCCCTCCACCAGTGCCCATTTTCCACCACCAAGGATAATATCCCTCCCACCCCCATCCCCCCCATCCCACCCTGCCTCTGTGGCAGGGCAATCCCTTGTGGTTCTCTCTCTCCTTTTGGGTGTTGTGGTCTGCAAAAGAGGCATTGAGTGACAAACATGTTCAGTCCATCGTTCTACTTTCGACATGCATCTCCCCTCCTGGGAGGATCCTCCAAACACCCTTTATTTGGTGCTCCCTTCTCTATCTGAGCTGCTCTTTCCCCTAGAATGCCCGGCTGGCCTCTAAGCTATGGAGTAATCCTCCTGGTGCTGATCTCAGCTATTCTTGGATATTAATCTCATATTTTGTTATTTTATATCCCCCAGATGAATGTAATCTTTCTATGTCTATCCCTCTCTTTCTGACTTATTTCGCTTAGCATGATACTTTCCATGTTGTACCACTTGTATGTAAATTTCATGACTTCTTCTTTTCTAACAGCTACATAGTACTCCATTGTGTAGATGTATAATCTGGTACACTTTTATACCTTGGCATCAGTAAATGTTACCCAGTGATAGATATCCTCCCCATGCCAATTCTCTCCATTCATACCTTCAAGGAAAAGGTACTCAGGACTGGAGAGCTACTACAGGGATTAAGATGCTTGCCTTCTTTGTGGCTGACTCCGATTCAATCATTGGCACTGCATATGGTCCCTGAGCACTACCTGAAGTAATCCCTGAGCACAGAGCTAAGAGCAAGGCATGGGCCCAGCCTGGTGTAAGAAGGAAGGAAGAAAGAAAAGAAAAAGAAAGGAAGGAAAATTTTATTCCCTTCTGTGTACCAAGATTAAACAAATTTCAAATTGAAATAGTAAATATCTCTTGGTGGTGAAGGTTGTGCACTGATGGAGGGATCTGATCATTGTCTGATCAATGTATGATTGTAACTCAAACATGAAAGCTTGTAACTGTCTCTCACAGTGATTCAATTAAAAAAAAGAAAGAAATAGTAATATCTCACCAACAATAGCAACAAAATATAAAGCACTGTAGCACTGTCCTCCTGTTGTTCATTGATTTGCTCAAGCAGGCACCAGTAACATCTCCATTGTGAGACTTGTTGTTACTGTTTTTGGCATATTGAATAGGCCACAGGGAGCTTGCCAGGATCTGCCTTGCTGGCGGGATATTCTCAGTAGCTTGCCCCCTTTCTGAGAGGGATGGAGGAATTGAACCTGGGTCAGTCACGTGCAAGGCAAATGCCCTACCCGCTATGCTATTGCTCCAGCCCCTGGAAGTGATCAACATTAAATAATAGATGATGATTACTTCTGGACATAAAAGAAGGGAAAGCAAATAAGGATGAAAATGACACAAGGAAGAGTATTCATAATGTGTATTTTCTTTTGGAGATTTGAGTACAGCAAAATGAAAACCTCTGACAAAGCTATTAGGTTCAGGCATTCTTAAGTTTTCTTTTTTCCTTTTCTTTTTTTTTTTCTTTTTGGGTCACACCCAGCGATGCTCCTGCACTCAGGAATTACTCCTGGCGGCGCTCAGGGAACCATATGGGATGTTGGGAATCGAACCCGGGTTGTCCGCACGCAAGCCCTACTTGCTGTCCTAATCACTCCAGCCCTCACATCCTTAAGTTTTCCAAGTATTTGATGTATTTTATAAATGTATTCAAATCTGAAGTAAATCTCTGAGACAAAATTTAAAATCTCATGAACAATTCCCAATGTTGCAGAATCTGGTGTTTCTCCCAAATGAGCATTCCAACTCTGCTCTGAGTTCCTTGCCTTTACACACTAGTATGGCCATATCTATGTAATGTTTTTTTTTGTAATCTATGTAAAAAACCAGGGCAGCCCAAGAACAAGCCACTAACCTCTTGTGGTTTTGTTTTCTCTGTTAGGACTTAACTCCTTTTCGGATTTCCACCTCTTTGACTTTGCTCAGGGAAGGACAGAGTTGAGCAAACAGCTTAAGGATGTTGACTTGTGTCTCACATTTCCTCGGGGTGAAACCTGGGAAAGGTTGGAAGGAGATGGTGAAGGATGTGAGTGCAAAGATGGGTAGGATGATGTACCAGGCAAGTTTTATTTTCTTCTTCACTGAAGTCTTCTTCCTCAGTTCTCACTGAAGCATGTTTTTAACCTTCACTGTTTCTCTCTCATTTTTCTAAATGATCATTTCTTTCACCTGATAAAGCCATTGCTCTATTTCCTTCTTCCACTCTACAGGAAACAACCTCACTAATCTCACAGAAATTTACCCATTTTGCCTTTCCTGGCAAATATCAACAGAATTTTTTTTCTTTTCTGTTTTCTTTTTATTTTTTATGTAGGAGTACTGCTATTTATTCAGCCACTGATTAGCTGATTAAATTGTATTGTATGCATGAACTTCATCTTACTTTTTTTTCAAAATTTTCTTTATCTATTATTTTTTCTTCTTATATTTATTTATTGAATACTGTGGGAAAAGTTACTAAGCTTTCAGGTTTAAGTCTTGGTCACACAATGATCAAACACCTATCCCTTCACCAGTACTCATTTTTCATCACCAAGAACCCCAATATACCTCCCCTCCCACCCCTCCCAATGCCTGTGAGGCAGATGATCTCCATTTAACTCCTCTCTACATTGATTACATTCATTATTTCGACAAAAGATGCACCATTATTGTTTAGAATTTACCCCCCAACAATCAGAATTGCTGAAAAGGCATTGTGAAATACTTCGTTTTTTATAGCTGGTTATGAGAATCATATAATCTTGCATGGCCGCAATAGCGGCCTCGTGATTTTGGATTTCTGCAAAGAGCCAGATAATTATGAGATTGGTTTCTGTGCATCTGGTCTTATGGTTGTGCGGGAGAGCCACTTCGTGGGGGGCAACTCGTGACCTCGGTAGCGCTCGAAGGACGAGCCGGGAACGCCCCCCTTCCCATGAGGTTTCAATTGCCCTGTCAACACTGGCTCATACCTGGCTTTCTTATAAGCTCTGAGGTTGTGGTCACCTTGCTGCTGGGGGTGGGGGGGAAAGGCAGAAGGGAGCAACAGCCTTTCCCTCCCTGGGAGGCATGGCGCCGTGGTTTAACGCATGGTCCATTCACTTTTCTGCCACAAGCTGCCTGTCTGGACTAAGTCCTTTTGCCTCTGGAGCCATGGCTGTGCCACAGAGCTGCTTGTGGGGGGCAAATCGTGACCTCAGTAGGGCATGAAGGGCGAGCCGGTACCGCCTCCCTTCCCATGAGACTGCAGTTGCCTCATCACCGCCAGCTCATACCTGGCTTTCCAATAAGCTCTGAGGCAGCGACCACCTTGCTACCAGGGGGGAAAAAGGCGGAAGGGAGCAACACCCTTTTCCTCACGGGTAGGCATGGTGCTGTAGTTTAACGAATGGTCGATTCACTTGTCTGCTGCAAGCTGCCAGGCTCTGGATTAAGTCCTTTTGCCTCTGGAGCCAGGGCCGTGCAGGAGAACCGCTCGTGGGGGGCAACTCGTGACCTCGGTAGGGCATGAAGGACGAGCTGGTACTGCCCCCCTGCCCATGAGACTGCAGGTGCCCCATCACCACCGACTCATACCTGGCTTTCCAAGAAGCTCTGAGGTGGTGGCCACCTTGTATGCGGTCCAGATGCATTTCTGCCAAAAGCTGCTGGGATTTGAGATTTGTTTCTGAGTCTTTGGGACCATAGCCATTAATTAACTTGATCAGGAGCCAGAGAGGCTGTTTGTAGGTGGTGCTCAGGGTCTCGCTGGTATGGGGAGGAAAGGGCTGGTTCCACCCCCATCTGGTGAGGTCCCGCGTGTCTCGTCACTGCAGCCCCAAACCTGATTGTCCAGTGGCCTCTGGAGGATGGTGGTCACCGGGCTGCCAAGGGGAACAGGCCAATGCATGAAACCTATTCCCACCTGGAGTGTCCCAGCGCCAGTAACCTACTGCAGGAACAGAATGCATTTCTGCCAAAAGCCTCTGGGTTCCAAGATTCGTTTTTGAGTCTCTGGGATCATGGGCATTAAGCGGTTTGATCAGAAACCAGATAGGCCATGCCTCCAATTATATAGCTGAGCTGGAGGTGGTTTGTGGGTGTGTCTCCCACATACCAAACTTTTGGCCATTTACTTTCTTGGTAAACTTTGCCCCAAGTTTTTGGGGTCTGGACAAAGGCACAGCAGCAATTTTGGGGTATCTGAAAGCCTGATGGTGCCATCAGGCTGCTGATGCACTCGCCTCACAGGTGCAAACTGACCTGCTGGTGGCACCATACCCCCCAGAATTCTTTTATTAAAATTTTTTAATCTTATAAGTTACTTCACAATATTTGATTATATTCAATATTCAAACACCAATCCCACCACCATTACACCTTCCCACCACCAAATTTGGGATATTTCCACCCCAAGCCCTAAGCCCTGTCCCAAAACACAAATGAAAGAATATATTCTATATTGTCTGCTATGAAGAACTGCTGGACATGCTTACAAAAAATGTTCGTATAGAAAACAGTGTGAAGATTGTTCTATTTTGGTAGAAGCCATTAAGACATTCTATAGGATATCATTAATATGTTGTTATGGTTTGGGTGATGTGAGCTTTGGTATATATGTCTGAAAATATGTATATATGCATATATATCCCTCTATGATTTGTTGCTTACTGTCTGAACCCCATCAAATATGATGTGGTAAATTATGGAAAATGGATAGGAGTGCCTTATGATGTGTTCAGGAATAAGTTCACTCATATGTGAGGCTCAGCCCAAGTATGTGGAAAGTGGCCTGGATCGTGGCGGTAGTTGGGTTGTGGAGGTTGACTGCCAGGGCTGGGTCCCTTAGGGTGAGGAGGGCTCTCACCCGCCCCCCTCTGGGGCACCCCAAGTGAAAACAGTCTGGTGCGGAGTCCAGTGGCATGGTTATGGGGGCCTCATTTTATCCTTCCTTCCGGGAGAAGCAGCCATGAGTTTTGGAGGGTGGTCGATGAGGAGATTATCTGGTGCCGGCAGGAGGTGGCTTATGGGTGTGACCCCTGGGTTGTTGGAGACTGGGGGAAGCAGGTAGAGGATCTCTGCTCCCGAGTCCCAATCAACAGAGTCTTATCTTTGCTCCACTCCCTCTCTACCAGTCTTCTAGACTTTGTCTTCAAAATACTTGCAAAAGTTGAACAAGTTGCTGAGGACAGGATCCTCGTTAAGCAGTGAAGCACCCCAACTTTCTCAACCTTTCCAGTACCTGTGTGGGGAGAAGGCATTTAAAACATTTACTTCTTTATTTTTGCAAACACAGGACCTCACTTGTACCAAGCAGGTGCACTTCTGCTGAAAGACAGCCCCAACCCTAAGGCAAGTCCTGACTGAAAAGACAAAAATCCTCCTGATCACTGTTCCCAGATTAAAACTTTCTGAAGACATTTCGGTTTCATACCCAGGAATCTCCTTCCTAAGCCTGAGAGACCATACAGGGGTCATAAGGCTTCACTCATCGACATTGCATGGTATTGCGCTGGGGACCCCCTGAGCTGGGCTGAGTTGAGTGACCCCCAGCCCCTGGACCTTAGTGCTGGACTCCTGACCTGCTTGGGAGAGAGCCTGTCTTTGCTGAGCACGAATTGAGAGGCCACCAGCCCTGGAGGGATGGGTATTTGATCATTGTATACTTGAAACCCAAGCACAAAAATTTGTAAGTCTACAACTGTACCTCATGGTGTCTCACTAATAAAAATTAAAAAAAAAGAAATCTCAGTCTTCATATTTTCAGGGAAACTACGATTACTAAGATGTCCTTTTCCAAATAGAACCTGGATTTGAATTTTCATTTTCTTACACATGATGCTTTTTTAAACATCCATAAACAGGACAGGGATTCTTGCCCTCATTTTACTACTAAGAAAGCTGGAACATGGAGTCATTACCTCTTTAGAGTTTGTCTGCTGCATAAGATGACATTTATTTATTCATTCATTCATTCACTCATTCATTTTAATTTTTGGTGCCAGGGATCGAAACCAGGGCCTCACATATGAAAGGCACCATACTGTATTACAGGCCCAAAGGTGGAGTTTCTTTTTTTAAAAAAAATTATTTAAATAATTTTAAGTTTTTAAAATTAGGACACTTGTGATTTACTAAGTATTTCACAGTTGAATTTTGGGCAGGAGTGGAGGGGTGGGGCACCAGATAAATCTAGTCTGTTGCCTTAAATCTTACCCCTGGAACGGGTAGCCAAACAGAATAGATAAAGGGCTGGCTGGGAGTGGGATACGACGGCAGACAAAATGAAGCCCCAGACCCATCTCTCTGCCCACACTCTCCTCCTGGACCAGCATCAGTCTCTCTTCACAGACTGCAGGGTCACATGAGGCCCCCCACCCTGACAGATGTCCGAGGGACAGGTCCAGACTGGGCTGGGCTTGGATGCTCAGACTCAGGCAGGGCTGGGACACGCAGATGTTGAGGGCAGGATTCGCAACCACACACACGTGGCCATGGTCGGGGACTGGGAAAGCCGAAACAAAATGACAGGAGCTGCTGGGCTAGAGCTGGGACCCAGGGACTGGTCCAGAGCACAGGACTCCTGCTGGTGCGCTCCTGGCCGTGGCTGGAGACAGAAAAGCTTAGACAGAGGAGAGAGGTTGGGGTCATTGTTCAGGGGAGGTGATAGACAGGGAGGCCGTTCATGGGAAGAAGCAGCATCAGGTTTAGCAATGGCGACGTCATTCATGGGCTAAGGAGAGCCTGGACATCGATGGAAGGACCTGGACCCGTCTATTTTAACTGTACAAGAAACTATAACTTTGTGTGTATGTGTGTGTGTGTGTGTGTTGGGGGGGGGGTGACGATCACACCCGGCGATGCACAGACGTTACTCCTGGCTCTGCACTCATGAATTACTCCTGGCGGTGCTTGGGGGACCATATGGGATGTTGGGAATCGAACCCCGGTGAGCCGTGTGCAAGGCAAACGCTCTACCCGCTGTGCTATCGTTCCAGCCCCAGAAACTATAACTTTTAATCTTCTGAGTTTTGTATGCAAATCTTTCATGCCTCAAGAACCTACCAGCATAGGAAAATTCACTTTCATGCCAATATGCTCCAGTACCAGTCCCACCAACAGCGTGTATTCCCCTCCACCAATATTCCCAAGTTCCTTCCCCTTCCCCACCTCACCTCCCAGTTTGCCTCCTTGACAGGCATATATTAAAATTGGGTTGCTGTGGTTTGGATCGCCTGCTTGCAGTGTCATTGATCTGTGGTTTGGATATCCAGCCACTCCACTGCTTTCCATCACCAATGTACTTGAGACCCTTGACCCCTGCCCCCTCCATTACACCTTGTTCACTTCGTTTCGCTCCTCACCTCAGTTTTTCCCCTCTCTATCCTCCATCCTCAGGGTCTCCTGCCCCCGCGCCTGGCTGTCCTCACCAGAGCCCCTTGGATGGGGGAGGGTTGAGTTTCTCTCCCCCCTCCCCGCCTCTAGCAGAGCCCCAGCAGCTGAGGACCTCTGGGGCCAGCCACGGCCATGCTGGAACCACTGTCCACACATCCGGACGGGCCTCATGCATGAAAGAACTGGCAGAGGAACCCAGGCATGCGGGTCCCAGGGCTGAGGTCTCCAAGCCTACTCGGATTGGGACTGGGCCTTCTCCAACCAGACCCCCATCTTCCAGTAGGTAGGCGTCATACCCACCAGCTGCTGCCAGTGCCAGGTTGATCCCATCAATGGCCAAGATGCAGAGACTATAAAATCCAGCTCCCGGAAGCGTGCGGCCACATTTGCGGCCGCGCAATATCTTATTATCTTTTTTTTTCCCCTCTTTGGAGAACCTGGCAGGCTACCAAAAGCATCCTGCCCGCACGGTAGAGTCTGGCAAACTTCCGTGTCGTATTCAATATGCCAAATACCAGTAACAATGATGGGTCTCATTCTTCTAATCTTGAAAGAGCATTGAAATTGCTCTTTTAAAATCTCAGGACTAGGATGAAGGAGACGTTACTGGTGCCTGCTCAAGGGAATCGACGAACAACAGGATGCTTGTGCTTGTGCTTATCCTCCATCCTCTAGTTTCTCTCTCTCTCTCTCTCTCTCTCTCTCTCTCTCTCTCTCTCTTTATTTTTTTCCTGATTTTTGTTTTTTTGGGGGGGTTAACATCAATGTTTAGGAGCTATTTCCCTTGGTGCTCTGGAACCGTGCAGTGCCAGGGATCAAACCTGGGTCCCCAATCCTTTTGCAAGTGCACAGCCGGTTTAACTATCTTTCTGGTCCAGAAGGTAGACTTTAATCAAAGGAGGAAACTTAGGATAGTTAAGAAATGGAAATGCCCAACTTTCAGGAGTTGCGGACACAAACACAATCCTGTCCAAGCTTGTTCTGCACTCGGTGTCACTCTCAGACTAGGTGGAGGCAGTAGGCAGGTGTGTTTACCTGCTTCAGTGAAGGCTCACTCCAAGGCACGGAGATATTTTAGCTCAAAAAAGGCAGAATTTGGAGAAGAAGCCAGACTCACTCTGAATCTGGAAAGAGGCAGAACAAGAATCAGAGGAGGAAAGGACAGTGGAAAGTGGGAGGGGGAAGGACAGCGAGCAACAGGGAAGCGAAAAGGTGTGAAATAATTTGTCCCTGGTTTGTCTTTATGAAAATCTGATATATGAAAATGCCTACTTGAAAATGAGATAAATAAAGAGGTAATTATTTGCATTACAAATTAACTCTTCACTTCAAAAGAGTATTTTCCACAGGTGTGATTCTATGATGTGAGACTTTAGAAAGGAATATGACTTTGGGAAGGTGGGAGATTTAAACAATAAAATCTCGATTATAGCATAATAGGAAATAATCCAGTGATAAAGGGTAAGACATCTAAAGGAGGTGGTTGTACAGGGTGCGCTCTGCAGAGCTCGGGTTTTTAAAAAGAGGTGAACAAAAGACACAGAGAAGGGATTTATAGATAAGCTTGAACACAAAAGACGATCAGGAACCTTCAAAAACAGAATAAATGAGATAAAGCCAGGAATAAACCTACCTTTACAAAGAAGAACCAAAGGCTGCTATTACTAAATGCTTTGCTCCGGGCAAGAAAAGGCACAAACATGAGCAACATATGCTTTAACTAAATAAGGTGGTATAATATTCACAGAAGTGAAGCTCTTCAATTTTTCTTTGTTCATTTTGCTTCGGTCTTCTTCCTGGTGCAGAGAAGATGGCGAAAAAATTCATGGCTTTTCAGTAGATGGTGTGGAAGGAGTGCATTACTATTAATCCACTAGGACAAGAAATGATGATTCCCTGTGCTTGAGCATCAAAGATAAAATACTTCCAAGTCCTCAGGCCAAATTTGGGAGAAAGATGGTATAAAGATAGAGGATCAACAATGTCAGGAAGCTAATGATCTGCCCCACATTCCTTTCCTCACACTACTACCATCCTGATGGAAATTCTACAAAAAAATAGATATTAACTGCCCCGTGAATGTATTAAATGCCTTTTATGAAAATAGAGGAAACTGGATGCCTAGGGAATTTAGGAAAAATAAAAACCACTTTTTATTTAGAGGTAGAAGCAAAAGGAACAGGATACAGTCAAGATATATCACCTTCAATATTCTAAGGAAAGAGAAGTGAGAATTAAAGTTCAACAGAGTAAGAAAGGAAGAAAACATGGTACCTTCCTATGTGATTTAAGTATCTTGTTCTAGAGGTATTAAAAGTCAGGAAATTGCAACAATGCAGTGTGCACAGAAGGGTTTTTCAGTCCCTGTCCATAATTTATTGGATATCACAGAAAATGAAACAGGTCACCGAGGAGAATGGTTTTTCATGAGAACAGAGTCAAGGATTCTACCAAGTATATCGCTCAGTAAATTTGATATCTATTTATTCCACTGTAAAAGATCAGTGATCCTAAGGTCAGGCCAATCATGATACTCCATTTCCCAGGTTTTAGAGTGATTAGATTCTGGGTGAAAAAACCTAATGGCAGGTTATAAACATAAAGATTGGAGGTAGAAGTTCTGATACCATACCATATAAAACATAAAGATCGGAGGTTCTGATACCTCTGATATCCCCGAACCTCAGTGTTTTGGATAGGTCTCCTTGAATAGCACATCATGACCTTGTGGTCATGGAAGGAGAGAAGTGGATCCAATTTGAGAGCAAAGCTAATACGCTATAGCCTAGAGGCCAGTTAGAGATTGACTACATGATAATTTTGCTGAACCCCTGACTCTGCCAACCAAAGGTCCTAGATATTGTGTACTGTATAGCATACACTTGGTATTGAGTGAGTTATTCTAAGTGTCATCAAATGTTTCCATCATTGAAGGCAATTTGAGCCACAACTTCCTGATACTTGGGTTAAAGACTTTTTTTATTTGCTTGTTCTGGGGCCATGCCCATCAGTGCTCAGGTTTTATTCTGGACACTATTCAGGGATGACAACTCTCACACTCAGGGGACCAAATGTGGTGTGGGGATTCAAACCAGGGTCAGCTATGTGCCAGACAAACACCTTATCTCTATACTACCTTTCTGACACCATTAGTAAAAGGATACTTTATTAATGCTATGATATAGGATGAAATCACAAGAACATTTTAAGATATTTTCATTGTATTCTTTTTTAGGAATATATTCTTAATATTTTATTTTTTAAATTTTATGTTCACAACGTTGTTCACCATAATTGATTACATTCAATATTTCAACACCAATCCCACCACTATTACCCATTACCTCCACCATTATTTTAAATTTTCTCACCAACACTAAAGCCTGCCCTGTGGGCAGATGCTAAATAATTTATTTTGTATTGCTTGTTATGAATAGTATAAGATGTCACATGGCTACAAAAGTGGCCACGTGCTCCTAGATATCTAAAACTTTAAATACTTGGGGTTCGAAGATATCTCTGGCGAGCTGCCATCTTCTGAGATTTATTTGTGAGTCTCTGGATCTTGGCCATTAATTTGCTTAAATAGCACCCAGAGGCCATTGATGGGGTAACAGCCAGGACACCAGATGGGTTAGGGAGATGGGGAAGGACGGCCCATAACCACCTCCACGTGGCCTGGAATTTTCAGTCACTGGTCCCTCGTACCTGAGTTTTTCCTCTGGGGGTTTGTGGCCACCGGGGTTTGTCTGGAGTAGGTTAAGAGAGAGAATGTCTGCTCCATCTGAGGCGCTTCAGTGAAATCAGCTCAGCATGGAGTCCGGGGACATCTCTGTGGCCTTCATTGTGTTCTTGACATGAATAAAACTAGTGAATTAGATAACAAAAATAAAATGATAATATCTGTGATTAAATGAAAGAGTGATAATGCCTACATAGCATTGCCGATTCTGATGAAGAATTCAAGCTGCCACATAGCATTAACAATATGATGATGCTTTTTTTGATATCCTTCATTATGAAGATAATTTGATTTTTAAAAGAAGTTTAAGACTTTAGAAAGTAGAATGAAAATTCAATGTTACTTGGTGTGCTGGAATGCAAATTCAAATACAAACCCCAAATGCAAGATCCAACTTTGGTTCCAAAACTTTACTTCAGAAATTTAAGATGAGTGAGACTTGCAGAACCTTCATGGAAAACCCTTCTGTGACTTGGGTCACACAATGTGGCAAGATTTCATAGATAAGAAAAAATGTGTAGGTTTTATTATGAGCCTCAAAACGAAACTCCAAATGAACCCGAGGCAGTAGGAGCAAAGGAAATTACAGAAGATTCATTTTTTTAAATTAATAAATTTAATTTTTGATTGACATTCTGTAATAAACCATTAATGGTCATGGTTTCTTGTGTACATGGTTCCAAAACCACATACATCACCAGTGTACCCATCTCTCTCCCCAAAAGACCCCAACACCCCTCCCTCTAATCTCCCTCACCCCTACCTCAATTGAATCAGTTCTCCTGTTATGTTGCCTTTGAGCTT
Organism: Sorex fumeus; assembly: GCF_029834395.1. Classification (NCBI taxonomy): domain Eukaryota; kingdom Metazoa; phylum Chordata; class Mammalia; order Eulipotyphla; family Soricidae; genus Sorex; species Sorex fumeus. The sequence goes on along the minus strand of NW_026606322.1, from coordinate 9,903,944 downwards.
TGTTGGTACCTGACTGTGGGTCTTTAAGTTCCACTTATGAGAGAGATCATTCAGTATCTATCTCTTTTGTTGGAGCGATATCACAGCAGGTAGGGCGTTTGCCTTGCACGCAGCTGACCCGGGCGGCCTGGGTTCGATTCCTCTGCCCCTCTCAGAGAGCCTGGCAAGCTACTGAGAGTATCTTACCTGCACAGGAAAGCTTGGCAAGCTACCCGTGACATATTCGATACGCCAAACACAGTAACAACAAGTCTCACAATGGAGACGTTACTGGGCCCACTCGAGCAAATCGATGAACAACAGGAGGACAGTGACAGTGACAGTGACTTCACCTAACATGCTAAGAAAGAACAAAACTATGCCATTTGTAGCAGAAAACTTTAACTTAAAAAACAAATTTCTCCTTATTATACCTTGTACAGACCTGGAGTGAGCTTGTGTAAATGGGTGTCAGAGGAGTTGCCTGAGTTATTCTTGTTGATGAAAGGTGATCTAGAGTCCAAACAAGGAGCCGGGTTCAAAAAACACAGTAAACTGAGGGACCTGGTAGATGGAGGATGATGTGGGTGGGTTCATGTGTCTTAGAATATGCGTGTGTGCGCATGCATGTTAAGAGTATTTCCAAATCATCAAGATTTGACTAGCTACAGTCTTCTGCATCTACTCAGTATTTCAAGCTAATGAAATCATGCAAATGTCGATGAAAAAATGAATCCCAGACCGGAGAGGTGGTAGAAGGTGAAAGGCTTGCCTTTCATGAGATCCTTATTTAAAAATAATAATAATAATAATAACCTTTTTGAGACACACATTACACACCTTATATTCACTTTATTCAAATATATAAGCCAATGATTTTAAGTAAGTTTACCAATTTGTACAACCACCACAATAAATAAATAAATTACAAATTAAATATTTGTATCATGGCTACAAGAATTCTCATGTAGGGGCTGGAGCAATAGCACAGCGGGTAGGGAATTTGCCTTTCATCAGGCTCAATTCCCAGCATCCCATATGGTCCCCTGAGCACTGCCAGGAGTAATTCCTGAGTGCAGAGCCAGGAGTGACCCCTGTGCATCCCCAAGTATGACCCAGAAAGAAAAAAAAAAGAATTCTCATGTACATTTACTGCTAATTCTCACTAACATCCCATACCATTAATCAACTACCTGTTTACCTGTCCCTACAAATTTGTCTTTTCTGGATTCTTGAAAAGTATTGAATTAAGTACATAGATCAATTTGGAGAGAACTGTTAACTTAATATTGAATCTTCTGATTGAGACCATATTTCTCAATGACTTCTAGGTCCTTGTTTTTTTTTTTCTTTTTGGGTCACACCTGGCAATGCTCAGGGGTTGCTCCTGGCTCATGCACTCAGGAATTACTCTGGTGAGGTTGGGGGACCATATGGGATGCTGGGATTCGAATCTGGGTCAGCCACGTGCAAGGCAAACACCCTATCCGCTGTGCTATCACTCTTGTCCTTGTTCTTTCATGATAAACTTTATTTGGATTAAATGTATATACAATTATTTATTCTAAAACAAAAAAATCAGTGGTATTTAGTGTATTCACAATTTTGTGTATTTTGAAGTCTATCTAGTTCCAACATATTTTTTTGTTCTTAAAAATCCTCCCACAGAATGCCCTGCCTCAAAGGCAGGGTGGGATGGGGGGGATGGGATGGGAGGGATGCTGGGACCCGTGGTGATGGAGGATGGGCACTGGTGGAGGGATGGGTACTTGATCATTGTATAACTGAAACCCAAGCACAAAAATTGATAAGTCTATAACTGTACCTCATGGTGTTTCTTTAATAAAAAAAAATCCCCCCACATGTACTTTAGTCATTTACTTCCCCAAAGCCATATATTAGTTAGTTACTTCCCATTCTTTATCTTTCCACTGTTGGAAACTGATAATCTTTCTTTTTCTATGCATTTAACCAGTATGGTTATTTCACATAAATATTTCATTGTGTGCATATAGTATAATTTGTTCATTCTGTTGTGCAGGAGAAACACTCATCTGTTGTTAGAAATTTGGATTCTGTCCAAACTTTGGATTCCTATATTGTGTGCAATATTTGTATACAAATATTTGCACATTTTGTTTGAATGCTTATTTCAATTCTTTGGGCTATATATCCAAGAACAAAATTTCCCTCATAAGATACTGTGCTATGTTGAACATATCTGAAGTAAAAATGTTTTAAAAGAAAGAATATGTCCAACTAGGTGGATTAGAATACAATTAAACTTGAAATGATGGCTCCCACCTAATCATTTGAAGATTCTTATGCCAAGCGACAAATAGGGAAGCAACCGTGCATTCTGGCAAGGATAATGGAATCCCACATTAGAACAAGTTTGGTATGTTGTTTCACAGTGGGGAGAGGGAAGAGACCATTGCTATCTCCATGTTTTACTGAGACGTCTCTTTATATCCCTTGTCTAATTTTGAAAATACACAAATAATTGCTGAAATAATTTCCTCAGGATCACTCTAGCAGAGAAAACCACCAAAATATCCATCCTTTTGGTGTACACAATGTGTTTTATGAATATTTGCGTCTTCCCCACTCCAATAAAGATATGTTAAAGACTTCCCTCCCAGAACCTATACATGTAAGCTTATTTCAAAATAAGGAGTTTTGTAGATCTAATTGAATTAAGATGAGGTCATAAGATGAAATCTAATTCAATGATTTTTTATTGATTTTTTTTTGTAGTGATTCACCATGAGGTACAGTAACAAAACTTTCATTGTTGAACTTTGATCATGCAGTCATCAAACACCCATCCCTTCACTAGGGCATGTTTTTCACCACCAAAATTCCCAGTATCCCACTCCCGCCCCCCACCCCACCTGTGTGGCAGACTGTTTGTACAATACTCTCTTTCTCTACTTTAGTTACCTTCAATGTTTCAACATCAGTCCCACCACCACTCATATCTGCTGAACTCATAGACTATGTGTTTTGTATTGCTTGTTATGGATAAAATATAATGTCACGCAGCCAAGAGAACAGTCACGAACACTAGGAATTCTAAAATTTTAATAATTAGGGTCTGAAGAGATCCCTGCAGCAAGTTGCTTGGGTCCGAGATTCGTTCATGTGTCTCTGGATCACGGCTATGTGGGAGCTTAAATAGATGGTGACTGGATGTGGCATCATCTCCGAGTCCCGTCAGGGCAGGGGGAAGGAGATGGGCTGACTTTTCACTTATCCCGTGACACCTGGCGTTTGCTGCCACTGCCACTCTCACCTGGAGCTTGTCTCTGACTTCTAGAAAATGGCAACTGCCGGAGCTCTTAGAGGGCAGGTGGAGGGATGGCACCTGCCCTTGTCTGGAGCCGCCCAGCAGAAACGGCCTATTGCAAAGGCCAGGGCCATTTCTATTTCTGCAGCAAGTTGCTTGGGTCCGAGATTCATTTGTGTGTCCTAATTCAATGATTTGTAAGAAGGAAATTTGGATGTGGACTCACAGTTGGAGAGCACCATGTGACGAGAGAGGCAGACACGGGTGATAAGCTGCTACATGCTAAGAAATATTTAAAACTGCCAGGCATTAATGGCAGAGAGGAAAAAGCTTTTCCTGAAATCTTCAGAGAGAGAGGAGGGGGGGCAGGGGAACCTTACCAGTACCAGTACCCTTGATTCAGTACCTTCAGTGATTCTGACTTCCAGGACTACTGGACTATTTCTGTAGTTTTGTGGGGAGGGAGGGGCATGGATCAAATCAGGCAGGGGCTACTTCTGCCTTCGCGTTCATCGGTCACTCTAAGGTGATCGAAGGACCGTATGCCGAGCTGGAGATCAAACCAGGGTCAACTACATACAAAGCAAGCATCTTACTATCTTTTTGCACCCAATTTCAGTAGTTTTTAACTACTCAGCTTATGGTACTTTGTAATGGCAGTCTAGGAAACAAATGCTCCCTATCTAAACTACGAAGTGCATCATATCTAATCTGCCATCAGCCCAGAGTGAGATCACGCCGTACTTGTGCACTTGGCTCTGTGTGCAGGAAAGGGTGCCCTGTTAGGTACTATCCATTTGCTGAGCAATCTGACTACAAATTGAGCCAAGAATCCCGGTACATTTAGAAAATAAAAGACAAGAGAAAAATCTGATTTTTTGTGTGGGAGGCTGAACAGACTGTGCCTAATAACTAGAGACCATTAGGGAATCAGTGAAGTGGAACAAAGGTGGGGTGTGAACCAGAGAGGTATGATAGAAAGAGCTGTCTATAGGGAAAATAGTATGATCAATGATAATTATAATTGTTTACATTTCTTAGCGCATTAGTTGACAAAGCTCCTATAAAACATGAGGTTAAATATCTCTAAATGGTTTAGCAAAAAAAAAAAACTAGGCCTTTAAGGCCCCTGTTTTAATAATGAGGCAACTGAGACCCTTAGAAGTTAACACCTTGTTTGGACGAATGCTCGAGCTCTAGCCCTTGACTCATTTGGGCCCATTGTCTCTCCCAGGGCTCATCAGAATCACTCTGGGTTGAATCCAGACCCCTTTGTGAGGTGCAGCTATCTTTCAAGGCTCTGTGATCATCTCTCCTGTCTCCCAGGACCAGTGGACTGCGAAAGCACAGATTTGGTGCACAGAAATGGGAACTGGATGATGAATTGAGGTGAAAATAGGTGGAGCAAAAGGTCCTGGGTCTGGGGCTCGGCAAGACTCCTGCTTCTGCCTCCGCCAGTGTGTGCTCCAGAGCCGATCTGACACGGGCATCACCCTCCACTCTGTCTCCATGTCAGGACGTAGTCATGGAAACTCACTCCCTTTGTAAGCTGATGAGGGGAGAATTAGGTATAAAGGAGGGAATCAAGTTAATTACCTGTCATCCCCTCTCTGCTCTCTGTGTGTTGATTCAAATTAAGCTTTTTCACTTTTCTGATGTCAGCAGATACCAAACGACAGGAGGGAGCACAGGCCCGAGAGTCAGAACCTTCAGGAAATAGCCAGTTCCCCGTGGATCCTTTAACCTGTCTACCTCTTTGTTTAATTCTGACCCAAGCAATGTGGAAAGCAAATCTCTGTCTGACCTCCCTCAGTTTCTGACCCAAATTCACTGCCTGAATTTTAACCATCTCTGATTCTGTATTCAGTCAGCACTTCTCTCTCTTGGTGAGAAGAACAGAAAAGTTTACAATTGAATTCTGTGTTTTCTGCAATTCATGGAAAGCTCAGAGGAGTAATTAAGTAAGTCTGTGGTGGATATTCTATGCTCCGTGTTTTCTACATGGAGGGAAGTGGAGGCAAGGTCTAGAGGTTTTGTGTGAGAAGTGTTACACACAGACTCCAAGATGAGCCTCTTTCTTTTCCTTAAGTCTTTTCTCTACAGCATGATGGGAGGATTTGTTACTTCCTGAGTGATTCTTGCTTGCTCTTAGCTTGCTTAAGTCTTTCTTTGTCTTAACACCCTTTGTTTTTTATATTTTATTTTATGTGCCAATATTGACAATACTTACCTGGGATGACTTCTTTTTTTCATTTGTTTTTGGGCCATACCCAGCCTTGCTCAGCTCCTTGCTTGGTGGGATTTAGGGGACCATGAGGTTCTGGGAATTCAACTTGGCCTCTTGCATGCAAAGCATGTGTTCCACACCACTGTACTATTCTTGGCATAAACACGACTTCGAATATGGTACTTCTGAACACCATCAATTTCCTTTACTATAGTCATCAGACAGGTCAGCACCATGCATATAAATTCTAACTTCCCATACAGCCCTGTGCTTCTGTGTACAGGGACCATGTCTTCAATCATATGTCCCAATGCTAGATATCATATCTATGACACAGAGTCACTGTCACTGTCCTCCCGGTGTTCATCGATTTGCTCGAACGGGCCCAGTTACATCTGCATTGTGACACTAGTTACTGTGTTTGGCATATCGAATACGTCACGGGTAGATTGCCAGGCTTTGCCATGTGGGCGAGATACTCTCGGTAGCTTGCTGGGCTCTCCGAGAGGGGCGGAGGAATCGAACTCGGGTTGGCCATATTGGCCGCTTGCAAGGCAAATGCCCTACCCACTGTGCTGTCGCTCCAGCCCACGACACAGTATATTATCAATTAATACTAACATAAGAAATGATTGGTGCAGTCAATGAATATAGTGAATGTAGTTTCGGATGGTCCATCTTGGGAATAGGAAGTCTTTATGTCAAGTCTGGAGTTTAATATAATCTATTTGGATTTCAATGCTTTTTTATACCCCACTCAACTAGCATGAACATTAATAAGGGACTCTTGAAAAATTTTCAGAACCGTTTTTTCCCCCAAACTATGGTCAGCTTCATTCAGGTCAATATGTCTCTTGAGAAGTTTAGTCCGGCTGACTGTGAAAACTGTACGCACTAAATGTGCTGCTTCATGGCAGGAACTTTAGAGGTATGAAAGAAGAATGAAAAAATCATGAAATCAAGTCATTAAAGAGAGTGCCCACAGAATGTCCTTGAAACTCTCCTAAGAGACTATGGGTCAGAAGAAAATTCTAGGAAAGAGATATTATTTGAGAATAAGGACACCAGATGTGGGGGCTGGAGTGATAGCGCAGCTGGTGGGACATTTGCCTTGCATGTGGCTGACTTGGGTTCGATTCCCAGCATCCCATATGGTCCCCCAAGCACCGCCAGGAGTAATTCCAGAGTGCATGAGCCAGGAGTAACACGCTGAACATCACTGAGTGTGACCCAAAAAAGCAAAATAAATAAATAAAATTTAAAAAGGTCACCAGATGCTGTCTAGGGGAAGAGTTAACTCCATTCATTGTTGTATGTGACACTATGACTTTCTCCTTGTATATATATATATGGAGGTTAGCATTTTTAGTAGGACTCTTGGGAGGTGTGATTAAGGTAGAAAGTACACTGAAATAAGATTTAAAGCTCTGAATGCTTCTCTACCATCAAACAGTGATAGGACAACAGTTCTGGGCCTTTGTTTCCATTTCTGTAAATGAAGGGAAGGATAGAAACAGTATTCCCTAAGGACTGTTTTATGGATTCTTTTGTGTGTGTCGAGGTGGCGGGGATGCAAGGCATGGGAACAGAGAGATTGCTCCACCCACAACATTTCTCAGGGCTTACTTTTGGTTGAGTGCTCAGGGATCACTCTTGGCAGGGTTCAGGGAATCATATATGGTGCCAGGGATCCAACTTGGATTGACTGAGGGCAAGGCAAGTGTCCTACTTGCTGTACTATCACTTTCTCCTGTTTGATGTATTCTATAAAAATAGATGTTACATTTCCCACCTGATTGTCTTGGAAACTAAGCACAGCTGCAGAGTGAGAGTAATGCCTTGCATTGGGTACTTAGATTAATCTCAGTCTGGAGGTGGCCAGGGTGGCATTGCCTTCTTTTTGTCCCCTATTTTCCTCTCCTCTCCCTTTACACCTCTGGTGGGAGGCAGTGTGCTATGACACTCCATTGACTGGATTTGGGAGTCAGAAACAACTAGGCACTCTTGACTCCAGCTCTGACACTTCCAACACTGATGTGTGTTCCAGCCTAGACAAACTTCCTTAACCTTATTAGGCCTCTCTATGAGGCTGCTCAGTGTTCTTAAGGTTATCCCAAGGGTCAAATGACTTAAGATAAAGAAAAGATACAAACATTTGCCATAAGTCCTCACAAATATATTATTACTGATGTTTTATATTTTCATATGTAAAATTTCGGGGTTGATTCTTTAACTTTTTACACTCTCATTTGTTTGCTATTTTGTTTGCATAACCTCCCTCCCCCTGCCTTGTGTAACCAAGTAGACTCATACGTTTGTTTTCACTTCATCAGATACTTAATTAGATCAGTACCAAGTGCTTCTTGCCCTCTAAACCCACTGAGCTAATTGCCGAGGTATAAGAACTTCCTGGACTATTAGTATGCTGGCAGGTTTCCTTATTGATAAAAAACATTATGATAGATAACATTGATAAAATTCTGGCCCTAAAAGCACTCAGAAGCAACAAGTAACTGATTTACTAGGAGCATAGGTTTTCTTCTTTTTAAATGTATTTTTATCTTTATTTTTATTTTCTATTTCCTTCATTTACACAGTAAGATGAGAGGACTAAAGATGAGATAAAGGAAGTCTTTGATTCCTTATAAAGTTCTGTGAAGTTTGACAGCATCGCAGCAAGTATCTATCTATGCACTAGTAGTTCTTATCTTTAAATTTATTGACGTTCACAATGACAACAACTGATAAATTATCCATAAATTATCTCTTGACTTTGTTATCAATAATGGATAGCTTTTGTAGGTAGAAAGTTAGATTGTGAGAATATCTATGTTTCTTATAAATAAAGTATTTGAATAGCGCTTACAAATAATTTGTTGTGCCTTTAATTTCAGTTGATTGATTTTGAAGAGCTGTACTGGGATTTTACAAATACATTCCATGTGATGACTTTGGAGAGCGTTTCTTCTTGGTGCCCTAAGTTCTGGGGTCTTCTGGCAATCTAGGTGAGTTCTAACTAGTCTTCCACAAGTAAATGGGCAAAAAAGAGGTGGAAAACTCCTTGAGGCAAGGATTGTTTTAGTCATGGTTTATATCCAGCATATAGGAATTTACTGGAGCTTTGGAGATACTAATGGATGCATTTCAGAGTCTGAAAATATTGCGTTTCTCTTAAGCAGTAGCTGGATATGGTTTAGGCAGGAAAATCTGATGGAAAACACATCTAAGGCATATTCTGAATCACAAGTTTCAACAGTGGGACTGCAGTCTTTCCTTTTTCATTTAACGTTCCCATCTTGAATTACTCTGGAGCTGACACTTTAATACTCTTGGAGACAACTTCAGTGGACACCCTCAGTCTCTCAGAATAAAGGGATGAGCTCAAAGGACTTGTTAAGCAAAAGTTAAAAGGCAGGGATAGTAAGGTTTTCGGAAATGAATCTTAGGTCCCAATGTGGGACAGTGTCTCCTTGGGGGTGAAGAATTTCCTTCACCAAATTCAGATTCTGTGAGGAGGTAGAAGCAGTGGCCTTGGCATTATATTTAGAATACAATGAAGAAGAAAGGAATGAACAAAAGAGAGTGGACAGACAAATATGCAAAATTAGGCTGACTGTTAATTAGAGGTGAGGAGAGCGAGAATGGAGAGAGAGAGAGAGAGAGAGAGAGAGAGAGAGAGAGAGAGAGAGACTGCTTATTCATCAACATGGTTTCCTGGACCCCTGGCAAGTTGAGAATTTTGAGATCTGTTCATTTGTCCTTCATTGCCATGACTCATACTTCTGATGATAATTTTTAGTATAGAGTCATTTACCAGCTTTTGTCTGAATTATTGCTTATCATTTACACTTGAAGATTGGCAGAATGAAGTCAGGTTTTAGCTAGGGATAGAACATTCTGTTTTGGAGGAAGCAGTTGGGTTACAACCACTATGTAGAGATCTAAGCTCCAGGGACCTTCCTACCACATATCTGTCTTAGGACATCACACGGTGTTTTTCTGAGCATGCTCTGGCCAACAGTCCAAGAGCCTGGTGTTTAGCGGTGGGCCAGAGAGTGTTCCTTTTCTTCCTCCTTCAGCAAGACAGGATCTTGAGAAAGGCTTTGCGGAACTCAACGTTGAAAGTCGTGTAGATCACAGGGTTGAGGGCGCTGTTCACGTAGCCCAGCCATGTCGTGGCGCTATAAAGTTCTGGGGACACATGACAGGCTTGGCAGTGGGTGTTGAGAACATGGGTCAAGAAGAAGGGTAGCCAGCAGACAATGAAGGTACCTAGATTCCAAAGGAAGAGAAACACTAAGTAAGGGGTTTGCTTAATTCTTTGATTGCATGAAATTACATGTTACAAATAAAAATGATTCACAGTTGTATGGCTTCTACCTGTCACTAAACTGGAAGTTTACGCTTGTAGTTTTACCCACTCTATGATAAGCCACCATGTAGCTGAGTTTTTTAATGAGAAAATAACATGGTGACATTTTTGATTTTTATCAGACCTTTGTTCTTAAATCAGCTTTCTAATGTGATCTTTTGTTAGTCCTTTGCTAGACTTTTCTACTGCCTGATGCAGATATATATTTAATGTCTGTTCAAGTACAATAAAATCCTAGGTGCTGATGGGGAAAAAGACTTAGAAATTTGATTGATACAATTACTGCTGTTGAGATTACTTCAGGGGTTCTAGGAACCACCTAAGGTATGAGAAGTTTGGGCGTTATTTCAACAGAATTAATCAGCTTCATTAACTACTTGGCGTCTGTGGCTTAGCCTATTTAGAGGCCTAGCAGTGCTTAAGGATCACTCCTGGCTCTGCATTCAGGGATCACTCCTGGTAGTGCTCAGGGGACTGTCTAGGGTGCTGGGGATTGAACTCAGGCTGGCCGTATGCAAGAAAAGCAGGATGTCTGCTCTACTATCTTGCCAGCCTCATTTTATTTACTTTAAAAAGTTGGTTGCAGCACCTCTCCACAAATCATGTACATACTACAAAAATCAGCGATGATTTATATATCATGGAGCATTTACATACAGAAAGATATAAAGAGGGAAAATTACTACCTACAATTAAAAGTCCTTTACTTTGGGGCTACAGAGATAATACAGTGGATAAGGTGCTTTCCTTGCACACAGCTGACCTGGGTTTGATTGCTGGCACCCTATATGGTTCCCTGAATACTTCTGGAGGTGCTACAACAAAAAAGCAGAAAAAGACACCCTTAAATAAAAACCCAAACCCAAAATTAAAACGTTTGACATCTTGGTGAAATTTTAGGTCTTTTCCTTCTGTATTTAATGTAATCTAGATGTTATTATGCCATACGACTAATTTTTTGCATACTTATATTTTTAACTTAACATCTGAAAAATAAGTAACCCTTTATTGAATATCCTAGTAGTGGCTGAAACTCTTATGGAATCATAGTCTTGCTTTGTTATTTGATTTATCCATTATAACTTTATATTATAGGTCAGAAAATCATAAGCATAATTCAATTAGGTGAAATTCCTAAATCTCAGTCTAGGTCTTTTTCAGTGGAGTTACTGTTTATACATAAATTGTTTTTGATTGTATTCTAAACATTTATTATTATTACAGTCAATGGTTTTTCAATTTATGTCAAATGTGGTCATCCATGGCAGGGTGGCAGTGACAATCAATGCCACAGGACTCAACTTACCTAGCCCAACCCATCTAACCCTACCCAAGCTCACCAAGCACAATGACCAGCATCTGGGTTGCCTTCTTCTCCCGAAGTGGCACTGACCGAGGTTGCAGTGGACCCAGCTTCAGGGATGTTGACAACCTGCCATTACTCAGCTTCCGAACCTCTAAGCTGAGCTTGGGTGCCAAGTTGGGGCTGAGGGAATTTCGAGTCCTTCCCGGCCTTTTCGATTCTCCTTCGTCATCTTGGAAGCCTGGTCTTCTCAGGGCTGTATCCTGGCAGATGCTGTAGTAGCGCTTCAGCTCCATATGTGCCCGGCTAGGGGACAGGGGCTGCAGGTGTGACAAGAGAGGGTCTTGACATTTCTGAGGATATTGTTTATCTTCTGAAGTTTCCTGAAAGGAGCCAAGAGTGCAAGAAAGGAAAAGGAAGTATCATTGTGTGAAAACTACGCAGCATCTGTGAGAGGCTATGGAGTTAAGGCATAAGAAAATCACTTTATGACTAAAAAGCACCTACCACAAATAGAACATAGGGTAATTATAAGATGCCCTGAGAAGGATCAGCAGCACTGTAGCACTGCAGCACCATTGTTCGTTGATTTGCTGGAGCGGCACCAGTAACGTCTCCATTGTGAGACTTGTTGTTACTGTTTGTGGCGTATCAAATACACCACAGGTAGCTTGCCAGGCTTTGCCGTATGGGCGGGATACTCTCGGTAGCTTGCCTGGCTGTCAGAGAGGGGCGGAGGAATCAAACCCTGGTCGGCTGCGTGTAAAGCAAATGCCCTACCCACTGTGCTATTGCTCCAGCCCCTGAGAAGGATAGAGTAGGATTATGTTCCGGTTTCTCTGAGTTAGAGTTCTCTGGATAAAGTGGAAAACTCTAGGGCTTGACTTTGCAACAAATAAATGCAATGACCCACGTTCCTACTTACCAGTTTTAGAGGATAGGTTTTTTTCCCCTTCTTTTCTTTTTGGGTCATACCCAGCGATGCTCAGGGGTTACCCCTGGTTGCACACTCAGGAATCACTCCTGGCAGTGCTGGGGGGACCATATGGGATGTTGGGGATTAAACCCAGGTTGGCCACATGCAAGGCAAACGCCCTACCCACTGTGGTATCTCTCCAGCCCCAGATAGGTCTTATTTGAATCTTGATTCAAATAAACAACCAAAACTATTAAGCGTTTGTGATAAATTTAAGCACTGGTTGACTATTCAACTGTCTTTAGGGAGTTATTATTAGTTTGTTTAGTATGATATGGTATTCTAATTATGCATTTTATGAGTCTTGACAAAAATATCTTCAGTTAAAATACAGGAATAAAGAAATAAATGCATAGAATAAAGAAATACCTGGAATTTCTTTATTCATTTCTAGTGTGTGTGTGTGTATGGAGGGAGATATTGTGAATGTTTTGTCCCCATCCTATAGATTTGAAAAGTCAGTCTATAGATGGAAAGTCTAGAGTTCAGGTATAGATGAACTGAGATTGGCCATGAGTTCGAACTGCCAAAGCAGGCTGATATCTACCAAAGAATTAGTGATTCTTATTAGTTATTGATATTCCTACCTTTCAGTTTTTAATTTCCATAATAATTAGTAGAAAGAACAGAATAGCCAGAAATTTAATTTCAGCTTTTCTATTTAGTGGTTATACCCTTGGACAAGTTCTCTAAGGCTTCTGAGCCTCATTTATAAAATGGAAGAAATGGGGAAAAATGATTTTGAGATGAGTTGACTTTAACAATTGAGAACTTCAGATATGGGAATATTTCTGGTAGGAATGCATATTTTGAAGGAATGTATATGCCTGAAATACGAACTCCTTCCCATGCCTGAAGAAATACTACGTCAATGTTGTGTATAGGCACTGTTTGTCCTGTCCTCCCCTTGTTCATCGATTTGCTCGAGCGGGTCCAGTAAAGTCTCCATTTTGTTGTTACTGTGTTTGGCATATTGAATATGTCACGGGTAGCTTGCCAGGCTTTGCCGTGTGGATGAGATACTCTCGGTAGCTTGCTGGGCTCTCCGAGAGGGGCGGAGGAATCGAACTCGGGTGGTCCATGTTGGTCACTTGCAAGGCAAACGCCCTACTGCTGTGCTATAGCTCCAGCAAGAGTTCTTAATTAAGTCTTATAACTAAAGCCATAAAAGCAGACTTTTACTCCCCCACTTTCCAGGAGACACCAAGAACTCTGATACAAATGACAAATCCTATCAATTTCACATTTGCACCCAACACCTTCAGTTGCAGTTAGTGGAGCAAGGAGACCAGAGCTTAACTAGTAATATTGACCATTAATATCCATTGATCTGGGTCTCCTACACAGAGTCTTCCTTGAAAATGAACAGTATTCCTCGAACGCTCTCATCAAGACTTCAAGTTACCTGATTCTTCTAGTACATTCTTTTTGTGTATATAAGTCAGTATCAGCAAATCAAGAGCCCTACTTCTCTTTCCTTAGTTTGGGGAAATCACACTCTTATGGATAAAAAAAATGCTTAAAATGCTTTAAAAATGTTTACTACTACAATCAATCAGATATGCTTAAATGATTAATGAAGTAATGAATGCAAGGGATCTTTAAGATGATCTAGTGCTTTTGGAACTGGTTTGCAGAGGTATTTTTATGGATAATAGCATAAAATATTTAAATAGTTTGTGGTTTTCATGTTGACAGAATTTTTCTATACTATAAACATCTATTTTATTTGAGTGACCACTTAAAACCAAGATTATGTTTATAAACTGGCATCTAGTAATCTTCTAAAAGTGAAAATATCTAACTTGTAACAGATTATTTCTGAAACTAGGGAGTAGAGGAATAAGCTTTTGAGAGTTCTTATAAAATCTTGGACTCCAGAGTACTGATCTAGTTAGTGTATATACCTCCATTTTACTGATGTGGAAATTCAGTTTACAGAAGGAAAGTGGTTCTTCTAAGATTAGATATTAGTGGGTGTATTTTCCAGCTCTCTATACAGTTTTACCACTGCATCATGACTAGCATAAAGAAATACTGGTTACTTTGGGTCTGACTGGCAGAATCTTACTCTTGGATAGCAGGATAAAGCCCACTTTAGCAGATTCTTAGAAATACCAGCTTCTCAGTTCTCAAATATCTCTGGCCACCATTTTTCCTCTGTTTCTCTTAGAGTCTCCTCAATCCTTGGATCTAAAGTTTGCTAACGTTAACGTTAAGCCTCTGCTATTTTTTGTTTGTTTTTGTTTTTTGTTTTTGGCCATACATGCCAGTACTCAGAGCTTACTCCTGGCTCTGCACTCAGGAATTACTTCTGTTGGGCTCAGGGGATGATTGGAGGGTGTCAGGGACTGAACCCAGGTCACGCCATGTACAAGGCAAGCATCTTATCTGCTATAGTCTCCCTTTGGTTCCTTATTTTTAAAAATAATCTACATTAGGAGTCTCTAACTGTCTTAAAAAACAGACCTATATAAAGAGCAGTTAACTATATAAAGATGGAACAAGGCTCAGATTATAATCATTTTGGGTTGTAGAAGCCTTATTGCTCATATCTACTTGGCAGTAGAATTTGGGGTGTCGGGGGTGTATTGGTTTTACATTTAGCGCCAGCAGAATCTACTGTGCATCCTATTTAGTTTAGATGGGAGGGAGGACCGCCTTACATTGGGAGGACAATGATCAGGGTGAACATGGGATTGTCCTGTTTCTCCACAGTAAATGACAAACAAGACTTGAAAACTTATTAGCTTCCCTTCTCTGCTTTCCTTGGCTCTGCTCATACATTTCATTGAATGCCCTGTTCCTTCTAATGCAGATGGCTCTGGATGGCATCTTCACATCATATCCAGGAATCTTTGGCTCTAGTCATTGGGATATAGCCCAATATAGTCATATGATGATCCCGCTCAAATCAGATAGGAGCTTATGTATGTCATATATTACAGACACAAGTGGATATGGGGGCTAAATTCCATTCCAGGGTGGATGTGGAATGAAATCAAGCCAGCCACTGTAGAAAAGGTCTCTTACTCTGTTCTGACATCAAACACACGGCCTACTTACCATTTTCCCTGTAGCATCTGATGGGAATCGTGCTCTTATTGAAAACTGCCTCATGGGGTGCAGCCTCATACAGGAAGACTAGGAGAAACAGTTCTGAATTAGTTCAACATAATTGCACCATTTAGATAAAATGTTTTGAACATAGTTATGTTCGTATCCTCACAATCTGGTCGTGACGACCTATTTCACAGGGACCGATTTTCTTGTTCATCTCAAGTCTTGGGACTTCAACTTTGAGAGTCTCACTCAGGTTTATATGCTGTTATGTTGTCTGATGTAGGTTGATATAATGAAAGGTTGATCCAAACGGAACCATCCTTCAAGAGTAAAATCAGAATTTTTTTTTTGAGGCGGCGTAGGGTTGGACCACACTCAGCCATGCAAGGGGGTCCACCTCCCAGTGGTGTAAAGTGTTGCATAACATTGGTTTGTCCTTAAAAGGAGAGAGAGAACACAGGGGATTGCCCTGCCACAGAGACGGGGGGATGGGGGGGATGGGGGTGGGAGGGATATTATCCATGGTGGTGGAAAATGGGCACTGGTGGAGGGATGGGTATCTGATCATTGTATAATTGAAACCAAAGCACAAAAAATTGTAAACCTACAACTTTAAAAAAAATAAAATAAAATAAAGGGGAAAAAAACAAACAAACAAAAAAAAACAAAAAAAAAAAAAAACATTGGTTTGTCCTTGTTCATCCCACAGGGAACTTAGGTTTATTGAGTTACTCCCACCACAGTGCTCTCGAAGCACACCCAATTCCATCAGGCACTTCTAATCCTATATTGCTTTTCTCTTTCCTCTATGTCCTTTGCATGTTTTAGCATTCTCCTCTTTGTATAGACACAGGAATACAGTTGATGCTATGCTTTTGTAACATGTGAGTTAATTGATGAATAGTATTTACTCCTGGGCATCCATCATATTTTCGTGACTTAAGCCTCAGTTGTCCTTACGTCCTAACACCCCCAAAAGGAGGATCCCGGTGAGGAACAAAGTTGGATTCCAGGAAAAATAGTAAGCTACCCTTGCATCGAAAAAGGACAAGCTAAACACTGTAAGAAGTATAAAAAGTTAAGAATACAGTTATGGAACAAATTCTATCATGACCCTCAAAGAAGTAACTGAATAAGGACCTGCTGGGGTTAGAAAAAACTAAGCTGGCGGTAGTCTAGGATAGAGAGTGAGATGTCCCCAGGAAGAGCCAACCGTTAAGCTTAAATAGCTCTTATTGTACTCATACAAAATGACTAGAAATATTAGTAAGAAGTTAATTTAATATAATTGCTTAAATGGAGTAAAGGTAAAGGCCCTCCCGTTATTCATCGATTTTGCTCGAGCGGGCCCAGTAACGTCTCCATTGGAGACTTTGTTGTTACTGTGTTTGGCATATCGAATACATCACGGGTAGCTTGCCAGGCTTTGCCGTGCGGGCGAGATACTCTAGGTAGCTTGCCGGGCTCTCCGAGAGGGGCGGAGGAATCGAACTCGGGTCGGCCATGTTGGCTGCATGCAAGGCAAACGCCCTACCGCTGTGCTAAAGCAATACATCCTTAGATAGAATCCTACCCGTGAGTGGATCTCCTAGTAATCTAGACTGCTGAATCCCCAAATGAGATTTTGTCCCTGAGTTAATCTAAAAGAACTTCCCCTGAGGGGTGGCTTTACATCTGTTTATTGTTATGAAACTGTTCAACCCCACTTATGTGTACCCTAGCACTTCACGATTTCTATATAACTATGCTTTGAGAGGAAAAGAGGGTCATTGGTTACCAACCAGACTGTGGCCCCATTCCCTTGTTGCCCATTCCTTTGCTGGTCATTTGTTGGCCGGCCTGGGGAGGCGGTTCTCAGCCACTGATGGCACCCATGCCTTGAACTCACATAAAGTAATCATCTTATCCCTTTAGTATGTTTTGGGCCCTGAACTCAGTTCTTATTCCATCTATAAAGTCTTTATCAGAACACATTGACCTCTCCTTGTAATCTTCATGGTGTTTAAATGTAGTGGTTCATTAACTTCCTTTCACATTTTCACAAACATCTTGAGTTATCTATTTACTTTGGGTCAAGCCGTACTTTATTTGCTTGCCTAGATTTTCAGTTCCGTGAAAGAAGAAGTTATATAATATTCCTTTTCCTGTCAGAGGGCATGTGATCAATTTCAGTCATGCTTCAAGTGCATAATTTTCTTTGGGAGGGACGCATCTGGCAGTGCTGAGGGATCAAACCCAGGGCCATGCATACACAAGGGATGTGGACTACCACATGACCCACCACCTTGACCCTTTTGAGTACACCTTGAAGCATGTGGCAGGGACTGGGATAAGTTGAAATTAGTCCAAGAAGTTGAAAGGCACTGATCTTCCTTTCAAAGCGTAGAAAGGTTAAGAACCTGCACGATAAGCATCTGCAACCACTGACTGGTTATTGCCTTGACATAGAAGCTGGAGAGTTGTGATCGACCTCAATAGTGCTTGATGTGAGTAGCCTGGCCAAAAAGTCAGTCTTAGGACCTTACTGTAGTAAAAGGTACAAATGCCACACTAAAAACCTCCAGCCATGTCATATCTTAACTGCCAGCCTTTGTGGGCAATTAAAGACCTTGAAGGGAAACAGATCAAGCTTTGAAATGATCGGCCATCTGACCGGGTCACATGGCCTCTAGAAAAGACTCTCAGTGCACTTTTGAGATTGGATTTCCTGCTTCTAACAGCCAATAGCAGCCAATTACAAAGTAGGGTCAGAGGAATGTCCCTGACTTGCCACTACAGGTAACAATTAGTATACAGGGCCACGTGGGGTTGGGGTGGGGTGTGTGTGGTCTTTTCTGTGCCCCTCCAGGGTGCTCACTTGCTGGGGGAAGCCAGGCCTGACACTGAGACACTGGCTGTTTTGCCGAGTGAGGATCCGTTTTCTTCTCCTCTGTCTCAACACCACGTAGATCCTGGCATAGACAAGGACAGTCACTCCAAAGGGCACGTAGAAGGACACCACGGAGGAGTAGATGACAAAATCAGGGTTGGAGATGGAGCAGATGCTGGGATCCCCTGTGGGTGAGAGAAGAGGGTATAAAGTAAATCAGTTTGCTAAGTGCTAGGTGTCGGGAGAGAAATGACAAAATATATTCTCTACCCACACGCGGCCCCTCCGTGTCTAATCCTCAGGAAGCTTTAAGCAGCTGTTCAGGGGCTGGAGTGATGGCACAGCAGGTAGGGCATTTGTCTTGCACGCGGTGGGCCCGGGTTCAATTCCCAGCATCTCATATGGTTCCCCGAGCACCACCAGGAGTAATTCCTGAGTACATGAACCAGGAGTAACCCCTGTGCATCTCTGGGTATAACCCAAAAAGAAAAAATAAAGCAGCTGTTCAGCGGTTAAGGTGCTTACTTTGCAGCCTGCTAACCCTGGTTCCATCCCTGGCCCTGCATATGGTCATCTGAGCACCACCAGGAGTTACTCCTGGACGCGGAGTTAGGAGTAAGCCCTGAGCAAGGCCGATAGTGTGTGATCCCAAACAACAAAACAAAAACAAAGAAGCAGCAGTTTATGGTTCTGCCTGCCCTCCCCATCCCAGGTCAGGGGTTTCCTCATCGCTTCCCAGTTAGCAGCAATCCTGCCTTCCTTGAGGCCCTCCGCCGAAGCTCCCTCTTTACAGCCCCTCTGTGGGGTTGGCACACAGGGCCTGCTTGCTCATCATGTGGATGGGGCCGCAGCGTCAGACCCTGATGCTGTCAGCTCTCTGAGGGCAGGAGATTGCCTTCATCTCTGTGCTGCTCACAGTTGACTTAAGAAAATTTATCATGGGGCCAGAGCAATAGGGTAGCCAGTAGGGTGTTTGCTTTGCATGAGGCCGACAGGGGTTCCATCCCCAGCATCCCATGTGGTTTCTGAGTACCACTATGAATGATTCCTGAGTGCAGAGCTGGGGGTAACCCCTGAGCATTTCCAGGTGTTGTCCCCAAACAAAACAACAAACAAACAAACAAATGTATGATGGTTAGGTGTCAGACTGCTCCACACCAGGGCTGCAAACAAAAACAAGTCACTGTCTGTCCTTGGGGACATCCCAGACCACGTAGAAGGACTGATCCCTTCCAGAAGTTGTGCTGAGTGTCAGAGGAAAAAGCAGCCAGGCAGACAGGGAATCTCAGAGTGCAGGGGCTCCCAGGAGACATGCTATGGGCCTTCTCCAGCCCCTGCATCGGCCTGCTGGTGTGGAGGCCTTCAAGGATTGTCCAATGGCTCCAGCTGGCACAGGTAAGGGCCGGAGATGAGAATAGGCATTTGACTGTTTATAAAGGGCCCTTGGCTTTGTTTGAGGTGGAAGAGGGAGGGGAAGGAAGACAGTCAGGGTCAAAGTGCAGGCCTTGTATGCTCAAGGACTTACGTTTGACCCCTAGCACCACACAGTCCACTGAGCATCAGCAGGTGTAGCCCTGGAGGGCTGTGTGCTTCCACAGCCTGGTGTGACTTGGGGGGCTTCTGGGCACCCCCCAAATAGCCCTGGCAGTATACTGTTTCACTGGGTCCTCAACCATCCGACCTGTTTGACTGGCTGGGAGTGGTCCTGGGGCTCCCTTTTGAACACTGGATTATGAAAGAAAGAAAGAAAGAAAGAAAGAAAGAAAGAAAGAAAGAAAGAAAGAAAGAAAGAAAGAAGGAAGGAAGGAAGGAAGGAAGGAAGGAAGGAAGGAAGGAAGGAAGGAAGGAAAGAAGGAAGATAAAGAAAGGTGGAAATAAGGTCAGGATGGACAGTGTGAGTTAGGGAATATCCCTGCTCCTGCCTTTTGTCCTGAAATTCTGTTGGCACTTCTTGCTGGGACATTGCGCCTGGCTTTGCTCTCTGTAGATTTGCAGCCTTCTCTGGAAAATTCTGAGACTCCTTCAGTACTCAGGCTAGGGCCTGCCACTGGCGCTTTCTTGGAGGACAAAGAGAGGAAGGGGATTGTGTCCAGGTAACATGCCAAGACTTTATGCACATTTTCTTACTGAGCAGTATGGGGAGGAAGGTGGCATTGCTGTCTTCATTCTCAGGCGAGTGGCAAAGGGTCAGAGAGATTCAGTTTTGGGCTCAAGCTTGTACAACCTGAAAGGGGCACAACCAAAACGCATTCCGACAACCACTCTGACCCCCAAAACAAACTTATTTCTGTGATTTTGATTCTCTGCTTCCCCCCCCCACTCTGGGCCATGACACATTTGTGCTTTTTCCAGCACTCACAGTATCAGTTGGCAACGCAGCCAAACTTCAGGAAGGCTTGGCATTGTCCTGTCCAAAACTAAGCCTCAAACAAGCTACCTCAGGTGGGAGTTGGTTAGGAGAGGGCAAAAGCTAGCTGGGCCCCAACTTCTCCTTGGTTTTCTGAGAAAGGCAGGGCTGAGCATGCCAAGGTTTGAGACCCAGTGGTCCTACTTATTAACTATGCCATCACATGACTTAACTGCCAAACCTCAGTTTCATGATTGGAAAAAAGGACAAAAACATTATCTCATATAGGAGATATGAGAATTAATGAGAATAGATAGTAATTATTATTTATTTCCTGTTACTTATTTTTTCCCTCCTCTGAGAGGTTTGCTTATTTTTAAATGAAAAAAATTGGGGCATGAGTGGGGTGCCACATCTGGCAGTGCTCGTGTGCTACCTCCCAGCTCTGTACTTAGAAGTCACTCCAGGGGCCCGAGAAATAATACAGTGGGGGAAGCACTTGCCTTGCACATGGCTGACCTGGGTTCGATTGCCGGGATTCCATGAGGTCCTCTGAGCACTGCCAGGAGTGATTCCTGAGTGTAGAGCCAGGAGTAACCCCTGAGCATCATCAGATGTGGCTTCCAAACAAACCAAACCCAAACAAAAAAAATAATTCATTCCTGAGAGTACTTGGGGACCTTATGTGATGCCAGGGATCACAGTGGCTCTTCCTGGATGCAAACCACCCCAGCCCACTGAGCTATTTTTCTGATCCATTTCTGAGCATTTTGTACTAAAAGGAAAGGTATCATTTGCAGTAGGAATTTGGAGAGGGACACTTAAAAGGAATAATATTGGTTGGAGAAGGAGAAGGGAGAAACAGCAACAGTTAAGGGAATAAAAGTTTGCTCACTGTTCAGGGAGGCATTTTTCATGATAATACTAATTCTCGAATTTTTATGAGCTACTAGCAGATTTCTGATTCCTTTGGGTAGGAGCAAAAATCCAGGCAAAATGAATCACACTGTCACCTCCCCTTAGCCTGTGCCAGCTTCCTTTGGAAATGGTTCATAAAGCGTTGAGCTGTGGTCACTGAATTGGCATCTCTGGTGTTCCGGGGGAGATGGGGCCTTTCTGAACCGACAAGGAGCCATGTTGGCAGCGATCAACCCTTCTCTTGAAATATGCCTCCCTGTTCTCAGCGTCTGGCCATGATTGTACTGCTTCCTGCAATGAGGAAGCACCTCAGTGCATTGTGCTAATGAGGAGAGTGTGGCCAGGATACTATTCACCTGACGGCCATTATTGGTGTGGGATGGGCTCCATTCATCCTCCGGATATACATTGCAACTTTTCTCTGCTTGGTTCTGGGCTACATGAGCTTGACATCAAGATGGTATATATTAAATATAACTTTTACAAAGTGAGGGGCAGACACGGATATAATAAGTATCTATCTGGTGTATGTTATATTCTTGCATAATATAACAATATTTTGAGAATGTAGTGTTAGTTTCTAGGGCAGTGGTTGGGAGCTAGAAATCTAGGGTAGAAGATGACCTAGATGTGTTTAATATAAACATATTCCATTAGTGCTTATATATTCCATTATGGCTTACATTTTGTTATTGTTATTTATGGAGTTTGAGTTTCTATTAATTTGTTTTTGAGTCAACAGTATATTTTATCTTAAATTTTATTTTTTATTGACTTACAACATTCACAACATTAAGCAACATCAGAGGTTTAGCTTCATACCTTTATATGTATTAAATTGTGATGTTCCCCCGTCTCAGCACTGAAAAGAGCTCTCTCTTCACCCTTCCCACCCTCTTCCCTTTCCCACTGGTGAGCACCATAGTTTTTATCAAATCTAGTTTGTTCCTTGCTAGTTTGTTTACTTAGTTATTCATATTCTATGTATGAGTCAAATCATCCTGTAACTGGCTTTCATTTTCTTCCTTATTTCATTTAACATTATTACCTCAAGGGACTGGAAAGATAGTATTGTCACTGGTTTGGTCCCTGGCATCTCATATGGTCTTTTAGGCACTACTAGGAGTGATCCCTAAGCACAAAGCAAGAAATAATTGCTGAGTACTGCCTGGTGTAGCTCCCAAACAAAAAACCATAGTCAAGATTCACTTATTTTGGGGAGCCTGAAAGATAGTACAGGAGGTAAGACAGTTGTTTTGCATGTAGCTGTTCTGGGTTTGATCCCTGGTACCCCATATAGTCCCTTGAGCACCTCTAGGAATGAAGCCTGAGCTCAGAGCCAGGATTAAGCACTGTTTTTATATTATTTGGGTGAATGTTTAGGAGTGATATCACTGGATTATCTAGAATTTCTATTTTTGTTTATTTAATTTTTTTAATTTATTCTGATTTTTTTTTAAAATTTGGAGGATACATTCAACAGTGTTCAGGGCTTACTCCTAGTTCAGGGATTATAGCTGGTGATCTAAGGGATGGAGGTGGCCTCATGAAAGGCAAGAGCCTTACCCCTGTACCTTATCTTACCCTCTCCAGCCCTTTATTTAATTTCTTGGGGATGCTGAAGCTTGAACCTAGGTTTCATGAATGTAAGGCAGGTAGATTACTACCAAGCTATATTTATGGTCCAATCTTTATTTTTCTATTCTTGTAAGATATTAATACTACTTTTAATGGCGACCATAGTATTATACCTTATATTTTATCATGTGTAAAGATTTTTTTTCATTAGAAAATGTGGAAAGTAGCAACAGAGCACACAGCAATTTCAGGATTGCTGATCAATGGATGCTCTTGGTCTATATTCCCTAAGTCGGCTTGCTTTCTTCCTCCTCTATCTGAGCAAACTTCTGCCTCTCCTGAGATAGAGACTCTTCCAGAATTTCTGCTTGCATGTAGTCCCTTGAGGCCTATCAGCGAGCCGAGTGGCCCTGAAGATGGATGGCCTGGATGTGTGTTCTATGGACAGAGCAGAAAGAAGATCAAACACCAGAAATTCTGAAGTTTCTGCTGAATTCCTAAGGAGGTAGGAGAAAAGTGAGGGCCCCCACAGGCAGAGGACTTCTCAAGAGATGCAGAGGCTTGTCTTTATTATTTAATGGAAATAGTGCTATGCTGTCAGCACAACAGTTACATAAGTGATGAATCCAGTAGCTAATTGAACATTTTATATATAGAATATGCAGTCACTGACTGTGGGTAATGGACTAGGCTTGCTGTTCTGTGATTGGGGACGTTTATTTTAACTAATGTCAGCATCTCAGGAGAAAAGGATGTCAGTATTTTTTTGTTTGTTTGTTTTGATTTTGGGTAACACCCAGAGATGCACAGGGGTTACTCCTGGCTTATGAATTCAGGAATTACTCCTGGCCATGCTCAGGGAACCATAGAGATGCTGGAAATCGAACCCGGGTTGGCCACGTGCAAGGCAAATGCCCTACCCGCTGTGCTATCACTCCAGCCCCAAGGATGTCAGTATTTAAGGAGGACTCATCTACTTGCTGGGCTGGAGCACATGGCCGATCCGGGTTCGATTCCTCTGTCCCTCTCGGAGAGCCTGGCAAGCTACCGAGGGTATCTCACCCACATGGCAAAGCCTGGTAAGCTACCCGTGACGTATTCAATATGCCAAACACAGTAACAAGTTTTACAATGGAGATGTTACTGGGCCCGCTTGAGAAAATCGATTGAACAACAGGAGACAGTAACAGTGACATCCACTTGCTCACTCAAAATCTTATGGAGTACCTAGTATGTTCCAGGCACTTTGCTGGGTGATAGAAACACACACACACACAAAAACTCTACCAAGAATTCTAAAAAGCTTTTGGGGTTAGTTAGCCTTTTGTGGGAATTTAGTCTCTCAACGATGTGAATAACATTGCCTTGAAATTCATAAATTTTTGTCTCACGGAAGAATCTATACTCGGTTCCCTCCCCCACCCCCCATCCCGCCAAATATGGCTGAGCCGGATGATTCTGGTTTTAGAATGAGTCCGGTATTCTTTTAGTTTTGTTTTTTTCAACTCTTCCTAGCAATAGAGTTTGGAAGCATTCTCTTTCTAAAATCCAACATGTCATATTTCAAAGGGAAATTAAGACTTCTTATAAAAATGTCTTTTTTTTTATGACATCTTATTATCTCATTCCTACTTTGGACATACTTGCAGGCTATCGAATGTAGCCTGCCCACAGGGCAGAGTCTGGCAAACTCCCCGTGGCATACCAAATATGCCAAATACCAGTAACAATGATGGGTCTCATTCTCCTAAAGAGCCGTGAATATAATCTCAGGGCTAGGATGAAAGAGACGTTACTGGGGCCTGCTCGAGGCAATTGACGATTAACAGGATGATGAAATGAAAAAATGAAAATGAATAGTTCTTAAACTACCATCATCAGCTATTCCTTATTGATTCTAGAGTTTTGAATAACACAATAGCTAACCAGTTAGGTAGAAAATGAAATACCTGTTATGTATATTATCTGTGTCATTAAAGGATTGGGCTTTTATTCAAGGATATGTGGGGATTTCTAGTACCAACACTTCCTGATCCTCTTAGAATCCTAGTACAGACTGTTGACATGTGACTTTTGGCTAGACTGTTGGCCGGTGGCAGACCTGGTGTGACACTTCACAGCCTTGGTACTCTGTCTTCCGAGTGCACCCAAAAATGCAGAATGTCCTTTCCTCAGATGATCAGAGAAACTCTGAGTAAGGAGAATCCAAAGTTCAACTTTCCTCTACCTAAATTTCTGACAATTCACATTCCCAGATGGCTGTCCAGTTTGTTAAAACAACTCTGTCCAGAAGTGCTTTCCTTTGCTGTACTCTGGGGGAAAGTCTAATCTCCTGCTCTCCTTGGCTCTCCTTTCCACAAAGGAAGTAAACGTGACTCCCTGAGAGAAGCATTTGGCCTGGACTTATGCATGGAAGCTTCCTGATAGATGGGAGAGTGGTTAGAGGGAGCCACGTTGATCAAGATAATGAAGCAACGCTGCGAAGGTTAAGTTGAAGGCAAGGAAGGACAGCCAGTTTTCCTGCTTAGAACTTCTGCCACCTTGATCTAATTTCTAGGAGGCCACTTTGGTCTCTATGACCACAGCAGAGCTATCACTATTTAGATTTCCCTTAGAGCAGGAGCATAGTTCATTTTTAAAGCACAGAAACCCCTGTCTTAAGCATATAATAGCAATAATAACACACGTTAAGATCTGCTGGACTCTTACAATGGACTTGACAATACACAATGAATAACTAGTTAACTAGTCTTATTAGTAAATTAAAAAGTGAAAGAGATGAGTGACTATCCAGAAAGTACATCCATCAGCATTTTCTTTGCCTTCTCAATTCTATACTTGAGAATCTTTTTGGAAGAAAATTTCTGAGTTTTGTTTCTGGAACAATAATGATCTCACTAACGGCAATAACACTGCAATTAGCTCATCATTCTTCTTCACTTTAGATGTTGACATTAACTGGGAACTCTGTCTAATGTCAGATTTGAGACCGTTTTAGCTGTTACCAGGGTGTGTGTGTGTGTGTGTGTGTGTGTGTATGTATCTAAGACCGCCCCCACCAGCTTCCAAGAATGAATAAGAAGAATCACTCAGCTCGGCAAATGCTGGTGTGGATTTGCTGCTTGTTGAGGTAAAAGATGTCTTTGTGTAGCTGAGGTAATAAGTGCCCCCCCAAACTACAGGTTACACTGGGTGGAGCTGGAGAGATAGTATAGTGGGTAGGACATTTGCCTTGCATGCATGCATCAACCTAGGTTCCATCTCAGTATCCCATATGGTCTTCCGAGCACCGCTAGGAGTAATTCCCAAGCACTACCAGATGTGGCCCCAAAACAAACAAAAAATGTTCCCAATTTAATGTAGAAATTGATAGAGAAGGTGGATTAATTATCAGGTTAAAGTGAAAAGCACATTTAGCACTTAGCAAAACTAGTAGCCAGCATCAGTTTCCATAGTCATTAGAAAATGTTACACGTGTGTCTTTGTGTGCATAAAGTGTCCTTCACTATAAACAACAAAGCAACCACTGGAAAAGAGTCATGAAAGGTGATAATTTTGTAGTTTAAGATCATGAATAAACTAGACAAATATTTGTTTTTTATTTAACCTTGTTATTTAAACTTAATTGTGGTAGAGAAGTCTGTTCTAGAGAAGATGGCACATAACTGGCATAGCTCTGATCCCATCTAATCTTCAGTAAATTGTTGGGGAAAAAAATCTTTGGTGGAGATGAATGGAGTTATATCGTAAGTATAAGGTCAATTAATAAGGGAAATTATATAAGGTCAAAACTATAATAGATTGCTTAACAAAAATCTTCATAAAAAGAAACACAAGGGGTCCAAAGTGATAATACAGTGGGTAAGGCGATTTCCGTGCACGTGGCCGACCTGGGTTCCATCCCTGGCATCCCATATGGTCCACCGAGCAATACCTGGAGTGATTTCTGATTGCAGAGCCAGAAGTAATCCCTGAGCGTTCCTGGGTACGACTCAAAAAGCAAACAAGCAAGCAAGCAAGATTTCATGAAGCCTACAGAAAATACGTGCTATATATCATCATATAAAGATTTCAAATACCAGTACCAGAAATATAAAACAGGGGTTAAGTCATTTGCCTTGCAGCCAGTTTCCCCAGTTTGATTTCCCAGTACCACATGCAGTGCTCAAACACTGCCAGGGCTTACTCCTGAGCACAGAACCAGGACTATCCCTGATTGTGATGCTGATTGTGGCCCAAAAACCAAGACAGGAAAGCAAAAACAAAACAACACAACACAGCAAAGGGGAAAAAAAAAGAATTCAAATACAACATGCAATGTTAGAGATGAAGTTGCTAGACTGATTTGCAAGAGGCCATCTATATAAATAAATATCGGAAACTTCCTAATTAAATAGATCGCCTGAGTCTACATATTTGAATTTGCCTAAGTTTATGTTCCACTGTATTATTGGCCCAAATTTGTCATTATGAAAACTTAACTTAGAAAATTTAGGTCACTTACTCAAGGAGACACAGATAATGAATAATAGAACTTCAGTTTAAATTTAGGATTTCCTGACTCCAGAGCCTCTGACTTCTGAAATGTAGTTTGACTCTGAAATCAGTCCTGCAAATGGCTCTTTTTAAGATTATTTGTAAGTCGAATTTTTCTGAATTTACATGTAATGCGTTACACATGATATTTGCTCAACACACAGCTATGGGACTAATATATATATATATATATGTATGCATTCATACATAATGAAAATTCACAAACCTGGAGCATAATAGGAACAGAATCAACCAATTCAAAGAAATACAAAATAAATCCAGATGAATAGTAGAACGTGAGTCAATCAGTTTTCTCTTAACAAATATTCAGTATTTATCGTCAATAGAGCAGCTCCTTGAATAAAGTTGTGCTCAATGCCATTTATTATACAGTTGATGAGGAAGGAAAATCAGTTCCCTGCCAGGGCCACTGACTGTGTAGCATTTGCATATTCTTGCCTGTTTGTGAGTTTCTCTGGGAGCTCTGGTCTCCTCCCACATCCCAAAGATGTGCAGGAGCGCTTTAGAGGCATGACTCAGTCCCCCGCAGCAGGAGAGTGTGTTGGGAGTAGGTGTGGGTGGGAAGCGAGCTGTGATGGAAGGAAATCCTGTCCAGACTTGGTCCCCACCTTGCACCCAGAGCTGCTGGAATTAAACTCTAGCTGCTTGTGATCCTGAACTGGAATGAGCTAGTTGAAAAACGAATGAACAAATATCACTGCATCATTGTCATCCCGTTGTTTGTCGATTTACTCGAGTGGGCACCAGTAACGTCTCTATTCCTCCCAGCCCTGAGTTTTTTAGCAGCCTCTCCTTACTCGTGGTGGCCGAGTGGTTAAGGCGATGGACTGCTAATCCATTGTGCTCTGCACGCGTGGGTTCGAATCCCATCCTCGTCGGCGTCGCCTTTAGGGCTGGAGCCATAGGACAGCGGGTAGGGCGTTCGCCTTACACGCGGCCAACATGGCCGACCCGAGTTCGATTCCTCCGCCCCTCTCGGAGAGCCCGGCAAGCTACCGAGAGTATTGGATATGCCAGACACAGTAACAACAAAGTCTCCAATGGAGACGTTACTGGGCCCGCTCGAGCAAATCGACGATCAACGGGAGGACCTTTACCTTTACCTTTACCTCCTTACTCGTCTTTCCCAACAATTAGAGGCTCTTTCAGGGTAAGGGGAATGAGACTTTTTATCATTACTGTTTTTGGCATATTGAATACGCCACGGGGAGCTTGCCTGGCTCTGCCCTTGTGGGCAGGATACTCTCAGTAGCTTGCTGGGCTCTATGATTTGTTGTCTACTGTCTGAACCCCATCAAACATGGTGTGGTAATTATGGACAATGGGTAGGAAGTATCTTATGATGTGTCACATGGCCGCGAAGCATGGCCAGAAAGTGGCCTGGAGCATGGCAGCGGTTGGGTAGTGGAAGTTGGCTGCGAGGATGGGTCCCTTGGGGCAGGAAGGGCTCTCACCTGCCCCCCTCTGGGGCACCCTGAGTGAAAACAGCCTGGTGCGGGGTCCATTCATGAACAAAGAAGTGTAAATTATTGTTTAATATCAAGAGTGTTTTGCAGTCTTTATTTAGGAAGTCTTTTGAGATCAGAAATATGCCCTCAGAACTTAATTCAAGGGTCTGATGGAATTAAGTTTGGTAGTTTAGGACTTGACTTATAAATGTAAGGTTGCGAGTTTGAGCTCTGGTGCTGCCACATGTGCAAGTATGATCCTGGCATCTCTCGATGCTCTGTGAACCTTGCTGAAGTCAGGAAGAGGTAAACACCAAAACATAGAGTATGACCTCCAGAGAATACCATGCTTAAAAAAAATTATGGACAATGGGTAGGAAGTGTCTTATGATATTATTATGATATGATTCTCATATTTATGAGAACCATGGCCAGGAAGTCTGATATCCCACTGGCACTACAACTAAATGTGCAAGTACTACACTTAGGTGTGTGTGGGACTCACCAGTCAGCACTAAAATATTATCAGTCACAATGAAGGGAAGGGAGGGAAACACAAAACATTAGCTCATGGTAAACTTGGGTTTTTGAACATTATTTTGTTCAAAGTCAGTTATTAAGAATGTATCAAGAATTCAAGTGAGAACTTTCTGTACCTGTGCTTTACCTGATAATTGCTTTCATTCAACATGGGCATCCTCAAGCTGCAAGATGAGGATGAAACGGACCCAGAGGTTCTGATCCATGTGAGGAGTAAGTTTGGATCAGTGCTATTTATAAAATCCCAGCCATCTCAGATATACACATGAGAACTATATTCCTCGATAGTGTAGGAATAAGTTCCCAAATGCCAGATTGATCCTTAAGATGTAAAAAGTTAGGAATATATATCCTACTTGGTGGCTTTTATAATGTGCTTTATTTTTGCAATTCAAGTCAGCTGTGAGTTCTTTCATAAAGAAGCCCTACCTGCCTTATTAATATAGCTTATACATTGAACTAGCACACAGCTCCAAATGAATACGATGACATTTTTGTTTTCAAGGTAGGGAATAACAACTTTTTGTTTGTTTTTTGGGTCACACCCGGCAGTGCACAGGGGTTACTCCTGCCTCATGCACTCAGGAACACTCTTGGCGGTGTTCAGGGGACCATATAGGATGCTGGGAATCGAATCTGGGTCAACTGCGTGCAAGGCAAATGCCCTACCTGCTGTGCTATTGCTCCAGCCCCCAGAAATAATAACATTTAAAGAGGATCTTTACCCCCATGCCAATAATTGATGAAAGCTTGCTTTCTAATTATCACTTAATTAATTAATTGGTTTTGGGGCCACATCAGGTGGGGCTTAGCCCTGGCTCTGCTGTCAGGGATTACTCCTAGAGGGCTGCATCTAGGTACAGGGCATCAAATCCTACCCTCTGTACTATCTCACTGGTCCCATGTTTTTACTTATCGTCAACAAAGATAAAGTTTTGGGGTCAGTTTCATCCCTATTTAATAAAATGCATAGCCCAGGGGTCAAGAGACATTTAGGACCGAGCACTCTCCCAGTTGTGCAGGTGAGTCTCATGTTTGCTCGAGCTGGGGCAGCCTTGTTACCTGTGGTGTTGAAGCCAAAGAGGAGTGGGCAAGACACAGCGAAGGCCAGTACCCAGACGGCTGTAATCATGAAGGCGACGCGCCTGCAGGAGCTCTGTCCTGTGCCGTGTTGGTAGTGAACGGGCATGACCACTGCCGTGTACCTGTGAGGAAGGGAAGGAGAGGTATGAGGAGCAAAGAGGAGGGAACCACTGATTTTTTAAATTTTATTTTAGGCATGATTTATAATACTGTCAATGATAGAGTTTATACACACAACATTCCAACACCAAACCCTCCACCAGAGGGTCAGTTTCCTTCTACCATTATCCCAGTGGACTCACCCGTTCTATTCTACCACCACATCCTCCCTGCGGTGGTTAAACTTCCTACTGAACACCAGTTCAAAGTTTCTATTACCTTTGGATATTTGTTATTTTCTTGTTATATATATTCTTTTTTTTATATTCCATATATGAGGGAGATCACTCTGTATCTGTCCCTGAGAGAACTACTTTTAGGCCAAATCTAGTGGTGCTCAGGAATCACTCCTGGTTCTGTGGTCAGGGATCAGTCCTAGAGATCCTCAGGGGACCATGTGCAGTGTCAGAAATGGAACCTGAGTTGGCTGTGTGCAAGGCAAGCACCTAACCACTGTGTTCTTTCTCTGGCCCCTAGAGAAGGGAACTGTTTCAAGACAAACTGAGAACTGATAAATGACTGGTGAAATAACTATACACACACATATACATATATACATATATTTATATATATGTGGCAAGAGAAAAACAATTTTTAAATAAAAAAGGAAAAATAGTTGGGTTAGAGAAAGTACAGCGGGTGAGGCACTTGCCTTGCCTATACCTGACCTGGTTATGTGCACATCACTGGCATCCATATGGTCCCTGGAGCACCATCAGGAGTAGTTTCTGAGTGCAAGCCAGAAGTGACCCCTGAGTGTGACCCAAAACCAAAACCAAACCATAAAACAGCCCCTCCTCCCAAACAAAAAGAGATAAAAACAGTAAGGTTGAAAAGAGTTAGATGAGGAATTCATTGAAGTAGAAAGGGAGAAAAAAAAAAACATTAAGCCAGAGCTGTAAAAAGAAGTGATGAATTATGGCACTATCCTTGCCTGTGGAAGGTCTTGGTTTGATTCCCGACAGACCTGGCTCTTTGAGCACCCTTTGGAGCTACCCTCAAGCTTTGAGACAGGAGCCCCCAGCACTGCTGGTGTGGTCTCACCCTTATTCCAAAAGAAAAATTAAAAAAAATGAAGTTCAACAGCCTTGAGCCACTCTCCAGGGATGATTAATGGTCTAGCATCCTTGTCATTGTCCTTACCCAAGCCCTGAAGACTGGTTAGACACATAAATGTCCTTTGTGCCTTTATTCCCTCCCACAGACTTTCATATAATGAAAGAATCATGCAGAAAGAGGCTATTTGCTCCTGATTGTGTCATTATATCCATTCTTACCCTCAAACTATGTGTTCAAGTCTCAGAGATTTTGAAAAGAGAGATAAGTAATATCTGATAAAGTTTGACTTCAAAATCCAGTTTTCTTGCTGTCCTTATCAATCCAGCCTGCTCAAAAATGCCATACCTGGGGCAACTTAGATAACAAACATTTATTGGTCACAGCTCAAGAAGCTGGCAAGTTCAAGATCTAGGAGCCTCAGATTCGAAGTCTGGCAAGGAGTGCCGACACCCAATCTAAGAATGGGGCTGTGTCTTCTTAGGACGGAAGAAAATGGAGGCTACCTGAGATGTTTGAAAAATAAGGGCACAAATATTATTCTTGGGGACTCCCCCACTCAATACCTAATCAGCACCCTAAGCTCCCACCTCTTAATGTTACCTCACTGTTGTTAGCTTTGCAACATAGGAATTGGGATTGGGGAAGCATTCAGTTGACTGCACGTGCTTTTGCCTGGTCATCACAGAGTTCCACACCCTGTTAGACATGGCTATCTTTTTTTTCATTTTTTATAATTTTATTTATTGAATCACCATGAGAGCAATTACAAAGCTTTCGGGTCTAAGTCTTAGTCATACAATGAAACACCCGTACCTTCACCAAAATCCCCAGTATTCCCCCATCCCACACCCTCCCCCTACCTGTGGGGCAGATGATCTCCACATTACTCTCTCTACTTTGATTACATCCAATATTTTGACACCAGACCCACCATTATTATTTGGGATTTTACCCCAACACTCAGATCTGCTGAAGAGGCAACAGTAGACAATTTGTTTTCTATTGCTGGTTATGAATAACATATGATGTCGTGTGGCTGCAGTAGTGGCTGCGCGATTTTGAAATTCCAAAATTTTAACAATTGAATCTGGAGGGATTTCTGCCAAAACCTGCTGGGTTCTGAGATTTGTTCCTGAGTCTCTAGGATCATGGTATTAAGCGGCTTGATCAGGAACCAGAGAGGCCGTTCATGGGCGGCAACCCAGGGTCTCTTTGGGATGGGGATAAAAGGGCTGGCTCTATCCCCATCCTGTAAGGTCCCACGTGTCTCATCACTGTGGGCCCAAACCTGACTGTTCAGTGGCCTCTGGAGGATGGTGGCCACTGGGCTGCCAGGGGGAACAGGACAGGGCACGAAACCTATTCCCACCTGGGATGGCCCAGTGCCGGTAACCTACTGCAGGGATCAGGCGTATTTCTGCCAAAAGCCATTGGGTTCTGAGATTTGTTTCTGAGTCTCTGGGATCATGGCCATTAAGCAGTTCGATCAGGAACCAGAGAGGCCATGCCTCCAATTATATAGCTGAGCCCGAGGTGGTTTGTGGGTGTGTCTCCGACATACCTAACTTTTGGCTGTTTACTTTCTTGGTAAACTTTGCCCCAAGTTTTTGGGGTCTAGCCAAAGGCACAACAGCAATTTGGGGGTATCTGGAAGTCTGAAGGTGCCATCAGGCTGCTGATGCACTCACCTCACAGGTAGAGATTGACCTGCTGGTGGCACCATAACCCCCTGACATGGCTACCTTTTCTATTGTGACTGACCATGCACATACCTGGATACTGATTGAACTTAACCAGACACTTAGTTCTCAGTCTTCTCAAATTCAATTAACCTAAACTAGACCTCTCTAGTGTCTTACATCCTTAAACCTGTCTCCAGAAGCTGACACCAATACTCATTCATTTAACCTTTGCCTCATTCGATGTTTATTAAGTTTTTGTGCCAGGCTCTGAAAATACAGTGATGTGCAAATGGCACATTGTTCCTGTCCTTATTGAGCTTGACGTTGAGTGGGATGGATGAACAAAAAGAAACGTGTCAAGACTAGAGAGATGGTTCAGAGGTTACGGCTCAGGCCTCCATGTGGCCAATCTCTGTTTGGTCCCCGGCATCAAATGGTCCTCTGAGCATCACTGGGTGCTGTTGTAGAAGCCTCTGAGCATCACTGAGGTGGCTCTGGGGAATTCCCTCTCTGTTGGGACCCAGGTAGATCTGCATCCTTAGGCTCTAGCATTGAACTGGCCAGCAGTTTGAGAATCATCAGACATGGTTCCTGGGTATCTGAGCACTGCTTGGGTTTTCTCCCCACAAACATTGACATAAAATATTTTTTTTGTTTTAAATAGTATCGATACTTGCCCTCCACATGCCAAACATACACGTGATCCATTATGCTATCTTTTTTGCCCTTGAAGAGTAAAATGAAAGAAATAAACTGTGTGGCATATCAATAGAGGCCCTAATTAAAGGTCATCCATCAAGGACAAGGCAAGAAAACAGGGGATGTGAGGAGTCTGTCACAAAGTCAGGTAGGAGAGAGCGTTTCATCAGGACAGCAAGCCCTGAGAATTTGCTCATGGTGACCTGTTTCTCCACTATTTTTCTTTTTTTTTGGCTTTTTGGGTCACACCCAGTGATGCTCAGGGCTGACTCCTGACTCTGCACTCAGGAATCACTCCTGGGGGACCATATGGGATGCTGGGAACCGAACCCAGGTCGACCACGTGCAAGGCAAATGCCCGACCCACTGTACTCTCTCTCCAGCCCCCTCTCCAATATTTCTTTCCTATCACGTCCTCTCTGTGATGGCCACAGTATACTGAATGGCCTCCTGTTGCCATATTCCCCAAACAGATTTTCTCAACTCCGCCTTCCCAACTTCACTAGTGGAAAAACTCTCTGGGAAAGGCAAAATTAAAAGATGTCCTCCTGACCCCCCCAATTTCTGCCTAGTATAACCCGCCCCCCTCCCCACTGAATGCAAGCATTGAATATACACTGCACCTGTGAAAATGATACATACATAATGTGATACACTTCTGTGACTACAATATGCTTCTAATTAGTTCATTAATCAATTGACTGTGAGTTAATCAAGAGGAAAAATATCTTATGTGGGTTTAATAGAGATCCTTAATTTTATTAATTTTTTTTGGTGGGGCTATGCCTGGTGGTGCTGAGAGCTTACATACAGCTCTGTGCTTGCTCAGGAATTACTTTGAGCTGTTCTTGGATGACCCTGTAGGGTGCCTGGAATTGAACCCAGGGTTGTTGGCATGGAAGACCAGTGTCTTAACTCTTGTACTGTCTCTCAGGCTCGAGGTACATTCTTAAAAGGAACATATCCTTTTAACATATAGGCATATCCTTCCTGAATTCAGAGGACTTTAAAGCATGAGAATTTTTTTTTTCTCATTTGAAGGAGAAATCTTCTGGTTTTTTTTTTTTTTTGGTTAAAAACATTGTCAGAACGAAAGACCTTTAAGAGCTGAGAAAAGCTCATGTGAAATGGGGACCTCTTATATCCACTGAAGTAAACTGGATTCTACTGAAAATTTGAATGAATCTGAAAGATAATTCCTAGAATATCACCAGTCTATATCTTTATTTCAGCCTATGAGTCAGGGCAGAGACAGAGACAATTCCTTGACCTGCAACAGAAATCAAGCATGGGACCCTCATCCAAACTTGCCTTCAACTTGTCTTGCCAACCAGACCTCTCACTGGTCCCTGTTACTTATTTATGTAACTCCAGTCAAACTGGACTAATACAGGTGGGGGTCGGGGGAAGGGGCATCCTTTCATAGTCACAAGAATATCTTTAAGCTACCATCCTTCCCCCTTCCCCAGAAAGCTTTGCCGTACCTTTCCTTTACCTCAGATCAGCTTCCCTGCAACTTTCCAGGTTCTCTCCATCTTAGAGATCTTGCAATTTGCACTCAAAATACTTCTATGATGACTATTATTTTGTTCCTCTGCCTATTGTCTTATCACATGATCGAGCTATCCTCAGGATTGGAGAGTGACACTCCCCTATATGAATTAATGTACTTGATGTCCCAAATCATCAAAGAGCCTTTATGTTCTAGAGAGGCTCTCTGACAAAGCAACTAGTCAGAAGCTGTTGATTAGCTCTGAAATGGACCCTGAAGAAAACCTTCCTCAATCGAGGACAATTACAATCCCAGCCAGTCTCAGGCAATCAAATGTAGAGTGCCTGGTCTTCAAAGGCTTTGCTTTCCTTTGTCTTCTCAGTGTTCAGGGAATCTGGAAGCTAGATTCTGGTAGGAGGCTCTGTAACCCTTCTAGTCTAGGGGCTGATAAAGGGAAAGATAAA
This sequence comes from Sorex fumeus, assembly GCF_029834395.1. Taxonomy (NCBI): domain Eukaryota; kingdom Metazoa; phylum Chordata; class Mammalia; order Eulipotyphla; family Soricidae; genus Sorex; species Sorex fumeus. The sequence continues at coordinate 9,867,840 of NW_026606322.1, read as the reverse complement.
CCGGGATCCAAACGGGGTGGACTAATACTCATCCTATATGCATTATCCTTGCTGGACTCTCTGCTTCTTGTACACCTAACCTAAAGTTCGTATCATCAAAAGAGTATCCAGAATCCATGATGTGTATAGAGGTAGGTTCTTCCTCAGGATAAAGAAACAGAGCTCCAAAAAGAAAAAAATTGTAAGTCTACAACTGTACCTCATGGTGTTTCACTAATAAAAATTAAAAAAAAAAAGAAATAGAGCTCCCTCCATTTTTAATATTATAACTTAGGTTGTTAAGACAGTGTTAAACATATACACAATGGAGTACTCCCTAGTTGTAAGAAAAGAGGAAATCATAAAATTTGCTCCATGGATGGAGCTAGAGAATGTCATGTTAAATGAAGTCAGTCAGAGGGAGAGGGACAGAAATACTGGGTATACATTCTCCATGCTGGAGCGATAGCACAGCGATAGGGCGTTTGCCTTGCACGCAGCCAACATGGCCGACCTGAGTTTGATTCCTCCGCCCCTCTCTGAGAGCCCGGCAAGCTACCGAGAGTATCTCGCCCGCACACCAGAGCCTGGCAAGCTCCCCGTGATGTATTCAATATGCCAAACACAGTAACAAGAAGTCTCACAATAGAGACGTTACTGGGCCAGCTCGAGCAAATCGATGAACAATGGGACGACTGTGACTGTGACTGACATTCTCCATAATTACCACATTTGATGGGGTTCAGATAGCAGGCAACAAATCATAGAGGGAAATAGATATATATGCATGTATACATATTTTCAGATATAGATAGCAAAGCTCACATCACCCAGACCTTAACTACTGCACTGCACTGTCCTCCCCTTGTTTATCGATTGGCTCGAGCGGGTCCAGTAACGTCTCCATTGTGACGTGTTTGGCAGACCAAATACGTCACAGGTAGCTTGCCAGGCTTTGCTGTGCGGGTGAGATACTCTCAGTAGCTTGCCGGGCTCTCTGAGAGGGGCGGAGGAATGGAACTCAGTCAGCCGGCTCGGCCGCTTGCAAGGCAAATGCCCTACCTGCTGTGCTATTGCTCCAGCCCACCTTAACAACATGTTAGTGATATCCTATAGAATGTCTTAATGGCTCCTGCCAAAATAGAACAATCTTCACACTGTTTCCTATACAAACACTTTTTTGTAAGCATGTTCAGCAGTTCTTCATAACAGACAATATGAACTATATTATTTCGGCTGTGTTTTGGGACAGGGCTTGGGACTTGGGATAGAAACATTCTGAATTTGATAATGGGCAAGTGGTATTGGTATTGGTGTTTGAATCACTGTATGATTGTCATCCTTTTGTTCATTGATTTCCTCGAGCAGGCACCAGTAAGTCTCCTTCATCCTAGCCCTGAGATTTTAGAAAGTGCCACATTCGAGGCACTTTTAGGGTCAGGAGAATGACATCCATCATTGTTACTGGTTTTTGGCATACTGAATATGCCATGGGGAGTTTGCCAGACTCTGCCGTGTGAGCAAGATACTTTCAGTAGCCTGCCAGATTCTCCAGAATATTGAATGTAAACATTGTGAACTAACTTATAAAATTAAAAAAATGTTAAAAAAAGTAATGTGGAGTTCATGCCCAATTCAATCAGATTAATCAATGGCTGAATAAATAGCAGTGCTCCTACATTATAAAAAAAAAGAAAGAAAAAAAGAAATATTGGGTACAATCTCTATTTGCGGGTATGTGGTGAAGGAACACTCATTCACTGCCTGGCTTCATACTTTCTTACAATGGCATCGTATTCCATTGTGTATATATTCCTCCATTTCTCGGTCTATTCATCTGTTGTTGGACATTTGGGTTGTTCCCATAATGTGGTGTTTGCACTATAATGAACAAAGGCATGTCCTTTCAAATGAATGTTCCTATGTTTGGGGGTAAATATCAATAAGTGGTAGAACATATTATTTAATAAGTTTGCATCTAGCATGCTAGGGGCCACACCTGAATGTGCTCAGGGCCAAGATGGTGTGCCAGGATTTGAACCAGGGCAACAGCTGCAGCTGCATGCTAGACAAGCCCCTCAAACTTTGCATGCTCTCTCTGGTCCCAGAAGTGTGCGTGTGTGTTTGTGTTTAATTGCAATATTTACTATATATGTATATATATACATATATATATATTTTTAGCTTTTTGGGTCACACCCACCGACGCACAGGAGTTACTCCTGGCTCTGCATTCAGCCTAGCTCTGCACTCCGGAATCACTCCCTGTGGTGCTCGGGGGACCATATGGGATGCTGGGAATCCAATCCAGGTCGGCCGCATGCAAGGCAAACGCTCTACCCACTGTGCTATCACTCCAGCCCCTACTTTCAATATCTTTAAAAGAACTCTGGTGTTCAACCAAAGGCACCGTCTTCTTCTAGAGGACCAACCCAGCCGTTGGTTTTTCTGGCCCTTGTCCAGAGCCTCTCCTGCACCGACCAGTCCCCAGGACTGGGTCCATGTCACCTTCCGAGTTCTCTGCTTCTCCCTGCCTCTGTTAAGAAACTTGCCTGTTTTTTAACAGCCAAGTGCATTGTAATTCAGCAAGCTTGAGAAAGCCTGCAATAGGGAATATTTTCATGTTAGATATTCTTGCTAATTTGGGCTAGAAGTGAGAGACAAGTCTGCATTTTCCATCGCTACATTATTTTTTGTCCTTATTCTTATTTAAACATGATGGAACTTTGAGAATAAACAAGGACCCCAAATTTGCTTCCAGGTTTTTTTTTTCCCCCTCGTTCTAGGAAGCGTGCCCTAGGCGACAGACACAGAGGCTGTTCCAGAATTGGCCATCGGAGGGCACCCGAAGGCAGCAAGAACTCGCCCAGCGCCAAGGGGTGAGAAGTTCACGGCTCACCTGGAGGCTCTCCAAGCTCGGTGGGGAGACCACGGAGGGGGAGAGTCAGCCCTCTCGGTTCCTGGACCCCTGCAGGGCCCCCGATTTCTCTCTTTCAAGTAGGCTGCTCAATCTTAGAGGATGCAACCGCGCTTGCAAAGCCCAGGGACGGGCTTGGGTGCCAGCGGGAAGCGCTACCCCTGGGCCTCAGCCGGGGGCCGGTTGGAGGGGTGGGTGGCACCACCTCCACTGCCCTTGCCAGGCCTCGGTTTGAGAGCTGCTTGGCAGGAACTCCACGCTGCCTGACCCATCATTCCTTCCTAGACTTGGAGCTCCCAGCTCTTGGGGGCTCCTTCGGTGGGGAGGCTGGACCACTTGCTCTGGGTTCAAACCCAAGACCGCATCTCCCAGCTCTGCACCCACCTCCCTGGCTGTGGGCTGGAGGCTGGATCTCTCTGTATTTGACTCCTCACCTGTACGATGCGGACAGTGGTTCAGCCAAGGAGGGAGGTTATCTCTGGGAAGTTATTTTTTTTTTTCTTTTTGGATCACACCCACCCAGGGGTGCACAGGGGTTGCACTAGGGAATTAATCCATTAATCCTGGTGTTTCTCAGGGTACCATATGGGATGCTGAGATCGAACCCGGGTTGGCCACGTGCAAGGCAAATGTCCTACCGGCTGTGCTATGGCTCCAGCCCCACTGGGAAGTTTTTTTTTTTTTTTTTTTTTTTTTTTTTTTTTTTTTTTTTTTTTTAGCACAGTAACTGACACCTACCAGCCATGTGAAGAGTAAGGCAACTGATACTACTATTATTGTCATTACTATTGTGCGAGCACAAAGGCTCTGTGGATGGTTCATCTCTGTGAGTTTATGGTGGGTACTTGCACTTATCCCTGATTATCAATAGATTTATTTGTCAATTGTCAGTATATTTATTTATGGTACTTGCCCCATGCCAGTTGACTGTTGGAAGTGCTTCACAAACATCACTGTCACTGTCACTGTCCTCCTGTTGTTTATCGATTTTGCTCTAGCGGGCCCAGTAACATTGTGAGACTTGTTACTGTGTTTGGCATATCGAATATGACACGAGTAGCTTGCCAGGCTTTTCCGTGTAGGCGAGATACTCTTGGTAGCTTGCCAGGCTCTCTGAGAGGGGCGGAGGAATCGAACTCGGGTTGGCAATGCTGGCTGCGTGCAAGGCAAATGCTCTACCCGCTGTGCTATTGCTCCAGCTCTTCGCAAACATCAACTCATGCATTTCTCTGAGGCCCAGAGAAGTGGATTGCTATGCCCAAGGTTGTGTTGCAATTCAATCCAGGCCTTATAATGAGGCTGAGGAGCATCAGACCCAGGACAGATGCTCCTAGTGAGACAAGTTGGTGTGCTATACAGAAGGGGCTGGCCAGATCCTCACCCCGTGCTGCCTGCTTGTGGTCTGGGCAAGCTCTCGGCATGCTTTACCTATACAATGGGGACAAGACCCGTGCTCTGTCAGGGTATCATGAGGGTTAGCAACAATGAAAAGACGCATGTGTGATACCTAGTGCATTCTTAGGAAATGATTTATGTTGTTGCTTTGATTTTTATTTAGGTATTTGTTTATTTTTGGCTTTTAGGCCATACCCTGTGGGCGCTCAAGCCAGCCATAAGCAAAGCAAACTCCCTTCCTGCTTTACCATCTCTCTGCCCTTGTAGTTCCTTTTAGATTTCATGCCAATCTGGATGGGCGGCGAAAGAGCCCAGACATGGAAGGAACGGGGATGTCTTTCTGCCCAAGATGTTTGTGGAACCCTATAAAAGCAGGTCACCTTCCTTTCCTCCCTCCCTCCCTCCCTCCCTCCCTCCCCCCCTCCCTCCCACTCTCCCTTCCTCCCTCCCTTCCTTCCTTCCTGCTTGTGGTCTGGGCAAGGTCTCTTCCTTCCTTCCTTCCTTCCTTCCTTCCTTCCTTCCTTCCTTCCTCCCTTCCCCTTCCCCCTCCCTCCCTTCTCTTTCTCTCCCTCCCTCCCTCCCTCCCTCCCTCCCTCCCTCCCTCCCTCCTTCCCTCCCTCCCTCCCTCCCTCCCTCCCTCCCTATCCCTCCTTCCTTTCCATCCTTCTTTCCTTCCTTTTCTTCTTCCGTCTTTCCCTCCCTTCTTCCCTTCTCTCTCTTTCTCCCTCCCCATTCTTCTATTTTTGATTTCAGTCCACAGTCACCTATGCTCAGGGCTTACTCCTGGCTCCGAGCTCAGGGATCACTCCTGCTGGACTTGTGGGACCATCTGGGGTGCCCAAGGCTCAAACATGGGTTGGCCGTGTGCAAGGCAAGCACCCCACCTGCTGTACTATCTCTCTGGCCTCAGCACCTACCACTGCTACACAAAGGAGCCAACTAGGATGCGCCCTCTGTGACTGACCATAGACTGTCATTATACTGACATTCTCAGGATTCTAGCAGAATCCCACCACCTCCTGGGAGTTCATCCTTGGGTGGGAGGTGTTCTTGGGGGGAAGGGATTAGGGTGCCTCCAGGGGAAGCTGGAAGGGGGAAGGAAAGAAACTGTGCTGAGTGGGAGGGCCTGAACCGAACTCCCCTCCTGGGTTTAATGAGCCCAGGAGCTGTGAGGGCTGCTTTTCATCACCTTTTTTTTGGTCAGACAGGGGCTCAATAAATCTTTAGTTCTGCGGACTCCCCTCGTGAAATTGTTGAAGGAGAAAGCTTTTTGCAAAGGGCTGCAAAGCCCTTTGCAAATATAAAGTGCTTATTTAGATGCAAACGAAAAATCCAAGGTGCCTGTGACTCATCTGGTACCTATTGTGCTCTCTGCAAAGGCGCGGAGGCTTGCCTGTGTGATGGGTGCCATTTGAGAGCCACTTAAAGAACTCCCTGGTGAATGAATTTGGTTGCATTATTCCTGGGCTCCTTGCGGAGGACCCTAATTCTCACCATTCGCTCGGTTGTGTCCTCCTCTCAAAGCCACTTTCTCAGCCCTCTCCTCTAGTTAGTTCTGACCCAGGATGTGGTGGGAGGGGGCTGACCCATGGGGGCGGCAAGGAGCCAAGTGGGGTGGGGGCCTGTGCTCCCCCACTTTGCTTTTCCATAAAGAAAAGGAGGCATTAATCCGAGCGTCCAGAGCGATGCCTAAGAATCTAATGACAATAGTATTACTTGCTTTCAAAACCCCTTTTATCATTTCCTTTTCTTTCCTATCTCTTACTCCCCTGTTATTACGGACCAGGGCTTCATGACCAAAAAATGCTGAATCCATTTGGTCAAGTTTGTCAGCTTGGTGACTGGCATTGTGCGGAGACCAAAGGTCTGCATGAATGACTGCATCTGTAATGAATTGACCAGCTCTTTGGCATCCCATGAACAGAATTTAATGCTGTGTACTGCAAACTGCTGTGAAGGATAATGGAGACAGCTTTTCCAAGCCCTATTTTCATTCCTCGAATATGGAGGCTCCATTCGGAGTTTCGGGGAGGACTGGTCTTTTCAGAAATGCAAGCCGAGAAGAGAGCTTCCTTCCCCTGAGGGGTCCGAGGCACAGCTTGTCCCTCATGTACGTGAAGGCAGCTGGGACTTTTCCCAGGCAAGACAGGAGGGGCCAATTCAAGGTTTCTTCTTGTCAAAGAAGTGGAAGTGAAAACGTGTGCGAGGCATCGCTACTGCCAGCAAAATGGTGCTTTTGTGCAGTTCCTGGCCCTTGGGAGGGATCAACCCACAGGCTCACTCTAAGCCACCTGTGTGAGTGTGAGTATAGAGAAGGCAGACTCAGGAGAAAAGAGGATGGCAAGGAGAAGGCTGAGAACGGTTGTCCCAGAGCCTCTCGGAGTCTCAGAGGTCTTCTTCAGGGGAGGGGATTCCCCTGTTCTCTCAAGTCCTTTCTGAGATAAGGTTGGGCTACTTTCAGGCAGGCAGTTCCTCGGATATTGCCCAACGTTCCGTTCCTGGTCCAGCATGGAGAATCATAAGTGATAAGGAAGTAATATTAGTCTAAGAATTTGAGGTGGTGGAAGTGATAATCGGGCAAACCTGATGTAGCGCTTTACTTCTGTAAATAGAATATATTCCTGAGAGCATGTATGAATTGTTCAAAAATAACACAGAAGAATGAAATGTTCCCAGAGAGCTAGAAATATTATAAAAACTCTTTCACTTCTTTCTGTTTGCTTTTGGGTCATACCCAGTGATGCGCAGGGCTTGCTCCTGGCTCCGTACTCAGGAACTACTCTTGGTGGTGCTTGGGGGATCATATGGGATTCCAAGGACCGAACCCAAGTAGGCTGCATACAAGGAAAGCACCCTACCACTGTCCTGTGGCTCTGCCCTAAATCCCTTCAGTTTTTGACAGTTTTATCAATTTTATATATTTTTTTATCAAAAATACTTTTTGACAGTATTTATTCTTTCATTCACAATATACAATTCAGTATTTTTATGGCTATATTTACAATTAAACAATAATATCCCTTTATTCTTAAACACACTTTCAAGGCATTAGTGACAGCATCACGGGCACAATATTGAAACTTCCTTCTCATCCAATCAAGTGATAAAAGTCAAAAGACTCTAAAGTTGACTGGCTGGTTTGTAGTATAGGATAGGATTTTTGTGTTCACATTTTGGTTCTTCTGAATTGCCAGCTCACATGAAAAGAATTTTAACACATTGATGGTGCGTGCCACCGGTAGCTCACATTTGGATATAACTTAACACAAATTGCAGTGCTAGCATCAAAGTGTTGATTCCTGCTCTAGAGGGCAGAACCCTGGGCCCTCTGAGCACTGAACACAGGGAAGTGCAAGAGGACCTACATTAGGCTTCCCAGCAAAAAACAGACTAGAGGTGCCATAGCTCTGTAATTTTTTTAAAAATTGAATTAAATTAATTTTTTTTGGTTTTTTAGCCATAACTGGCAATGCTCAGGACTTATTACTGGTTTTGTGCCCAGGGAATTTATACTCCTGCTGGTGCCAAGAATGGATCCAGGGCCAACCATGTGCAAGGCAGACAGGTTAATTTCTATACTATCCCTATGGCTGGAGCGATAGCACAGTGGTAGGGCGTCTGCCTTACAAGTGGCCAACATGGCCAACCTGAGTTCGATTCCTCCGCCCCTCTTGGAGAGCCTGGCAAGCTACCGAGAGTATCTCGCCCGCACGGCAGAGCCTGGCAAGCTCCCCGTGACGTATCTGATATGCCAAACACAGTAACAACAAAGTCTCCAATGGAGACATTACTGGGCCCGCTCAAGCAAATCGATGAACAACGGGAGGGCCTCTACCTTTACCTTTTATCCCTATACTACCTCAGCAGAGTTTAAAAGCTCTTGCTTGTTAAGCATAAGGCTACAAGTTCAGTTTTTACTGTCACTGAGCTTCAGTAAAAGGACAAAAAGAAGTTAAGAGGTTCAGATGAAATCAAACTGTAGAAATGAAGAAGGACTTGATGGGAAAAGATGGATGTGACAGATCCTGGTGCAGAAGGAAATAGCGCATCCTTTAAAAAAAGAGGATGCTGGAGATTGTATTATGGAAAATTTTTAATACTACACTGTGAAGGGCATTTGCGTTTTTGTTACACAGGTCAAGGGGATTCTGTAAATTTTGAGAACCTTTGAGAAGGTCTAGATTTTGAATGGCTTTTGGGGGAATATTTCTCAGCGTGGTGGGAAGGGCTAGCTAGGAGTCTGTAGTGGATATTCAAGAGAGCGGTCATAGGAGACTAAAATAAGCAGAATCACTATGAAAGAAAAGGTTGGGGGAAGCCTTGGGGCAGAGGGAAGGTGGCAGAAAAAGAGTTTATAAGCTTGGGTATGGTGTGGAGAAAGAGAGAAGAGTTAAGAAAAATCTATACATCCCAGAATCACGATGTTGCCAATAGACTATCAAGTGAAGATGATCTGGTGCTTTAAATTATTTGTTTTTTTTAGAATTTTTGCCTTGTTGAAAACAATGGGATATCCAGGCAGGAATATGGTCTGGATCTCATGGGAGAAATTAAGGTATATATGAAGATTTGAGAAGGCTTTGCTCAAAGTCTCAGATTATTAACTTCAAGTCAGATAGACATTGAAATCCTGTACTGCCCCATGGTATTGTGTGATTTTGGACAAATTTCTTAGTTGTCTGAGAAGCTAGAAGTGGCGATAGTAAGAGTTTAATAGTTCCTAATAGTGGTTTATGAAGATGAAATGGATCACTTTGTGTCTGAAGTAGGCAGGCAGATAGACAGGGAAAGGCCCCATGACAATAAAACTTCTAGAGAAGAAAGTCACCAGAATTTACAATGAAGTTTCTGGGAAGTAAAAGTCCTAAGGTCAACCAAGACCTGAGAAAGATCCTTCAGCAACGGACCCTAAGGAGATCGAACCCTCCTCATGAAGGAACTTCCTCAAATGCCCTCGGACACCTCCCTTAACCTGGTTAACTTTTGCAATTCAGCCCAGAGAAGACTCCAGAACATTCCAGACCAAGACAACCCCAGAAGATACCCATAATAAAAGCCAGCCCAAGAGCCCAACCAAAGCTTCTTTGCCCTTGGAGAAGCCTACGCTCTACGCTCTGCACTCTCCCTTGTGCATGTCTCTCTCTCTCTCTCTCTCTCTCTCTCTCTCTCCCTGCCACACCTTCAAAAACCCGGGAATAAAATCTTCTACTTCACTGATCATCTACTTCTGAAATTCTTTTTCTGCAAGGCGAGACAAGGACCCCCAAAAGCTGGATAAGGCCTGCGACTGGCTTCTCCTTTCCTGCAAAGAGCAAATCCTCACTCCAACCTGAGTGCGTGGCTCCCTGAGAAATTGGGTGGCGGGGATCAACTCCTGTACCTAGAAGACAAAGTGGTCTGCTGTGACCTGATGGTCATCTGGTGGGGCAGGTGTGGCTGGGACCTGTGCTGAGCAGAGGCTCATCGAAGACTTTACCAGTCATAGTCTTCCCAGTGGGTCCTGGGTGGCAGAGGTGGATTGGGAGAAGGTGACCATCTTCCTCTCTTCCCACCTCACGTAAGCCACCCCTGAGGTCCACCACCATCATGTGAAAGCCTTAATACAACCAATACATTCTCCATAATGATAAACTTTATTGGGTTCATATGTTAGATTCTGATTCTCCATAATGATAAACTTTATTGGGTTCATATGTTAGACTCTGAAGTAGATGGTTGATACTTTGATACTTCTAGGAGAAAGGATGTAGAAAGAGAAGAGGTAGAGGAAGAGAGACTGAGAGCGAGAGCGAGAGCGAGAGAGAGAGAGAGAGAGAGACAGAGGCTCTGAGAGATCAAAGATCTTCACTAGCAACAGAGACCACCAACTAGACAAAAAACTCCTTCCCAGGCCTCTCTGGGGCCATGGGGATGGTCAAGGAAGCCATGTCTAATCTCAGTCTCAGGCAGGAAAAAGGGGAAACAGAAACAAAGAGAGAAGTGAGGGGCAGTGAAGTTCAGAGTCAGGGCAATGTCCTCTTAGGGTCAGAAAATATTGTTCTGGGTGGACATCTACGAGCCGTTCAAAATTACAAACATGTAACCCAAAAGCGTTTTAATAAAAGATGATTCTTGGCTTGTTTTCCTAAAGCTCTAAGAAGGAATCAGTCAATACAGCCATACTTAGGAAAATTACCTTGCCCCCCCTGCCGAGGCTCTCCTCTCTCCCTCTGGCAAATACTGCCAATGCTTTTCTCCTGTCTCCCCTTCCTCCCTGTCACCAGAACCAAACAATAATAAGAAGAAAATTTCCTTCCGAACCCTGTCAGCTCACCTTTCATCCTTGTCCTCCTCCCTCTTTTGCTCCCAATTAGGAATCACAAAAACCCCAAAGGATGGTGGAAAAACAAAAACAGAATCCTCTCTAAGGGCCTGGGGGAAAGGAAAGGCTAGGAGAGCTCTGGTATAATTATTTTTCCTCTGTCACAGTGGTTTCTTTTCAATTGCAAAGCAAAGTAGAAAAGAAAAAGCGGAAAGAAAATGTCCCATTGTTAAGTTCTAACTTGGCAGTGACCCCAGTGCCCTCAAATGCGAAGCCCAAGCCTCAGAGATGGCTGAACAGCTTCCTTCTGTCCTGATTACTCTCAGCACTCAGCACCCTTTCCCAAGCTTGGAAGGAGAAGCATGGTCCTACCTGTCAATGCTGATGGCGCAGAGGTTCAGGATACTGGCCGTACACATCATGACATCCAGGGTGACGAAAACATCGCAGCAAACGCGGCTGAACTTCCACACTCCGCCAGTCACCTGGTAACCAGAAACTAGAACGTTAGTTTCCTTAAGAAGTGGGGAATCATGTTCGGGCTATAGTCTACTTTCAGCCGGCGTCTCCCATCCCAAGCAGGCCCTCTTAGCACCCTTTCCTTGGTGGTCCCTTCTCTATCTGAGCTGTCTTTCCCCCCCAGCATGTGAGGCCAGCTTCTAAGCTGTGGAGTAATCCTCCTGGTACTTATCTCTACTATTCTTGGGTGTTAGTCTCCCATTCTGTTACTTTATATTCCACAAAGGAGTACAATCTTTCTATGTCTGCCCCTCTCTTTCTGACTCATTTCACTTAACATGACGGGGTGGGGGTGGTGGGAGGGACTATTGGTGATGGAAAATGGATGCCGGCGGAGGGATGGGTACTTGATCATTGTATGACTGACATATAGGCACGAAAGTTTGTAAGTCTATAACTGTACCCCGCTGTGATTCACTAATAAAAAATTAAAAAAAAAAAAGAAGCGGGGAAAATGGATCAATGATCTACTGCCTATTGGAGGAGTAAGAGCAGCACTGTCCTCCGATTGTTCATAGATTTGCTCGGAGGGCACCAGAAAAGTCTCTCAACAAATTGTGAGACTTGTTGTTATTGTTTTTGGCATATCAAATACGTCATGGGTAGCTTGCCAGGCTTTGTCGTGCGGGCAAGATACTCTTGGTAGCTTGCCGGGCTCTCTGAAAGGGGCAGAGGAATTGTACCTGGGTTGGCTGCATGCAAGGCCCTACCCGCTGTGCTGTCGCTCCAGCCCCAAAAAGTAAGAGTAGAAGTAATAATGTTTGGAGTGCCTAACAGATACCTAGAGAATCTCCCACCCAATAGTGCCACTTATTTGCAAGCTAGATGTGGAGGGAGTGCCAGGCTACCTGGTCATCCAAAGAAAGACAGAAGCACATAACATGTGCTGGAAGGGCATATTCCAAATCAGTTTGTCCAGTGTTTCTCAAAGTGTGGTCCATGGTGTGTATTCACTAAAGTGTCAATGTTTGATGGTTCCCCTAGACCTACTGAGTCAGACTCTCTGGATCAGAGACCCATGAGTCTTTATTTCCAAGAAAATGCCTCATCACTCCAAGGTTTGCGTATCACTGATCTAGTTCAAACTCAATAGGTCAGTAAAACTTCTTGTGTGTTAGTGATTTGCACACAGATGCACAATTAAATGATTCCAGATATGTGTGCTAGGCCAAAACCTTCTTTTTAGTCACCCCCTGGCCCTGCTCCAGTGGATAAAGCACCATCTTCCCAGGAAGTAAGTGGAGAATACAATTTTCATTATTCCTATCAGCAAAATGAAAAAAATCTCTCCAGTTGCTGGTTTCAAAGCCCAGGAGCATCCTGGAACACCATTTATCGCCATTTACTAGATTCAATCTGTGTCACTGCCCTTGTCTTTGACACTCAGGTTCCAATCATTAAGCGATGGAGAGGCTGGGCCCATGGCATGGGAAGGAAGGTTGAGTTCTCTCTGGCACACTCAGGATCAGAAACGAGAGTTCTGACCTTATGCAATGACGCATATTCTAATTTGTTCCAAGTAATATTTGCAAGGAGTCAGGAATTTAGATCTCTTGTATTCTAGCACATTTCTATTTCACTTGACAAATTTTTTTTACATAGCCTCATTGAACCAGAGAGCTGTCTCAGAGCCATCATCAATCTCTGAGTGTCCAAGCACTGTTCTTGCCCCCCGCCGGCCAGGCTTTCTGCCCAGGGGGCTGCCTTCGAGAACTCCGGTTCTCATGGAAAGACTGGTGAGATTGTGTCTGACTGTGGTTGGATGTGTATATTCCTGCTGGGATATAAGCTCTACAGCTACTAAAGAGCAAATAAAAAATAAATGCAATTGTCTCCAAATTAGAATCTCCAGGGAAAGTGTTGTCCAAATGGTGTGTGCAGGGCCAGAGAGAGCTCAGCGGGTGAGGTCGTTGCCTTGCATATTGAAGATCCTGGGTCCAGTCCTGGCTCAGCATGTGGCTCCACACCCAGCCCTGCCAAGCGTGATCTCTAAGGATCATTGAGTGGCCCAGAAAGCAAACAGTGTAGGAGAGGCCTTAAGACTCCTCTCTCTAGTTTCTTTCCCCCAAGAACCTCATTACATGACCCTTGCCTGTTATTGCACCAAAAAAAGTTGGAAGGTTGGATAGACTTCTCAGTCCTTAAGAATGGCCTTCACTTTGGATTTATTTCCTCTTCACGTCTCATTTCATCTCTATTTCTGATCTTCTCCAGACTCTATTTTGAGAAACTCTGATAAAAGGTATTTTTATTTATTTATTTAATGGTTCCAGGTTTTACTCAAGTATTTAATCCATTTGAGTCAATTTTCATATATGACATAAGATAAGGGTTCAGTTTCATTACTTCACATGTGACTGTCCAGTTTTCCCAGGACTATTGCTGAATAAATTTTTCCCCTTTGTATTAGTTCCACCTTTGTGTGGCCATTATTGTTTGGGTTCATTTCTGGGATTTTTATTTTGATCTCTTCATCTATCTTCATTTTCATATTAGTTCCAATTGCTATTGCTTTTTCATATAGCTTGAAATTTTCTTTTCTTTTTTTTTAAATTTTTAAAAAATTTTTATTAGTGAGACACCATGAGGCACAGTTGTAGACTTACAAATTTAAAGGTATTTTGCTTTAAAGCAAAAACAAGAGGCTCAAACCAATGAAGTCAGTTGCTTTTGTTCATTACATTGTGGATTTACTTTTTAATTTTCCAGTTCGACCATTAAACTCTGCGTAAATAAAGGAATAATGGGGATTTATAGATATTCGGAGAATGAAAAACCTTTGGGGGCAAGAGTAATAGTACAACAGGTTGGGCACTTCCTTGCACAGGCCTAGGCCAGCTTTATCCACCACTTAATATTGTCCCCCTTGCCTGCCAGGAGTGATTTCCTGAGTGCAGAACCATGAGTGATTTATTTTTGTATTATTTATTTATGTTAGATTAATTTATTAATTTATTTTATATTTTACAGTAATTTATTTTTTACATTGAGGGAAAAACTTTCCACCCTTCAAAATGGTAAATGCCATTAAGACTCACCAAGACTTAATATTTTGGAATTATCATATATAAAAACAAATGTGATCAACACATTAAAAAGGGGGAGGGACTAAAATATTATTAAAATTAATAACGTTAAATAAAATTAATAAAATCTGATAAAAATATATATTTGTAAAAGGATAATTTTTTCTAGAGTTTTTAGCATTCTAGATGTCTAGAATTCCAGTTTTCAGACTTTTAAAAATTAATTACTGAAATAAGAAATTTCACTGGAGGAATTGAACATAATTAGACAAAGTAAAAAAAGTACCACCTTGAATATGTATTTTGGTGAGATATACACTAGGAAGCTCCAGCTTATGCCGAGTGCCCATTTGTTTATCTATCCATCCAGCAATTACTTATGAAGCTCCTAATAATTCATAGAAGAAAGCTATATTATGTTTTTAAAATTTTTTTAATGTTTTAAAAAAAATGTTTTAAACATTTCTATCGTTTGTTCTCCAAAACTTTAGCTTCTAACAGTGCCTGTGGACATTCAGAGAGACTGTATTTTTCCATTAGTTTTTTTTTTTTTACTGTATGTATTCAAAACTTTTTGGGGACAAATTTACATTTATTTGGTAGGGGAATAAATAACTGTTCCCCTAAACTCTAGAGGAGCAGGGGCTTGATTTATTGGCTGCCGAATCTCTGGCCCCTAAAGCAATGACCTGGCATGCTTTAGGATGTGTTGTGAATGACTGAATAGTCTTTGACATAATATGCATTGATACTAATAATTGGTATGAATCGAATGCTTTCTATGTGCCTGGTGTTCTGCATAGTATTTCACATACATAGATTATATTTTCAGTTATAACCCCATGAGAGGGAAACTTTTACAACTTCACTGCAGAGAAAGAGAATAAAATTTGTAGAGGTTAAGTATCGTCAAGGTGGTATGTCTAGTGGAGGCAGTAGGAGTACCCTACTCAGGGAAGTGTCAAACCAGGGCGGCTTCTGAAGAGAAAGATGAAGTGGGTAGATATAGAGGAAAGAGAAAATTGTGCTCATCCAAAAATTTTTCTCAGACAGTTACCTCCCACTAGGAATGAGACACTCTCTTCCTGATTGCCTTAGTTCCATGGTTAAAAAAAAAAAGCTCAAATAATGTAGTAGTCACTGCTGACTTTGGGGCCTCATGAGAATATACCCCTGGCAGGTTTTTGGGGTACATGGATTTTTTAGCTCCTAGAAGCCAAAACCCTCAAGTTATCTTCTACCTCTGCAGAGCTATCATGACAACCTGTTCTTTCGGATCTCTTTTCTTATCTGATTCTGCCATCAAAATTCTCATTCAAGAGGCTGGGATATGATTTGAGTAGTGGAACATCTATGTAGCATGTTCGAGGCCCTGGGTTTGATCCCCAGCAGTACCGTGTGATCTTCCTGAACACTGCCAGATGAGATGCTGGTGGCCCCTGAATATCGGCATTGCCCCATGTGGCCCTGGTGGCACTCTCTTCCCCTGCAGTCCTGGATCCAAGCACTGATCTGAGTGGCCCCAATGGAAAGATACAAGAGCTGGAGAGACAGTTTAAGTAGAAGAGCACGTGACTAGTATATGTGAGGCCCCGGGTCCATATCTAGCAGAGCACTGTTGGTCTGATCTCTTCAGCATGGCCCTGCTACCCACCACACCCTACCCTAGTACCATTGTGCCTGATCATTGAAGAATCATTTCCTCCATGACAGGCCAAGCATCACTGGGAGTGCCCCAGACCTCCCAGCACAGCTTTTTATTAAAAATAACAGCAAAGCAAATTCCCGTTTTCTCTTTTAATCTCAGCAAAGTGTCAAGATGAAAACAATCCGTTGAGCTGATTAAAGGAAAACTCACTAAGGTGCCACGACCACTTACCCTTCCCTGGAGCTGACTTGTTAAAATGACTCTTTAATTGATGGGCTATGTAATGGGTTATGTTGTTTTTTTTTTACTGGGGAGTCCTTCACACCAAACAACAGTAAGCAATCAATAAAGAACATCAAAGGGCCAAGCACATGGTAAGTTCTCTCATTTACTTCTCTCATTACCTCATAGCCACCCAATGAGATAACTATTAATCCTAAATTATAGGAAATATAGTCTTAGAAGGATTGAGTAATTTGCTTATGATACATAGTAAATAAAAATCATTATTCTGATACTCTATTTTGCCTCTCAAATACCTTGAGAGGTATACAAAAAAATTGCCTTGAGAAGTATACAATTATCTCCATTCTAATGTCATAAGATGAAGATGAGATGGTTTGTATATATCCATCCATCAAGATATTTAATATTTATTGAGTGCCTATAATATGCCTCATACTTTTCTTGACTGGGTGTACTAAAATGAATTAAATATGCTTCTCTTCCTGGGGCCTCAGAATATAGTCTGTGAATGTTAGGGAGAGTAGGGGGAGAATGGAGGAGTTGTGGGGTCAGGAGATATATACTAAGAATATCACAATGACAGTACAGAGATAAGGTGCTTGCCTTGCATAATGCTGACCCTGGTTCTATCCCAGGCATGGCATTTAATTCCCTGAGCACCAGCAGTGGTCATTCCTGAGCACAGATTACTGCTGAGTGTGACCCTAATAACCCCCACAAACAAACAAACAAACACAAATCGAAACGAAAGCCAAAATATGACACAATGTGGTAAGTGCTGACAATGAGTTAAGTACAAAGTGTTGGAATAATGTGAAAGATAAAGTGATTTTTGAAATTATAGCAGAAAAAAAGAGCAAAAATAAAATTCCTGTTGATTTAACGTTCTTTAGAGACATGCTTCTACTTTTCTAGTGAATAAGTCACTTCAGAATTACATAACAGCCAGGTGGTGTTACTCTCACTTGCTAATGAATATAACTAACTAATCCCCTTTGGCAATACAGAAGGTGGGAGTGAGCAAAAGTGTCTTCAGGTACTAAAGTTGGTTATTGATTTTCAACAGACACAGCCTAAGGCAGCATCCCCAAATTTACTGATTATAAGCAGCATTTCCCAAATCACCTGAGGCTCCTGTTAAATGAAGTGATTTTTTAGGCTCCACTCAGAATAATAAGTTATTCCAGCAAATCTTACTGCATGAAGATTTGGAAAAAGAAAGAGTACAACTATTTAGAAATTGTTGTCCCTAAAGCAGGACCCCTTAGTATTCTTTGTTCCATGGATTCCCTTGACTTCGTGGTCTTATCAGAGAAGTTTTTTTTTTTATGTATTAAATTAGTTTATCTTGGAATTTGAAGGGTCATACCCAGCAGTGGTTGGGGATTCCTTTTGATTCTGTGCTCAGCAGTCACTCCTGACAATATCAGGGGACCATGCATGGTATTGGGGATCAAACTGGCATTGGCTTCGTGTAAGGCAAGAGATTTCACCCCTGTATTATCTCTCCATTGCAGAGAATTGTTTTTATGAGCATATGCTAAAATATAATTACATTAGAAGGGATAACATTTATGTTGAAAGACAGTTACCAAAAGTATTTTTCAATATAGGTGTTTATTTACTAATGCACTAAATATTAAGACCCAGTGACATTTCCAAAATGCCCATTATTTCAATGTACTGATAAGTGTAAATGGTATTTCAACATGTCTTCAATAACTATAATGCTCTTTGGAAAAAACAAGTATCTGTAATTTTCATGGTTGCCACCAAGGATTTCTGCTGTGGATTATTTTTATAATCGAGGGAGAGACTAAGTTTCAGCTTAAGGAAAATAAAGAAGTAACTTTATGTCCATCCAAGCTGGTAGCCTCCCCAGATTAGGATATCTGGCTCTGAGCAAAGATTTTTAGTCATTTCTGTGAGATAGCCAAGGAGCAAAGAAGAAATTACTATTCGAATCATTCTAATTTTGTTCGCCACAGTTGAAAACATCTTTTATTTTGAAGAGGGGATTGCAATGCACAATATCATATACCAATAAGGATTTTTCTTTTTTCCTACCCCCAACCCCGAGTTTCCTCATCTGTGAAATGGGTGTGTAACAGATCAGTGAGTAATTCCTAAATGTCAATCTGTAGCAGAAGGTCAACTTGCCACCCTGCTCACACAGTGGGAGTGTTCTGGGGTTCAGGCCTTGCTTAGACTCACAACAGGGACTTTCAGCGGTCTGGAAATTCTGATTTGATAGAATGGTGGTGGATTCAACAGTGTATGTGTTTTTCAAAACTGCTCCCCATAAGAAGGCTTAGTTCACAAGACTGATAAGAATGATGGAAGAGTCTGTTTAAAATATAAACTCTGGGGCCATCCCCAGAGAAGCTCTTCCATGAAGATGTGGCGAGATATTTCTTGTGATTGGATCATGCTTTAGAAACAATGGCAGAAATAATCCCCATGTCCTTCTGGCTTTAGTGATATATCCGATAAAAATTCAGAGTTTGTGTTGGAAGACTGGGTTCGATCCTGAGTGCCGAATGGGTCCCCAAGAATGAGGAGTGGCCCCAAAGCACTGAGCCAGAAGCATTTCCTGAGCATCTCAGGGTATGACTCCCAGTTAAAAACAAAACAAAGCAGAAAAAAGTCCAGAGTTTAGTGAAGAGAATGTAAGAATCTCCTGTTTTTGTTTTCCAGTGGGGAGGTCAAAAACAATAACAACAAGTCTCACAATGGAGATGTTACTGGTGCCCACTTGAGGAAATGGATGAACAATGGGAGGACAGTGCTACAGTACTACAATGGGGAGGTCTTAAATTGCTACGATCTGGCTGTTTTTTAATTTTATGGTGCTAAGGATCAAACCCAGGGCTTCCTACAAGAAAGAGAGGTACACTTCTACTGAATCACAATCCTAGCCTTGGGGTCTTTGGAGCAATAATAAGTCTCCTAATCTTTCTTCTTTTTTAAAAATAATTTCCTTACAAGACTTGAAGGCTCCTCATCCACTCAAACAGTGCGGTTCTTTCTTGTCTTCACTCGCTGACCTGATTATTCTCCCTGGAATTCAGATTTTATTCCTGTCTGACCCGAACCTGGTAGTTTTTACTTGTTGGCATGACTTAACCTTGTTTCTCCTGTCCACACTTTGGATTCTGCATTTAGTATTCTGAGTGCTCCACCCCAGCCCCACTTGGATGCTTATGCTGCTTTTTGACCCTACTACAAGTGCACCAATCGTCACAGGAGCTGCTTAACCAAGTGGAACAGAGTGGGATATTTGTGTTTGGAGAGGGAGCTCCAGTCTATAGCTTTGAAAGCAAGAAATAAAAAACTTGAGCCACTACCCGAGATAGTTTTATTTGCTATGGCACAGAAAAGAGTTTTCTGGAAAATGCTGCAAACTAAATTGAGGAGACAGTCAGAACTGAGCTCCTCTGTGATAATAACCTGCATTTGAATCATGTGACCTTGTTGGCTAGGCATAAGGACAGGGAAAATGGAAGGTTATTAGTGATAGCTCAGATCTTCCCCCCTTTATGTACTGACTGTGCGCCCAGGTCCCTTAGGTGCTTAATGGAGAGATGGTACCGATAAAAGTCACCATGGTGTGTGCTAGCCCACTCTCTTCTTGCTTCTTTGCAATTGTCCTTGGATTCCATGGGCAACTTGAGAGGTCCAAGAATAACATATGCTTAAGTAACTCTTGAATACAGTATGTGTTCTGGAGAAAATTCTTTACCATAAGTCAGTTCAATTAAAGTTCATCTTGACATTTCTACTAAAAATTCTGGGGCACTGATTTTATTCCTTGCTGAGAATAGTATGCCTGTGCATGTGATGTCCCCTGCTTGTAATAAGGGAAGTATAAGAAGAAGACAAAGCTGAAAGAATTTTATAGAGATGGTGCGGAAGCCCCATTCAAATGTGCGTTCAAGAACCAAGCTTTCTGGCGTGAGTGTCTATGCATTCTGCTTATTGTTTAAGTAATAAATACTTGGAGTCAAGTTTTCACTACTTACAACTAAATGTGCATTAACTGAAATATTTCTAGATTAAACTTTTTATTTGTCACAGCATTTTCTCTTAGATGTTGAGTTGAACCCCACATTAATCTTACGAGGCTTTGAACTATAGCTGTCACCTCTGCTGAATTAACTTAATTCCATTTGTTAGTTTACTCAGACCTCAACCCTGTGTGAGAATGACAGCATCTCAATAATTTCCAACAGAAATATGCTCTCAGCAACGCTTTACCTAACACATCTCATTTAACAAAACCAGCATTTTCTTATATATCCTAAACATGGCCTTGTGATCCACTTTTAGGTAGTTAGACTTAAGTGAAGGTTCAAAGGGAGATGATTTAACACCAGAAAAACTACATTTCCCCCTGTTTTTCTTTCTTCATTCATTTTGTGTGAGAGGGAAGGCACTTGCAAGAAGTGCTCAGGGACTAGGATGCCAATCCGGGTGATACTTGGTAAATTGTGGCTTCCCTGGGATTGAATTTAGATTTGTGTATGCTGTTTTCCAACCTCATCTTATCTTTGGAATAAATTTGTACACTGGGGACTATGACACCCATCTTTTGAGCAGCACGAAGTAAGACAGCTTATCAAAGATGGTGAAGAGGAAGAATGGAAGAATAAGATCCTTCATGACATCGTGGGGCAGCAGAATCAACACCAATGTCTGTCTTCTTCCAGAAATCTGGTTGTGAGAAAAATAATTTCTATTTATTTAGGCCACTATTAGTAAAACTTTCCAATATTTACAGGTAGAACACCTTTAATTCATATTTACTAGTATATGAGTAAGTTGGTTGATGAAGCAATATTAACTAATTTTCTCTCAAAGAAAGTTTTGGGGAAAAACTTCCTTCCAATATGATGAATGAATTAAAATCGATGTCCAGGAAATGACTGAGTTAGCCTCCATCACAGTGTTCTTCTCATATCTGCTTCATTTTAGTGGGGGCTCTAAAACTTATGCTGTTCTGGTAGTCAACATAACATATTTTCTATTTTAGGGGAGTGCTTACATATAATAATACAATTTCTAGATCAACTCCTCAAAATGTGTCCTTGGTAGGGCAATTTAGTGTAAATGACCCTTTTACGTTGTCTAAAACAGTGTTTAAAAGCTCAAAGTGTTTTTTCCTCTTTAAGTAGCCCACCTGCTAATTCATTGAAGTTCACAAAAATCATTCAGATATTTAAGAGTAATAGAAGTATTATTAGCTTTGGACTAGGACCTTCTAATATGCTAACTTGTTGTCTGTTAATAATATTTAAGTCATATTCTATCTTTTATTGAGATACATCCTTAATGGATTGTTGGAGAAAATGATACAGAGATTATCAATTACAAAAGGTTGGACCAAAAAGAGGCTCTAAAATTCACTTTATAATGAGAGATGTCACTGTTACCCAAATTTCCTTTACATGCCCAGAGATTTATTTCACCATGCTCTTGATTACTAAGCATCCACACGAAAAACACTGTTGGAGAAGGGCATATTGTTTTTTTGTTGTTGTTGTTGCTGGTGGTTGGTTGGTTTTGAGGGCCACACATGGAGATGCTCAGAGGTTACTCCTGGCTATGGAGCCAGAAATCATACCTAGAGGTGCTCAGGTGACCACATGGGATGCTGAGGACTGAACTCGCTTAGGCTTGTGTAAGGCCGGTGCCCTACCCACTGTACTATCTTTCTGGCCTCACACATTGGCTTTTATGAGGAAAAAATAAGAATTCCACCAGTGTTCTTCTCATGGGGGAACCCCATAAGCCAAATCACAGAGAATGGAAAAATTTTATGCCACCTTTCTATAGCCTCAATTGTACTTACATGCTCAGCTATCTACACAGCAGAGGCATCTTCCATATTATATGTG
This sequence comes from Sorex fumeus, assembly GCF_029834395.1. Taxonomy (NCBI): domain Eukaryota; kingdom Metazoa; phylum Chordata; class Mammalia; order Eulipotyphla; family Soricidae; genus Sorex; species Sorex fumeus. The sequence continues at coordinate 9,845,912 of NW_026606322.1, read as the reverse complement.
CCTAGAAGATGCCAAGTGTAAGTCGTCTTCTGAGACTCCCGGCAACAAACAAAAATGAAGAGCTAAAAATTTCCCTAAGTGACTTTGATATAGACACCAACGGACAAGCATATTTGGGAGGGAATCAAAATGCTTATTTGATTGAATGTACTCTTTCTGCATTTATTCTGATGTTCATTCTCTGAAAGCATAAGAATCCTTCTAATGTATAGGGATGGATAACAGATGGCATAACAGGAATTGCTCATCTAATACATACATTGCAGAACAGATTCATTTAATCATTCATATGTCAAATATTTATTTAGCACATAGTATGTGCCAGGTAGTGCCTTTGGACTATGAGAAAATAAGAATAATGATAAAGCCTCTGGTTTCAAGAATGTCTCAGCCTAATTAGAGTGGCAAAACTGAAGATAATTGCAAGAACCTCTGTCATCAGTATTATTCTAAGAATAAAAAAATACTTATTTTTTCCTCTATTCCCTTAACTTTTAAGTCTATCCCAATCAGCCCATCTGTTTTTCATATAGTCCTTTTGTCCTCTGTTTTCTTGATTTATTTTCTTTATGTCTCTCTGTTGAGATCAGGAGTCTAATTTTAATTTCCAGTAATTTCTTTAAAATATGGGAACAAGCCTAGGCAGTGAATGTTTGAGGTTTTCACTCTCCTGTGATATGTCATACTTAATTAACTGTCACCTTCACTATTAATATTAACTGGGATATTAATTTGATGAATTTTAATTTCTCTTAATCATAGCATTACACTGATCATTCATTGGATGCCTCTTTATAATAATGCAGAGTGCTGAGGAAAAATATTAATAGTATATTAAGGTGTTTTTTTAAAGAAAAGCTCTTTAGTAATTGCATATTTTCCTGTGAAGAATATCTGCTTCTTGAACATGCGTAGGCACCTCAATTTCCTTGTTAGTAAATGCATATTTTGTCTCCATCACCTCCTGACTCTTTAAATGAAAATGCTTTTGAATTTAAGAAATGTTTCTCTCCAGGAGAACTCTCCAGGGTCCGCTGCATTATCTGACTGGTGAAACATCTGTACTACTAATGGAAGCATCAGAAATATAAATGTTTTGCTCTATTTCTTTGGTAGCAGTCTGTGGGGAGGTGGTACCCAGGAGGAAAGAGCTGAGTTCAAGGGCAGTTGATCATCAAAGAAGTCATGTGTATTTGCAGACTATTCTTACTTGCTTTTCTTCTCACTATTTAAAAAGGATTTTTGCTTTTTTTTTTTTTTTTTTTACAATTTCTTCTTCTCTTCCCTTCTTAGTTCTCATTCCTCCTGCACAACCTCATCCCATGTACCTTAGAACACTGAGGAAGATGCCAATTGGATTGCTCCTTCCAAATCCCAAAGTATTTTCTATATTACTGGTACAAAGAGCAAACCTGGTGGTGCATTTTTAGGATGAGTCCAACCACTCAAGTCTAACCATTTGGATGCCAGAAACATGGAAACAGAATCAGTTCCAGTTCTCTCATTCCCATGTGAGCCTAAGATACCGGAAGGTGACTGCCCTCCAGAGCTTCCATTTCCTTATGAATGAGATAATGATGGCTGATCTTTCTTTCATAGTTCCTGGAACCTGGTTGGGAGCATTTCAAAAGCCAGGGGGTGAGGGAAGACAAAGACCAGCATGGCTGTGCGGGTAGCCCATTTCTGGGGTCCACTCACCTCCAGGTACACCACCCAGGGCATCACCAAAGTTGCCACGAGTAGATCTGCCACAGCTAGACTCACCACCAGGTAGTTGGTGGTGGTCTGCAGAGCCCTCTCCCTCAGCACGGCGACACACACTAGTCCATTGCCAAAGACGATGGCAAGGATGAGCGCGCAGTAGGAGAGGGCATAGTAGGAGTGTGGGCGGGCACAGCTGGGAGTCGTGGCGTTCTCTGCCTCACAGGTGAAGTTGATGTGGCCACTCAGCTGGCTCAGAGGTGCCATAGTCCAGGGGGAAGGAGTGATCCCAAGGTGTTTCCTGGGAGGAGACATAAAATAGCGGCAGAAAATTCAGACTTTTGTAACTTAGATGCTTGGGTATATATTTTGATTTGTGGCCTTAGCAAATACTTATTGAGCACTTCCTACATACAAGACTTGGTTCCAAACATGGAAAATTACAGTAACGAACAAAAGGAATAAAATCTCTGCTTTTGGGGCTGGAGCAATAGTACAGCGGAGAGGGTGTTTGTCTTGCACGCAGCCAACCCGGGTTTGATTCCCAGCATCCCATACGGTCCCCTGAGCACCGCCAGGGGTAATTCTTGAGTGCGGAGCCAGGAGTAACCCCTGTACATCCCCAGGTGTGACCCAAAAAGCAAAAAAAAACCCAACTCTGCCTTTAAGAAGCTGCTAGTCTGTGTATGTTGGTGGGGATGTGGTGACAAAGGAACTCATCCTCTGCTGATAAAAATGTTTTTTGGTTCAACGCTTATGGAAAATAGTATAGAGGCATCTCAGGAGAGAAAGAATAGAGATGTCATATGAGCCAGAAATTTCACTTCTTTGTATCTATATTCAGGACACAAAACTTGATTTAAAAGGGCATGTACACAACAATATTCATTGTATCATTTAGGACAATAGCTAGGATATACAATTGATCAAGGTGTCCAACAACAGATGAGTGAATAATAAAGGTGTGGTATATACATATGCAGCTGTAAGAAAGGATGAATTCCTGCAATTCCCTGCGACTTGGATGGACCTGGGGAATATTCTGTTAACTGAAGTAAGCCAGAGAAAGAAGACAAATACTAGATGATCTCACTACTCTGTGGTACATAGAATAACAGGGCAAAGGAATGCAAGATATCAGAGGAGAGATACCTAGATTACCCCGATCCCTAGGTCATAGAACCTGAGAAAGATAGGGAAGGTAAGAAACTGAGGCCGGAAGAACACATTAATGAAATGGGGCAGGGGTCTTGGATACAAGACCTCTTGGATGCAATGGCAGTGTAGAGTTGTGGTACAATACAACTAAACATGGGTCTAAATTACAACAATGAAACAATTAAACTGTACCTGGCAGGGGTTGGAGCAACAGTACGCTATGGAACAATGGTAGATAGGGAATTTGCCTTGTATGAAGTGGACCCAGGATTGAGCCCCAGATTCCCACATGGTCTGCTGAGCACTGCCAGGAGTAATTTATGAGTGCAGATCCAAGAATAATCCCTGAGCATCCTGGGTGGGTGATGCAAAGCAAACAAGCAAACAAGCAAACAAACAAACTAACCACACATATATACCTGTCAAGGAGACAGGTTGGGAGGTGGTGGGAGGAAAATGGGACATTGTTGGAAGGAAGTTAACATTGGTGATGGGGTAGGGGCTGAGATGCATGACTGGCCTCCTATGTGTAACTTCTAGTTAAAGGAATCAGGTAGTCCTCATGAAGAAGATGACAACTGTGTTAAGCAGGGAAGGACACTGGGTCCAGGATTGGTTCAGTGTTTGAGCCACTGGCCTCCCAGGTGTAAGATCCTGGGTTTGATTCCCAGAAATAACAAGATAAATGAATGAATAAATAAATAGAAGACTTAGAGAACATAAATCAATAGAGAAACCTAAGGAAGAAGGTGTTTATAGCAGAAAGAATAAGGTACAAAGACAGGCAGATTGGCAGGTTGAGAAGACATTAGGGAGGACAGTGCCACTAGAGCCAAGTAGGGGAGTTGTGTTAGGCAGGAAGGACATGTCTTAGGGCCCAGAGTTAGGAAAAGCAACAACGGGGATTCTAATCCTGGAATGATTCCTGGTCCACACAGAGTCCAGGCGTGGTTCTCTTAATGATTTATGCTTGGGCTCTGGGTGAGAAAGGGAGCAGTTTCAGGATTAGAATTCCAGCTACTTTCCATGTCCTAATTTTGGAGTCTCAGAATTACTTCTTTCTTCTGAGCTTTGGTTTTCCTGTCTGTAAGAGGGAAAGAATGGAACCCATCACTTAAGTGTTTTCTGAGGAACACTTAAGGTCAAACATGGACTTCCAGGTTGTTATGAACTCAGCAGGATTAAACATTTTATTTAGTCAGTTATTTGTAACAATTGCAAAATATTTGGATTTTCAGAGTACTTAGACTATGATAAGAAATAAGAAATTCAGATTTGAAAATAAGTATGATTATTCACAGATGATGTGATTATATATGTATATATAGATATATACATGTACATCTATATATAGATATTAATATCCCTAGGGTTTAGGGATATATTTAGGGACATATATCTCTAAAGTTTTCACTTAAAAAACATTAGAAACAAGGAATAAGTGACGGGGTACAAAATGAAATATGCGAATGTATGTTTCACTCTTTGTGAAAATGAGTGAAAAGGAAAAGAAATTCATAAAACAGTCCCATTTATCATCACATCAAAAAGTATTAAATACCTAGGAATAAGTTTAACAAGGAAGGTAAAATACATATGTAATAAAAACTGTAAGACAAATAAAATATAAGAAAAAGATACAAAGGAATGAAAAATATTGTCCATGTTCATGATTAGAGAGAATTAATAGAGTCAAATATGTATCTTACAAAGGAAATATGCATATTTATTTGAAGACTTATCAAAATTCATGATATTTTAAAAGAAAATATATCAAATATTAAACATTTTATGGAACAACAGAAACCCCTGAATAGCAAAGGCAATTTTGAGAAAAAAAAAAGAAGAAAAATGCAGAATTTGGGGATATAATTTAGAAACCAAGACCATATAAAGGGAATAGGAAAATTTCTTCAACAGCATTGGGAAAAGTACATAGTCATATGTAAAAGAGAGAAACCAGAGCTGTCTATAACTTCATCCATAAAGTATAAATTCAAATTGATTTAAAACCTGAATATAAGACCTCAATATAAGAAATCCGTAAAATACAATAGAACTTTTTTCTCTGCCCTGACGAGGCCCCAAGTTGCAGCCCATGAATGGCTCCTCCAGCTCCTGAATGGCCATGATCCCTGAGGCACACAAACCAATCTCGGAACCCAGTGGCTTTTGGCATAAATCTCTCCATACTTATTACTAAAATATCAGAAATCCAAAATTGTGCGGCTGCTATCGCCACACATCATATGCTCTTCATAATCAGCAATAGAAAACAAATTATCTAATGATGCTTTTTTGGCAGGTCTGATTGTTGGGGAAAATTCCAAATAATAATGGTGGGTCTTTTGTTGTAATATTGAATGTGATAAAAGTGAAGAGAGAGTAAAGTGGAAATCATCTGCCGCACAGACAGGGGGAGGGGTGAGATGGGGGTTATATTGGGTGGAAAATGTGCACTGGTGAAGGGATGGGTGTTTGATCATTGTATGACCGAGACTTAAACTGGAAAGCTTTGTAACTGTTCTCACAGTGGTTCAATAAATAAAAAATAAAAAAATACAATAGAAGAAAACATTGAAATATGTTTCATTTAATACTATTAGTGATAGAGAGGGCATTGGGAACTCAACCCCAATGTCAATGAATAAAATGTATGTAACCGGGACACACCAAATTGAAGTTTATGAGTAGTGAAATAAAATAACAGTAGAACAGAAAAACCTGAATAGGTGAATATATTTGTGCATCATTAATACTATAGGATTAATATCCAAGATATTATACAGAGTTTATGGAACTTAACAATGAAAAATAACACAATTGAAAAATAGGCAGAACATCTGATAAGACTTTTTTTTCAAAGAGAACATTCAATTGGCCAATAGACATAAAAAAAAATTCTCATGATCACTTATTATTAGGGAAATGCAAACCAAAGTCATAATAAGTTCGTGGGATATAGTGTAGAAGTTGAATTTAGTCCTTGCCTGTGTGAAGCTTTGGACTAAAGCTCTGGCATCACAAAAATACATACAAACAAATAAGCAAAAAACCCCCATATGAACAAACCATGCAAGACCATGATAACAAAGGATTTATTTATTTATTTTTTTTTTTATTAGTGAAAAACCATGAGGTACAGTTATAGGCTTACAAATTTTGTGCTTGGGTTTCAGTTATACAATGATCAAGTCCCCATACCTCCACCAGTGCCCGTCATCCATCCCCATGGGTCCCAGCATCCCCCCCCCTCATCCCCCCCCCCCCCGTCCCATCCTGCCTCTGTGGCAGGGTATTCCCCCTTGTTCTCTCTCTCTTCTTTTGGGTACTGTGTTTTGCAAGAGAGGCTTTGAGTGGCAATCATGTTTGGTCTATCGACTACTTTTAGCATGCTTCTCCCACCCTGGGAGGGCCCTCACAACACCCTTCATTTGGTAATCTCTTCTCTATCTGAGCTTCCTTTTCACCTAGAGCCTGTGGCTGGCCTTCCATTCATGGGGCAAAATTCCTGGTACTAATCTCAGCCATTCCTGTGTGTCACTCTCACTTTTTGTTGCTTTATGTTCCCCAGATGAATGCAATCTTTCTGTGTCTATCCCGCTCTTTCTGACTCATTTCGCTTAACATGATACTTTCCATGTAGTACCACTTGTATGTAAATTTCATAACTTCATCTTTTCTAACAGCTACATAGTACTCCATTGTGTAAATGTACCAAAGTTTCTTTAACCAGTCATCTGTTCTTGGGCACTCAGGTTTTTTCCAGATTCTGGCTATTGTAAAGAGTGCTGCAATGAACAAACAATTGCAGATGTCACTTTGACTATACCTTTTTGCCTCTCTGGGATATATTCCCAGGAGTGCTATAGCTGGGTCAAATGGCAGATCAAATTCTAATTTTTTGAGAGTCGTCCATACTGTTTTCCAAAAGGGTTGGACCAGCCGACATTCCCACCAGCAGTGAAGGAGGGTCCCTTTCTCGCCACATCCGCGCCAGCACCGGTTGCTTTTGTTCTTGTGGATGTGGGCCAGTCTCTGTGGTGTGAAATGATATCTCATTGTGGTTTTGATCTGCATCTCTCTGATGATTAGTGATGTAGAGCATTTTCTCATGTGCCTTTTTGCCATTCGAATTTCTTCTTTGCGAAAGTTTCTGTTCATTTCCTCACCCCATTTTTTGATGGGGTTGGGTGATTTCTTCTTGTGGAGTTTAACCAGTACCTTGTATATCCTTGATATCAACCCCTTGTCGGATGTGTACTTGGTGAATATCCTTTCCCATTCTGTAGGCTGTCTTTGTATTTTGGTCACTGTTTCTTTGGAGGTGCAGAAGCTTCTTAGTTTAAGATAGTCCCATTTGTCTATCTCTGTTTTCACTTGCTCAGCCAGTGGCGTGACATCTTTGAAGATACCATTAGCTTCAATATCATGGAGAGTTTTGCCGACTTTGTCTTCAATAAACATTATGGATTCTGGTCTGATGTTGAGGTCATAAATCCATTTTGATCTTACTTTTGTGCATGGTGTTAGGCAGAGATCTGAGCCCACTTTTTTGCATGTAGCCGTCCAATTTTGCCAGCACAGTTTGTTGAAGAGGCTTTCCCTGCTCCATTTCACTTTTCTTGCCCCCTTATCAAAAATTAGATGATTATATGTTTGGGAGGAAATGTCAGTATATTCAACTCTGTTCCATTGGTCTGCAGCTCTGCTTTTGTTCCAGTACCATGCTGTTTTAATTATTACTGCCTTGTAGTAGAGTTTGAAGTTAGGGAGGTTGATTCCTCCCATTTTCTTTTTCCCAAGAATTGCTTTAGCTATTCGTGGGGGCTTATTGTTCCATATAAATTTCAGGAGTGTTTGCTCCATTTCTTTGAAGAATGTCATGGGTATCCTTATAGGGATTGCATTGAATTTGTATAGTGCTTTGGGAAGTATTGCCATTTTGATGATGTTGATTCTCCCCATCCATGAACAGGGGATATTTTTCCATTTCCTCGTGTCCTCTTTTATTTCCTGAAGTAGCGTTTTGTAGTTTTCCTTGTACAGGTCCTTTACTTCCTTAGTTAAGCTGATTCCTAGATACTTGATTTTCTGGGGCACAATTGTGAATGGGATTGTTTTCTTGATGTCACTTGCTTCTCTTTCACTATTTGCGTATAGGAATGCCATGGATTTTTGGGTATTGATTTTATGATAACAAATGATTTATATCTGTAAATGAGCCTTTACCACAATGTCCATTGCAGTATTTTTAACTATAGTTATGAAAACAGTCTAAATTCCCGCTGTTTCAAGATGAGCAAAATTTGGTGTATATATTCACAATGGAATATTATTCAACTATAAAAAAGATGAACAATTTTTCCATTCATAGAAAAGTGAAAGAAACTCAAAGGTAGTATGTGAAAGATAAGTCTAAAGAAGAAAGGAAAATATTAGATGATGTCACCAAATTGTGCAATATAAGGAGATGAAACAGATGAATGTACAAAATAAAAATAAATTAGTGGACATTAACAAAAGAACTGAGCTAACCAAAGGGATGTGTGTGGGCAATGTACTAGACCGTGGTGGGTGCTCTTTGATGTACCTAAAAAAAAATAAGAACACCATGGATGTGGCTCAGTGGCGGAGTGCGCGTCTCACCTGTGTCAGTCCCTAGGTTTGATCCTCTACAGTGCTCATAGATAAACAAATAAATGAACAGTTAACAGAAGAGACTTTAGAAAACTGGAATGAATATTTTTTCAGGTATGTGTTGTTCTTAACACAAAATGAACTCCTTTGAAATTTGTTTTTAAAGAAATATATGTGGAGCTTGTGGTGGGCCTCTTGTTTCAGGCCCCAGCAAAAACAGAGACTGACTTAGTGGCTAGGATTTGCTCTAATTCCTTGTGTCTGTCACTCTCTTTCAGATTGGAGATTGGCCTAACTGTGGGCGAGATTTTGTAACTCATTTTGAAGTGTTCCAACCTGGAAAAGTGGAAATGTTTAAGTGAACAGATTATTGTAAGGGGTGACCAATCTGAAATGAATTCAGAGAAGTGTGAAAATTTTTGTTCTTTTAGAGGAGAGTCCATTATGACAACATTAGTTGTAAATGATCACTCTGGACAGAAAGTGAATGTTCAAAGTAGATAAAAGGATACGCATGGTAATCTTTCAGCATCTTTATTGCAAACCATAATGCCTAGAATGAGAGAAAGAAAGAAAGAGAGGGAGGGAGGGAGGGAGGGAGGGAGAGAGAGAGAGAGAGAGAGAGAGAGAGAGAGAGAGAAGTACCTGCCATAGAAATAGGTGGGGTAGGGGTGGGACTTGGAGGGGTGGAGGGAAACTGGAGACACTGGTGCTGGGAATTTAACTGGTGGAGGGATGTGTATTGGAACATTGTGTGACTAAACTGCAATCATGAACAGCTTTGTAAAATAGATAAATAAATGTTTTTAAATAAAAAAATATTTATCTTGGCACAATGCTTGCACTCAATGCCTTCTAAAACAATACTTTTAAGTAATATTTATAATTTTCTCACTCTCCATTAGTGGAGAAGAGCAGCCACTATCACTGGAAATATTACTGCTGCCACCAAGATCTTTAGAAATATCCAGTGTTTTATGACTGTTCAAAGATATCTACTCCTTTGAGGCAAGCTCAGACCCAGTGCACCTGGCCTTTTGTACTGCACCTTAAGAGCTGTGGCCAGCCACTCTTTCCTGGGCTGGGCAGTTATATAATGAAGTCTTAATTGTGTCTTACCTGGGAAGTAAGAGGAAAACATAAAATCTTGGGCTAATTCTTACTATCTTCAAGATTTACAGAACTTTTGTTGAGTTCAGACAATTTTTTGGAACAACGATCTGGTATCAATAGCTAATTATACTAACGGACATCCTCAACTGTGAAAATCAGTTCTGAACCTGAAATTGATCTCACAAATTGCACGAGTTTATGATGTGGCAATTTTCCCCCCCATAGTACTGTCTCTGGTATAGGACTCCTTAACAGCAGGTGACAGTAAGACGTGATTGTCTAGGCAGTTTGTGATGAGTTGTGGGTGTGACAGATGATAGCAAAAATGAGAGAGGCTTGATTACTCCCTACGGCTCAGTTAATTGTTTCAAAGTCTTCCTTTCTTAGATCTTTCTTCTTTTCCTCTTCCTTTTCAAACAATAATGCTTATATAACAGAGGTGGATTAGGCTTTCTCCTTTTTTGCCTTCCTCTGACAAAAATGCTAACAGAGCAAACTGGTCTCAGGAAGAAGAAACAGCCTAGAAAATGCATAAATTTAATAAATTCTCCCCAAGACTGAAGAAAGAGTAAAGTGGTCCTGTAGGATGCTTGCTTTACATGCAGCTGTCATGGATTTGAGCCTCTGCATCCCATATGGTTCCCTGAGCACCACCAGGAGTGATCCCTGAGTACAGAGCAAAGAGTAAGCCCTGAGCACTGCCCTCAAATAAAAATAGTTCCTCTAAGTAACTATAATTATACCTTTATTTCATTATCAACAATATAAAGATAAATCACACATGATACTCTATAAGGTTATTGTGAAGTTAAAATAAAATAATGTATGTAAAAACTTGGCATTGTTGGCAATTTCAATTAGATAATTATTTGTTGTGGAGGTTCTCTTGTACATTCTAGAATGTTTACTGATATTCTTGACATCTACCAACTTGTGCCAAATGCACTCCACTCTGCTCACTTCACAATAATAAAAAATATTGCTAGACATTCATATTATTATCGTTTTTCACTTTTAGAGGGATGGTAAAGGGCTCAATTAGACTTCAATTGAGAGTATTTTAAGGTTTGGGAAATTAGGAGATTATTGGTGACCTCAGCAAAGGGTGTTGCTGATTAAGATTGAGTTGAAGGTGAGAAAGTGCTGAAAGTAGAAGTAGATGACTATTGGCCTAATTCATTACATTGAACCCTACTGACAAATTTAAATGTGCCTTTGAATTTATTCAGAGTTAACAAAGGGTTAAATTGGTTTTTGTGGTTTATTCTAGCATTTCTTGCAGTGAGTGCATACTGCAGTTTTGAAAACAGGGGAAAAGAGTGGTTCAGTTCCCTGCAACTATGACATTTGTCCAGCTCTGGTGATTGTCAGTCTCTTCAGTGCTGAGCTGGTTTGTGTGGAACATTTGTAGGGAACTTCCTTAGAACTGGTTCCATTACAGGATCCCATTGAGTTTATTAGGAAGATACCTAGTAAGCATTAGAGGGTTTTAATTGTTTTATGACTTTAAGGATCTTAAACTAAGTAGACAATAAATACAGCATACCTAGTAAGGGTAACGACAAGGGCACCCAAGTTTTTGATATCTTTTGAAGACAGTGATTATTCCCATTCCTGGTTTACTACTGTGTGCCAGGCACTAGTACTTAATATTATCTCATTTTAACATTTACTGCCAACTGAGGGTTAATATTTTGCTTTGTAGATAAAAAATGACTGAGTAGAGGTACACTAACTCTATCAAGATTGTCCATGTATATGAGGAATTGAGATGAGTCCAATTTTGCTTTGAGTTCCCTAAGTCCAAAACTCATGACTTATTTCATATGTTTATGCTGGAGGTAAAAGTTGATATGGTACCATTTCCAGGTAAAGATGTTTTTCTTCTACCCAGGACCAATATTAGTTAGTATATTGATAGACTGTTAGTTCTATAATAATAAGTTAGTACCATAACCAAATCTTTGCCTTTATCTTAGGTCCTTATTTTTTAACTGTTCCTAACTTTTTTTTTTTATCTGTTGTGTTCTAACCTCTAGATTTCAGTCTGGGTTATGGACTTTAATGCAGACTTACTAAATTATTTTGAAGAAATGAATGGTTATAGCTAAGTATTCACTAGCGTTATCATATTTAATTCTCACAATGATGTAATGAAGTGCTCTTATTATCTGCATATTTGAAGATGAAGAAAATAAGTAACAGAACAGTTAAATATCTTTCTGGAGTCATAAGCTAGTAAATTATGTGGGTTTAATCCAATATTTGTATTAAGAACTTATGTTCTTTTTGTTTTGTGTTTGGGCCACACCAAGTGATGCTCAAGGGTTATTCCTTTTCTTCTGACTCTACTCAGGAATTACTCTTGGTGGTTCTCAGGGGATCCTATGTGATGCTGGGGATTGAACCCGGGTCAGCTGGTGCCATTTGCTTGCAAGGCAAACACCCTACCCACTTTACTATTGTTCCGACCCCAAGAACTTATATTCTTAACTGTTCCACTTTTGGGGTGAGGGAGACAGAAATATCTGAAATATGGAGTGATTTTAAAACATCACTCTTTTAGTGTATCTTACGCATGTACCTCAAGTGCAGGTGCACACTTCACAAGAGCTGTGGGAGTTACATTGTCATTATTATTAGAGATAGTCTTTAGCATTTCTATGGCACTCTGTTCTTGCAAATTGCATCTAGTTTATTTTTCCAATGAAGATTCAAAGAGCATTAAAATAAGCTTATTTATTGTATATGTACACATATATATTATATATTTGGTAGCAGATGTAAGGACAAATACCCTAGTTGGTACTGAGATCCAGCAGCTAAGATAGCATAGTTTATTTTTACCTCATTAAAACTGCCCAGAAAAGCAGAGCAGCCTCACTTTGCACTATAACCTCTAATGATAGAGCATCCTGACATTCTGAGATAGAACAAAATTCAATAGATCAATCAATAAGCAAACATCAATTGATAAGTTTGATGCATTGTAAATTAATTTTATGTTGAATTAAATTTATTTTATATTTGCTTTAATTCATATTTCATAATAACTATCTTGTGTATACTTCCAACATTTGTCCTTCTTGACCCTTAAAAATGTCCAACTTAAAAAAAAGTGTCTGAATAAGAATATTTCTCAAATATTTTCTGCTTCTCTTTAGCTACAAGAGACCCCAATAGTCTTAAACAGAAAGTCTTTGTTTTTACCTAAGGACAGACATCTTACTGAGCTTTTAGTACCAATGAGCAAAGGCACTCACCTCTAAAGTGAAAATGGGCAGGTAGAACAAGTTTAGACTCCAACTACCACTTTGCTACTGCTGCATTATTATTTCTTCATATATTTTGAGAGTATCTAATTAAACTAAATACATGAATTGGAGCATGCCTACTTGCAACAATTTTCACTGACCTAATATGATTTAGCAAGTAGTGAAAGTCCCACAATTAAACAACAATACTCTCAAAATCATATGCCATCATTAAAGAAAACATACACAATTATCATCTCAAGTACTGCATATCTCTATGGGAGTAATTGGATTCTGACTTGGAAACAGCCTGACTTAAAATAGACTATTGAAAACAATACTTCTCTAAACCCTCAGTCCTGGATTTCTAGGGCACTGAATTGGGGATTTTAAATAACAGACCCTTACAATTAGTAAAACCCTTAAGAGCAATATAATCAACTTCCATACAAATCTCAGGAATAGTAACAGCTCTTTATTTCCATCTTTCAATTTTTTCTTGATATGTCTTCTAGAACCCACAAGATTCTATTTTTTCCAAGAGGGTGTAGTAAAGCAAAATTGTTTAAAAAAATGAGACAAAAATGAAAACAGTTTTCTAAGGATTTCAGAGTTTTATATAAGAGGGGGTACAGAGTTTGAATGCATATTCTTATAAAACAATAAAATGCCAAACTGGTTAAATCACCTTTCAAAAAAACAACATGTATTAAACTATAAATGAAAAGCAAATTACTTACCCTGAAATTTCCTTCTGATTTCAGGAGACTGTAGAGTTTAGCTCCTTAGCTAAACTGCAGCTGTAAGCTGACAGCCGACATGCCCAAGCAAAGCAAACTTTGCCTTTCCCAGGACACAGAAACTGTGGAAACGAACAGAAAGAAAATCACCCATTTTATTCTCTAAGGTGAAATCACTTGTGTGCTGCTCTTCCAGCTTCCCTATTAGACCTTACTGAATGTTTCATAGCTGCTTTGGAATGCATCCGTCTTCTCTACTGGATTTGGGAGCTACCCTAAACTGAATGTTGCTTGGGTCAACCCTTCAGAGGCTCTGTCCTTGGTGCTGAAAGAGAGGTGGAGTAGGCAGATGCAAGATCCGTGTTTCTACTGCTCTCTTTCCTCTCTGCTTCTATCTGCTCTGTGCTATGCTTATTCAGTGCATGTGCATTTTCTCCTCGGTGCTCCTTTTAATCCTAGTTATCCCCCTGTTTTTCACTTTAATTCTTTAATTGCTGTTGAATAACTCTAACCTTTCTCATTTTGATTGCCGTTTTAGCTTTTGGTGGGTGTAAAACTGACTGGTTTAGGAGAAGGAACAAATCAACAAATTGATAACACAAGTGGTTAATTGAAACTAGTACAATTTAGAACATAATTGACAGAATAATTAAACTTGGAGGTGTAAGTCTGTCTGGGGAAAGGAGGTAAAGGGAATATATTCTAGTGGAAGCAAAACCAAGGCATAGTGATTAACTTGAAATAGCAGCACCCATTGTCTTCAATGTTTACAAATTTTTTTCAATTAATTATTTTATTAGTTGGTGTATGTGAGCTGATTTAAAAAAAACTCAAGCCTAGAACTGACTGGAATGAAATGCAGTAAAAGGCATTATCAGTGTGCTGTCACGAGTGAGTGTGTTTCTGAAGTAACACTAGAACTAGTAACACTAGAACCTAACTTAATGGTCACCTGTTCATAAAAGTTTTACACTTAATCTTAACTTTTTACTGATTTATTTTAAGAAAATAAAGGGGCGGAGCGATAGCACAGGGGTAGGGCATTTGGCTTGCATGAGGCCGACCCTGGTTCGATCCCTCTCTCCATCTCTGAGAGCCCGGCAAGCTACCGGGAGTATCCTGTCTGCACGGCAGAGCCTGGCAAGCTCCCCATGGTATATTTGATATGACAAAAACAGTAACAACAAGTCTCACAATGGAGACGTTACTGGTGCTTGTTTTGAGCAAATCAATGAACAATGGGAGGACAGTGCAGTGCTTTTAAGAAAATTTGTTTTTTTCTTTAGACAGAGTGACAATTCTTTTACTTTCCTTTTTACTATTATTTTTCTGCCAACTGTGAATGTACTTGGCAACAACAGTGCACACTGTCATGAAAACGAGTCTTAGATTATAATGGAGACCTCTGCTGGCTGAGAAAGCTGCAACAATGTCGGAGTGCTCTTATAAAGAACAACCAACATTATTTATTGAGCATGTACTATTAACCATTAACCAATGATTTTAATGCCTTTCATTTTTAGTCTTTAAACAACATTACAAATAAGGAATTATTTTTTTAAGTCTCAGGTCAACTGATGCTTAGAAGGCTCAAAATAATACCTAAAGGTCATACAGGGGCTGGAGTGATAGCACAGTGGGTAGGGCATTTGGCTTTCACGCAGCCGACCACGATTCGATTCCCAGCATCCCATATGGTCCCCCGAGCACTGCCTGGAGTAATTCCTGAGTGCATGAGCCAGGAGTAACCCCTGTGCATTGCTGGGTATGACCCAAAATGCAAAAAAAAAAAAACCCCACACCAAAAAAAGGCCATACATTCCAAAAGTAGTGAGCCAGAATTTAGTTATAAAGATCTTATTTTGAAGGCTGTTCTTTTAACAGGCTCCAAATAATTCTTCCCAAATGTGAGAAACTTCAGTTTCATAGAAAAATAGTAACATGTCACATGATAATACTAATTATAATGACAAAATAATAGTGATACAACGTCTTTATGATTATATTTTAGAAAGAATTTTCTAATTCCTGGTCCTGTCTGCATCTTACACAGTACTTATGATGATCATTTTTACAAGGTTGTTATGGACTGCATGGTATCCCTTTCAAATTCATATCTGAAAGTCTTAACCTCTGAATGTGGCTACACTTGGAGATAAGGTCTTTAAAGAGTGCTTAAGTTAAAATGAGATCATTATAGTATGCTCTAATCCAATATAACTGTTGTGCTGTTAAGAAGAGAAGGAGACTCTGAGGACACACATGGAGAAAAGGCTTTGTGAGAAAAAGAAAGAAGCTGGTCATCTGCAAGTGAAGGAGAGAGGGTTCAGAGAAAATCAAACCTACGCAGTTATTGAGATACACTTCTAGACTCCAGTACTATGAGAAAATAAATTTATGTCATTAAGTCCCTCCAATATATGGCAGTTTGTTATGTTAATTCTAGCAAACTAAAACAGAAGCTTAGATCAGATAGAGAAGAGAGCACCAAATAAAGGGTGTTGTGAAGACCCTCCCAGGGTGGGAGAGACATGCTAAAAGTAGTCTATAGACCAAACATGATTGCCACTCAATGCCTCTCTTGCAAAACACAGTACCCAAAAGAAGAGAGAGAGAACAAGGGGAAATGCCCTGCCACAGCGGCAGGGTGAGATGGGGGGATGGGGGGTGGGAGGGATGCTAGGACCCGTGGTGGGGGAGGATGGGCACTGGTGGAGGGATGGGTACTTGATCATTGTATAACTGAAACCCAAGAACAAAAATTTATAAGTCTATAACTGTACCTCATGGTGTTTCACTAATAAAAAAAATGATAAAAAAATGCAAAAAACCCCCCAAAAACAGAAGCTTAGAGAGGTTAAATGTCACGCTTAAGGTTGTATGTGATTTATAGAATATAATATTTTAGAACATAAATGTTATATTGTGTAACTGTACTGTACATGACCTAAGATTGGATTTTCCAGTCATAATGTGAACTTTTCAGCTCTTCTTCTCTCAGTTTCAGGAACCAAGAGATTATGCATCATGGGGTTGGCATGTCTGGCTTGTAAAAATGAAGTTTGTTGGGAAGAATAAATCAGAGAGATACTAAGAAGTTTAGGGCTTTTATTATTCATATTCAGCATTATGGTTGCACGTTGGCTATCCATGTTTAGTTTACCATTTGAATTTATTTTGTTTAGTGATAATGTGGGCCTCGTGGTACATGAATCTAGCAGGAAAGTTCTTATTTCTGAACTGTGTCAAGTTATCATATCTTCGGGGCTAGAGCCATAGCACAGTGGGTAGGGTATTGCCTTGCATGCAGCCAACCTGGGTTCGATTCCCAGCATCCCATATGGTCCCCTGAGTACTGCCAGGAGTAATTCCTGAGTGCAGAGCCAGGACTAATCCCTGTGCATAGCCAGGTATGACCTCAAAAAACAAAAAAAAGTTATTATATCTTCATGCGAAAACTGTAAATGATGCTGGTAGAATTTTCTTTAGCATTTAAGCATTTAAACTTTATTTATTTGTTTTGGTTTCTGGGCCACACTTGGTCAGGGCTTATTCCTGATTCTGCACTCAGGAATCACTTCTGTGGGGCTCCGGGTTACAAGGAGTGCTGGGGATTAAACTCAGACTGCCTACCTGCAAGGCAAATGCCCTACTCACTGTATTAATGCACTGGTCTGTTCCTTAGCATTTCTGTAATGCATTTCAATTACAAAATTCAAAGTAATGTAAAGATAGATTGAGACTTTAAGGAGCAACATGTAGGGTGATTAAATGATATGCCCCAAATAACACATGTAGAGAATCAACTCATTGTCTAATCAGTATTGACACTCTGAAGTGTGAGTGAATGGAAAGATATTGATATAAGAAATGGAAGGAGAGAGGTGAGTACGTGAAAGAAGTCGCTCTTGATCTCAAGGCATCAGTGAAGGTAAAAATCAGTAATTGCTCCTTTTAACCTCACACATTTCATTCATCTTTACAACACAGAACAAGTTTCATTCTTTTAAGTGAGTGGAGTTCTAATTTATGATTGGCATTGGAGATTTTGAGATTTGCCTTCTGGGAAGAACTCCAGGACGCCTACAGAACAGACATGCTTGGGCAGAAATCAAGACAAATGCAGATCATTTTCCTCATCTTCCTTCCAGGAACCCATCTCAATAGCATGACCGGAACATTCTCATGTACCAGCCGACTGTGCTTGATCAATGAAGTCTATCTTTTGAACCTGCTGTGGGAGGTTTAGAGCAAGAGTTAAGAGGTGTTGGGTTTCTGCATGCTCAGTGGTTTTGTTTGAAAAGGAATTAGTGTGAAGTTTGTGGTGGAAATACTCCCTCCTAGTCTTCTGAAATGTTGTTCCAGGGTAGCTATTCTTTGGTTTCATCCCAGGAATCTTGCCTTCAGCACCAAACATTTAGTGCAGCATAAGTTTTTCACACCATTTAAAACCTCCTTAGAGCACACACTCATCAGTGCAGTGTGGAGACCAATGAGTCTGTGTGACAGTCAATTTATAGGGGCCTCTATAACAAAAGGGACATTTTGTTTCCTTATCTTACCATAACTAGCATTTCTCACTGGCATATTTGACTCTCATGATGATCTTAAATTGCATGAATTATCATCTAAAGTACAACACTTTACTGTGTTTTCGCTGCAGTCAGATCCCAAAGCATACAGTACAAATATAAGTAAGAAAATAAAACAAGTGAACCAGGCAGAAAAACTGCTTCTTCAAAACTCCAGTTCCCATTTTATCCAATGATATTGTAGTCTTGACATAGATAGAAACTCACTGAGAAATCCCTAGGTTTTATATTTGAGTTTATTCTGTTGCTGTTATAAATTTATTGAACGATAAAAATAGCTCAAACCATTTATTATCTTCTAGTATAGGATTCTAATTCTTTCTTTTTAAAATTAGAGAATGGTATCAAATAACTGAAGAAGACTTCTAGATTGATAAAATCAGTATTTAATCTATTAAAATTTTTTTTTTCTACTTAGGCACCATGATTTACAATGCTACCAATGCCAGGGTTTTAAGCATTCACTGTTCCAACACTATATCCTCCACAGAACATCAGACCTGGTCTACACATCTGAGTTTGGTAAAGACAGTGGGACAGTGGGTGGTGGTGAGGGAAAACTGTGGAGGGAAGTAGATGTTCTGTGCCTTTTATATGTAGTAGAGCTTAACAAAGGCAACAGATAAGTGACATGTGTCTTCATATTTATATTTGCATTTCTATGTGCTTGCATCTTTCATTTTACTTCTTTAACTTTGCATCTTTTTTCCTGAGTTTTCCTATTTTTCATCAGCTCATCTTTTCTTATATATATTAACTTATCGTTTGTTCAAAAGGATTTTGTGTTGATGGACATGGAAAATTGTATTTTACACAGATAATGAAAAACACATTTTATATTTTACATTTTACATGCTTTGTTAAGACTTATCTTTCTACCCCCTCTCGGAGAGCCCGGCAAGCTACCGAGAGTATCTCACCCGCACAGTAGAGCCTGGCAAGCTACCCGTGATGTATTCGATATGCCAAACACAGTAACAACAAGTCTCATGGTGGAGATGTTACTGGGCCCGCTCGAGCAAATTGATGAACAACGGGAGGACAGTGATCAGTGATCAGTGACCTTTCTACCACCATAGAGTCTAATATCTCCATTCTTGAATTTGGTAAGCCTTTGTTTCAACTACTGGTGTGTGGCAGATGGGAGACTGTGAATTTTAAGACCAGAACATAAAAATTCCATGTACTCCCACCTTGTTTTTATAAAGTATTTGCTCTTGGATCTCAGTCAACATGCTATGAGAAGCCTAAGCAGCCCCTGGAGGAGCCCATATATAGAGGAATCAAAGCAGTTGTCCTAGAGCCCTGGCTAGGCTCCGGCTGAAAGCCAGAATCATGTTGTCAACTATTAGAAAGAGTCATTTTGAAAATGGCTTTATAAATCTGCAGTGGAGTTGTCCCAGTTGATGCAATGTTAAACACAGAGAAGCTATATCTGCAAAGCTTTGCCCACATTCAGATTCATGAGCACAATAAATTATATAAAACCTAGTTACTCAAAGGATGGGTCATGGGCCAGTGCCAGCAGCATCAGTTTCACTTTGAAAGTTGTTACAAATGGAGAATATTGATCTTCAACCCAATCATACTAACCACAGAATTTACATTTTGACAAGATGTTCGGGTTCTTCACCGAGAAATACTGGTGTTACTGGTATAAAGTACAAACCTGTAATGCAGATGAACAAACAAGGTTTTACTTTCATTGCTTTTTTAAAAGTTAGGAGTTTCTGGGACTGGAGCAATAGCACAGCGGGTAGGGCATTTGTCTTGCACGTGGCCAATCCGGGTTCAATTCCCAGCATCCTTATGGTTCCCTGAGCACCGCCAGAAGTAATTCCTGAGTGCATGAGCCAGGAATAACCCCTGTGCATCACTGGGTGTGATCCTAAAAGAAAAAAAAAAGTCAGGAGTTTCTGGGATATTCTTGGGATGGAGGCAGGCCAAATACCTCCACACCCTTACCCCTCACTGTCACCAGAAAACCCTGCAGTCCCTGCCTACACCTGCCATCTTGCTGACAGAGAAACAACCCAGCAACAGCATCACACCTGCAAGAGAATATGATACTGTCAAATCTTCCCAGGTCGACTGGTCCAGGCTGAAAACTCTGGGGCCTTCTCAAGAAGTTAGGCAGACTGCCCTTTTATCCCTGAAGACCCAGCAGTCCACATCTATGCTAATATCCGCCAACTTTGAAATGGTCCACCACCACAGCTGAACCTCAGCAAACTGCCACGTAATAGGCTGTGCAACATCTCAAATTTTCATAGCACTAATGGCCCAGTAGGATCACAGCAAATATGATTGGAGGGTTGCATAAAAGACCATTAAGCTCAGTGTGTCTAAATAATAATACAGAAGACCCAACTAACACTAAGCAGCAGAGTAAATTCTCAGAAATGACTTTAGTAACATCACTGTGAGATAGAAAAAAATATCACAAATGGACTCATTGATCAAAGACTTGATAATTCTATTTGCTTTTCTGTTGTAGCCAACAATATGAAGTAAATTCGATTGTGCTGCCAGAGGGCAGGCTGGGAAGCTGGTGATATTGGTGGAGGGGAGGGTATACTGGTGGTACGATTGGTTTTAGAACATTTAATGCCTGAAACAACTGAATTATGAACAAGTTGGTAAATCGCAGGATTGTAATTTAATTTCTTTTTAAGTTAGAACTCCACAGTCTCAGGACGAACCTCACCAAGACATAATCTGCTGAAAATTCTGGTAATGCAGGTTTTGGGACTGAAATCTCTAGTTTTTTTCGGGGTCAGGGTGGACTACCTCCCTCCACCTCCCTGTACTTCTGGAAGCCTTGGCAGTCACATTCAAATCCCTAAAGCTGCCAACCAATTGAAAAGCTACTTCAGCCATACCATCCTGATAAAAATATCGAATGCTCTGAACAAATACCATGACCTCTTAGCACCTGTATTGCAAACCATAATTCACAAAAGGAAAAGGAGAGAGAGAGAGAGTAAGAAGGAAAGTGCCTTCTGTAGAGGGAGACTGAGGGTGGGGGTTGGGATGCTGGGGATGGTGGTAGGAAAACGGGACACTGGTGGTGGGAAATGTACACTGGTGGAAGGATGGGTGCTGGATCATTGTGTGACTGAAACCCAATTATGAGCAGCTTTGTAATTGTCTATCTTATGAATATTCAATAAAAAAGTAATGTGGAGCTCATGCCAAATTCAATCAACTTACTCAATGTCTGAATAAATAGCAGTATTCCAACATTTTTTTTTTCATTTCATCATCCTGTTAATCGTCGATTGCCTCGAGCAGGCCCCAGTAACGTCTCTTTCATCCTAGCCCTGAGATTATATTCACGGCTCTTTAGGAGAATGAGACCCATCATTGTTACTGGTATTTGGCATATTTGGTAGGCCACGGGGAGTTTGCCAGACTCTGCCCTGTGGGCAGGCTACATTCGATAGCCTGCAAGTTTGTCCAAAGTAGGAATCAGATAATAAGATGTCATAAAGAAAAGTTCTGATAAGATGTCGTGCGGCCGCAAATGCGACCGCACGGTTCCGGGATCTGGATTTTATAGTCTCTGAGTCTTGGCCGCTGATGGGATTACACGGCGCCAGGGGGCCAGGTGGTGGGTGTAACCCCCGCCTACTGGAATTTGGAGGATCTGGGTGGAAGATGCTCGACTCCAATTCGAGTAGGCTTGGAGGTCTCGGCCCCGGAACCCGCGTGGCTTTGTCCCTCTGCCAGTACCTTCAGGTGTGCGGAGAGTGGTCTCAGCATGGTGGTGGCTGGTCCTGGAGGTCTCCGGCTGCCGTAGCCCTGGCTGGGGCGGGGAGGAAAGCTCAACCCGCTCCCCTCCAAGGGACTCCGGGAAGGAACACCCAGGCGCGGGGGCAGAGACTGCACTGCTCTCGTCCGGGATCTGGATTTTATAGTCTCTGAGTCTTGGCCGCTGATGGGATTACAAGGCGCCAGGGGGCCAGGTGGTGGGTGTGACCCCCGCCTACTGGAATTTGGAGGCGCCTGGGTGTTCCTTCCTGGAGTCCCTTGGAGGGGAGCGGGTTGAGCTTTCCTCCCCGCCCCGGCCAGGGCTACGGCAGCTGGAGACCTCCAGGACCAGCCACCACCATGCTGAGACCACTCTCCGCACACCTGAAGGTACTGGCAGAGGGACAAAGCCACGCGGGTTCCGGGGCCGAGACCTCCAAGCCTACTCGAATTGGAGTCGAGCATCTTCCACCCAGATCCTCCAAATTCCAGTAGGCGGGGGTCACACCCACCACCTGGCCCCCTGGCGCCGTGTAATCCCATCAGCGGCCAAGACTCAGAGACTATAAAATCCAGATCCCGGACGAGAGCAGTGCAGTCTCTGCCCCCGCGCCTGGGTGTTCCTTCCCGGAGTCCCTTGGAGGGGAGCGGGTTGAGCTTTCCTCCCCGCCCCGGCCAGGGCTACGGCAGCCGGAGACCTCCAGGACCAGCCACCACCATGCTGAGACCACTCTCCGCACACCTGAAGGTACTGGCAGAGGGACAAAGCCACGCGGGTTCCGGGGCCGAGACCTCCAAGCCTACTCGAATTCCAACATCAAAATAAAAAAAAAGTTAGGAGTGTGTATATGTGGGGAGGGACTATAGAATGAAGAAATTGGTGAAGTGTAAACAGAAGTCAAAGTGGCTGAGAAATGGGGAATCTAAGAGTCTCAAAGGAGCCTAGACCCTGTATAAGGTGAGGCGTTTCAACTGTTTTACTCCAGGGAGAAAGGGACATTATAGGTGCAGAATAGATGGTAGAGGTAATTTAACTTAATTATTGTTGACAACATTCTATCATAATTATATCATAGATATGTTCTGCTTATTTTTGTTCTTTTTTTTATAATGTAGGAGCACTGCTATTTATTCAGCCATTGATTAAGCTGATTAAGTTGGGCATGAACTCCACTTATTTTTATTCTTTTGGTAAATGCATACATGTATATGGGAGTATATGTTTATTTTGTGGAAAATAGTTCTGAAGTTCTTTTAGATTTCCCAGAAGGAAACATGCTAGAAGATTCGAAGTAGACTGTTATTATTGTTGCCATAAGTTGGGGGTTGACTGTTCACACACCATGTCATTCTTCTGTTAGTCCCTTTTGAATGGTTTGATATCTGCCCTACACACAAAGGAACTCCTTTCTCTTTAGATCTGATTTTTCAAGATACTCAGCATGCATAAAGTATATCTGAAGTCCATTCTCTGCAGGTTATATTTTCAAATCCTCAGAAATTTAGAGCTCCCTAGCAGACAGAACTTGTAGAACTTTTTATATATTAATGACCACATTCTTGCAGTTAGTGGTAGTTTTTTGTTCCATTCACAGGCTCTCTGCAGACTTGTCATTGATGTCCAAATATCCTGTCTCATTGCCATGATTAAACTATGGCGACTCTCAGGGTTAAGAAAAGTGGTAGTTGACTAAAAGCTGGTTTCGAAAAGGATACAAACAACCATAAAAACAAGGATATTTGGCACCTTTGGAGCTTTAGGGAAAATATAAAAACCTGCAAATTTATTAGGCTGGTAACTTTATTTCTAAAAAGTTCCATTCTTGGGCAGGAGCCATGGTACCATGGGTAAGGCATTTGTATTGCACATGGCTGACCCAGGTTTGATCCCCAGCATCCCATATGGGCCCCTGGGCAATTCCAGGAGTAATTCCTGAATGCAGAGGCAGGAGTAACCCCTGAGCATCATGGGTGTGACCTCCCCCTCCAAAAAAGTTCCGTTCTCTCCTCTTTCCTATTTTATTAGGAGAGGATTTTCCTCTCTCAAACTTATTCTAGTTGTCTTATATTTTCCACATAGACTTATCATGATAAACAGTATTATGGAAGTTCAAAAGTTTAGCTTATTCCTATTCACGTGTATAACGGTTTCTACTCTCATCACCAACATTCTTATTCTTAATGTCTTACATAGAAAATGTGTCCATATACATGAGTCTCCACAACGTTATCTAAGTGTGCTTTCCAAAATACAAGGGAGAAAAATATTTTTAGTTTATTGAAACACTGTGATTTAGAAAGTTGTTCATATTACAGTTGTTAAGGGCTTTTGATGTTCCGACACCAATGCCACCACCTGAGTGACCAGCCCTCCACTATCCCAACTTTCCCAACAATTTCCCAAGCCTGCCTACTTAGCAGGCACACAATAATTTGTTTTATATTACTCATTAAAACTGAATGGTCAAAGAAATTATCAAAAATATTTCAGTAGAGAAAAATTTGTGAAATTTGTTTCATCTCACTATGAGGTTGTAAAGTCTTCGTCTGAAGATTTACTAAGCTGTTCATCGCTAGTTGAGCCTTCTGTTATTGTTTTTGTTTGTTGAGTTTAGTTGGCTTCCACATTACTTTCTCATCTAATTTGGTGTGTTCCTACTGGAATTTCAGTACTGTGGAATTTGAAGGTGTTCTGTGGCCACGTGCAGTTCAGAAACTTCAGTGTCTACAGAACTGGGATGAGTCTGCAAAGATCCTTGGTGAAGCTGGGAAGTTAGACAACAGGCCATTGGCATGGCGGCAGCAATGGGGTATGGGTAGTGCTGATGCTGGGGCTCTGAAGGGCGGAGACTCCACTCCCCTCCAGAGGGTGCCCCAGAGTTTTCAGCTAGGGCCACTGTTGTGTCTATGAAATTCAGGGGCTTGACTGCTTGGAGATTTAGGTCTTAGGTCGTGAATCTGAAGAGGGGCTAGTAGGAAGTTAACATGTCAGCTCTGGGAGGTAAGCACGGCTGTCAGGGCTTCCAGAGGGAGGTAGGGGACTGGGGAGATGCTGTATGCTTCCACTCTGAGATGACCCCAGAGTTCTCAGCCCAACACCAGAGCACCTGGGATTTATGCGCTTTGGTGTCTCTGCAGAGAAATTTAGTGAAGCTGTGAACTTAGGTCACAGGTTGTTGGTGTGTCAGCAGCACTGGCGTATGGGTGCAGCTACTTCGAGGGTGTTCCAGAATTTTCAGCCAGGGGTGCAGAGAGGGAACTGATGTGTCCAGGAATTTCAGCTGCTTGGCTTGCATCTCCTAGGAGTTAGGACGTAAATCTGAAGAAGAGGACCAGTGAGTGAGTCAACACGGCAGTAGCTATGAGAGGTGGGCGTTGCTGAAAGGGATTCCGGAAGTATGGGGGGATGGGAGGAGGCTGCCCACCCCCACTCAAGGGAGGAGATTAAACTTCTTATTATTTTGCTCTGTATATAACAGAAAACATAATAGTTTATTTGATAATAAAATCAATGGAAGCAATGAAATAATAAATGATTATCTTATATAAGAAGTACAGAGATTGGTGACTCACATTAAATTTATTGTGATGGTTTTTATCTTTCTGTTTTGCCAATCTCATCATATAGGCTTTGTCCTCAGGTTGGTTTACCTCCTAGTCACAAGCTGGATGCTGTAACTCTAGGTCTTTATATTCTCACAACAACATCCTGAGGTAGAGAAAGGACCTTTTTTTAATCCCCCTAAATTAGGCAACGAATAATGACATTTATTATCACTAGAGAAGTAAAGGCACATGTGTAATGACGGAAATGAAATGCCAGAGTAGAGAATTGATACCTTTAGTAGAGAGAGCTTTCATGGTCAGGGTCACAGTCCTCCCGTTGTTCATTGATTTGCTCTAGTGGGCCCAGTAAAGTCTCCATCGTGAGACTTGTTACTGTGTTTGGCATATCGAATACATCATGGGTAGCTTTGCCAGGGTTTACCGTGCGGGCGAGATACTCTCAGTAGCTTGCCGGGCTCTCTGAGAGGGGCAGAGGAATCGAACTCAGGTTGGCCATGTTGGCTGCGTGCAAGGCAAACGCCCTACCACTGTGCTATTGCTCCAGCCCAGAGAGAGCTTTAGAGAGCTCAAATATGATAGATTCTGAGGATTCAAAGATGAGTGTTTTGCCCTCAAGAATCTCCCAGCATTCCCTAGAATAGTGTAAAGTCTTTTGTAAAGGTAAGTGCTGCAAGAATCTAAAGGAAGGCATCACACAGCTTGGGGGACGTGGGTGTGAGTGGAAGTGATGGGAGAAGGGGAAATCAGGAAAAGTTTCCTAAAGGAAGAAGTCCTGAGCTGAGACCTGAACAAAGAATGGAATATAGGTCAATGAGAGACTTTCTTTGAAAAGTGAGGAAACCCAACCTCAGATTATCTCAATGGTTTAGAAGGTCTTCTTGAAAGCACAAGGTCATGGTTGCAATTTCTGGTGTCACCACATTTATCTAGGAGGATCCTGGCTCTGCTGCCTGAGATCATAGGAGCTTAACCACTGTTTTGCTACCAGGAGAGTGTGAACAACACCACTAAGAGGTGTGATTCCTGGCAAGCACTGCAACTAAAAGATGTGGCAGTACCATGGCCAATAACTGTGACCTCTGGAGAGAATATGTGCGAGTGCCCCAATAAACTCTGGTGAGCACAACAACCAGAATGTACATAAGCATAAGTTGTATAATACCCAATGTGTGAGTGTGTGAGAGAGAGAGAAAGGAAGAAAGAGAGAGAGAGAGAGAGAGAGAGAGAGAGAGAGAGAGAGAGAGAGAGAGCAGCATGACTGAAGGGATGCAGCCCTCAGTAAGTACCTAAGCTGAGCATGTGAATATATACACCTGATGTATAACTCCAGGTGAACAAACCGATGTGAAACTCCACAGCAAGGTGTATGTATGGGCCCCAGTTATTGCAATAACAACAACAACAACAGCAACAACAGCAATGGCGGGAAGGGAAGGAAACAAAAGGGGAGATGTGGGAAGAGGAGGAGATGACATGGAAGGAGAGGGAAGGAGAGAGGGCAGTGAGGAGAGAAGGAAAGAGAATGAGAGAAGGAGGACAGGAAATAAAAAAACTGAAAAGAAAAGGAAAGGAAGGAAAGGGAAAAGGAGAAGAGGGGAGGAGAAGGGAGGGAAGGAAAGCAAAATGAAGGGAAAGGAAGGAGAGCAGAGGCATGGGGATGAAGGAGAAGGAAAGGGAGAGAAAAGGAAGGGAGGGAGGGAGAGAATTACACTCAAGGAAAACACTCAAGGAAACACTCAAGGAAAACTATTTTCAGTAGACTATCAGCAAATATTTTGTGTTTCATTTGCCAGATTTGCATCAAAGGTCCATGTCTGAGTAAAACACCAGCAAGGGGTACAGTTATTGATATATTTATCAGGACATCCACTCTGTTATGAAAGTATGAATATTAGAGCAAAATATGGGGGATCTATTAGTTAGAAAGGAGGAATTAATTAAAGAAAACAACAAGCGAAGTTCATCTCATAAATTTAAAGATGTAATTGATTTTATTAAACCATGAATTGGGCAGTATCACATCTAGAAAGAAAGGAGTTCTAAGGAATGATACAAAACTAGCAGAAAGAATTAAGAAAAGGAAGAGAGTGATGGTTTCACATAAGTTCACCTTCCACTGAGGTAACTGGGGGGTCTACCAGGCACATACCAGATCTAGAAATTATGAACTGATCAAGATTACATTCCTGGGAAAGGCAGAAACTACAATGTAGTTAGGTATTACGTATTGGTTTGGTGACTTGGACTTAGCATAAATAAATCCACTTTGGGCCTACTCTGCCCTTCTCAGCACAAGGAAGTGACAAGTGATTGTCTACCCTTGACATTAAAATGTATCCCTCTGAGATCTCAGTCTTTTTTTTTTTTTTTGTCAGTGTGTTCTTCAATAAACTACTACTTTTCTCTGGTCAAACAATACAAAACAAAATAATCCTCAGATTCAGGAGATAGTACATATAGGTATTAGCCTGGCCTGAATTCCATTGCTGGCACCTCATGTTTCCTGGAGCATAGCCAGGCGTAGCCCTGGAGACCTGAGAACGAGTAGAGTGGCCCACAGAAATTCCTGGCATGTGGGGCCTGAGCGGCATTGAATCTTTGGGTTGTTGCTTGGAGTCGCTGACCCAACTGGTTCAGAACCACTGGTGGGCTCGAGGCCTCCTGAGCACCACTTGGGAGGCCCACGAAAAATAAAATAAAGTAGAAAGCTTCCAACAATGCTGTTAAAAAAGAATAATCTAAAATTCTGTAAAGAATATTATATCGGTATTTATGTCTTCTAAAAAGAACAGTCATGCCACTCTAATTTTTTTTTACAAATTTAATTAGTCTTTGTCCACATATCCACATCTTTGACACAGCTGAAATAATTTTTTGTTGTTGTCGTTGTTGTTGAGAGAACAGTGGCTTACAAGACTGTGTATGTCTTAGGGATATATGTTATTCTTCAAATACATGTTATAAACCATAACCATTATAGAAATGCCAATACCCCACCCCTCAAATCTACTGTCCTCTATGCAGTCCTCCACTCTCTCTTTCTTTGGTATTGATAATCCAATTCTGTAGTGGTAACTAAGAAATTATTTTTGCTTGGCTCTTTCTGTTCCCTTAATTATATATAGTTTACATGTACCATGTAAAATAATTTTATTGTTGAATATTATTTTCATTATCATTTGTAATAACTGTTGAGTGGCAGTGACATTTTGATCTAACCCCTATCATCTGAATTATTATTTGAATATTATCAATATAGTAGGCAATTCAAAGGGTATTAAGCAAAAATAAAGCCTAAGATTGTTACTTTCAGGCTTCAAATTTTGGAAAATTAGGAAAAGCAATGCCAAGTAGCTAAAAATCATCAGACTTGGAGCTGGAAATGAAGAATTTTGTCCTGACTCAGCAACATGGTTTCTTTGTATTCTGGACTGGTATATCAATATTTTGGACCTCAGTTTCTTCACTTGGAAAAGATGATATTGGAATAAATAAATTCCATGACCACTTCCAGGCCTAATTGTCCATGATTTTGTGAATTCTTATATACTTGGAAAAGCATAGCTTATGCTTTTTTATAGACTAGAATCTAGACTTAATAGAGGAATAGAAATTGGAAATTGCTGGTTATTCATTTTCCACCCATAGCATTAAATCTTGGATCTACTAGCACATTTTTATATAAAAATCAATGCTAATCTTTTTTAAATAGGGCAAGCACTTCTGGCCACAGTTTCCTCCATTCTGTTGTTTCTCATTAGCATGCTTTGTACTAAGTACCTATCTTGCCTCTGCAGGGCTCTGAGTTTGCAGCCCATGCAAGAAGGCAAGACTGTGATGCTTAAATGAATCACGCACCTGAACCCCGCAACTAGGTTTCCATGGAAGTTCTCCTTTGGAGTATTATTGAAAGACAGCCTTATTTGTTCGCAGGATCTAGTGATGGTTTCTATGTGATGCACATAAACACCTTGTCAGGCACCAGAGACAGGTTGGAGAGGGTGATTGATGGGAGTGGGCTTGTGAAATCACACCTGCTGTCACAGCAGATGGGGAAAAAAGCCGGAGTAACCTGTGGAATTGCTGATCCTTTTTTTGAAAAATTCACTCCTGAAAAACATTATTTTAGCTCTTTAGCATACTTTGGAAAGAACCAGTAAAACAAAACAGACACTAGGGGAGCAATGACTACGAGTTTTCCGGAGTACGGTTGCAATTAAGCAAGAAGCCTTCATCCACCAGGTGAACTGGTGTTTGAGCTCTCGGGTGGTGAGGCAAATCTTTCTTTGCCAAGCTAAAGAAATGCCATTCAAACTGCAATTCCTGGCTGTGTGCCCGCTGGGCATTGTAAGTCTGTCCTTGGTGAATGTTTTCCCAATCTATGTATAGCATTGCTTTTGGAGCACAGAATGCATCACAGAGAGGGAGAAAGAGATTAAATAGACTTTTCACAAAATGGCCAATGATCGGTAATGGAAAGGGGTCGTTTACACCAACATGAGAATCCATGAAGAACTCCAGGGCTACATTTCCCACCCCCTTCCTTGAACCCTTTGTTGCCATCTTTTGAGGTTACACGTTTGGTTACAGTACTCACATAGAGTTGTTTGCAGAGTATCGGGCACTGAGGATCACAATGCCAGTGCCACAGGAATTTTGCTCAGTGATGAATAGCGCTGAAGCACTGGAGCACTGGAGCACTGTCCTCTCATTGTTCATCGATTTGCTCGAGTGGGCCCAGTAACATCTCCATTGTGAGACGTGTTGTTACTCTTTTTGGCATATCGAATATGTCACGGGGAGCTCACCAGGCTTTGCCCTGCGGGTGAGATACTCTCGGTGACTTGCTGGGCTCTCCAAGAGGGGCGGAGGAATCGAAACCGTGGGTGTGGGGAGGATAATGCCAGGGACTGAATTATAGCTTCATGCCTGCAAGGCAAGGACTCAAACCACTGAGTCACATCTTGAGGCCCTGGACGTCTCCATTTTGATCACATTCCAGTGTGTGAAGGACTGCTCTGTCTTGCTCTGTTTCACACTGTTGTCTAAATGTTACCTGTTATACACTTAAAAATTACTCAGTAACTAATTATTGAGTTCCCATTATGCTAACTGCACTGTTGCATGGGAAGCGCAAAGAAATATGTTGGGGTCAGTAGATATGCTTATGTGTTTAACTAAGAGGCAACAAGAGCCTTTACGAGGATAAGGCATCAAGCTGCAAGCGAGAGACCTGAAGACAGGGATGCAATCAATGTCAGATGAACTCCAGACAAACCGGTGTATGAGGAACAGGAAAGGCAGAGCAAGAGGGAAAGCAGGACTTTCCAGGGAACTTAAGAATTGATTTTGTCTGTGTCGTGCATGGAAACTCAGTTTAAGGGTATGGCGAGAAAGAATCGTTGTATTCACCAGAGTCCAAAGTCTTAGACAGTTCAATTTTTCATTCATTCATACATTCATTCATTTATTTAACACATACTTCTTGAACTTCAATTCTATACCAGGCTGTTTAAGCCTGGGGATACAGAGAATAATGAGGACAGATCTCTGCTCTGAAGAGAAAGACAAAGAACAAAATCAATGAACAAGGAAAGATTCAGGCAGCGTTGAATATTATGCAGAGAGAGAGAGAGAGAGAGAGAGAGAGAGAGAGAATGGGATGATGTGACAGTGATTTGGTGAGTGCTGTAGAATAGGTGCTTTCTTTGATTCTCGAAGAGATGATGGCTAAGCTCAGATCTGAAAGACAAAAAGCAGTCAGCCATGAAAAGGTCAGGGGGAAGAACACTCCCAGCAGAGGGAACAGCTGGTGCACAGGCCCTGAGATGGGAACATTTTTGGCGCATTCGAGAAGGCCAATGTCACCGGAGTGTGGAGGATGATGGGAGGGGTGGAACAAGGTGAGACTGGAGAGGGAATATGCCAGATGGTATGAGTTTGGATTTTATTCTAAGTGGGATTGAAGCCATTTGAAGGCTTAAGGAGAGATGCGATACATTTGATATGCAGATCCCTCGGGCTGCTCTACAAGAATGGATCACACAGTAAGAGCGAAAGAAGATGCAGAGACCAAAGAGGAGGCCACTGTAGTGATCCAAAAGCATGTTTGTGGTTCTATGTGCTCCAACGGTGGTGCTGCAGAGAGGGGAGAAGTGAATACATTTGGATCAAGAGTTGACAGGACTTGCAGAAAGGTTGGCTGTGGGCATAGAGAAATGTAGTTGCCAAAATAGTGACAGAATTGGAATCAGTTATTAAGAGTATGCTGGTTTTCTCTGAAATGCTTATGGAAACTATCACAGCACCAAGCTCTCCAAAGGGAAGTAAGCATATTGTGGAAGTAAATGAAGACTAACTGAATAAGAAAAGCAAAGGTTATTGATTCAGATCCTGTTATATAGCAACGATGTCAATCTCATGGCATTTTGGCAGCAAAGATTCAAAGGCAGGTGGCTATATGGTAGGAAGTAGGGAAGGCTTCAGGTAATACTTGATTGAAAGCTGTTGGCACTTGGAAGCAGTAGCAGTGCAAGAAATACTGTGTTCAAATAATTGAGTTTCTTTTGTTGGCTCTAAGTTGGAAGTAGGGACAACAAATAGGGAATTTTTTACTCATTCATTAAATCCTGGCCATGTAAGACTGAGTTATGTGTATTACTGATATTATTGTTTATCTTCCTGAGTTGTCATTATTGTCATTAGAGAGAAAAAGCTGACTTGTTGGGTTGTTCATTATAGAGAAAGGGCTGGTTTCTGTGGCAGGTTACTGCAGTTGTAGAGCAAAAGCCTATTTCTATGTGCATCAAGACATCATCTAACTGTGCACTAAGTGTCTCAATGTCTTGATTGTAATTTTAAAAAATGTTTGTGAATTTATTTTAGCACAGCGGTAGGGCGTTTGCCTTGCACGCAGCCAACATGGCCGACCCGAGTTCAATTCCTCCGCCCCTCTCGGAGAGCCCGGCAAGCTACCGAGAGTCTCTCGCCCACACGGCAGAGCCTGGCAAGCTCCCCGTGACGTATTCAATATGCCAAACACAGTAACAACAAAGTCTCCAATGGAGACGTTACTGGGCCCGCTCGAGCAAATCGATGATCAACGGGAGGGCCTTTACTTACTTTATTTTATTTGGGAGGGACACATCTGGCATTGCTCAGGAGTTACTCCTGGCTTGGCACCAAGAATCACTCCTGGCAGTGCTCAGGGAACCATATGGGGTAGCAGGGATCAAACCCCAGTGGGCCTTATGCAAGGCAAGTGCCTTGTCCTCCATACAATCTCTCCAGTCTTTGTTTATATTTTGGAATAAGATTGAAAGCTTCTAAGTATTTCCTTTCCAAGCTCCAACTAATCTATTTCTTTTCACCTCCTTGTGTCTACCTGTGTCTGTTTCTGCTCAAAACTCAGTTTCTCATTTCCTTCAGTGACTCATTTAGCCCTTCCCTTTCTGGGGTGGCTATTTTGAGGTAGATATTACTTAAACTTCCAATCTTAAAGCCTAGGGATTCATAATGACATTTTATCTAATTGTCTATCTAATCCTAGAGTCAAAAAACAGTCTTCAAGGTTCAAAATGTGGTCAAAAGTAGTACAGGTAGACACCTTTTGTTACTGGTCTAAGAGAAGAGTAATATTGAAATGGAGAATAAACGTTCAGTCAGTTATATTTATAGTAGCACTGTAGCACTGTCCTCCTGTTGTTCATCAATTTGCTTGAGCGTGCACTGGTAACATCTCCATTGTGAGACTTGTTGTTACTGTTTTTTTATTTGTCATATCAAGTATGTCACGGTTACAGGTAACTTGCCAGGCTTGCCGTGCAGGTGCAATACTCTCCGTAGCTTGCCAGGCTCTCCAAGAGGGGTGGAGGAATCGAACCCAGGTCTGCTGAGTGCAAGGCAAACACCTTACCCACTATGCTATCGCTCCAGCCCATATTTGTAGTAATATAATGAAATAGATTTGTGTCTGTTAAACTTGGTATTTAAAGTTTAGACTTATATTCCTTTTCCTTTTGGCAACGTGTGACTTAAAAATGAAAAAAAAAATCTGAATCCAACAACCCAATACAATGTAACACAAAAAAACCCTTGGACTTTCAAAGTAGGTGACTTGTGAAGTACTTGCTAGATTCAGCTGGGTGGTCAGAAGCAGAATAAGCGAACCAAAAAAGAAATAATAAAGAAAAGGTAAAGGCCCTCCCGTTGATCATCGATTTGCTCGAGCGGGCCCAGTAACGTCTCCACTGGAGACTTTGTTGTTACTGTGTCTGGCATATCGAATATGTCTCGGGGAGCTTGCCAGGCTCTGCCGTGCGGGCGAGATACTCTCGGTAGCTTGCCGGGCTCTCCGAGAGGGTCGGAGGAATCGAACTCGGGTCGGCCATGTTGGCTGCGTGCAAGGCAAACGCCCTACCGCTGTGCTATTGCTCCAGCCCAATAAAATAAAGAAAGTAAGTTCATCTATATTTGTGGGATCAGGAATAGGGGCTGAGGTCATTCAACAGGAGCTGTGTCTGAAGACACACCTGAAAGGTTCTGCCTGCTCATTAACTCTCCAGTCCAGGTGTTCCTGAACCAATCATCTATACACTGTTTTATGAGCTCTGCTAAAATAGATCTTGCTTCATCTGGGAGCTCTGGTAGTGTGGTAGGCAAAAATATGATGGGGGCTTTGGAAGTAGAGAAACACATCTTTTCTATATCCTAATGAGAGCTTTCTCACTTTTTCACCTTCTCTTCTTGAAGTTTATGTGTATGTACTAAAGGGTCTTGGATTCCTTCATACATTAGAGAGATACACTGTCAAAGTATAGAAAAGGAAATCCTAAGATAAGCACCTAAGGTTTGTTTATTTATGTCCAGGTTTCCTGGACATAAATAAACAACAATCAGTTTCTCTCAGCTTTACTTGAGTTCTCTGAGAAAAACAACCTAGGTTTTCTTGTTGCTCAATTCCCTTACCATCACATATTCTGAAGTTTTCTCATCTAAATAAAATAATTCTCTATTATAAATAAATGAGTTCATTTCCATCAGATCTTGGTTTCTGATTATTGATTCTTAAAAGCTGGTCAAAATGGAGAAATTATTATTAACAATATTATAAATCACAGAATCTCAATCAATAAAACATTGAAAAAAATCTGGGCAAGAGCCGGCAGTGAGGGGGCAACTGCAGTCTCATGGGAAGCGGTGCAGTACCGGCTCATCCCTTATGCCCTACCGAGGTCATGAGTTGCCCCCCACGAGTGGCTCTCCGGCATGGCCATGGCTCCAGAGGCAAAAGGACTTAATCCAGAGCCCGGCAGCTTGCGGCAGAAAAGTGAATGGACCATGCATTAAACTACGGCACCATGGCTCCCCAGGAGGGAAAGGGTGTTGCTCCCTTCTCCCTTCCCCCCCGGACAGCAAGGTGGCCCCTGCCTCAGAGCTTATAGGAAGGCCAGGTATGAGCCCGCGGTGACGGGGCAACTGCAGTCTCATGGGATGGGGGGCGGTACCAGCTCATTCTTCACGCCCTACCGATGTCACGAGTTGCCTCCCAAGAGCGGCTCTCCAGCACGGCCATAACACCAGACACACAGCAACCAATCTTCTAATTATCTGGCTCTTTGCATAAATCCACAATCGCATGGCCGCTATCACAGCTGCATGACATTACATGATTCTCATAACCAGCTATAGAAAATAAAGTATTTTGCAATGCCTTTTCAGCAGTTCTGATTGTTGGGAGGGGGGTGGGGAATTCTAAACAATGATGGTGAATCTTTTGTTGAAATAATGAATGTAATCAATGTAGAGAGGAGTTAAGTGGAGATCATCTGCCTCACAGGCATTGGGAGGGGTGGGAGGGGGGTTACATTGGGGTTCTTGGTGGTGGAGAATGAGTACTGGTGAAGGGAAAGGTGTTTGACCATTATATGACTGAGACTTAAACCTGAAGGCTTTGTGACTTTTCCCACAGTGATTCAATAAATAAATATAAGAAGAAAAAATAAATAAATAAAATTATGAAAGAAAAAAAAAAGGTAAGGTGGAGTTCATGCCCAGTTCAACCAGTTGATCGGTGGCTGGTGAATAGTGGTACTCCTACATAAAAAAAAAAAAAAATCTGGGCATTGGTTTCTATTCCTGTTCACTTTAGTCACCCAACTAGCCTGCCTAAATGATATCCTAAAATGACTAGATGATATGATTTTTTTTTCTGTCCCCTTTTGTCCAGTGATTCAGATTCAGTTTCCTCATTCTGTTACTAGCTGGTGGTATTCTAGTCTACTTGTGTTAGAAGGCATGCCTGGGAGGGTCTCCTCTAAATCTTGACTTCTTTTGAACTCTGCACACCACATCTTTAAAGACAACTGTGAATGCCAGAATTTTGTGTCTTCCAGAATCACAGGTATCAGTTTTTCATGTAATGAGCTTAGACTTATAATGTATTTCTCTGTTATTTCTTTTGTCACAAAAGTTATTTCTTTGATAGTTGGAAATGATCACTCTGTACAAGAATTGAAGGCTGAAAAGAGAGGTTAAGTGATGAGAGAAGAAAAGTGTCTGCCATAGAGGCAGGCTGCGAGGGCGGGAGGGACACCAGAGACTTGATGGTGGGAAATATGCACTGATGAAGGGACAGACTTGGAACATTGTATGACTTAACAATAATGAACAACCTTGTAACTGTATTTTATGTTGATTCCATTGTGTTTTTTTTCTGAAGTCATTTCCTACCTTGCCTCCTTTCATAGATAAGACCAGCACTTGGCCCCAGTGATAGTATAGTGGATAGGCATTTACCTTGCACCAGCATACATAGGTTTGCTCCCCGAATTTCCATGTGGTCTCCTGAGCACTCAAATTTCTGAGTGTTGGGCCAGGAGTAACCCCTGAGCATTTCCAGGTGTGACCTCCAAACAAACAAATAAACAAACAAACAAAAAAGACCAACAGTCTTGGACCACATTGCAAACTTTCGAAATTTCTTTTAAAAATCATCCAAAATAAAGTCACGTCTTGCTTTCAAGTCATTTATCACTTAAGTTCTGCACAAAATATGCATCATAAAGTCATGCACATTGGAAAAACAACTTTCCTAAGACCTGAGGGAAGCTTGTTTGTACTCAATTCTTAGGAAAGTCCCCCAGGCAGGTATCTCCAATCAGCTCTAATCTACTCATCAGTGATTTTTCTTTCCGAAGGAACCACTTGAGGCGGAGCCAGAGACCTGTCAAGTGCTTTAGGCCTTGTGGGGAAATGGGATGAAGGGAAGAAAGACTGGTGGTGGCAAGGGGGATGGATGGGGGGAGTAGAGAGGTAGGTAGGCCACGGAGGAATTTTTAAATCTGCTACTAAATGCCAGCAAAACAATTTCTGGAGGAAAACTCCCTAAGTTCCAAAGCGGGTGAGGGGAGGGATGTTATTTCCGGTAAGTTGCTTGTATTTGAGCTTCTCTGCAGGGACTAGGGGACTCTTTCAGAAATCTCTGTATGATGATATAATGAAGACTGAGTATATGTTGCTCTAGTCTTATGAAGGAGATGCCAGGCATGCCCCAGGGTCGGGACACACCTTGAGAAGTGTGAACGTGATGAAATAAGGCTAAGTCAGTGTCTGAACTTGCAGTCAATAAAATGTATTAAGAAAATTCTTAAATTAGTCACGTTATCTAACTAAGATCTATGGTAGTTCTTATTATTTGTGTAAAAATAGAAATTGACAAATAGGAACAATAAGGCAAAATGAAGTTTCTTTTTTCTTTTTTTTTCCTTATTTGGGCTGGAGCAATAGCACAGCGTGTAGGGCATTTACCTTGCACACAGCCAACCTGGGTTCAATTTCTCCGCCCCTCTCTGAGAGACTGGCAAGCTACTGAGAGTATCTCGCCTGCACGGCAAAGCCTGGCAAGCTAGCCGTGATGTATTTGATATGCCAAAAACAGTAACAACAAGTCTCACAATGGAGACGTTACTGGTGCCAGCTCGAACAAATCGATGAACAACAGAGGACAGTGCTACAGTGCTTTCCTTAATAAATTTAGATACTGTGATCCATAATAGCACTGTAGCACTGTCGAAACTAGGTCAGCAAGGCAAACGCCCTACCCGCTGTGCTATCGTTCCAGCCAATCTACAATATTATTAATAATTGAATTCCATAGAATGTTCTAATTCTAGACCAGTGTCAGTGTCCCCTACCCACATCTCAAGGTCCCATCCCCACCTCACCTCCTAAGCAAATTTATTTTGGGAATGGGGATATTGAGAGCCATAGCAGGTATTGCTCAGGGTTTACTCCTGGCTTTGTGGTCAGGGGTCACCACGATGGTGCTGGGGATAGAATCAGGGTCAACCACATGCAAGGCAAAGGCCGTAATCCCTGTAGTGTCTCTCTGGCTCTGCAAACTTATTTAAAATCAATATACATATTCTAGTGTGGGTCACATGCTTGCAATAATGTTGACTTGTTATTTCTAACTACGAAGTTGCCTCACCTCTGCACGACCAAAATGGCCAGGACCCTTGACCATTGTCCTTATGTTATAATATGACGTAGGCAGGTAGACAGGGAAAGACCCTCAACAGTGAAAACTTAGGTCAGCAAAACTTCTGGGGGGGAAATTCTAAGGCTGATCCACCCTGTGGATATGGAAAACAGAGACCTGATAAACTCGTCAGCAGCAGACCCCAGTCCTAGTTTTCCCAGCGGTCCCAGGTGGTAGAGGCAAAGTGGGAGCCACTTGTGGGGTCCACCAACATTACCCTGAAAGTGCTTGGAGAGTCACACTGTGCCATGTGTCAAACTCAGGTCCTTACTGAGGTGTAATGCCCTGAACCATTAACCAAATATGAGTTTTTTAAT
The DNA here is from genome assembly GCF_029834395.1 of Sorex fumeus. Taxonomy (NCBI): domain Eukaryota; kingdom Metazoa; phylum Chordata; class Mammalia; order Eulipotyphla; family Soricidae; genus Sorex; species Sorex fumeus. Next base: position 9,807,536 of record NW_026606322.1, on the reverse strand, counting down.
TTTTATTTATTTGTATTTTTTATTAGTGAAACACCATGAGGTACAGTTGTAGACTTACAAATTTTTGTGCTTGGGTTTCAGTTATACAATGATCGAGTACCCATCCCTCCACCAGTGCCCATTCCCCACCTACAATGCTCCCTGCATCCCTCCCACCCCCCACCCCTCCATCCCAACCCACCCCAGCCCTGTGGCAGGGCATTCCCTTTGGTTGTCTTTCTCCTTTTGGGTGCTGTGGTTTGCAAAAGAGGCATTGAGTGGCAATTATGTTTGGTCTATAGTCTATTTTCAGCATGCATCTCTCATCCTGGGAGGATCCTCCCAACACCCTTTAATTGGTGTTCCCCTCTCTATCTGAGCTGCCTTCTCTCCCGGCATGTGCGGCTAGCCTCCAAGCCATGGAGTGAACCTCCTGGTACTTATCTCGGCTATTCTTGGTTGTTAGTCTTCCAATTTGTTACTTTATATTCCCCGGATGAATGCGATCTTTCTATGTCTGTCCCTCTCTTTCTGATTCATTTTGCTTAGCATGATACTTTCCATGTAGTACCACTTGTATGTAAATTTTATGACTTCCTCTTTTCTAAAAGCTGCATAATACTCCATTGTGTAGATGTACCAAAGTTTCTTTAACCAGTCATCTGTTCTCAGGCACTTGGGTTTTTTCCAGATTTTGGCTATTGTGAATAGTGCAGCAATGAACAGAGAAGTACAGATGTCATTTCGACTGTACTTTTTTGCCTCTCTGAGATATATTCCCAGGAGTGGTATTGCTGGGTCAAACGGGAGCTCAATTTCTAATTTTTTTAAATATTTTAATTTTTATTTATTTATTTATTTATTGCTTTTTGAAAAAAAAAAATAGGAACAATAAGGACGAGACCAGTGCAGTCTCCTGCCCCTGCGCCTGGCTGTTCCTCGCTGGGGTCCCTTGGAGGGGAGTGGGTTGAGCTTTCCTCCCCGCCCCGCGCCAGGGCTCTGGCAGCGGAAGACCTCCAGGACCAGCCACTACCATGCCAAGACCACTCTCCGCACACATGAAGGTACTGGCAGAGGGACAAAGCCACGCGGGTTCCGGGGCCGAGACCTCCAAGCCTACTTGGATTGGGGCCGAGCATCCTCCACCCAGATCCTCCAAATTCCAGTAGGCGGGAGTCACACTCACCACCTGGCCCCCTGGCGCCGTGTAATCCCATCAGCGGCCAAGACTCAGAGACTATAAAATCCAGCTCCCGGATGAGACCAGTGCAGTCTCCTGCCCCTGCGCCTGGCTGTTCGCGGCAGCTCGACATCTTATCAGGACATCTTTTTATGACATCTTATCTCATTCCTACTTTGGACAAACTTGCAGGCTATCAAATATAGCCTGCCCACAGGGCAGAGTCTGGCAAACTCCCCGTGGGTACCCAATATGCCAAATACCAGTAACAATGATGGGTCTCATTCTCCTAAAGAGCCTTGAATATAATCTCAGGGCTAGGATGAAAGAGACGTTACTGGGGCCTGCTCGAGGCAATCGACGAATAACAGGATGATGAATGAAATGAATGAATTGCTTTTTGGGTCACACCCGGCGATGCACGGAGTTACTCCTGGCTCTGCACTCAGGAATTACTCCTGGCAGTGCTCAGGGGACCATATGGGATGCTGGGAATCCAACTCAGGTCGGCTGCGTGCAAGGCAAACGCCCTACTTGCTGTGCCATTGCTCCAGCCCCTCAATTTCTAATTTTTTGAGGATCGTCCATACTGTTTTCCAAAAGGGCTGAACCAGTCGGCATTCCCACCAGCAGTGAAGGGAGTCCCTTTCTCACCACATCCATGCCAACACCAGTTGCTTTTGTTCTTTTGGATGTGGACCAGTCTCTGTGGTGTGAGATGATTTCTCATTGTTGTTTTTATCTGCATCTCCCTGATGATTAATGATGTAGAGCATTTTTTTTCATGTGCTTTTTAGCCATTCGTATTCCTTCTTTGGGAAAGTTTCTGTTCATTTCATGACCCCATTTTTTGATGGGGTTATATGTTTTCTTCTTGTAGAGTTCAACCAGTGCTTTATATATCTTTGATATCAACCCTTTGTCAGATGGGTATTGGGTAAATATCCTTTCCCATTCTGTAGATTGTCTTTGTATTCTGGTTAGGGTATCTTCTGAGGTGCAGAAGCTTCTTAATTTAAGATAGTCTGATTTGTTTATCTGTTTCCACTTGGTTGGTCAGTGGAGTATCGTCTTTGAAGATACCACTAGCCTCAACATCCTGGAGGGTTTTGCCGACCTTTTCTTCAGTGTATCCTATGGATTTTGGCCTGATGTTGAGATCTTTAATCCATTTTGATCTGACTTTTGTGCATGATGTTAGGTCAAGGTCTAAGCCCATTCTTTTGCATATAGTTGTCCAGTTATGCCAGCACCATTTGTTGAAGAGGCTTTCCTTGTCCCACTTCACATTTCTTGCTCTCTTACCAAAGATTAGATGTTCATACATTTGGGGTCGTGTGTACGGATATTCCACCCCGTTTCATTGGTCTGCAGCCCTGGCTTCGTTCCAGTACCATGCTGGTTTAATTATTACCGCTTTGAAGTAGAGTTTGAGGTTGAGGAGGGCGATGCATCCCCATGTTTTTTTCCCAAGAATTGCTTTAACTATTTGTGGGCTTTTGTTGTTCCATATAAATTTCAGGAGTGCTTGATCTATTTCTTTGAAGAATTTCATGGGTATCCTTATAGGGATTGCGTTGAATCTGTATAATGCTTTTGGGAGTATTGCCATTTTGCGATGTTGATTATTCCTATCCATGTGCAGAGGATATGTTTCCATTTCTTCGTGTCCTCTTTTATTTCATGGAGTAGCGTTTTGTAGTTTTCATTGTAGAGGTCCTTTATCTCTTTAGTTAGGTTGATTCCGAGGTATTTGATTTTCTGGGGCACAATTGTGAACGGGATTCTAAAATGGGTTTTTAAAAAAGCTACTGGCCCTGTGGTTGAAAATCCAGATACTTTTACTTTTGGGTTTACAGTTTCAGAGTGGAGGAAGGATAATATATAGAATATATATGAAAGTATTTAATCATGCAGTTAGGATTTAAAAGGAGTAAACAGAAAGCATTCCTATTGACATTATTGTACAAGTTTAAAATTGTAATGCATCTTGGTCAGATATAAAGTGATAAATCATATGAGTAGAGGATGGGGTGACTGACGTGACGATTTTGGGCACTAAGACTTGGGAAAAAATGATGGATTGGACTGGAGGTTGGAAAGATTTAGCAGTCTCATTAACACCAGGGAAACATGACACAGACTCAAAACCTTGCAACTTCAGGCTGAAGAAACCAAAGTAGACTAGAATGGGAAGGGAGGTGTACTCTGCATTTCACACTGTCTAGATCTGCTTCAGGTTGAAGTTATGGAGCAAGAGCTAACTTCGAGCAGGAGGACCATGTTGGAGAGATTGGTGGCTATGTGGATAACAACAAATGTGCCATCTCTCATGCTAACTAGGCACCGCACTAACTTATGAACTTAGTCTGCTTTCAAATGCAGTATTAGTGACATTAAACTGCGCATATTGAAAAGATGCAACTTGATTAATTTTGAAATCCTTGAAAATGTTGCTGGTGGTGTATGTGTGTGGAAAGCCATATATTGGGGTGGGGTATATGAGAGAGAGAGAGAGAGAGAGAGAGAGAGAGAGAGAGAGAGAGAGAGAGAGAGAGAGAGAGAGGTTGATGTCTGTGGGACCCCCTTGTGATTTATGTGAAGTGGGGAGGAGAAAGATGGTCACTTTCTCCCCCATCCACCTCTGCTACCCGGGACCCAGGGTTACTGGGTTCTTGTCTCGCCTCACAGAAAATAATTTCAAAAGTAAAACAGATTTTATTTGGAGGTTTGAAGGGAAGGAGGAAGAGAAAGTGGGAGAGTGGAGAGTAACATGCTTAAGAGAAAACCTGGGCTTCTCCAAGGGTGGAAGAGGGCCCCGTACACACATCCCAGCATTAGGCATGAAAGCACGAAAGTACACATCTCAAGAGGGAAGATGTGGGCGACATGTCTGTCGTTAAAGGGAGATCATGATCCGTGTCCTAACAGTTGTGTTTTAGGACAGGTCTTGGGGCTTGGGATGGAAACATCCTGAATTTGGTGGTGGGAAGGTGGAATGGTGGTGGAATTGGTGTTTGCATATTGAATGTAATCAAACATTGTGAACTAACTTATAAAATTAAAAACATTTTTAAAAAAGCAATGTGGAGTCCATGCCCAATTCAATCAGCATAATCAGTGACTGAATAAATAGCAGTGCTCCTACGTTATTAGAAAAAAAAAAAAGAAATTCCTTTTCTGGCCTTTTGTCTCTGCAGGAGCTTCTCTGGGCCTGTTGCCACAGATAGGTGAGAGTATTATCAGGCTTTAGTCCCTATTCCCTTCCTCCCCTCCATTTTCTGCAAGATCAGCTTTTGCCATTGCCTTGGGAGGGGGCCTTCCCTATCTGCCTGCCTGTCTGCCTACTTCAAGGCCTACTGCTAGCGCCCTACTGCTTGGCCCAGCATGACTGTGCTAGAGGATTGGCCCGGAGCCGGAGGTTCTTCGTCCTCTTAGCTATTTCTTCGACGTTCTTGAAGGCGTTCCAAGCCGCTCTCTTCCTCCTGCGCAGCTCGGGTGCCAGGTCATTTGTCATGTTGACCTCTCGACCTAGGTACACATAGCTGTTGCATTCGGAGATGGTCGTTCCGTTGAGAGCGAATGGGGCATCAGGAACGAGGCTGTTTCTCATAAGCATTGTCTTCGTAAGATTCAGCTGTAGTCCTACCTTTCCACACTCACGGTCAAAGTCGGCCAGCATTTGTGCCGCTTGGCTGATGTTTGCTGTTATTAAAACAATGTCATCAGCAAAGCGGAGGTGGTGTAGTTGCCGACCATCTATCTTCACTCCCATGTTTTCCCATTCCAGTCGTCGCATGATGTTCTCGAGGGTGGCACTGAAGAGTTTCGGTGAAATGGTATCACCCTGCCGCACCCCTCTCTTGACATCAACGGTCACTTCTTTGTAGAATGGTGAGATCCTGGTAGTGAATTCGCAATACAGCTCACGGAGGATCCTGATGTATTGGGCTTGAATGCCCTGATTGGCTAGGGCTTCAATGACCGCTTCCGCTTCATTCACCTGACCCTGCAGTGCTCAGGACTCTTAAATACCAGGGTGTTGCCAGTGGGACCCCAAGGTCTCCTAAGCACTGTTGGGAGGTGCCCCTCCTCAATATGACTTAGCGAAAAGACAATGAAGGGAAATATTTTTATCTAGAAAACATGAGGCAGGGAGAAGAGAACTTGTGAATCAAAAAAATTTAAAAAATTATAGACTCCAAGTTGGCATGGGGCAAATCTCCAGAGAGAGTGCTCCATCAGTGCAAGGGAAGGAGATACAGAGTATTGGTGACTTTAAGACAAGGTGCCACTTGCTCTTGCAAAGATGAGCTCTTTTTCCCAAGCTGCCTGGGCTAGGGTTTTTCTGGGCAGTTAAGAATCTGTTGCCATGCTCTCTTCAACTGTCAAGAGGTGGAGTTAGGGTGATTGTTCTCATACTTTTTGGTTTTGTTTGCGTTGGGGTCCACACCATCTTCTGCTCTGGGTTACAGAGCAAATGGGACCAGGGCTGAAAACCGCACAGGACCTGCTGCTTGCAAAGCAAGCACAAGAATCCTTTAAGCTATCTTCCTGAGTCTTTCTTTCATATTGTGATTTTTTTTTTATCTCAGATGTTATTCCTGATTCAGTGCTTGGTTGTCACCAGAGAATTGAATGTGAAGCCCCACAAATATTGCCTCTAGACAAGTGCTCTATCTCTGAGCCACATTCCTGGCCCTTCTTTCGTTTTCTTATCATGGTCATTTTGTTTCTGTTGAAATTTCTCCTCCCCTTAGGGCCTTCTCCTGAGATCTTAAATCATTCAGTGCTATGAGACTTCATCCACTAAAGGGACTCAGCCTTCCCGTTCTTAGGTTGGTGAAAGAACTGGTGCTAGAGTAACTTCTTTTCAGATTATATCGTTTAGTGTGTGGGCTGGAGAGATAGTATAGCGGGTAGGGCGTTTGCCTTGCACGTGGCTGACCCGGGTTCGATTCCTCTGCCCCTCTCAGAGAGCCCTGCAAGCTACTCAGAGTATCCTGCCCGCAGGGCAGAGCCTGGCAAGCTCTGAGGCGTATTCGATATGCCAAAAACAGTAACAAGTCTCACAATGGAGACGTTACTGGTGCCCGCTGGAGCAAATCGATGAAAAAAGGGAGGACCGTGCTACAGTGCTATTGTTAGTGTGAAAGTGGATTTACTCCTGAGTTCTTGACAATTTTATGAAAGATTTGCATACAAATCTCAAATGCTTCAGAAAGTAAAGATTATCATACAGCTCAAGTAGATGGGTCAGGGTCCTTCATATAGGTGGGCCAACTGGCCACTTCCAGTGTACAGTGATCTGGTCTTTTCCCTGGTCTTCACCCAGTGGGTGTGTCCCTTATCTGAATCTGCAGCTGGAGCCCAGTCACCTATGTACCTGTCCTGCGGTTTGCTGTTCTGTACTGTGTCACTGGATCTCAAGCACTTTCCCCCAGTGGTTCTCTGTTGCCTTGACTTTCCTTGGTCGCTTGGATGTGATCCCTGCTGTCTTGCACTTTGTCTGAGTACAGGAGAAGGAGCAATGAGCTGGGGGCTTCCTTTTATCTGAGGCAGACTCTCCCTCCACCCTACCCCCACCCTCGCTCCATCATCTACTTTGATCGGGCAACTTTGCTGTGAAAGAGATGTGAAAATTCACTCTCTGACTACTTAGTACAAATACTTAGTACTACTTTCAGTACTTGTATTGCCAACCTTAATGGAGAGAGAGAGAGAGAGAGAGAGAGACTGCTATAGAGGCAGGCTGAGGGTTGGAGGGAAATTGGGATCGTTGGTGGTGGAAAATGTACTCTCATAAAAAGGATGTTGGAACATCTTATGACTGAAACCCAATCATAAACAGCCAGCTTTGTAATTGTGTATCTCGTAGTAATTAAAAAATAATAATAATACTAAAACAAAAAACAGACAAAAACAATCATTGCTGTAAAGATTGCAAATACTTTTCCATTCTCCAAAGTTCTTAGTACCCATTAATGATCCCTCTCAACTAGCCCTAGCCCTAGCCCTATCAGTCCCTAGCAAACACTACTCTGCTTTCCTTCACATGTTACCTTGCATAATTAAAAATCATGTTTAAATAAAACCCAATTGATCAGACATTTTATTTAGGAGCACCTTTTCTGTTGTTGCTGTTATCCATTCATAGCATGAATACTGTGTGCGCTTTTTAATCTTGAGCAGTATTCTGCTATTATACATTTCCAGTTTTCAGCTGTTGCAGTTAGCTATGAGCGGACACACACAAATCTTTCAAGATGTGTATGAGCTTCTTTCCTCTTACAAATGTCTGTGGGAGGAGTAGAGTCTCTGGACCATGAGACTGGCGTAAAATAGAACCATCCTGTTTCCCAAAATGGTTGTACTGTACTGGGTATTTTTTTGTTTGTTTTCTTATTATCAAGTTGTAACACTTCATAACTCATTCTTGATGCAAAGTCATTTGTTCAATGTTTACTTGGCAATTTTTTTTCAATTTATGTATTTTAAATTCTTTTTTTTTCTTTTAGGGCCACACCTGGGGATGCACAGAGGTTACTCCTGGCTCTGCACTCAGGAATTACTCCTGGCAGTGCTCAGGGGACCATATGGGATGCTGGGATTCGAACTCGGGTCAATCGCGTGCAAGGCAAACGGCCTACCTGCTGTGCTATCACTCCAACCCCTGTATTTAAAATTTTTTTGTTAAAAATCAAAAGTTTTAAATTTTGATGAGGTCCAATTCTTTCTAAAGAATTAAATTTTGATGTCTTAGATAAAAATCTTTTGCTCAACAAGGGCTAACAGGAAAAATTCAAATATTTTTCTTTCCTTCTGTTCTCCTAGAAATAGCATTAGTTCTTATATTTAGGTCAATTATACAACTTGAGGGGCCAGAGAGATAGTACAGCAGTTAGACACTTGATTGCACACAACTGACCCTGATGTTTTTTAAATTTTTTTGAACAAAGTCTCCTGCCCCTCCTCCTGGCTGTCCTCGCCAGGGCCCCTTGGAGGGGAGTGGGTTGAGTTTTCCTCCCCACCCCAAACAGGGCTCCAGCAGCCGAAGACCTCCAGAACCAGCCACCACCATGCTGAGACCACCCTCCACACGCATGAAGGTACCGGCAGAGGAACAAAGGCATGCGGGTCCCGGGACTGAGATCTCCAAGCCTGCTTGGATCAGCTCTGAGCATCCTCCACCCAGATCCTCCATATTCCAGTAGGCAGGGGTCACACCCACCAACTGGCCCCCTGGCGCCATGTAATCCCATCAACGGCCAAGACCCAGAGACTATAAAACCCAGCTCCCAGAAGTGCTCGCGCGACATCTTATTATCTCATTCTTACTTTGGAAAAACTGGCAGGCTACTGAATGTAACCTGCCCACATGGCAGAGTCTGGCAAACTCCCCGTGGCGTACCCAATATGCCAAATACCAGTAACAATGATGGGTCTCATTCTCCTAACCCTGAAAGAGCCTTAATATGGCACTTTTTAAAAAAAAAATTCTCTGGGCTAGGACGAAGGAGACGTTACTGGGGACTGCTCGAGGCAATCGACGAACAACAGGATGGTCGTGATCGTGATTGTGAACAGGGTCACATTAATTTTTTAAAATTAAATCGCTGTGAGATACGGAGTTACAAAGTGTTACAAAGTTGTTCATGATTGGGTTTGGGTCATACAATGTTCCAACACCAATCCCTTCACCAGTGTACATTTTCTAACACCAGTTTCACCAGTTTCCCTCCTCCCAACCTCTACCTCAATCTGCCTCTACATCAAGCTTCTCTCTCTCTCTCTCTCTGTCTTTCTCTCTGTCTCTCTCTCTTTGTATCTCTGTCTCTGTCTCTCTCTCTTTGTCTCTCTGTCTCTCTCTCTCTCTCTCTCTCTTCCTCCCCCTCCCCGTGTGTGTCTCTCTTTTCTTTGGGGCATTATGGTTTCCAATACAGGCACTGAAAGGTTATCACATATGACCCTTTTATGTATATTACTTACTTTTGGCGAATACTTTCAATTCTTGTCCAGAGTGATCATTTCCAATTATTATGGTCATAGTGGTCCCTTCATTATCCTAACCGCCTCTACCCCACCCCAATTTTGGCAAGCTTCCAACTGTGAGGCAGTCCTCCTGACCCTCATTTCTACTGTCCCTGGGTAATAGTCTCATACTATGGACTGACCTTGATTTGATCCACAGTACAGTATATGATCCGGAAGTGATCCCTGGGTAAAGAGCAGGGAGTAAGTTTAAAATTTTAAAATAAAATTTTAAAAAAATGCAACTTTTAAAAATAAAAAAGATGCAACTTGAGTTATTTTTATTAATGGTAAAAGACATAGAAGTTCTTAATTTTGGAAGGTTATCTGTACATTTGTTTAAAAACCAACATTTAATGAAAAGGACTTTTTTTTTTTGCTCTGGAATTGCCTTTACAACTTTATAAAACATGAGTCTATATTTGATTCTTTCATTTAATTGATCTGTTTGTTTTTCTTGCTAAGAATAGACACAATCTTGATTACTATAATAATACAAATCGTTTTGTTGTTGTTTTTGGGCCACACCCAATTGTGTTCAAGGCTTACTCCTGGTTCTTCATTCAGGGATCTCTCCTGGAGGGGCTCAGGGAACTGTGGGTAACAGCAATTAGTGCCAGGGATTGAACCCTGGTCAGTCTCATGCAAGGCAAACTCCCTACCCACTGTACTACCACTTCAGCCCCGCAATATAAATCTTAAAATCAGATTATGCCAGACTCTTTGACCTTGTTCGTTTTCAGTTGTTTGACTATTCTAGGTGCTTCGCATTTCCATGTGAATTTTAAGCTTGTGTTACCGTCTGCTACAAAAGTCTGCAGTGATTTTGATAATGGCTGCATTTACTCTATAGATCATTTTGAGCTTTCGTACAAATCAATATTGAATCTTTCAGCATATGAATAAAAGTATATCTCTTTACTTATTTACTTCCTTAGAAATATATTTATCTTAGGGATATATTTTAGTGAGAAGTTTTTCCACTTCTTTTACTAGCTACCTTAATGCTATAAATGATAACGTACTCATTTTCAATCTCGCATTATAGTTGCCAGTGTATATAAATACAATTGTTTTTTACACTCTGTTTTTATATCTTGTAGTCTTATATACATTCGATTTATTTATATGTATTAGTCTTAGCTTTGTATATTCTTTTGGATTTCATACATAGATGATCATTGTATGATCATAAATGAAATAGTGTCTTGTTTCCTTGCAACACAAATGACTTATTTTTATCTCTATGAAACAGTATGTTTCATCTCTAAATGAAAGTAAAAATATGGAGTATTTTATTTCTGATAATTTCTGTTTTTGATCTCATTTACTAATTTCCTTCTGTAATGTCTAACCTGACATTAATTTCATCCAACAAATCTTTGTCTCCTGTACAAAATTTTTGAATCTAGAAACTCAAAAATATTTTTGTTTTAATTTTTAAAAAATATATTGGGGCTTAATATATAGCTCAGCAGTGAAACACTTGTTTTGTGTGTTAAATTTTGGTTTAATTTTTGTCACCAAAAAAAATCTAAAAAACAATAACCCCAGTAAACAAAAACATGTTTTGAATATTAAGAATGTGCATACAACAGTGGCTTTAGTGTTTTTATCAGGTACATTTAACATCTGGATAAGTAAAGGATAGTTCTAAAGTTTATTTCCCCCTCACGATTAAAAATGAATAATAAACTCCAAGGGAGATTTTCAAAATTTTTAGTTAAAAACTGATTTACAGCCTTGAAACAAATTGGCCCAAATTATAACATAAAATTAAGACATCCATAGAAAATGTCTTCAAAGAGAGGCATATGTGTATTATAAATTGAACACTAAGAACTTGAAAGTACAATGTATGGTAATGATGAGAGGAAGATAAAAAAAAGTCTATGAATGAAAAGTAACAGCAGCAATAACAAAGAAATATAATTAGAAATTCAGAGAAAACCAAGTGAGACTGAGAAAGTCATGTTCTAAAAATGATGTAAATTACCCTGTGTGATTTGAGAAGTTGATAGAAATGGAAAAATAACACTTTTTGAAATAATGAAACAAAATTCTAGATATTTTAGGAAGATGAAGAGGACTAACTTTTACTTTTTATTCATGTGTAATTTCTTTGAGCTTGTCATAATTACTGTTTAATCATATTCCTGTGATGTATTTAGTTTTCCCCCCTTGAAATTAATTTGATTTTTTTTTTATGTTTTTCCTTTCAGAGCAGTCTGTCCCTATTAGTTTTCTCCCAAGTTTTAAACATTGCTCATTTTAAAAAAAAGAAAAGACATTTTGTTTTTAGGATTTACCTCAGTAACATCTTCAGGTGTGTAAGTGACAGTAGATGAAGTGTTTCTGCTTCGAAATTTAAACTGACATTCATTAAGAAGCATATTGAAAAACTTTCACAAAAACACTTAACCCTCATAAATATTTTTCTTTAATCTCTAAGAAAAAAGTTTAGATAAAATAGCAGTCATTTGGAAGAAAATTTCTAACCTTCAATGATGACTTAGGTTTATTTTTAGTATGTTTTCCCTCTTCTGTCATATTTAAATAAAATTGTATCGTGACTTTTATTAAAAAAGAAAAGAAATAAAAATTGACTCCCTCTGTGTTGGCTGAAAAATGTATTCTTCATTAATTGCTCTCTGTCTTCTCTCCCAAAGCCTGGATGCTATTCATAAAATAAAAAAATTATATCCAGATTATTAGATTATTATCTTCTTTCTGATTAGAGATTTACACTTGTCATTGTTACCTTTTGAAGAAGTTAATTACAATTCTTTTAAATCATAAGGTGTGGGTACTTTCCCTCATAGTTTCCCTGAAGGCACATCCCAGATCCACTGGGCCTGTGGCCTCTTTGCTTTTCTCGTCCCTTTCTGTTCTATCTGAGTTCCTACATCTGGTAGTGGAGAGAGAGTCTAGTGGGTAAGGCATTTACCTTGCATGTGACCAACCTGGGGGCTGAGATCTCCAAGCCTGCACAGTTTGGGACTGGACCTGCCAGTAACTAGACAGTTACACCCACCAACTGCCGTGTAACTCCAACAACGGCCAGGATCCAGAGATCATCACACTCAGCTCCCGGAAGCGCGACATCTTATCATCTCATTCCTAATTTGGTCAAACTGGCAGGCTACCAAATGTAACATGCCCACACGGCAGAGTCTGGCAAACTCCCCGTGGTATACCCAATATGCCAAATACCAGTAACAATGATGGGTCTCATTCTCCTAACCCTGAAAAAGCCTTGAATATGGCACTTTAAAAAAAAAAAATCTCAGGGCTAGGACGAAGAAGACGTTACTGGCACCTGCTCGAGGCAATCGACGAACAACAGGGTGGTCGTGATCGTGATCGTGATCGTGACCAACCTGGTTTGATCCCCGGCATCCCTTATGGTCCCCCAGCCCACCCTGGAGCTGCACCAGGTGTTGCCCCCAAAACCAACAAAAAACCCAAAAAAAGAGTTCCCACATCTGCTCCTTATTGCTTCTCCCATCATTTTCCTGCTACTATTTTCACTTTAGTTTCGTGCCATGGACAAGCTGTTCTTCATTTTGCCTTGTGACTGTTTTTAATTCTCAGAATAATGATTTACTTGTTTTAATTCTCCATAAAACCTTTCCTTCTTTTTTAAAAAAATTGCTTTCCCTTTATATGTATTTGTTTTAGTTCCACAGATAAAATGTTCTTTCTTGAGAATTAGAAAAGGAATAAGAACAGTTTAGGAAAACTTCTCTTTTAAGAACGATATTTTTCTGTTAGAATGGTTGTTTTCTTTTGCATTTACATAATTTTTGAAAAACATATTAATGCAGTTTTTGGCTTTAAGCTGTATCTGTATTATATTTTATTGGTTGCAATAACGTTTGTAATATACCTCTGCAAATTTTCATTGTTCTCTTAGAGTTAATATTCTACTTCACATAAGATGTAGAATTTTTTAATCAGAAGTTTCACTTATTATAACCCCATTCTTAATACTGTTATATGTATTTTATCTATGTAGATTATAAATTCCTACAAGCTAATGCTATCTTTTTAAAAAATACATGTATGTATTTTAAGAAATTCTGGGGCCAAATGATAATAGAATCAGGAGGGCCCGTGCCCTGCGTACTGTCTACCTGGATTCAATCCCCAGCACCCTATTTGGTCCCTCACAGAGCCAAGAGTAAGCCCTGAGCAGTGGTAGGTATGATCTGAAAACAAAACAAAATAAAAAAGGGAAGGAAATAAGAAGAGTAAATAGTTCTACATATTTATAAAATATTAAACATATCGGCTCTTTTCATTTTTTTACTGGTGCTTTTATTTCCATTTAGTTTCATTTTCCTTTAGCCTGAAGAATTTCCTTGTATTTTCAGTTAGCGCATGTTTGTTGGCAATGTTATCCTTTAACTTTCTTTTAATTTTGCCTTTGTTTATAGAAGAATTTATTTTCCTGGGTATAGATTACTGGATTAACGTTTTATTTCTCTTTAATAACTCTAAAGTTATCTCCTTTTACATACTATTTGGTAGTTTGACTATAGTTCTGTGATCCTTTAAAATAAATTCTACCTAAGGTTGAATCTATCTAAAATCACGGTCACGGTCCTCCCGTTGTTCATTGATTTGCTCGAGCGGGCCCAGTAACATTGTGAGACTTGTTACTGTGTTTGGCATATCGAATATGACACGGGGAGCTTGCCAGACTCTGCCATGCGGGCGAGATACTCTCAGTAGCTTGCCAGGCTCTCTGAAAGGGGCGGAGAAATCGAACTCGGGTCAGTCATGTTGACTGCGTGCAAGGCAAACGCCCTACCCGCTGTGCTATATTAACTCTAAACTTTGTTCCTCAATCATTTTTATGCTTCCTTTTCACATTTTCTCCAGAGACTGGTGCTAATGCAAATTATATGCATACGTACATAGAATATATAATTGTTGATATGTTAGATATCTAGATATTATTTTATGAGTCTCTGAAATCTCTGTTTATCTTTCTCTTCCAATTGGTTTATTTTTACTGACTTATCTTCAAATCAATGGATTCTATAGTTTATCATCTCCTTTCCATTATTTAGTCCAAATAGTGATTTATTATGTTTAGTATTTTAGTTTTAAACTTTCTTTCATTTTCAAAACATACAATAAGTCTTTACTAAGTATTGTTAATAGGTTCTTGAAGAATTTCAGTGAAGTAACATATTAAAAAGTCTAGGTCCTAGACTTTTGTCACTTTGTTAAACATCAACCTAGAAGTATTTTTCTTCATGAATGTTATAATGATGCAATATTAAAAAAATTGAGTACATTTTATAGTTTCTATCTATGTGTTAAGATATTGTCCTGTCATTTTATTCATTGCAACCATAATTTTCTTATCTTGTAAAATGTAGTGAAAATAGTTGCTAATCTAACATCTGAGTTATTTTGGAGTTCTCTATTAATTTTTTTCTTTAGAGAACATGACTTTCTTCACAGGTCTCTCAAACTGTGTTGAGTAATATTGCATTTTTATCTTGGACATTGTGAGTGGTACATTTGGGTTCTGTCATATTTTCTCAAATGTTTTATTTTGTTAATATTATTTTATTAGGCAATAGATCTGTTTATATTTGAAGTGAAAATTTTGTCTTTTAAGTATCAACTCAACTCTCAATTATTTATTTTTAGTGGGAGTTTCTTGAACCAAAAATATGTGTTTCAAAAGAGAAATAGCAATGTTTGCAGAATGTATTCTTTCTCTCTGACACCTTCATTTTCTGATATTTATGTCTCAATTTTCAGTGGCTGTGGTTTCTTCAATACTGTTCCCCTCTACAGATCAGCTAGATAGGTTGTGTTTTTCTCTTAGAGTTTTGGCTACTCTGAGAAGTTACTTGCTTAGAGCCTGCCTTTAAGCTAAGCAGTTTGCTAATTTCTTTTCACAAGTGTCAATAGAGCTATTGCTTTTGTTTACTCTTTAGTACTTTAAATTTTTTTTAATGTAGAATATTGCTATGTATTCAGCCATTGATTAGGCTGATTGAATTGGACATGAGCTCCACCTTACTTTTTTTTCTTTTTTATAGATTTGTTTATTGAATCACCGTGAGAGCAGTTACAAAGCTTTCAGGTTTAAGTCTCAGTCATACAATGATGAAACACCCGTTCCTTCACCAGTGCCCATTTTCCACCACCAAAATCCCCAGTTTACCCCTCATCTGACACCCTCCCCCATCTGAGGGGCAGATGAATTCCACATTACTCTCTCTACTTTGATTACATTCAATATTTTGACACCAGACCCACCATTATTATTTGGGATTTTACCCCAACATTCAGATCTACCAAAAAACAAACCATAGACAATTTGTTTACTTTTCCTTTTTTTAAGACAATTTGTTTTCTATTGCTGGCTATGAATAACATATGATGTCACATGGCCTCAGTAGTGGCTGCGCGATTTTGGAATTCTGAAATTTTAACAATTAAATCTAGAGGGATTTCTGCCAAAAGCCGCTGGGTTCCAAGATTTGTTCCCGAGTCTCTAGGATCATGGCCATTAAGCAGCTTGATCAGGAGCCAGAGAGGCCATTCGAGGGCGGTGACAGGGGGTCTCATTGGGGTGGGGAGGAAAGGACCAGTTCCACCCCCATCTCGTGAGGCCCTGCGTGTTGTCACCGCGAGCCCAAACCTGACTGTCCAATGGTCTCTGGAGGATGGCGGCCACTGAGACGCCATGGGGAACAGGTCAAGGCACAAAACCTATTCCCACCTAGGTTGGTCCAGCGCCAGTAACCTACTGCAGAGACCAGGCACATTTCTGTCAAAAGTTGCTGAGTTCCGAGATTTGTTTTTGAGTCTCTGGGATCATGGCCATTAAGCAGTTTGATCAGGAACCAGAGAGGCCATGCTTCCAATTATATAGCTGAGCTGGAGGTGGTTTGTGGGTGTGTCTCCCACATACCTAACTTTTGACCATTTACTTTCTTGGTAAACTTGGTCCCAAGTTGTTGGTGTCTGGCCAAAAGCACAGCAGCAATTTTGGGGTATCTGGAAGTCTGAAGGCGCCATCAGGCTGCTGATGCACTCGCCTCACAGGTACAGATTGACCTGCTGGCGGCACCATACCCCATTACTTTAAATTTTTTTTAAGTTTTATTTTTCTTTGCTTTTTATGCAAAGTTGAAACTTGGTATCTGTAGGCAGATCTGTATGTTTGGAACTTAAACGGTCATCACAGAAGTTGATCCAAATTTCTTTTATTTTTGCCTCACAACAATTTTATATAGATATTTATCAAATTTCCTTTATTTTTCCATCCTTGGAAGTCAATTTATGCTTGACAGTGATAACATACTACACTTTATTTATTTATTTTAAAATTCAGATTATTTATTACTTCAAAGATATTTTATTTATTTATTTTTGGGTCACACCTGGTGATGCTTAGGGATTACCTCTGGCTTTATGCTCAGGAATCACTTCTGGTGGCCCGAGGATCAAACCTGGTTCGTTGTGTACAAAGCAAATGCCCTTTCCACTGTACTATTGCTCTGGTTCCAACATACTGTACTTTAAAAATATGACTTAGAATGGGTTCCTTTTTTTGAAGGAGGGCGGTGGAATACCTTCCGAACACTGCTCGTGGTACGTGATACAAGCTGTTTCCAGGGCCACACCTGGGCACCTGGTGGGAATTTAATCAGCGTCGATACGTGGATAGCTGAAGCCTTAATCCCTGTGCTGCTGTTTCTATGGTCCTGGAAAGGGTTGTTTAAGATTGTATTTCTCAGCTGGAGACCTTATGGCTCTCTGTGTACACCAGGATATTTCAGGAAAACCATAGATAAAATTTCATGAATGGTTTCACAGCATTCATGGGGGTGCTAATGGATAAAATAAAGGGACCAGAGGAAGGAAACAGGTTGAAAGGTGGGCACAGTCTGGAAAAGTTTGACAAATGCTTCTTTTAAAGATTGAGGCAAGCAATTTTTAACCCCTAAGCTTAAAATGAAGAAAAAAGATAAAGAAAATGATTTTTTTTTGCAAGTCTATTACTAGCAGTCTCCTGCCCCAGCGCCTGGCTATTCCTCGCCGGGGCCCCTTGGAGGGAAGCGGGTTGAGCTTTCCTCCCGAGCCTGACCAGGGCCCCGGCAGCCAAAGACCTCCAGGACCAGCCACCACCTTGCTGAGATCACTCTCCGCACACCTGAAGGTACCGGCAGAGGGACAAAGCCACGTGGGTTCTGGGGCCGAGATCTCCAAGCCTACTCGGATTGGAGTCGAGCATCCTCCACCCAGATCCTCCAAATTCCAGTAGGCGGGGATCACACCCACCAACTGGCCCCCTGGCGCCGTGTAATCCCATCAGCGGCCAAGATTCAGAGACTATAAAAACCAGCTCCCGGAACCGCGTGGCCGGGAACATCTTATTATGACATCTCATTCCTACTTTGACAAACTGGCAGGCTACCGAATGTAGCCTGTCCACACGGCAGAGTCTGGCAAACTCCCCGTGGCGTACCCAATATGCCAAATACCAGTAACAATGATGGGTCTCATTCTCCTAAAGAGCCTTGAATATAATCTCAGGGCTAGGATGAAGGAGACATTACTGGGGCCTGCTCGAGGCAATCGACGAATAACAGGATGATTTGTGATTTGTGATTACTAGTATAGGGAACCTGAAGGTTTGAATGGAGATGGAAGTCAGGAATAAAATCTGCAGAGAATTTTGTTTGTACACTAAAGGATGTCTCTTATATTTGATATGGGGTAGTCTTGGCAAATTATCTGATTTTTGTCAGACGGAGAAATCTTAGATATGATGTTGGAAGGAAGTTTTGTATAGATAATAACTTTCCATCAATTAGAAATTATCAGTACTGAGTTTAATCTCTTATAAATAGACAGGTACTTAACATCAGAATTTTCCAAATGAAAACTAGATGAACATTCATACTATTATTTCACCTCTCCTCTTAGGTGAGAGTTAGTGGGAGAACATGTTACTAAGCTTCCCAAGCATATAGTGTGCACTTAGGTTGCACAAATAAATATTTATTGAATTCATCGCATAAATTAATTAAAAGAGAATTTTCTCTGTGGTGTGAGAAAGTACACTTTGCATTCTGAAAAGCAGAAATTAAAGATAAGGTAAATATTGTCTAATTTCTTTAATTTAGAATATTTTGGTAGAAGAATCCAGGGATAGGGTATTTGGATATTTTAAAAGAAAAGTAATTTATTATTTGATTACAATCAGTTATGTGAAGTAATCAGCATATGAAATTGGCTACCAAACACATATTTTTAAATAATTAAAAGTACCTTTGCAGTGGAAATTTGAAGCATAGGGATGACTCACAGCATGCCTTCAGAATTTAAAGAGATTCATAGAGGATGTCATGCTAAGCCAAAAAAGTCAGAGAGAGAACAACTTCCAGATTATCTCACTTATATGTGATATATAGTGAGGGAAAAAAAAAGCCAATGAAATGGGTAGTATCAAATGATGACAAACTCTTGGCTTTGGATTATAAAACTCAGAGTACTAAGAAGTAGTAGGTGAGTGTATATGTGTTGTGTTGTGTGTGTGTGTGTGTGTGAGATAGTTGAGGGTGGGTCTTGGGCACTGTAAAGGTGGTGTACCACCTTTAATGTAACTTTTTACATTAATAACATAAAAATCAACAGTATTAAAAGCCATGTTACTTAAATTATAAGAAAAAATTAAAAATACGGAAGGAGTCGTGTGTTCAGCTTTATAATTTTCTTTTGCTATTCTTTTAAAAATAAAAGTGTAATTACATGTAATGTTATTTTAGTTTCAGGCATATAACTTTATGAGAAGACATTTGATTATGATTACAAAATAATCTTTAAAACAGATTCTCTTACCGTCATAATAACACTCAGATTTGCAGTACTCTATCCTGATAACAGAGTCCGTGCTGTACACTGCAACCCTTGGTCTATTTATTTTGTTACTGGATGTTTGTACTTCTTGATTCCCTTCATCCATTTCATCTATCCATCCTTCTGTTTCTTCATGTTCCTAAAGGAAAGACTATCTGATAGAATGTTATACTATTTTAAACTCAAACAAGTATTTAAAACTTTTTTGTTTTAGCTATCAATTTATCATCATGATGATCTTTGTAAAACCGTATCAAATCGAACCTTATTTCCTACCAAGGAGGCTTAGGACAGGCTTTGTCTTTTTAATTAGTTGAACTCATTAGGAATTAGTGTGTCTTATTTAAGATGTTAAAAGATAAATGATTCTCTATTAAATTCTTATTGACTTTTAAAAAAATTATTACTATTCTTGAATGACACAATCATATACATAGAAAACCTTAGCACTGTAGCACCATCCTCCCATTGTTCATTGATTTGCTTGAGCAGGCCCAGTGACATCTGCATTGTGAGACTTGTTGTTACTGTGTTTGGCATATTGAATACATTATGGGTAACTTGCCAGGCTTTGCTGTTTGGGTGAGATACTCTCGGTAGCTTACAAGGCTCTCTGAGAGGGGCGGAGGAATTGAACCCAGGTTGGCCGCGTGCAAGGCAAATGCCCTACCCGCTGTGCTATCACTCCGGCCCAGAAAATCTTAAGAACTCCAAAATATTTTTAGAAAAAATTAGCTAGTACAGTAAAATAGCTGGCTACAAAATAAAGAACCAAAAATCTGTTGCATTCCAACATTCATAGAACAAACTAGAAGAGAAAGGAGGAAAAAAACAAAAACAACCTATTTTGTAATTGTCTCCAAAAGTAATTACATTTCAGAGTACCAAACCAAATACCTAGGAAACAAGTTAACAAAGTAGATAAAAGACTTGTGCATTGAAAACTAAAAGTCTTACAGAAGAGGACACAAGAAAATGGAGTAATATACCATGTTCATGATTTGAAAGAATAACATTATTATTATCTAAAGCACTGTACAGATTCAACATAATCCCCATCAAAATTCCTATAGTATTCTTCAAAGACATAGAAAAATATTACTAAACATTGTATGTAATGAGAAGCTCCATTAATAAACAAAGCAATTATGAAAACAAACGAAGGGAGACTTTAAGTTTCTTGACCTTAAACTATACTATAAAGTTAGAGGAACCAAAACAGTAGAGTGCTGGAATAACAAAATCTCAGACTCTTAGTCCAATGGAACATAATTTTGAACTTGGATGCATGGACAGTTAATTTATGATAAAGAATTTAGGACATTATGTGGAATAAGAAAAGCTTCTTCAACAAATGTTCTGTGAAAACTGGTTAGCTACATACAAAAAAATGAAATTAGATCTGTATCTTACACTGCAAAGTTAATTCAGAGTGGATTAAATACCTCAATATTCAGCCCAAATCTATAAGATACATCAAAGAAATCATTGAAAGAATTATTTTTGGTAATTAACCTTAGAGTTCTTAAATTAATTGACTCCATTTGCAAAGAGAACAAAAGCAAAAATAAGCAAGTTTATAGATACCAAATGAAAAAGTTTCTGTACTGTAAAAAAAACTATGGCTAAAACAGATGCTTTTCTGAAGGAGAGAAAATATTTGCACAACATACACCTGCCAGAGGGCTAATGTCTAAGATATATAACACAGTCATAGAACTCAATAACAACAAAACAAGTAACTTCATAATAAAACTGGGGAGAAACTGGACAGTTATCCATATAAAACATAGATATGGCCATAAGACACAGAAAAAGTTTTCATCATCACTGATTACCAGAAAAAATACAAATCAAAATAACAATGAGATTACTTCAAAATAGTGAGAATGGCTAATATAAAAAAAAATCCAGGAACAACCAGTGCTGGCAAGAATGAGCTGAAAAAGAAAGTTTCACTCACTGTTGAGGGTATTGCCATGTTATTTATTCTTTATGGAAAATAGTATGATGATTTCTCAAAAATTAAAATACAGATATCATTTGAGTTAAGCTGTTCCACATCTTGGCACCTACTCCATGTATGAAAACATTAATTTGAAAAAATATATGTATGCCTATGTTCATTACATCATTGTTTATATAACCAGGATATGGTAACAACTCAAATGCCCGAGAACAGAAAAATAAATATAGAATATAGAAATTGTAGTATATATGCATAACAAAATACTCATAACTATAAGAAAAGAAGAACTCTCACCTTTTTGCTACAGCTTGGATGAAAGTAGAGTATATCATGTAAAAAAAAAGTCTGAGTGAGGACAAATGATGAATGATCTCACTCATGTGATATAATAAAACAACAATAAAAGGAAACAGATAAGCATATTGAAATTAAACCTTTGTGTATGACAACATAAGTGAGTTCCCAAAGAGAGGGCAAGGGAATAAGAGATGGGTGGCAGAGAAGGATGGAGAAGACATTAGAACTACTAAAGATAGAAATTTCAAATTAAAAATTAAATATATTGATGTAAAGTGAATTACGTTACATTACAACAGAAGCAAAGGAACACAGAAAGTTTTGGAGGTGATAAATATGTTTACTGCTTGGATTGTGATATGCTAACACATACTCAAACTTGTCAAATTTTATACATTAATTGTTACTGATTTTTTGGCTGAAATCAGCGGTGCTCAGAGATTACTTCTGACTCTGTGCTCAGGGATCACTCCCCAGGCTGCTCAGATGATCACATATGGTGCTGGGGAACAAAATTGAGTCAGCGCGGTTCAAGGCAAGTATCCTATCCACTGTACTATATTTCTGGCTCCAATTTACAGTTTTTTTTATATACTAACTATTCCTCAAGAAATTTTGGGAAAAATAATAGTTAATAGTTAAACAGAATATTGCATGTTCCGAGGAACAATTCTTCTCCAGTGTCGAAAACGGCATGGTGAGATTCGTGCCTTCTTGTCTCGGTCAGACCAATGATGTCGTACTTGATCATTCGCGCTTGTACCATCAGGTCCTCGATGGATGCATCTGATGCTAGTGTACGTGCATTGAAAGTACAGACTATCATTTTTGTCTTCCTTCGTTGTGGCAGCCTAGGTCGGCCTTGAGATTTTGTCGGCCTCTCCTTTCTCATGCTTCCCAGTGCTGCCATGTCGGTGAAGCCTTCAGGGTCAGGTGAATGAAACCAGTTGTAGTTACTGGTTTTGGCATATTGAATACACAACGGATAGCTTGCCAGGCTCTTCCGTGCGGGCGGAATACTCTCGGTAGCTTGCCAGTCTTTCCGAGAGGGACAGAGGCTTTTGGGGGGACCTCTAATCACCCTTGTAGGTGTTACCATATTTGAACCCTATCAAATATGGTACTACAATTCCGGAAGATGGGTATTTAGTGTCTTATGATGTGTCCGGAAAGTGTCCTGGAGTGTGGCGACGGCTGGGTAGTGGAAGTAGTGTCCTCGGAACATGCAATAAAAGAGGTGTTGGAGGCGTCGGTGTCCTTGTCAACACAAACTTGGCCAAGAGCATTGATTCATTCGAATGCCTAACAACCCGAATCGGACGTTTACATTTGAATAGATGTGGCTCACTACCTGCAGTTTCTATCTTCGTTGTCTACGCACCAACATCTCATTATGATGAAAGAGAAATCGAGAAGTTCTACATGGAGCTAGAGAAGTTCTATAAAGAAGACCACACCTTCTACAAGATCATTGTGGGTGATTTTAATGCCAAGATAGGACCGAGAAGATCAGCTGAAGAACTTCACATCGGGACCCATGGCCTAGAATGGAACGAACAGGGTGAGAGACTGTCTGAGTTCATCATGTCGACCAAGACCATTCATGGTAACTCACAGTTCCAGAAGGCAGAATCTAAACGATGGACATGGGAGTCTCCTGGTGGACGATTCCACAACGAATAGACCGCATCATATTCAATCGACGGTTTTGCCTGACTGATGTCGCTGTTGTCCCAAAATTTTGAACGGGATTGGACCACCGTCTCCTTCGTGCAAAATTCTACTTCACAGAGCGGGGAGCAAGGGCTGCAAAGTTCAAAAAGAGAACTCCCAGAATGACCACCAACTGGGAACTCTTTGGTACTATTGCGGCAACATGGGAAGATGCCATTGTTGACAACATTGACGAGGAATACGATCCACTGGTTCAGCACCTCCATGAATGTGCGAGGAACGCCAAGAGAGAGATAGCCACAAAAAAGTCGCCTATCTTCGAAAACTCTTGAGCTAATTCGCCAGCGTGGTTTGGCGCATGCCTCAGGCAACCGCAAGCTAACGTCCGAGCTCGCAAAGCAGTGCAGAGATGCGATCAAGGAAGACCGCAAAGAGAGAAGAGCAGAAGTACTGGTAGATGCGGCAGAAGCCAGGAAAAGTATTCATAATGCCCACCTGTCCTTCGCCAACTATAAGACCAAGATGACTGCCCTCCGACGTCCTGATGGATCCATCACGTCCTCCAGAACGGCAGTGGAGAAGATTATCCATGAAGAAGATTATCAAATCTCTTCGATAGCCATGTCGACTTGCCGACATACCAAATTCCACAGGATGGATATGTCGTTCCCAATGTTCTCCCTTCCGAAATCCGACACGCCATTTCGTAGGTAAAGAAACAAACAGCACCCGGCCCAGACAAGGTCAGACCTGAACACCTGAAGAACCTGCCGTCAGTACTCATCAATACACTGGCTCGGCTCTTCACTGGCTACCTGTATGAATGCAAGGTTCCGTCCCAGTGGAAAACCAGCAGGACCGTACTACTGTTCAAGAAGGGAGACATCCATGACATTGGCAACTATCGCCCAATCTGCCTATTGTCTGTCATCTACAAGTTGTTCACTCGAGTCATCCTAAATAGGATTGGCAGAACACTAGATGAAGGACAACCATGTGAGCAAGCCGGGTTTTGCAAAGGATTCAGCACCATCGACCATATCCACAGGATAACCAAGCTCATTGAGGTTTCTCGGGAGTTCAAGATGCCGCTCTGTTTAACGTTCATTGATTTAAAGAAGGCCTTTGATTCTGTTGAGATGGAAGCGGTCATTGAAGCCCTAGCCAATCAGGGCATTCAAGCCCAATACATCAGGATCCTCTGTGAGCTGTATTGTGGATTCACTACCAGGATCTCACCATTCTACAAAGAAGTGATCGTTGATGTCAAGAGAGGGGTGTGGCAGGGTGATACCATTTCACCGAAACTCTTCAGTGCCACCCTCGAGAACATCATGCGACGACTGGAATGGGAAGGAATGGGAGTGAAGATAGATGGTCGGCAACTACACCACCTCCGCTTTGCTGATGACATTGTTTTAATAACACCAAACATCAGCCAAGCGGCACAAATGCTGGCCGACTTTGACCGTGAGTGTGGAAAGGTAGGACTACAGCTGAATCTTACGAAGACAATGTTTATGAGAAACAGCCTCGTTCCTGACGCCCCATTCGCTCTCAACGGAACGACCATCTCCAAATGCAACAGCTATGTGTACCTAGGTTGAGAAGTCAACATGACAAATGACCTGGCACCTGAGCTGCGCACAAGGAAGAGAGCGGCTTGGAACACCTTCAAGAACGTCGAAGAAATAGCTAAGAGGACGAAGAACCTCCGGCTCCGGGCACATCTCTTTGATTCCACTGTTCTTCCTGCATTAACATATGCCTCAGAGACCTGGGCCCTACGCAAACAAGATGAGAACGCTATTCAGGTCTCCCAAAGAAGAATAGAAAGAACTATGCTTGGAATATCACGTTTCACTCAAATGAGAGAAAGAATCCGGAGTTCTGACATCCATCGACGATCAAGAATCAGGGATGCTGTCTCATTTGCCAAGGTGTCAAAAATCAGATGGGCTGGTCACGTAATGAGATTTAAAGACGACCGCTGGACAAGAGCTGTTACGGACTGGATTCCATGGGATGTCAAAAGACCGCGCGGCCGCCCACCTACCAGATGGTCAGACTTCTTCGTCAAGATCATGAACAATCGGTTTGAGGCTCTTCATGTTCCCAGAGCGAACAGATGCCATTGGGCTACACTAGCACATGACAGGGACAAATGGAGATGTTACTGGCGCCCGCTCGAGCAAATTGACGACTAACGGGAAGTTAAGTGATTAAGTGATTAAGTTAAACAGATTAAAAAAGTACCCGCTATACCCGCTATCACTCCAGCCCTTAAATTTTTTTTTTTGATGTTTCTATCCAAATACTAACCAGGCCCGACCCTGCTTAGCTTCTGAGATCAGACAAGATCAGCTGCGTTCAGGGTGGTCTGGCTGTAGACTGTGGGTAGGGCATTTGTCTTGACCGCGACCAACCTGAGGTCAATTCAGCATCCCATATGGTCTCCTGAGCACCGCCAGGAGTAATTCTTCAGTGCAAAGCCAAGAATAGCCCATGCGCATTGCCGGGTGTGACCCAAAAAGCAAAATAATAATAATAATAATAATAATAATAATAATTGTTTTGATGTCATATTAGACTTCAATCTACCAAACAGATAATACTGGTTTACAACACTATAGACTTCAGGTATCAAGTTTCTCATATCAGTAACAGGATATATAGGTAACATAGTATGTCCTGTACTTTTTACTTTTTTATTTTAAATTTTAAACACTGTGATTTACAATGGGCTGGAGTGATAGCACAGCGGGTAAGCGTTTGCCTTGCACGCAGCCAACATGGCCGACCCGAGTTCGATTCCTCCGCCCCTCTTGGAGAGCCTGGCAAGCTCCCCAGGACGTATTCGATGAGCCAAACACAGTAACAATTGTCATAATGGAGACGTTACTTGGCCCGCTCGAGCGAATCGAGCAAATCGATGAACAATGGGAGGACAGTGACAGTGACAGTGATTTACAAAGTTGTTTATAACACAGTTTCAGGCATTCATTGTCCAAAAAAATCCCACCATCAGTGTGACCTTACCTCCACCAATGTCTATAATTTCCCACCATTCCCCAAGCCCGTGCCCTTAGCAGGAACAAACAAATGTACGTCATATTGCTTATTACAACAAAATGGTAAATGGAATGATCATAAAATAGATGAAAAGAAAATTTGTGATAATTGTTATAGCTCACAGTGATGGTACTAAAGTCATTGACTGAGGACTTAATGAGCTGGCTGGTGCTGGTTTAGCCTTCTGTGTTATTTTTTTCGTTCATTCAGCTTGGTGGGCTTTTATAAAACTTTCCCATCAACTTTGCGATGCTCAGATTGGGATTTCAACACTGCGATATTTGGAGGTACTGTGGTAGCACAGTGAACTCCAGGAGTTGTGATGCTGAAACAATTGGTGGTTTGGCAGATTGATAAGGTTTGCTGTGGAGATGGACTATTTATATCCCAAGGATCTTGGGAGTGGGTGTGGGCTGCTGGCCTTTTGGCAGGGAGGGGAATCTACCTTTCCCCCCATTCTGAGGAGGCCCCAGAGTTCTCATCTTGGAGAGTGATTCACCTGCGATGATTTAGTGGCTTGGCACCCTCTTATTCCCCCTGTTGCATACTTTTCTAAGACATTTATAACACAAGGGGATCTGGACATGAAAGATTTTAATACTTTAGGAATCTCATCCTATTCTAAAAGTGATTCACTGTAGGATAACACTGTTTTGTCCTTCCTGCATAGCCTCAGGTAGTTTAGGTATATTGACTTGCTCCCATTGGGTGCTCCCATTCCTTTGTGTTTATTTGTAACTTCTTTCTTTGTGCTCTGTTGACTTGTAAATATTGTTTTTCTCTTCTCCCTAAGTCCTTTGCATAGTTTATTCAGAGCAATATCCTTTTTGTAAGAACACAAGAAGATAGCATGCTTTTGTAACGTGACTCTCAGTGATATTTTCCTCCTGGGCATCTGTTCTCTCACTTAAGCCTCAGCTGCCTCTACTTCCTAGTACTCCCCAAAGCAGGGTCCCGACAAGGGACTGGATGGAACCAGGGCAAGCTGTAAGTTATGTGCTACCCTGGCATTGAGATGGGCCTGGCCAAAGTATCATAATGCTTAACTATAAGTTAAGAGCTTGGTCACGGACAAATGCTGTCATGATCCAAAAAAAGTAATAACTAGATTTGGACCCTGCTAGGGTTAGGAAAGATTAATCTGGCCTGAGCTCTGTAGTCTGAGTCTGTGGCAAGATGTTCCCAGCAGCTGCCCTACAAGCCTCAATATTATCTCTTACCGTGTCCATATAAAAATAACTAGTATTGATATGTTGATAGTTATTGGACTGAGGAGAGGAGAAAAACACCTTAGGAGGTATTTTGCCCTTGGGCAGTCAGGAAGGGCTGTGGAATACCTTTTAGGTGGTGTTCCCTTTAAACTTGGTGGGCCCTCAGGAAGGTTTTTTTTTTAAATTTTCCATCTGATTCTTGGATCCAGGCTGGAAAGATAGCACAGTGGGTAAGGCATTTGCCTTGCACGTGGCCAACTCGGCTGACCTGAGTTCAATTCCTCCACCCCTCTCGGAGAGCCTGGCAAGCTACCGAGAGTATCTCACCCCGCACGGCATAACCTGGCAAGCTACCCATGCCGTATTTGAGATGCCAAACCCAGTAACAATAAGTCTTACAATGGAGATGTTACTGGGCCCACTCGAGCAAATTGATGAACGATGGGAGGACAGTGCTACAGTGATATAGTATAGATACAATAAAGGTAAAGGTAAAGGCCCTCCCGTTGATCGTGGATTTGCTCGAGCGGGCCCAGTAACGTCTCCATTGGAGACTTTGTTGTTACTGTGTCTGGCATATCGAATACTCTCGGTAGCTTGCCGGGCTCTCCGAGAGAGATATATATATATATATATATCTTATTATATATATCATATATATATTATTGTATAGATACAATAATATATATACAATATATATACAATATATCATATATATATACAATATATATACAATATATATCATATATATTATTGTATAGATACAATAATATATATATATGAAACCAAAAATTGTGTGTACCTCACTTTACTGTAATATTTGCTTTATTGTGATGATTAGCACAGCGGGTAGGGCGTCTGCCTTGCACGCAGCCAACATGGCCAACCCGAGTTCGATTCCTCCGCCCCTCTCGGAGAGACCGGCAAGCTACCGAGAGTATTCGATATGCCAGACACAGTAACAACAAAGTCTCCAATGGAGACGTTACTGGGCCCACTTGAGCAAATCGATGATCAACGGGAGGGCCTTTACTTTACTTTACTTTTAGAAATAGGGCCTACAATATCTCTGTGTTAAGCCTGTATTGAAAATACCTATGTGATTGTCTTAGGACTTTCAAGTTTAGTTACTTTTAGGAACACGTAATTCTTATCTTCTGAGATATATTTATTCATTTCCCTGACTTCCCTTTGTTCTCTTATTTGAGAGAAAGCTACCATGAGAGGGATCAATGGATTATGGGATGTTTTTTCCCTACTGCAGAACTTGCTGGACTGAAATCATGTTTATTTTTCAGAGTTGATTAGGTGTCAGAAAGACTGGCTCCTACAGAAAGAAAACCAATCAAACATCATTATCATCATCAATATTAGTTGGTAATAGCTATTGATGATGTCTCGTATTCTGTAGGCTTTATTATTTATAGTAATAATAAGTAATTACTCTATATTGAATCCAGACCCCCCCCCCCCAGTGAGACACGTGTGCTACCATTAAGCCACATACTTAATCCATTAGTCTTTTTTATCGTTATCTCAAAGTTTTCCTATAATTTTTTTTCTTCTTGGGTCACACCTGGCGATGCACAGGGGTTACTCCTGGCTATGCATTCAGGAATTACTCCTGGCAGTGCTCAGGGGACCATATGGGATGCTGGGAATCGAACCCAGTTCGGCCGCGTGAGAGGCAAATGCCTTACCCACTGTGCTATCACTCCAGCCCTGAAGTTTTCTTATAATTTTTAAGAGTGACAGTGGTAATGTTTTTAATATTAAATGACTTGAAGACCTCTGATGTGGACAGTATAGGGAAACACAAATTGTAATTCTGGGGGCCTAGAGCAGGAAGGGTGCTTGTCTTGCATACAACTGACTGGGGTTTGATTCCTGGTATCTCTATAGTCCTCCATGAACTGCCAGGAGAAATTTCTGAATGCAGACCCAGGAGTAACTCTTGAGCATTGCTGGAGTAACTCCTAAGTATTGCTGACTGTGTCCCCCCACAACAAAAGGAATAGAAATTGTAACCCCTAAACATTGAACTTGTAGCTATTATGTAAACTATATAGGATTTAAAGAAGTTCTTGAATTTATTTGCATGATGGTGTATTGTGGTACAAGTGTATACTTATTTTTTTTTTCTAGAAATGTACAATACTTTCACATATTCTTTATTTTTATTTTTTTAATTAATTAATTAATTTTAATGTTTTCACAGATTCTTTAAAGGGGTAGAGGTTTCTCAAACATTTTAAGAAGCTGAATATTTTTGTTTTTTCAAAACTTTTTTAAAAATTTTAAAAATTTCATATTTTAAAAATATAATTGGGAGCTCTTTGGCTCTGTTGCGGCAACATGGGAAGATGCCGTCATTGACAACATTGATGAGGAATACGATTGAATGAT
The DNA here is from genome assembly GCF_029834395.1 of Sorex fumeus. NCBI lineage: Eukaryota > Metazoa > Chordata > Mammalia > Eulipotyphla > Soricidae > Sorex > Sorex fumeus. The sequence goes on along the minus strand of NW_026606322.1, from coordinate 9,777,817 downwards.
TCAGCACCTCCATGATTGTGCAAGGAATGCCAAGAGAGAGATAACCACAAAAAAATGCCTTTCTTCGAACACTCTTGAACTTATTCGCCAACGTGGCTTGGCACATGCCTCAGGCAACCGCAAGTGAACATCTGAGTTGGCAAAACAGTGCAGAAAAGCAATTAAGGATGACCTCAAAGACAGGAGAGCAGCAGTGCTGATAGATGCGGCAGAAGCTGGGAAAAGCATTCGTAATGCCTGCCTGTCCTTCACCAACTACAAGACTAAGATGACTGCCCTCCGACATCCTGATGGATCTATCACATACTCCAGAAGGGCAATGGAGAAGATTATTCATGACTTCTACTCAGATCTCTTTAATAGCCACGTCCACTTGCCCACATACCAAATTCTGCAGGATGGATATGCCGTTTCCAATGTTCTCCCTTCCGAAATCCAACACGCCATCTCGTCGATAAAGAAACAAAGAACACCTGGCCCAGACAAGGTCAGACCTGAATACCTGAAGAACCTGCCGTCAGTACTCATCAATACACTGGCTCGGCTATTCACTAGCTACCTGTCTGAATGCAAGGTTCCGTCCCAATGGAAAACCAGCAGGACCGTACTACTCTTCAAGAAGGGAGACATCCATGACATTGGCAACTATCACCCGATCTGCCTATTGTCTGTCATCTACAAGTTGTTCACTCGAGTCATCCTAAATAGGATTGGCAGAACACTAGATGAAGGACAACCATGCGAGCAAGCAGGGTTCCGCAAAGGATTCAGCACCATCGACCATATCCACACGATTACTAACCTCATTGAGGTTTCTCAGGAGTTCAAGATGCCGCTCTGTTTAACATTCATTGATTTAAAGAAGGCCTTTGATTCTGTTGAGACGGAAGTGGTCATCGAAGCCCTAGCCAATCAGGGCGTACAAACTCAATCCATCAGGATCCTCCATGAGCTCTATTACAGATTCACTACCAGGATCTCACCATTCTACAAAGAAGTAATCATCAATGTCAAGAGAGGGGTTCGGCAGGGTGATACCATTTCACCAAAAGTCTTCAGTGCCACCCTCGAGAACATCATGCGACGACTGGAATGGGAAGGAATGGGAGTGAAGATAGATGGTCGGCAACTACACCACCTCTGCTTTGCTGATGACATCGTTCTAATAACACCAAACATCAGCCAAGCGGCACAAATGCTAACCGACTTCGACCGTGAGTGTGGAAAGGTTGGATTACAACTGAATCTCACAAAGACAATGTTCATGAGAAACAGTCTTGTTCCTGATGTTCCATTCACTCTCAACGGAACTACCATCTCTGAATGCAACAGTTATATATACCTAGGTCGAGAAATCAACATGATGAATGACCTGGCACCTGAGGAGTTACGCAGGAGGAAAAGAGCGGCTTGGAATGCCCTCAAGAGCATTGAAGAAATAACTAAGAGGACAAAGAACCTCCAGCTACGAGTACATCTCTTCGATTTCACTGTTCTTCCTGTATTAACATATGCCTCAGAGACCTGGGCCCTACAAAAACAGGATGAGAACGCTATTTGGGTCTCTCAAAGAGGAATTGAAAGAGCTATGCTTGGAGTATCACGCTTCACTCAAATGAGAGATAGAATCCGGAGTTCTGATCTCCGTCAACGCTCAAGAATCAGGGACGCTGTCTAATTTGCCAAGGCATCAAATATCAGATGGGCTGGAAACGTAATGAGGTTTAGAGATGATCGCTGGACTAGAGGCATTACTAACTGGATTCCACCAGACGTCAAAAGATCGCGTGGACGCCCACCTCCAAGATGGTCAGACTTCTTCGTCAATACCCTGAATGATCGGTTTGAGGCTCTGCATATTCCTAGAACGAGCAGATGCCATTGGACTACACTAGCACGCAACAGGGATGAATGGAGACGTTGCTGGCACCTGCTTGAGTAAATCGATGAGTAATGGGGTATCAAGTGATCAAGTGATTTTAATGTAGACAAAAGTCAGAACTGTTGATACAATCCTAGAGTTGAAATTGATTGGATAACAAAACTTCAAAATTAAAATCAGTATGTATAAAAAATCTAAATTTTTATGTGAAAATTGTTATGTCTCATCATGGGGTTGTTAAGTCTATGTCTAAGAATTTGCTAAACTGTTGCTAGTGGGACTTTCTATAGTATAATCTATGTTCGTTGCGATTACTTGGCTTCTATGTTACTTTCTCATCTACTTTGGTGTGCTCCTACTGGAATTTCAGTATTGAGGGACTATGTAAGCCCATGGTTCAGAGACTTCAGGATCAATGAGTTGACTTGGTGGTGGATATGGGAGTGGGTGTTGGCTTCCGGGCTTCTGGAAGTCCAGGGGATGGGGGAAGGCTGCCTACCCCAACGCAGAGAAGACATCAGAGTTCTCAGCCTGGACACTGGGGAACCTAAAATTACTCGCAGCTTGGCGTCTCTGCAGAGAATATTAGTGAAGGAGGTCAGTGGAGCCCTTGGCATGGTGGTAGCAGTGAGGTGTGGCTGCCTCTAAAGGGCACCCCACAGTTTTCAGCTGTGGGGAGACCAATGTTCCCATGAACTTTACTTGTTTAGTTTTTTATTATCCTATCTATTCCTGTTCATCTGAGACTGAATTTATATCTGTCGTGATTGGAACTAGATTCTTCTATGTGCTTATTCTCAAAATTTTTTTTCTACATCAACAGGATGGACTTTTGGAGAATAGCATCAACTTACTTGGAACTAAGGTGGTCTCTACTTCCATTAAATCATGCCTAGTAAGGCCAGATATTTTGTTAATGGAACCACTGATCTAGTTAAAGATCCTAATCCTTCCTAGTTTTGGCCTATCAGAGGCTCCTCTGTGCTCTTCCCACCTTTCATTCAGGGTCATTTATTATGAAATATATATATACACATATGTATATATATTATATTTTAAGTATAACAGGTTGGGACCACTCGAGAAAATCGATGAATAACGGGAGGACAGTGCTACAGTGCTACAGTATAACAGGTTATACTTGGAAGTTCTGAGAAAGGAAAGAGTGAGAGTCAGAGAGAGAGAGAGAGAGAGAGAGAGAGAGAGAGAGAGAGATGTGCTCAAGAGACAAAACAGGTTTTTTCAAAGTGGAGAGAGAGAAAGCCCTGTACACAAACCCAGTGTTAAAGTATGAAAATCCATATCTCAAGAGGGAAGATGTGGGTGACACGTTCTCGGGTACCACATGCGGTCCACAGGAACACATGGGCACAGGCAGCACATGGACCTATTATGAAATATATTAGATAATTTCTAGAAGAGATTCTCTCCTCTCTAGTGCCGTAATGATTTAAAATCATTTATTTATTACTACAAAAACATTTAATTAAAACACCATGATTTACAAAGTTGTTCATAACACAATTGTTTCAGACCTGTGATGTTTCAACACCAGTCCCACCCCCAGTGTTCCCTTCTCTCTTCCATTGGCCCCAGTTTCCCTTCACCTCCTACCTGCTCTCTTGGCTGGCATGTAAGAGAGCACATTTGCTTCATATTGCTTGCTCCAATGAAACATAAAGGGATGGCAAATGGAGTTATCACAAAATAAATTAGTAAAAGTCAACTTATGATCATTGTTTTATTATTTTAATCCATGTAAATAAAGAAATGCAGATATAATCTGCCTATTCATTTATATAAAAAAGATTCAACTCGAGCATCTAAAATGTATTGCACTAAATTTTATTTTGTACTTGGTCCCATTGTGTGAGTAATCAAAAAAAAATCTGTGCTAATGTATTTTGGAGTTTATATGAAATAGGTGAAGCCTGCAAATGTAAAGTTTAGTAAAACTGAAGAGAATTTAAAGTGGAAAATCTGAATATGTCTATAAAACTACAATGGGCTTATTTCCAAGAAAAAGAATATTGGTTTCATATCAGAAAATATGTTATTATAGTTACTGCTTAAATGTCTGCATTAACAAATAAAAAATTGCAATAAAAATCTATGGGATGCAAAAAAATCTAATAAGATATAGAACACTCAATATAAATAACACATTAATTCATTATTGAAAATGAATAAAATCTCTCAGCAATCTCAGAGAAAATATTGCTTTTTTAATTTAGTTAAGGGCAACCCTATGCACCATGGGTAAATGCTATATCCAATGCCATGTGCTGGGAAGTTTGTCCTGTCCTTTAAAGAAGCTCCTTTAGCCCTTCATGTAAACCTGGTTTTAAGGCTACGAATTTCCTAAGTTGTCACCTTTTCATGAAGTTCTGTATCTTTCCTTCAAATATGAATATAATCTAGCCGTATTAACTATTCCTGGTGAGGTCGCCATTTTGTTGAGTTTTTGTACTATATCCTTCCATTCTCTTCTGGCTCATAGAGGCTCTTTTGATAAGTAAGTAACAAGATCAAAAAAAGGAATTATATATAAAGGATAGCCCCTAAAGTCCTAGTGTCCTAATGATTAACAATTAGCATCGAATAGAAAACATCTTTAGTCCAAAATCTATATTAGTTTAATAGTTTCTTTCAAACTCTAGTCTTGTGGAATTCATCATTCTTAGAAAGAATGTATTTCAAAAACTTTTCGAGGGCTGGAGAGACAGTACAGAGGGTAAGATGCTTGTCATGCATACTGATGATTCGGGTTGCACCCCAGATATTCCAGATGATCTCCAGGTTTTTTGGGGGGAGCAATTTTTGAGTATAGAATCAGGAATAATCCCTGGATGCAGCTGAGTGCCATTCCCCACTCCTGCCAAACAAAACAAAACACCCTCTCCCTCAAAATAAATAAATAAATAAATAACCTTTGACTTCAGGTTATCTGTGTTTTCTGTGATTTTTCATACACTAGTCTTTGTTCTCTCCCTAGAAGAGTCCACTTCTTTTCCACATTGCTAACCATTTCTACAATTGAAGACATTTCCTCAGTTCTACTTACTTCAAAAAGCTGTTCACATCAGATTGTTATAGCTTCACCTCATACAATGTGAGAACAACTGATTGTAGTTCAGGAGAATGTTTTCCTTCTCATCTCAAATATTTCTTGAAGTGTGTTATAGGCACAAAGTTTACTTTGCTCCATGAGTTTTATTATAATTTATGCACAAAGTGGGCTCTGGTGACTGGAGATGTTGCTAATATTTATCATACTTATGCATGCATGTGTGTATGTTTGCATATATTATTTTTTTTCACAATAAGATACTACTAAGAGACTAATTAGCCCTAACATCTAACTTTCCCACATTGTAAAGAGAAGGGAACATTGTAGTAAAACCTTTCTTTACCATCTCTGCTACTAGAGTAAAGATTCTTCCTCCATTTTCCAGCCCCACAATCCACGATTAATTTGAGTGTGTCAGATAGCAACACCTTTGCTTGAAGTAGATCAGGATACTTCTCCCTTGTCACACATCTCAAACTGATTGCAAGTGAATTTCCCATCTCCTTAGGTCAGTGGGAACTTGGAATAGATTGTCTGATTAAAGAAATAAGGAGCTATAACATTATTTCACACCTGGGTGCTATTGAGAAAAGTTCATACCTGTACTTATGATTATTTAGTTTGAACTTTCCTGTGGGGAGTTTTGAGGTAGCTTTCCCAACTGGAAATTTAATGGTGTACCAAGGAAATTTCCAGTCATGTGTCTAAACAATGATGATCTTTTTGATTCAGTAAATACACAACCTGTATTTATGCAGCTCTTCTCAGTTTATAAAATATACATTTTTTGTTTACTGAAATTGTCTCATAGAGTAGTCAGGAATCATTTACCCTATGTTTTGCAAACGAAGTTGCAGAGCATTAGAGTGACCGAGGGACCTTCCAATAGGCATTGGCTTGGTGAAAGGCAGGCAGAAACTTGAAGAAATTATTGGATTCGAAGTCTGAAGTGTGGTTCCTACTTCTGCATGCAGTGGGGTGCAGGGAATCAGGAAATGAACACTGGAGTGTAAAGAACACTGGAGCTCATTCTTTACAGGTGTTAGCAGAAAGGTAGATCAGATGTGAATTGTTCATTTGCAGCCTCCCAGGAGAAATAGAAGAGTTTCTTTTAAAAAATTAAGATATAAGCCTTCTCCAGATGGAACCCCGGTGACCATGAGCCTCTACAAGCATAGCTCTGGCATGCGGGTACCAGGACATTTTTTCGGAACTGCAATGGGGCCGCCCCGGCTCCCAGGCAACCTCTGATTCTGGAAGTCATGCCCACAACTCGCCCCCCAGCACCATCTTACAGCACACAGCAACAAAGAAGAAAACCGGCTGGAGGGTGCCACAACTCCTGGAGAATGCTCCAGGTCCCAAACAGAGCTGATATCACTGGGAGGTCCCAGATGGGGTAGGTGCTGCCGTCCCGCCTCCTCCAGATGGAACCCCGGTGACCATGCGCTTCTACAAGCATAACTCTGGCATGTGGGTACCAGGACATTTTTTCCAAACCGGGCGGCCGAGTAAGCAGCCGCGTGACTTCTCCTTATATACAAAGTGATCAATGGAAAGTAAATCATCCAACATTTCTCCCTGAAAAATCAGGCTTAACTCTTGCAAACCACAACACCCAAAAGGAGAGAGAGAACAAAGGGGAATGCCCTGCCACAGAGGCAGGGTGAGATGGGGGGGATGGGGGTGGGAGGGATACTGGGATCCGTGGTGTTGGAAAATGGGCACTGGTGGGGGGATGTGTATTTGAAAAAAATAAATTAATTAATTAAAAAATTAAAATATAATTTACATATAGTGAAAGACACAGACATTAAATGTAATTTTATCAGTATTGACAACTTATAAATTCATATAACTCTTGACTACATTAGCTCAAGATGTAGAATCTTTCCACCACTGAAATATTTCTACACTTTTTTTTTCTGGTTAATACCCTCCACACCCTCTCTCCCAACCTCCTTTTCCACATGTCCTCTGGCCAAATAACCTCAGTTTTTATTTCTAGCCCATAGATTTGGAGATCTGATTTATGGTGGTTTTGTTTTAGTCATCAGTGGAAAGGGCTGGCGAGCACTGACGATCATGTCACCTCCACTGGTTGCCATAGTCAACCTGGAACCAAGCTGCCTGTGAGTCACATGGATCGGTCTGCCAGCTTATGTCACTGAACAGAGGCAGTGTCTCTGTGACAACAATTCCCTTCTGCATTCACGAGGCAATGAGTGACATTTAAGCAGCATTGAGACTTTGCCTGAGGCTCTTTTTGGCTTAACATAACACTGAAATCCAGTCAATGTTGAGACAAAATAAAATGTCAGTCCCATCCCATTCCACCTCTGGGAAGAGTGGGTTATAAGTGCAAAGACCACTACGGGGGGTTCCTCTTTGAGGGATACACCTTGCCTTTCACACAAGACTGGGAAGACTTTAGAACATGAAAGTCAGATTCGTAACCCATGTATCAACTTTATCATTCTTCGTGGAAACTTACAATTATTAGTGGCGTCTGTGGTGATTCAGTGTAGGGGACCTACATAGAGAGGCCACCATATTTAGGAGGAAGTATGTTTAGAAAATGGGACTTAATGAGAAGGTGGCAAGTAGGTGACTAGACAATTAGTCTTAGGAGGTAATTCTCTTTGTTTTAGATTTTGGGCCACATTAGGCACTAATCCTGATTCTGTGCTCAGGCGTGACCCTTGACAATGACTGGGGGTGAGGCATATGAAGTGTTGGAGATTGGAATCAGGATTGCAAGGACGCAAAGCAAACAACTTTGCCCCTGTATGCTCTCTAAACTGTCATGAGGTGATTCTAAGGAGAGAGACTTGGCAGCCCAGGACTATGTCCTCTACCTCTGTCCCATTTTTATCCAGGGACACTCTTTCAGGACAGGGCAAGCCAAGAGGTTCCTCTTCTACTCTTCTAACTACCCCTGCTAATTCCTCAGAAGGAAATGCCTTATTTGCATTCTTCATGTGCATGGTTTAAGTGAGTCTGCTCTGTACTTGATATGGCTCATTTGTTTTCCCATCTTTGGTGAAGACCACTGAATCCTGGGTAGGAAAATATACGGGAAGAGGTTGGAACATGGTGTGTTCTGCCAGTCAAAGTGGGTGCTGCAGTGGCACAAGCCATTTCTAGGAAAATGTCTACAACAAACTCTCCTTGGTCATCTCAAGGGAAGCGCAAAGGTGGGGGCTGGTTCACCTGCATATTCCCTAGTAATGAAGAAGAGAAAGGATGCAGACAATTGTTTGTTTCTATTTGCGATTGCTTATCTTTGTCTCCAGCTGGCAAACCAGACTGGAGTTGGTATTCTGGCAACAGCAGCCAGGAGTCACAGCCCTTTTACCAATGCATGAGCAATAAAACATCAGCAAAACCAGGGTACAGCTCAGGTGGGATCCAGGGAGTTGATGATTTATATAAAGGTTCCAGATTCTTATTTTCTCCTTAGCCAAGGAAGAGTCCATTTTCCCAGTGGCTTCTCAATTGCCCTCATCTTCTTTGAAACAGAATGCATTCAAATAATGTCACTTCCTCTAGATCACACACATGAAAAGAAGACAGTCGCTCAAGATTCTGCTTGATTAACATCTTGGGAGAAAGCTAACCCGAAACTTCAAGGAGGAAAATAAATGACTCTGAGCCTGGGCTGTGGCTTTGTCACTGCCCTAATGAGGAGGGCCACGAAGGGCATTAGCATTCCCTTCCCAGTGAGATGACAATTGTACCCATTTCGGGACGTACTGGCATTTTTTGGCAAGCAGTTCTGCCTGCTCTGTGTGCATTCATCCACTCACACATGCAGAGCTAGAATTGAAATCCTCTCAAGTGAGAATTCTTGTGATGCATTTAAGGGGCCTGCATTTGACAGATTGCTACCTAGTTATGGACGAAAATCTCACCAGGCACCCCCATGGCTTATCGCCTGTCATTTCAAAACAAAGACATCCTGCTTCCCCTCTCGGTGTCACATCTCATCGACTCATTCTCAGCCGAATCTTACTTTCATTACGAGCTCAGTGCCACCTCCCTGACTTTCATCAGATGAGATCTCGAGAAGAGAGAGAGAGAGAGAGAGAGAGAGAGAGAGAGAGAGAGAGAGAGAGAGAGAGAAATCCCATTCCATGTTTTGACTTGGATTCTAGGTGTTATTCTCTCAGTCCAGCTTGAAAGAAAGCAAGCCCACCCCACGAGGTGGCAGGCCTGCTTTGCTGTCTTCTGCACAGCCTCTGAAGTGTGTGAAGAAGAGAGGAAGAGACAATTAACACTCAGCACCAATCTGCATTTCCTTTTTAGCTGCCATTTCCACGCTGCTCAGGTTTTGAAAACCAGCATTTCATGCTACTCCCCAGAGAGCCAGCCCAAGCTTCAGCAGCATCCATCTGCACAGCAGTCACATTGCTGAAATCTCCAGCCAACCCAGAATTCATTTATTTATTTTTTGAAAAAAATGAGAGAGAGAGAGAGAGAGAGGATGACAGAGAATGTGAGCTAGCAAGCAGGGAGCAAAGAATAGATTAGAATCTAGTACTATTTACCGCACATTTGACCAAGTCCCCGCCCTGGTCGAGGCGGGCTTGAGTCAGTGGGATTTTTCTTTGATCATCCTCTAGATTTGTGTGAGCAGTGAGTGAATGAGCAAGAGCCATGTGACAACAGGGGATGACAGGCTGTGAGGCTGGAGGCAGGAAGGACACACTCGAGAAGTTTCGGCGCCGCTCATCAGCCAGCGTGTCACTGCGCTCTTGCTGATGGGAACAGCAGGGAGGAGAGCCATACTGGGAAGTCACTGCTGGTGTGGGACAAGTTACAAGATGTTTCTGGAGGAGGAAAATGGGCATCGGCAGCGCCTCAGTTCTGGCCAACTTGCTTTATTTCCTCTCGCCGCCATAGGATAAAGGATTGAAGCATAATAGCTTCGATAACCTTTTGTTATTTTATCATTAATATTTTCAAAATTTGAATTCACCGCCCCAGGAGATCTCAGAGTCAATGATCCCAGCTGGTTTTTAAAAGGAGGTTGAGTCTTGTGGTGATTGGTGAAACAGAGACTCAGCCTGCGAGGAGGGCAATCAAATTTCCTGCTTCAAGGCATCCGTTGATCGCTACAGGGGTCAGGAAGAAGTGTTTTCCTCATGCAAGTCCTGGTGTGGAGAGATAGGTAAATGGGAACAAAAAAAAAAGGAAAAGAAATAGTTTTTCTTCTTTTCTTTTATTTGGGAGAGGAAAAGTAGGACTTAAAAGTCCACCCTTAGCTCAATAGAGGAGTGAGCACTCTAATTCTACCCAGTTCTTCTCAGATGAGAAAAATACTGCAGGGCAGGGTGAGGAGCTGGGGTGAGCATGAGGCAGTAGGAATAGAAATAAGAGAGCTAAAAAGGGTCATAAGAAATCTGCAGATGGGCTGGAGTGATTAGCATAGCAGGGAGGGTGTTTGCCTTACACACGGCTGACCGGGGTTCAATCCCCAGCATCGCATATGGTCCCCCGAGCACCACCAGGAGTAATTCCTGCGTGCAAAGCCAGGAGTAACCCCTCAGCATCGCTGAGTGTGACCCCTCCCCCAAAAAAAAAGAAATCTGCAGAGATTCTTGGAGGCCATTGCGAGTCAGGTCAAAGGGCATGTTCTCAGGATGCAAGGGTATTTGCATCCCTCACAAGCAGAAATACAATGTGGGCTTCGAGCCTACTAGGGAGAAGCAAATATAAGCTTAAGATAAACAGTTTTTAACTTTTCCAGCTCTGGTATAATTAAGTACAAACCCCATCTTTCATATTTTCAAGGCTTTCTTAAGAGTTCCTGGAGACAAATCTCTCTTGCTCTGTTCCTATTCAGTGAAGTTAGAGGGCTTCAACTCAGACCACAGCCACTCACTTTGTCGGTCATTTGAAAAGGAGTGCTCACTGGGAACCCAGCACTATTCTTGATGCAGTACAGAGTCCAAGACCTGACTTTATTCCAACTCTAGTGGTGGGAGAGAAATGATCAACAGGTTATATGATATACCAGGACTATATAATGTACCAGACACACATAAATGCAGATAAACAAAATGCACTGGAATGGGCGGTAGGTATAATAGGTGATAAAGGTAAGGGTGATTTGAAGGGGCAGTGAAGACCTTGCCTAGGAACTGATTCTGGAGTCAAATGGAAGTGATACAGCATGAGTGGAAGGGTGGAGTACAGGTGATTTAGTCAGTCACTTTAAATCTCGCCCAAGGAACAGTTAGCCCATTTGACAGATAGCCAATCAAAATAGAAAATGGGATGGCTAGTGAACTAAACCAGGCTCAGGAGAAATCTTCAGTTATCCCTGGATGCCATTACACGTCAATTGAAAGGGCATGTTCTCAGGATGCAAGGGTATTTGCATCCCTCACAAGGCTTCTGGGCCTTCCAGGGAGAGTGGGACCAACAGTTCCAATCCTGGCTAAACCTGGGCGTGGCAGGGAGAAGCTGTCCACAGGACATTTTCTGCCGGATCTCCACCAGGATCTTCTTCATAGGAAAGAGGACTTCCTTTTCTTTTTTTTCCCTTTGCTTTTTGGGTCACACCCGGCGATGCACAGGGGTTACTCCTGGCTCAATGCATTCAGGAATTACTTCTGGCGGTGCTCAGGAGACCATATGGGATGCTGGGAATTGAACCTGGTCAGCCTCATGCAAGGCAAATGCCCTACCCGCTGTGTTATTGCTCCAGCCCCCCAAAATAACTTTAAGATAAACATCCCCACTCTCTCTTCCTGGGCCTGCTCTCTCTCTCTCCTTCTGTCTCTCTGTGTCTCTGGTATCTGTCTCTGTCTCTTCCTCACTTTGCACATTACCAGCAGGCTGGAGGATCATGGAGGCATCGCCCCGTCTCCCCCCACCACCCACCAGAATAGATGGTCCCATATCGCAGGAACAGAGTACAGGCTCAGATGCTCAGGAAAGTTACGATTCAGGCAGGTTTGGATAGCTAGGCAGGGATAAGACCTAAAACACAGGAATGTCATGTTTACTAAGGCCCAAGACTAAGAGAACAGGGACAGGATGACAGGAACTGTGGGGATAGTTGAGAGGCCCAGTGGTAGGTCCGGAACACAGGGATCTCACCCATGTGCACATGAGGACTAGGAAAGCTGGAACAAGACATCAGGGAACTGTTGGGATACAGTCCAGGGAAGTCCCAGGAATACAATTTCCCATCAGGAAAACATGCACTGGATAGAGAGCAACGCAGGGATGGGACCTGGGCATCAAACACTGGAGGTAACTAGACTGCCTGGGGCAAGATTGGGATGTCATACATGGAATAGGGCAGTGCCAGGGGCAGGATGACTGACATCGCACATGGGCAAAGGAATGGCCTGGATATTTGGGGAGAGACCGGGACTCATCAACTTAAACTCTACAATAAATTCTAACTTCTTTTAAAAATTAACTTTTTGGGGAGTTGGTTTATGGGCCACACCTGACTATGCTCAGGGGTTACTGCTGGTTCTTCACTCAGGAATTCCTCCTAGTCAGGGAACCACTGGGGTGCTGTGGATTGAATACAGGTCGGCCATGTGCAGAGCAAGCGCCTCACCACTCTACCATTGCTCTAGCCCTAAATTCTAACTTCTTAATTTTCTGAGTTTTGTATGCAAATCTTTCATACAATTCTCAAGAACCCACCAATGCAGGAAAACCACTTTGGCTTTAACAGAAGGAGCAAATACTCTGGGGAATTAATCGAGAAAGAATTTAGGGCTGAGGCTTTCTCCTGAGGAATGACTAGCTAGAGGAGGGAAAATATTTGAACAGGGAAAATATTTGAACACGGAAAATCTCAGGAGACTGAAATATCTAACTATTGAAGGGAGACAAGGAGGTCAGAAAAGAAAATGAAGATCAATTGGTAAGAGAGAGACATGTTCTGGAAGAAGAGGAAGAAGAAATTGTAAGAAAGGAAAAAGTTTTCTGAGTACCTGGATCAAATACTAAACACAGCTCAAATTAGATCAAGAATGTACCACTACATTTAGCAAGGTGAGGTTTTTGATGCCTTTGACAAGTGCTGTTTCTGTTGCAAGGGGGAACAAAATTCTGCTTGGGACGTGTTTCTCTCTCTCTCTCTCCCACTGTTGCACACTTACAGTGGGAGAGAGAGAGAGAAAGAGAGAAAGAGAGAGAGGGAACACTAAGAATTTTGTACTAAAGAAAAGCATAATAAATGGAATAGTTGTTTGATTTTTAAACTATATTGAGATATAGTTGACATTCATTTCAAATGTACAACATAATTATTTAAATATGTTTTCATATATATGTTATGAAATGATCACTACAGTAAGTCCAATTAATTTCAACTGTCCATGTTGTGAATTTTTTTTTCCGTGATGTGAACTTTTCAGATGTGCTCTCTGCTCTTTCAGGAACTTTCAAATCTGCAATACAGCACTATTATTATTATTATTATTATTATTATTATTATTATTATTTTGGAGGCAAGTCACATCCGTTAGTGCTCAGGCTTTACTCCTGGATTCGCACTCAGGGATTACACCTGGCAGGGTCAGGAGACCATGTGGGGCCCGGGTTCAAACCTGGATCAGCCACATACAAGCTACCTGCTGAACTATCAGCTACCTGTCGGACTATCATTTTGCCCCACAATATAGCATTATTAACAATAGTTGCTATGAACTAATTCATGACTTATTTATTTTGTAACTGGAGGTTTGACATTTTTACCTTTGATTTTTTTTTACACCTAATTCGATATGCCAAACACAGTAACAACAAAGTATCCAATGGAGACATTACTGGGCCCGTTTGAGCAAATCGATGAACAACGGGAGAACAGTGAACAGTGAACAGTTCAATACACCTTTCCTATGACAACCACCAGTTTGTTTTATGTATCCATCTGCTTTTAAGTAGCAATTTGACTTTGATTGGGATCAGAGAAAGTAACATCGTGTGTGTGAACTAAGTCAATAAAGAAGAAAAAACTAGAGCAAAAGCAATGCCTTTGTGTAAATACAAATTGAATGATTTGGCTTTAGAGAGATGATAGACCTGCATCCGTGGCAATAGGAGGGAAGGTAAAGTACCTGGGCACATATGCAGAATGACGGGCTGAATATGATGGGAGAAACTTCTGTAAATTTTTTTTTTTTTGCTTTTTGGGTCACACCTGGCAATGCACAGGGGTTACTCCTGGCTCTGCACTCAAGAATTACCCCTGGCGGTGCTCAGGGGACCATATGGGATGCTGGGAATCGAACCGCAGTCGGCCACATGCAAGGCAAACGCCCTACCCGCTGTGCTATCGCTCCAGCCCCTGTAAATTCTTTCTCTGATGGTTTCCATTTTTTCAGAGAAGTGGGAAGCAAAGGTAACATCTGAGAATTCCTGAGAGGACATAAAGGTGTCAGAGATTTGATGAAAGAGGGGAAGAGATAAAAACAGTTTTGGGAAAGGCGTGAACTGGGGAAATACAGTGAATTCTAGGTAACACTGGGGGCCCACTGAGTTTATGATCTTTTATTTATTTTTAATTAAAAAAATTTTTGCTCATACCCAGCGATGCTCAGGGGTTGCTCCTGGCAGTGCACTCAAGAATTACTCCTGGCAGTGCTTGGGGGACCATATGGAATGCCAGGGATTGAACTCAGGTCAACCGTGAGCAAGGCATATACCCTACCCACTGTACTATCTCTCTGGCCCTTGAGTTTGTGATCTTGACTAAAGGAAAACTAGTTAGCTTGGGAGATTTTTTTCAGTCAAGTTCAGAACTTCAGAGGTAGGCATGGGAAAGGGAGAACATTGTTATGAACTCGTCTAGGGCTTTGCAACATGAATACAATGAAAGGAGAGTGGTTTGAGGCAGCAAAGGTATCCACAGCAGATCACACTGTGAAGACCCATGGAACCTAAATTGGGCAAGAGGGGAAGGAGGTAGTGAAGGGGTGAGAGATATTGAAAAGGTGCCAAGAGCAATGACTTGTAGGATCTAGTATGGTATAAGAATTGTTGGATCACAGAGATGAGGAGAGATGAGTTGGAAAGAGACTCCGGTTCAGAGAGATGTTGGAGTGGAGAAGCAGTTGAAGTTGTTGGTGATGTCTAGGTGGGGACATCAACATGGGGTGTCTGGCTGACTCCAAAACCAATGGAAGAGAGGAATAAGCTGAGGGCCAGAAGTTCAAGGCATTCTTCCAAGCAGTGCTCAGGGAACCTGGGACATTTTCAGCTATATTCAATCAACCTGACTGGTGGATCAGTGTGAAGATGACCTGAGTATGTGGTGTGATGTTGATTGCCAGGGATTTCTCATGGATGGTACTTTGTGGGGCCCAACACTCTGACTTCTCGCTGGATATTGAAAATACCAGGAATTGGGATAGAAGTAGCTTGAAAGGGTCCACCCAACTAAACTGAAATCTCCTAGGGGCCTGGGAAATAAGTGTTAAGACATTTGTCTGGCATGC
Organism: Sorex fumeus; assembly: GCF_029834395.1. Lineage (NCBI taxonomy): Eukaryota > Metazoa > Chordata > Mammalia > Eulipotyphla > Soricidae > Sorex > Sorex fumeus. The sequence continues at coordinate 9,762,390 of NW_026606322.1, read as the reverse complement.
GGCTGATTGTGGTCAACTCTTGGCACCACATGTGGTCCTCCAAACACTGCTGGGTGTGATTCCTGAGCACAGAGCCAGGAGTAAGCGCTGACCACTGTTGGGTGTGGTCTGGAAACAACCAAACAAAAGACAAACAAAAACCTTCTAAGACTTGGGACATAGAAAGACATAGACGACAGTAGCAAGGAGGGACAGGAAGGAGAGGTCTCTGATAAGGCCTGGGTAGGGGCTAAGACCAGAGAAGCATCATTGGATGCCCATAAAACACTGGGAATTATGCAACTCGGGGAGCATGTTTGTACTTCCTCTGCCTCAGTTTCTCCACATGTAAAATAGAGGTAGTAATTGTACCGCCTTCACAGAATTGCTGGCTCCTAGAGTTTCAGTTAAGATAACACATGACATGTGCTTGTCGTAGTACCTTGCTCAGCAGGACTTTCTGTTCTTGTTTTTAAATTTTTTTTCATTGAATCTGCTTACTAGCTGGGGCACCAGCACCCCAGAATGTCTGAAGTGACAGACTGAGACTTTGGCAGGTGCTGGGGAGCTTTTCAAGGAGCTTGATATGCGGGGTTGAGACCCATGGAGGACACTGACTCAGCCACAAGAAGTGCGGTGCAGAGGAGAGGGTGAGGAAAGGGAGCAGCCCACCGCTAAGACAAAGCAATTAAATATGTAGAGGGCTGAGCAGCTTGACAGAAGAAATGGAAGTAAAACATGTTTCTAATCAGAGCCGTGATGAGGGCTGCCTGGAGGCTCCATCGGTAATTGATGTGCCTCTGACAATAATTAAAAACAATTTCTGGGGACTTACAGGAGAGAGTCACCTAGTGATATTATTTACCACGGAGAATAGTGTCTGCGGTGAGAATGGATGTTATTGTTTCCTCAGAAGACATTAGAAGGTGACTTCATGGTGAATAGATTTTTCAAGCTATTTGACATTCTCTGACTTTCTATTTAACTCCTCTTAGTCACAGAGGCCATTACCGCAATGACAATACCTGGATTTATCTCTGTTAATGGCAGAAGACACGTGTGAGAGAAATCTTCCCTGGGTGGGCCCTCGGCTCGTGAATTAAGCAGCTCTGCCTCCTCAGCCGCTGAGATTCCTGAGGCTTTCTGGGATTGCCCAGAGCACTGCTTCATGGAAGAAAGACTCACCGATCAAGGCTGGGGGATGGAATAGGCACGGATTTCATTGTCCTTTCCTAATATGTACACAATCTTATCTCACTAGGGATGAAGTGAGGAAATACAGATGCAATGCTGAGCTGGGCATATCGTGAGCATCCAGAAATCATTCATTATTTCACCCACCCATTAATTTTTCTTGAGTTCATCTCATAAGACTGAAGGGCCGGACATATTTTTATACTCCAGACTCTGTGTGTGGTTAAATATTTGGGGGAGAATCATTAACATTTTGGACTGGTGGATGATTTTCTCTTAGGAGACCTACCTTGAGGAATTATTTTCTTAATTATGAGTGTGTTTAATTTTTGGGGGGGGGTTACATAAGCCTGTAGGAAAGATGCCAAATGATAACTCAGTAACAAGATTGCTGCACAGGGGGTTAGTCACAGCTCAATAGGTCAGGGAGTATGCTGTACTTTCTGCCACCCTGCTCTGGCAGCTGAGTGAGCCCTGATAATAACGTATGGAATGGTACCGTCACAACTGTTATCTTAAGAAGCAAAAGGAATTCCCAGGTCTCCCTGACCACTCTCTGGTCCAGTGGCCAAGGATGAGAAACAGATTTACAGCTTGTTGTGGTTCAAGCCTCTATATGGTTCTCAAAATTAGTGTAATTGGCATTTGGGGAGGGTAGGAGGGATCATGCCAAGAAATGGAGGATCCATAGCATTAGTGACCCTGACAGTGAAGGTTGTAGCACCCCTCCCGACCCCCGCCAAAGATGGTGTCTCACTAGTCCAAAGACCCCACACAGTTCTTCAAATTTCCAGATTGAAAACCATGGGATAAAAGATAACAATACCTAGAATGTCAGATTCCTCCCTGCTAATCTGTCTGTTCATCTGTGCCACTGGCTTAGGTGGGACCCTTCTGATCCAGAGTCTTGATTTTTTTTCTTTTTGGGTCACACCCGATGATGCTCAGGGGTTACTCCTGGCTTATGTACTCAGGAATTACTCCTGGTGGTGCTCAAGGGACCATATGGGATACTGGGAATCAAACCCAGATCGGCCGCATGCAAGGCAAATGTCCTACCCACTGTGCTTTTGCTCTAGCCCCTGACCAGGGTCTTGAAGAACGATGGCAAAGTGAGATGCTGAAGTTTAACAAATATTTTCAGCTTTCAGATCCTTACTGTCTTCTCCTTGGGGATGGGGCCTTCTCTGGGATGTTGTTCTGGACATATGACCTCTAAGCCATGCACCAGGGGGCATTCCCTCTTCACCACATACCATACATACCAAGAGAGCAATAACCGCAGCTAATTAATGAAGCTTGAGATCCAGAGCCTCTCCCAAGACTCATCTATTAAAGAAACTTGATAAAATTTCCAAATTTGAAACAACCCTAAAATTTTATATGACATTACCAGTAGTGCCTCATTTAAGGAGTTTGGCTGTGTAATATTAAGAATAGTTAGAAGTTGCTTCCAATTTCTGTGCGCCAGTGTACACCAGGTGCTTCAGTAGTCCTGTGTATTCATTTTTTTTCTTCATCCCTATTTTACAGTTGAGAAAATTGAGGTGCAGTAATTGAAAGTCTTACCTGTGATATAGACAACAGGCCAAACATTAGAATTAAAAACCTCAGATTTCTGGTTTCAAGCTCCACCGATTCTGTACTTGGTTGCATCATCTCTAAGGCAGGGGGAAATAATTAATATGAGGTCTGGAGAAGTAAAGGGAACCCTGAGTGGCTGGCAGCAGTTGATTTTAGAGCAGATGGGACATTATTTGGCTCACAGGGCAGTGAATGTGGGCTAATGGGAACAACTGTCATGTGAGGGTGGGAGTCAAGTCTGACCAGACCCAAATCAATCTGCAAGTTACACTCTCTAACAATGCCTTGCCCATAGCTCTTTTCTCCCTGGCCAGAGTACATGGAGTCCAGAATCACTGGCATTGGAGTAAAGAACTTGATCAGACAAACAATACTTAACAGCAAGCCTTTCTCCCAGGGACTGAGGAGCAGCCATTGGAACAGAGCTGTTGGCAAAGGTTTGGTATTCAAAGTCCATTTTGAATAAGTCCATGTATTGAAACTTATATTTCTAGAGAACAGTATACAAAGCCATAGAAACAAAAGAGCTGCTTCTGTATGAACTCATGTGGGGCAAGAGCAGTGTCCAGCAGAACATTCTGGAGGGGTCCAAAGGAGACAAAGACATTTTTTTACTCTAAGTGATAGTGGTTTTCAGTTGCATACTGAGAAATGTACACTAGACTCTCTTTTTTATACCACATATAAACATTGTATATAATTCTGCTTTAATAAGATATGTGTGATTTTCATTACATAAAATAAATTCATTATCAATAACCCCATTTGCTATTTAAAGTAGAGTATTGAGGATGCACTGGGAAATTTGACAGCAAAATGAAAAATGCTCTACAAGCCATTTGTTAGAATGTATTTTGTAGAACTGCTAGTATGCATGCTAGAGATATATGGACAGAGATAATTATCATAGTTCTGGTTGAATAAATTATGAGTTAGCAGATAGTGGATTGCTAGGCAAGCATTAAAATGGTTTGAATAGATGTTATATTAAGTCAAAATCAATATGCAAAATAGTATTGTATGAAGTGCGCAGTCTTCTGAAAAACCATGGTATGTATATGTTACCATATATTTATGTAAACTAGCACACTGAAAGTAGCTTACACATATTTATGTAGATGATTTTTAAAAAGCAGTATATCTTTTGTAGAATAAATGATGAGGAATTGCACTATAGTTAAGGGTGGTGCCTAGATCAACCTTGATCCCATAATTTAGAGAAGAACAGAGAAGGAAAGAAATCTAGGGGGGAGGGTAGGAGAAGAAAATAGGAAGTCATGGGCAGACAGAGGTCAGGGCTTCAGTTTTTCAGGTGATATGGGAGCATGGTAAAGCCACATATACAAAAACAAACTCAACAACACTGAAAAGATGAGATCTAAGCTTCAACCACCAGAGCTTTGTAATGTGTCTCTTAAGGTGACAGGTGGGTGGAGTGGGATGGTGAGGGGTGGGGGTGGGGACAGAAAAGGGGAACACTGATGGAGGGAAGTTGACACCGATGGTGGGATTGGGTGTGGAAATAGCATATGCCTAAAACTTAACTATTGATAACTTTGCAAATCACAGTTTAACTAAATTTGAAAACTTTTATATAAAACCAGCACAACTTTGAAACTGAAGCTTGGAATATAAAGGGTTTTTTTTTTTCTTTTGCTTTTACTTTATATATTTCCTCAAAAGGCAGAATACTTGAGTACAGCCCTGCTATCTTCCTAACCAGTGGATGAATCATCAGGTATACTGGGAGCCCACATTTCTCCCCAAGACCTGTGATTCCCTTAGTAAATGTGGTCCAGCAGGACCAGTCTTTGTATCTTCCTCAACTTTCTCCATTTTGAAACTTAAACGAATGATCAGAGACCATGAGTTGCGTTCTGCCTACAGTGGAAATTGGTTTCTCAGAATTTACTGTTTGCCTCAAAAGCTGCGGTTGCTTCTAATAACTCATGTCCCCATTGTGATTCCTTTCCAGATAAATCATCAAGCAGACAGACTCGTGTGTCTGAAAGTCATATGGCTAAGGCAGATCTCAGCTTGTTGACACTGACTTAACCAGCTCACACAACAGAAAGACCTCCAAGAAATTGAAAATGGTCACTTAGGGCTAAGTAAGGGCAACTCCATGTTGAGAAACAACCCAACGTTACGGAAACTGAGTGTGAAAGCAGCACTCCATCCTAACAGGATAGACCACAGCTATGCCAGTTGACCTCTTGAGATTCTCAAGGTACCGAGATCTCAGGGAAGGTACTTCTGGTCAAGGTGCCTAATCGTTTAGCCCATCATTGTAGCCACTGTCATGTACAATTTTCCTTATTTTGAACTCTGTCTGTACCTTGAGTTATCATGTGAGAGTTGCTTAGCCTCTTGCACTTAAGACACACCTGCCTCTCTAGTACAACTCATGGTCACCTGTCTATAGGACTTTTGTGCTGCTTTTCTGAGTGCCTAATCCCAGTGCATTCTGAATGAACCGGCTCAAATGTAATCTGCTCTGTAATTTTTTCATTTCATTTCATCATCCTGTTATTCGTCGATTGCCTTGAGCAGGCCCCAGTAATTTCTCTTTCATCCTAGCCCTGAGATTATATTCAAGGCTCTTTAGGAGAATGAGACCCATCATTGTTACTGGTATTTGGCATATTTGGTACGCCACGGGGAGTTTGGAATGGGTTCGCCCCGAGAGAGGGGCCCGTGCCTTGGAAAGCGTCTCGGGCGGAGACGGGCGCCGCGAGGCGTCCAGTGCGGTAACACAACCGATCCCGGAGAAGCGGGCGGGAGCCCCGGGGAGAGTTCTCTGCTCTGTAATGCTTTTCTTTTTAGTACCTTGTACCTAGAAGTGATGACCTTTTAGTCTTTATCTTGGTTCTTCCTAATACGCTGCTTATAATTAAACTTATTTATTTTTCTATTCATGATCACAATCATCCTGTTGTTCATCAATTGCCTCGAGTCTCCTTCATCCTAGCTCTGAGATTCTAAAAAGTGCCACATTCAAGGCTATTTCAGGGTTAGGAGAATGAGACCCATCATTGTTACTGGTATTTGGCATATTGGGTACGCCACGGGGAGTTTTTCAGACTCTGCCCTGTGGGAAGGTTACATTTGGTAGCCTGCCAGGTTGTCCAAAGTAAGAATGAGATAAGATGTCGCGCGGCCATGAATGTGGCTGCGCACTTCCGGGAGCTGGGTTTTATAGTCTCTGGGTCTGATGGGATTACCTGGCACTGGGGGTCAGTTGGTGGGTGTGACCCCTGCCTACTGGAAGATGGAGGATCTGGGTGGAGGATGCTCAGCCCCGATCCGAGCAGGCTTGGAGATCTCAGCCCCGGGACCCGCATGTCTTTGTTCCTCTGGCGGTACCTTCATGCGTGTGGAGAGTGGTCTCAGCATGGTTGTGGCTGGTTCTGGAGGTCTTTGGCTGCTGGAGCTCTGCTTGGGGTGGGGAAGGAAACTCAACCCGCCCCCCTCCAAGGGGCCCTGGAGAGGACAGCCAGGCACAGGGGCAGGAGAATCTGCGCTGTTCCTTCCAGGAGCTGGGTTTTAGAGTTTCTGGGTCTTGGCCATTGATGGTACTGGCAGAGGAACAAAGGCATGCGGGTCCCAGGGCTGAGATCTCAAGCCTGCTCAGATTGGGGCTGAGCGTCCTCCACCCAGATCCTCCATCTTCCAGTAGGCAGGGGTCACACCCACCAACTGACCCCCAGCGCCGTGTAATCCCATCAATGGCCAAGACCCAGAGACTATTTTTCTATTAAGGTAAAGGTAAAGGTAAAGGCCCTCCCGTTGATCGTCGATTTGCTCGAGTGGGCCCAGTAACGTCTTCATTGGAGACTTTGTTGTTACTGTGTCTGGCATATCGAATACTCTCGGTAGCTTGCCAGGCTCTCCGAGAGGGGCGAAGGAATCGAACTCGGGTCGGCCATGTTGGCCGCTTGTAAGGCAAATGCCCTACCTGCTGTGCTATTGCTCCAGCCCATTTTTCTATTAGTTGTTTTATTATACACACAAATTTCTCTTATCATATAATCAGTGGTCCTCAGCCCCGCTGAAAAAAATAATATAAAAATGCAGTGGTAATAGCAATTTAGTGAACATCTTTGATGTGTATGGTGTAGAACTTAAAAAATAGAGGATTAGCAACTAGAAAGCTAACATCTTCAGTTTTTGTGTCCTCTCTTCCGGGTGGGACCTCTGATTCAGTAGCTCTTTGGTGAGCTGGGGAATGGCATGTATTAATTAATTATATTCCCTGTGACTCAGATTCAAGTGGAGGAAGATACACCCAGTAAAAGTGTAATAAATTTACAGCTTCTAAAATTATAGATGTTACTTATAATTTTGTTGTCATATAAATTTATAACCAAGCACCTTATGCCTGATGTGTAGAATCAGTCATTTACCTAATGAGTAAAGCTAACTTATCATTTAACACCCTAATGTTTTTTTGATAGAATCACCGTGAGCTGCATTTACAAAGCTTTCATGTTTTAGTTTCAGTAATACAATGACCCATTCCTTCACTAGTGTACATTTTCCACCACCAATGTCATCAGTATCCCGCCCCCTGGCTCAATAGCAGACACTTTCCCTCTTACTCTCTCTTTCTATTTATGGGCATTATGGTTTGCAATATAGGTAATGAGAGGCCATCATTAATACCCTAATTTTAATGATGGCTCATAATTCTCTTCAGATCCTTGAATAAATGGTGTTGGAGTTGCTAAGCAAGTATACCAGGGAATTCAGTTTGACAATACATGTTCTAGGTGCTATAACTGCAGAATAAAGAGAGAATTACTGGGTAACAGAAGAAGAAGAAATTAATTTTGACTAGAATAATTAATTTATAACTAGCAGTTGAATGAAATGCCAAAAGCAAGCAAACACACACAGGTGTTCAGGATTGTTTTTCTGACACCATTTGCTATTCATTTTTGTGTTGCTTGCTATGAGCAGGAACATGGGTACAACTAGAGGTCGGTGAATGCCAATCTTTAAGACAAGTGACTGCCAAGAAGGACTTTGATATGGTCAAAAAAATTTATTTTGCATTTCAGAAATTTCATTACAATTATACTTTAGTAGGCATTATTGAGATATATTCGATTCCAAGCCCAAAAACCACATGTGGATAAAGTGCTTTGCAGAGAAGTTACACAACAACTTATCTTTAAAGAACTTTTACATTCCCTAGAGAAAGTATAAATTTATGCAATTTTATCTGATTGATAAATTCCAAACAGTCTATTTGCCCAATAAGTGATCTTTTGGCAATTCTCTCTTTTGCTGTATTTTATTGATTGGGTGAGGATTTAGTCAGAGGAAATGGAAAAGAGTCTGAGACTTAACGAGAAAAATCACCTTTTTATCAGACATTTATGTTTATTTATTAACACATTTTGGAGCCATTTATCAAGCACCTACAACATGCTAAACAAATTGTTAAGCACTGAAGTCGTACTCCACAGAAAAGACCCTGAGCTCTCAATTTCAGTGAGAGTTACAGAAAAGTAAGTAGTTATAATCTGACAAGTTATCTAAAGCAATTGATGGAAATAGTTTCTGACTGTGTCATAGCCCAGAAGCCACAGGTAGTGAGGACTGGAGTTCTTTGAGAAAGTCCTTAAGCTGACTGATAGTACAAACAAGAAAGGGCATTCCAGCCAGTACCCCAGGAAAGCAAAAAATGCTATTTGAGATAGCAGTGTAAGCTCTGAGTTCTGGTAAACTGATTCATTCAAAGTAAGTTTCCAGGAATGTCCTTTTAGTCTGATGTATTTAAAGTCTGGAATGAGTTGCTATATAATATGCTATTTTATGGGTCCTACTTAGAGAACTAATATTCACAGATAAAGAAAAATAGCCTGGGCTTGGAACAAGGACCAAAAAAAGATTGAACAGGTCCATGCTTATTGCCCTTGGGCCTTATTAATATGTTAAATGCAATATGACATGAATTTCTATAGTAAATTTTAAGCAGAAATATTAAAATTATAAATATTGAAACTTTCTGATGCAACGTTACCAGATTAAGTGACTACCACATTATTTGAGAACTGAAACAGTTAGCACTAGTATGAATTTCCAAGAACATCCCTGCATTCTGAATCATACGATCTTTAGTCAGAATAAAAACAACTGCATTTCTGTAGTAAGGTCACTGAATTAGGAAGCATCTGATTTTCAAATGATGCTACCTTGAACCTCAACAAATAAATGAGTGCTTCCTGACTCCTTTAATTTTTTTTCCCTTGAAACTTGAGTCTTGTTGGAATTTTAACTACAAGAGAATCTGGAAAAAAAGTAGATTTTGACTTTCTGGTCTCTTCAGCATGGGAAGACACATAAGAAGGAGGGTAGAATATATTTGGAAAAAGCCACTATTCGGTCTCACCACACTATGAGATCACAGGGTGTCTTGCTTTGATTTCATCAGGTGCAGCTTTGATATTTGACCCAATAATAGATATGGAGCGATAGCACAGCAGTAGGGCGTTTGCCTTGCACACAGCCAACATGGCCGACCCGAGTTCGAGTCCTCCGCCCCTCTCGGAGAGCCCGGCAAGCTACCGAGAGTATCTCGCCCGCATGGCAGGGTCTGGCAAGCTCCCCGTGTCATATTCGATATGCCAAACACAGTAACAACAAAGTCTCCAATGGAGACGTTGCTGGGCCTGCTCGAGCAAATCGATGGTCAACGGGAGGGCCTTTACTTTACTTTACTTTTAATAGATATGGGTCCTAAAACATAAAACACATAATTTTGCCACTTTTGAAGATATTGGGACTTTATTACCTTTTTGAAGTTTATGGGCATAGAAGGGAAAACAAGATGAGTGGATGAAGATGTGATGGGAAGGTTCAGGCATAATTAACAGAACATTGAGATGTGAGAGGAATAGTGACAGTTTAAAGATCAGCAAGGTTCTGGTAAGATGGTACAGCAGACAAGATGCTTATCTTTCATTTTGCCCACCTGAGTTCTATCCCCCAGAGCCCATATGGTCCCCTGAGCACTGCCAAGAGTGATCCCTGAGCACAGTGCCAGGAGTAATCCCTGAGCACTCTGAGTGTGAGCCCCAAACCAAAACAATACAAAACAAAAAATCAGCGAGGGAACTGAGCCTCAGTGGGTAGAGAGAGCAGTTGAAATTTTAAGAGCAGATACTCAGGAATAACCGCTCAGTTATTCCGATGAATTCTTCTAGAAGCCATGGTGTTGATCCATTCCTCAGTTAATTACCAGGGTACAGATATACCGTCAAAGTCTCTCTAGCTCTATTAGCATCCTAACAGACTCATGCTTGACTTAAACTGCAATTGTATTGGAGAGATAAAGATCACTCAATTTGATGATCTTGAAGAACAGTTTTTCTGCTGAGGTGGATCTTAGGTTTGTTTTCCTTAGGGATAAGATCATGGGAACCATCTGAAAGCACAATGTGACCTGGATTCAGAGTCAGTTGTGACAAAGAAAGGATGTTCAAAGGACTTTGAAAAATTCAAAATGAAAAGTCTACACCATCAGTTCTAATACAAGGACACTATGGGTTCATTCCTTTCTACAGTCACAGTCACAATCACAACCATCCTGTTATTCGTCGATTGCCTCGAGCAGGCCCCAGTAACATCTCCTTCGTCCTAGCCCTGAGATTTTTTTTAAAAAGTGCCATATTCAAGGCTCTTTCAGAGTTAGGAGAATGAGACCCTTCATTGTTACTGGTATTTGGCATATTGGGTACGCCATGGGGAGTTTGCCAGACTCTGCCGTGTGGGCAGGTTACATTCGGTAGACTGCCAGTTTGTCCAAAGTAGGAATGAGGTGATAAGATGTTGCGTGGCCGAAAATGCGGGTGCGTGCTTCTGGGAGCTGGGTTTTATAGTCTCTGAGTCTTGGCCGTTGATGGGATTACACGGCGCCAGGGGGCCAGTTGGTGGGTGTGACCCCTGCCTACTGGAGTTTGGAGGATCTGGGTGGAGGATGCTCAGCCCCGATCCGAGTAGGCTTGGAGATCTCAGCCCCGGGACCCGCGTGCCTTTGGTCCTCTGCTAGTACCTTCATGTGTACAGAGAGTGGTCTTAGCATGGTGGTGGCTGGTTCTGGAGGTCTTCGGCTGCTGGAGCCCTGGTCGGGGGGGGGGGGAGGAAAACTCAACCCGTTCCCCTCCAAGGGGCCCTGGTGAGGACAGCCAGGTGCGGGGGCAGGAGACTCTGCCCCTTCCTACAGTAACCACGTCAATTGAGCCCCTGCTGTACTGAAGGCTGTTCATGCTCTTCTTCATAGGTGGTGCTGAGTAGTCAGGCTACCTTAGGTGGAGAAGGGATGGAGGTTCACACTAGGCAGAGAAAACATGCTGTGCCAAAGCCCCATGACTGAAGTAGAAGTAATATGAAGCAATGTGCCTGGAGGAAAGAGCAGAGCCTGGGCCAGAGAGGCCCACATGGACTCTGTAGAGACTTCAGTCTTCTCTTCCATTTAAAGGGAGACCACCAAAAAGGGTTTTAGGTGGAAGACTGAATATTATCAGATAAGAGTTTACAAGTAGTTATGGTAAGTTTGAAAAATTCCATAATTAATTTTGAACTTGAAAGAACAAAATGCTAGTGAGGGTCTAAAGTGAATTTGGGCCCAGAGACAAATCTTGAAACCAAGTGACTCTTGGCAGAAATGCCTCTGGACTTTGCATTAGGCCACCTTCTCAGGCCGCTCCAGATGGGAACAGGTGCTGTCCCTCTGCCTGTTCCCCGGGAATCCCAGTAGCCTCCATCTTCCAGACCTCATTGGAAAACCCAGGTCGGGGGCAGCAGTGATGACACATGCCGGGCTTCACGGGTAGGGGAGGAGTTAGTCTTTCTCTTCCCCTACCCTGATGGGACCCTGCGATAACACCCATGAACAGCCCCCGGCTACTAATTAAGCTCCTTAACTGCCATGATCCCAGAGACACACAAATAAATCTCCGAATCGAATGTCTCTTGGTAGAAATCTCTACAGACCCTAATTACTAAAATTTTAGAATTCCAAGACTGTGTGGCCGTACAACATCATATGCTGCTCATACCAGCAATACAAAACAAATTGTCTAACGTTGCCTTTTCATCAGGTCTGAGTGTTGGGGGAAAATTTGAAATAATAATGGTGGGACTGGTGTTAAAATATCGAACGTAATCAAAGTAGAGAGAGTAATGTGGAAATTATCTGCCACATAGGCAGGGGGAGGGATGGGATGGGATGTATACTGGGGTTTTTGGTGGTGGAAAATGTGCACTGGTGAAGGGATTGGTGTTTGATCACTCTGTGATGGAAATTCAAACATGAAAGCTCTGTAACTGTTCTCACGGTGATTCAATAAATATATAAAAAATAATGTGAATTTGGGTACTTTTGTCCTAGGAGTAGAAATAGATAGATAAATGTGATGGTGGTAGTGAAGAAGAAAGAGAGAAGATTGAGAGATGTAGAAGAGAAAAAAGAAAACATGAGAAAGAAAAAAAGATTATTCTCCACCCCTCTGCCATCCCAGAGTCACATTAAACTTTATTCTCACCTTCAGAATTTTTTTTTATATTCTTCTTGTCAACAGATCTCAAAGGGAATTTAAGAGAATTTCTGACCCTGGGCCCAGGTGGTCCCTGGCACTGCATCTTTGCCCCTCGCATCAAGAATGACCTACTTAGCTGAACATCAGGAGATGACCACTATTTGGGAAAGCCCCCCCCCCCCAAAAAAAATTGGAATTCACATTCACATTATGATGTGATTATGCTTATTTATTGACTCTTCCTGATAACTTTGTGGTTTAAATCAGTATTATAATTAGTTCCATTTTAGTTCATAGAACAAGGATTATGAAGAGAGAGTATATAGCTCTGTGGCCCCAGACAAGGTAGCTTTCTAAGCTTCATGTTCCCTGTATATAGAATGATACTACTTCTTAATTTCATAATGGTTTATTTTGAAAATTAGATAATATTATTCTGGCACAATGACACACTAAAAGAATGTTAGCTACTGATTTTATTTATAGTTATGTTTTCAAAATCTACTTTTTATATATTTGTTTTTTATTCATAGCTTTTACCTAACCTTCTCCTACACAATTGCCTAGTACTCTTGCAGGCCTTCAGATTGCAAAAACTGGAAAGACTGGTTCAATAATTTGAACTTAATTCTGTTTTCTTCCAAAACCATATTCTTCCACTGGGACTGTGCAGAACTTGTTGGAAAAACATTTCAATGTGAGAAGGATAGGGAGAGAAGTAGAGGGAAAATTGATTAGGGGAGGGCTCTACCCTGGAACAAACTCTGGATTTCTGCTTCTGTTGAATTATTTTGGTACTGGTTTTATTGTGGCTAAGTTTGTTGTTGGACTCTCATTTGTTCTCTTATTCTTCATTCATTTATGAAACATTTATAATGTGTCAAGAACTATGCATGAGCATTGGTGATGCAACCCTAAATAAGCATCCAACTTTTGTGAAGCTTAAATATTGATAGGACTATCTTCAATGTGAGCAACCTGAACTTCACCTGAAGTTATTCACCAGAACTTCTTAGCTAGTCCAAAGTTCTGCCATGACATAAATCAAGAAACCAACAGAACATATTACCTATTTTAGATCCATAGTGAAAAGAAAGTTTTGTGTAGATTTTGAAACTTATTCATTTAAGGTAAGTTTAATTTGTATTTGTAAGCGAAGGTAATATTTGAGAAGAAAGCAATCCCTACTCCTCCTTTAGTCTCAAATTATCCCTATAATTAATGTTGTATTATCACAGATGAAAAACTGAGGCTAGCAGAAGAAGGACGGCAAGAAAAAAAAAAGAAAGAAAAACTGAGGCTAAGTGATTTTCCCAAAGGGAGATGTAACACAAGATTTGAATTCACATCCTATTATTTACTTCTTTCTTTATAAATTGGAAACTTTGATCAGTTAAAAACAATCAAAGTAGTTAGCCTAGTTGGAAGCGACTTGGAGAGCATTGGAATTTCTGGTAGATTGTGCATTGAGTATATTTTAAGATATCTTATATTGAGTATATTTTAAAAAGACTAGTTTTCATTGCACACTAGTGGTTAGTGGTTAGTAGTTCCTACATGCCAGCCAATAGACCAATGATATATATATATATATAAAATATATGAGTACTCATATATATATGATTACTGCTATTTGTTTAGCCATTGATTAAGCTGATTGAATTGGGCAGTAACTCCACATTACTTTTCCCCCTTTTTTAAATTGTATCACCATGAGATAGAGTTACAAAGCTTTTATGTTTGAGATTCAGCCATGTAATTATGGAACATCATCCCTCCGTAGTGTATATTTTCCACCACCAATGTCCACAGTATTCTGCCCTCCCCCATTCCAGTCCTCACCCTGCCTCTATGGCAGACAATTTCCCCAATACTCTCTCTCTAATTTTGGGCATTATGTTTTTCTTGAATTTTCCCACCACTATTCAAGCCTACTTGCCAGGGGCAGATGCTAGATAATTTATTTCCCACTGCTCATTTTAAATATCATGAGAGCATGCATGGCTGTGATTGTAAACGTATTTCTAGATAGTAAATGGTTGGGTTCCAGAGACATCTCTGTGTGGCACTAGCCCATTTTGGGATTCAGTTGGAGTTCTGGGCCAGGGCTGTTGGTGTGCTAATATGGCGCGCAGACACAAATTGTGGGCATGACAGTCAATCTGCTGGGTGGGTGGGGACCCAGGGAGGGACAGCCTGGGTCCTCTACCACTATGTGATCTGTACATTCAGTCCAGGAACCCGCATATCAGGGGGAGGGCTTGCTTATGGAAGCTCTTGGTCACCGGGATTCCATCTGGAGTAGGTAGAGAGACTGAACCTGCTCCATCTGGGGTGCCCTGGTGAAATTGGCTCAGTATGGGGCCCGGAGAGATCTCCGGTGCTGTGGTGTCTTACGGAACTTGCTGCTGTGTCTCTGGACCAGGGCTGTTGGTGTGCTCAGGTGGCACCTGGAGATAAATTGTTGGCATGACAGCCAGTCTACTGGGCAGGCAGGGACCCAGGGAGGGGAAGCCTGAGTCCTCTGCTGCCTTGTGGCCTGGAGATTTAGTCCTGAAACCCGCCTATCTGGGCCTTGCTTGTGGAAGCTCTTGGTCACTGGGATCCACCTGGAGTAGGCAGGGAGACTGCACCTGCTCCATCTGGGGTGCCCAGTGAAATTGGCTCAGTATGGGGCCTGGAGAGATCTCTGGTGCTGTGGTGTCTTCAGGGACTTGCTGCTATGTCAACCAATGATATTCTTTAACAAAGTTGTCACCAATTTCAGCAAGATGCAAAATGAATTAATTTAATTTCAAGGCTGTTTCTCTCCAATTTAATTTAGTCTCTTTTATCTATTCCCAACTTTCTACTATGGAGTGATGGAGATAAGAGGAGATAGATTTTGTTTGCGGTGAAAATTATTATTTTCCAAAATAATAAATTGCCAGGTCTATAGTATTTCAATTCTTTTTTGTTAAAATTTATTGCTAGGCAAATTCAAAAGACTGGGGGATTTTGATATAGCTAACTACATAAAAAATAGAATTTCTGTTTCTGGCAATGTGGAGTACTAGTTTTTTTTTTTAAATCCTTCTAGTGCAAAGCATATAAAAAAGAATGCAAAACTAGAAAAATTATATTTAAAAAATGCATAGTTGTATTGGCAAGAAAAGGAAATTCCTAGAGGCCAAAAAGAAAACACAAAAACTGCTCAAACTACCTTTCAGAGACAGAAGAAAGGAGACATATCTCAGGGAGTAAGAAAAGTGAGATACAGAAGAAAAGATGCTTGCCTAAAACTAACCCTACCTGAAAATGACATCCTCAATAAAATGGTGAAATTGGGGGGTGGGGAGGGAAATGAATCCCTTAAACACATTTCTCTTATTCTTTGGATGTTAGACAAGATACATTTCTTCTGAGAGATTCATAACCATGAGTATTTGGAGTCATTACTATTAATATGAGGTGAAACAATTTGAAGCTGAAAATTTGAAATATCTGAGTTGGATACTGCTTACATTAAGTTTTAGGTTTTTGTTTCTTTTTAAATTTGTTGGGGCCAGGGATTGAACCCAGAACCTCACACATGCAAGGCATGCACACTTCTGAGTCGCCTCTTCTGCTCCTGTAGCTGCTTCATGGACGCAAACACAATTTTTCTCTGAATTCATACACTTTGGTTTCAGGCCTCAAAGAATTTCTACAGATATAGTTACATAGTTTCCACTGGGCCGGTGCTATAGCATAGCGGGTAGGGCGTTTGCCTTGCATGAGACCGACCCGGGTTCAATTCGTCTACCCCTCTGGGAGAGCCTGGTGAGCTACTGAGAGTATCTCACCAGCAAGGCAAAGCCTGGCAAGCTACCCATGGCGTATTCAATATGCCAAACACAGTAACAACAAGTCTCATGATGGAGACGTTACTGGGTCCGCTCGAGAAAATAAATGAACAATGGGAGGACAGTGCTACTACCCTAGCTTTACAAAAGTAATAATAACAACAATAATAGCACAACACTAAAGGGGTAGAACCCAATAGCTAAAGTGTAATTACTTACTTTTTGTTTATTTCTAGAGTTTTTGAAGGCAATTGATATTCAATGAAGATTATGTTGAATTACCATTTCTATATATATTCTCTGTATATGTTGACTCCCTCCCCTTTAAACTGCCTTATTAATTAAACATGTTGACATAGCCTTGAATTTTAGATCTCAGTTTTTTTTTTTTTAGTTTTTATTAGTGAAACACCATGAGGTACAGTTGTAGATTTACAATTTTTTGTGCTTGGGTTTCGATTATACAATGATCAAATACTCATCCCTCCACCAGTTCCCATCCCACCACCATGGATCCCACTATCCTTCCCACACCCATCCCCCCATCCCACCCTGCCTCTGTGACAGGGCATTCCCTTTTGTTCTCTCTCTCCTCTTGGGTGTTGTGGTCTGCAAAAGAGGCATTAGTGGCAATCATGTTCAGTCCATAGTCTACTTTCAACATGCATCTTCCCTCCTGGGAGGATCCTCCAAACACCCTTTATTTGGTGCTCCCTTCTCTATCTGAACTGCCCTTTCCCCTAGAATACCCGGCTGGCCTCTAAGCTATGGAGTAATCCTCCGATCTCAGGTTTTTTTTAAGGTATATTAAAGCCTTTACTTCAAAAACTTCCTATGAAATAAGGGTCATATTTTAAGAAGAATCCAAGTCATTTTATTGCAGGATGGCATTTTAATAAAAATATTTTGTTTGTTGAACAAATATTTTGATATCTAATTTTTTGATATCTAAAATATACAAACAGTACTGAAATAAATATGAAAACTTCCTTGTACATCTCTCCTATACCACTTCCTATTTAGAAACATTGCTAACAGTGTTATATTTCTTCTTCTAGATTTAAGTTTATTTCATACCTAGTACTATTACCTGAGAGATGTTTTAATATCAGTACACATATAGAGATACCATACTGTTTAATAGTATTTCACATAACAACTGCACCATAACATTATCTTACTGATGGATATTTAGGTTTTTTCAATTTATTAAATACAAAAATGTAATTAAAATGACTATATTGTGCAGAGCAGTTACAAAGCTTTTGGGTCTAAGTCTCAGTCATATAATGAAACACCCATACCTTCACCAGTGCCCTTTCTTCACCCCCAACGACCCCAGTATATCCACATCCCACACCCTCCCCCTACCTGTGAGGCAGATGATTTCCACATTACTCTCTTTCTACTTTGATCACATTCAATATTTTGACACCAGACCCACCATTATTATTTGAGATTTTACCCGAACACTCAGATCTGCTGAAAAGGCAACAGTAGACAATTTGTTTTCTATTGCTGGCTATGAATAACATATGATGTCGCATGGCTGCAGTAGTGGCCGCGTGATTTTGAAATTCCAAAATTTTAACACTTAAATCTGGAGGGATTTCTGCCAAAACCTGCTGGGTTCCAAGGTTTGCTCCTACGTCTCTGGGATCATGGCCATTAAGCAGCTTGATCAGGAGCCAGAAAGGCCATTTGCGAGCGATGACTTGGGGTCTCATTGGGGTGGGGAGGACAGGACCGGCTCCACCCCCATTCTGTGAGGCCCAAAATGTCTCATCACTGTGGGCCCAAACCTGACTGTCCAATGGCCTCTGAAGGATGACAGCCACTGAGCCACCAGGGGGAAGCAGGCAGAGGGACAACACCCTTTCCCCCCTGGGCTGGCCTGGCAACAGTAACCTACTGCGGGGTCCAGACACATTTCTGCCAAAAGCCACTGGATTTTGAGATTTGTTTCTGAGTCTTTGGGATCATGGCCGTTAAGCAGCTTGATCAGGAGCCAGAAAGGCCATTCATGAATGATGGCTTGGGGTCTCGTTGGGACGGGGAGGACATGACCGGCTTCACTCCCATCCCATGAGGCTCAACAAGTTTCGTCACTGTGGGCCCAAGCCTGACTATTCAATGGCCTCTGGAGGATGACGGCCACCGAGCTGCCAAGGGGGAGCAGGCAGAGTGACAACATCCTTTCCCCCCTGGGCATGCCCGGTAACAGTAACCTACTGTGGGGTTTGAGGTATTTCTGCCAAAAGCCACTAGGTTTCGAGATTTGTTTCTGAGTCTCTGAGATCACGGCCGTTAAGCAGCTTGATCAGAAGCCAGAGAGGCCATTCATGGGCGATGACTTGGGGTCTCATCGGGGTGGGGAGAACAGGACCGGCTTCACCTCCATCCCATGAGGCACTGTGTGTCTCGTCACTGCGGGCCCAAACCTGACTGTCCAGTGGCCTCTGGAGGATGGCGGCCACTGGGCCACCAGGGGGAACAGGCCAAGGCAACAGGAACCTATTCCCACCTGGGTTGGCCCAGCACTGGTAACCTACTGCAGGGACCAGACGCATTTCTGCCAAAAGCCACTGGGTTTCGAGATTTGTTTCTGAGTTTCTGGGATCATGGCCATTAAGCAGTTCAATCAAGAACCAGAGAGGCCATGCCTCCAATTATATAGCTGAGCCAGAGGTGGTTTATGGGTGTGTTTCCCACATACCTAACTTTTGGCTATTTACTTTCTTGGTAAACTTTGCCCCAAGTTTTTGGGGTCTGGCCAAAGGCACAGCAGCAATTTTGGGGTATCTGGAAGTCTGAAGGCACCATTAGGCTGCTGATGCACTCACCTCACAGGTACAGATTGACCTGCTGGCGGCACCATGCCCTCCCAAAATTTTTATTTTTTAAAATTCATTTTAATGTAGACAAAAGTCACTACTGTTGATACAATTCTAGAGTTGAAATTGATTAGATAACAAAGTTCCAATATTAAAATCAATAATACAAAAGTCAATTGTTACTTTCCCATCAAACTTATAGTGATCGTACTGGAATTTCAGCATTGAGGAATTAGGAAATGACACAGTCACTTACGTGACCATGCGAGTTTCAGGGTCTCTGGGTTGGGACAATGAGTTGACATGGAACTGGCTGTGGAAGTGTGACTTCCAAGGCTTCCAGAAGTATGGTGGATGCAGGGACGCTACCCAACCTGACTCCCAGAAGACCTTGGAGTTCTAACTGGGCACCAGGGTACTTGAAATTATTTTCAGTTTGGCATCTCCGCAAAGAATATTCATGAGCCCGTGGTGTGGCTGAAGCAAGTGTAAGTGTGACTGGCAGGACTTTAGCAGGGCAGCTAGTAAGCCCACCCACTTCCTGAAGGTGCCTTCAAGTTTTTATGTTTCCATGAATTTTAGCTGCTTGGTGTGCCTCTCCTCAGAGATTTAGTCAGAAATCAGTGGATTTCTATGGCCAGATCCTCCATATTCCAGGGCTGATGGGTGAGTCAACAGCTTGCATCAATTTTTTACGTTGCACATTTTTTTCCAAAAACTGTATGTAAATATACGTATAAATTGTCCAAGGGGCAGCCAGAGGGAGGCCCCAACGACTCTTTCCCTGGCTGCCCCACGCACCTGCCCCACCTCTCTGAGCCTCCCATTCTAGTCTCACACTGCTCCTCATTCCCGTCTCCTTCTGTCTCTCCTGCTCATCTCTCCACGTTCCATCTCTCAGTCTGGGTGTTCTCTCTCCACGTGCCTGCTCCTGTATTCTTCTTCT
The DNA here is from genome assembly GCF_029834395.1 of Sorex fumeus. Lineage (NCBI taxonomy): Eukaryota > Metazoa > Chordata > Mammalia > Eulipotyphla > Soricidae > Sorex > Sorex fumeus. The sequence goes on along the minus strand of NW_026606322.1, from coordinate 9,742,481 downwards.
ACATTCTTCTCTCTCCTTCCCCCTTGCTATTCTCTCCGAAGTCCATCTTGCCGCCCTGCTCTCTCATTCTCCAACTCTCTTGTCTCTCCAACTCCCCAGCACTCTGGGCTGACCCTGCACCCAATCTGGTAGCCAAATCAACATAGCCCTTCCTGAGGGCCCACCAAGTTCAAAGGGAACACCACCTAAAAGATATTCCACAGCCCTTCCTGACTGCCCAAGGGCAAAATACCTCCTAATGTGTTTTTCTCCTCTCCTCAGTCCAATAACTATCAGCATATCAATACTAGTTATTTTTGTATGGACCCAGTAAGAGATAACATTGAGGCTTTGTAGTAGGGCAGCTCTCCTGGTAACATCTTGCCACAGACTCAGACTACAGTGCTCAGGCCAGATTAATCATTCCTAACCCTAGCAGGGTCCAAATCTAGTTATTACTTTTCGGATCATGACATCATTTGTCCATGACCAAGCTCTTAACTTATAGTTAAGCATTAGCACTTTGGCCAGGCCCATCTCAATGCCAGGGTAGCACATAACTTACCACTTGCCCTGGTTCCATGCGGTCCCTTGTCGGGACCCTGCTTTTGGGGGCTGCTAAGAATAAAGTCAGCTGAGGGTTAGGTGAGAGAACAGATGCCCAGGAGGAAAATATCACTGAGAGTCACATCACAAAAGCATGCTATCTTCTTGTGTTCTTACAAAAAGGACATTGCTCTGAATAAACTATGCAAAGGACTTAGGGAAAAGAGAAAAACAATATTTACAAGTCAACAGAGCACAAAGAAAGAAGTTACAAATAAACACAGAGGAATGGGAGTACTGTGATGGGAGTTAAAGATAGCCCCATGACAATTGGGCCCTAGCAAAGCAAGTCCCAGCCCATATCCCGTCCTGCAGCTGCGGCAGGCTAGCAACACCAAGTACCCCCATCCCCTCCTTGCACCTGGAATTCACCAGATAAGGCCACAAGGCCGGAGAAGGCCTAATGAAAAGGCCTAATTGACTGCCTGTTGGGAGGGCCTGGTGACAGGTACAGAAGAGAGTGGCTGGTGCTGATGGCTTGTTGCAAAATGATTGGCTGCCTGCATGCAGCATCTAATGTGATAATTCAAATGTATTGGGTGATTTGTTCGGGGACTTTCTGAAATGCGCGGGAAGATGCCCTATAAAAAGCCCCCTTTGAAGAGGCTCGGGGCTCTCAGCCACTGACGGTTTGCGGTCATGCTGTGAGCCCGAGCATGCTCGAATAAACCTCTTGCTTTTGCATGGACTTGGTCTCTCAGAGTTTTCCTTGACAGGTGAGGCTCTCCTGAGCTCGGACCCTAACAGGAGCAACCCAATATACCTAAACTACCTGAGGCCAGATCCTCCATATTCCAGTAGGCAGGGGTCACACCCACCAACTGGCCCCCTGGCGCCCTGTAATCCCATCAAAGGCCAAGACCCAGAGACTATAAAACCCAGCTCCCAGAAGCATCTTATTATCTCATTCTTACTTTGGACAAAATGGCAGGCTACCGAATGTAACCTGCTCACACGGCAGAGTCTGGCAAACTCCCCATGGTGTACCCAATATGCCAAATACCAGTAACAACAATGGGTCTCGTTCTCCTAACCCTGAAAGAGCCTTGAATATGGCACTTTTTAAAAAATTTCAGGGCTAGGACGAAGGAGACGTTACTGGGGCCTGCTCGAGGCAATCGATGACCTGAGGCTATGCAGGAAGGACAAAAGCAGTGTTATCCTACAAATATATAAGTGAAAAATTGAATAGTTCTGTGCTCATATATTCGAAAATTTATATGAAGTGGATAAATCCTATAAATAAGTTAGTAAAAGTGAACAGAGGAGAATTAAAATTAAAAGGAAAACCTAAATACCATAAAAGTATTTTATAAAGTATAAAAATATTTTGTAAGGTATGTAATAAATATAACATATTTTATAAATACCTAAACAGGTAGTTTGGTTTTATATTAAAAATATTGCATCATAGATAGTTTATATAGCTGCACTAATAAGTAAGAAAAAAAATCTATAGTTTTGAAAATATCACCTGAATAGACTTAGAAAGAATATTCAAAATAAATGAAATTCATAGTTCATAAGGGTATAAAACCCTAGAGAGATAAGAATAAGTAAGCCTTTCTTAATTCTTAATCTCGTAGAAGGTAACAATAAGGACCATGAGAAATTGCTATCATCAATATCAAAGTTCAGCAGCAGATTGACTTCCATTTTAAAGATGCTCCTTTAAAGTTTCTTGCAAAACAGGCTATGAAACCTGAGCTGTTGCTTTTTTATGAAGTTTTGTTTTATTCTTTCAAGTCCTATAATTTCGCTGGATAGAGGACTCCTGGTGAGGTGTTTGTGTCATTGAGGTTTGCCTTGCTCCATTGCTGTATTTTGGGCTGTGAAGTTTCATTTGATAGATCTGCTGCAAATCTTAATGAGAGTTCCTTTCTTTAGGTCTTGCTGATTTCAATATTCTGTCTCTGTATCTGTCCTCTTCCTTCCTTCCTTCCTTCCTTCCTTCCTTCCTTCCTTCCTTCCTTCCCTCCCTCCCTCCCTCCCTCCCTCCCTCCCTCCCTTCCTTCCTTCCTTCCTTCCTTCCTTGCTTCCTTCCTTCTTTCTTCAGTTATACAATGATCAAGTGCCCATTCCTTCCAATTGTGGTTTCTTGACTAGTAATTTTTCATCAAGTTTGTTTTCCTCCTGCACCTCAGAGACTTAAATGACCCTTTTGCTGTTTCTTTTTAACTCATCCCACAGTTATCTGGTGTACTGTTCATTTTGTTCAGAAATTTTCTTATCTTCTGTTGCTTTCTAGAAGTTTCCTGACTCTCATCTTGGAACTTGTGGATCTTTTTCTCAGCTATTGTTACTTGACTTCTCAGGCCTTCTGTTGAGTTTTTAAAACTGAGTTTTAAAAAAACTTCACCTACCGTACTCTTTATTTCTGTCACTTATGATTATAGTTTTCTCATTTCTATTCTCATGCTTTCCTGTGTGCTTTGCTGCCTCAGTGAAATGTACCATCATTTCTTTGAGCTTATTAAACATTCTTCACATGGAGTTTCTAAAGTCATTATCGGAGGGGTTACAGAGCTGGTTGGTACTTTCTGTCCTATTATTTTCACTCATGGGGTTTGGTGGGCTTCTCTGAGGCCTCCTCACTGTGCATGCCGTATTCTGAGGGAAAATCTTTGTAGTTTGTCCCACTAGTAGCTTCTGAGGGATTAGGCTGGCTGTTGCTCTTTTTCTTCTCTGCTGGTGCTCACACAGTGACAGGAGGTAGAAGACATAGAATCATCCCATGTTCCTGAAAAAACAAATCAAAACAAGCAAGTATACTGAAGTCAAGAAAAATTAAAGTGTTGCATATTCAAAACCTCATATAGAGATTTTAAAAATTAAATGGTTTTAAATTAAGTGTTTAAAAATCAAATGATCTTAAATGAAGAAGTAAAATATGCTCATTTGTGTGTGGATCCTTATCTACTTACAGGTAAAATGTTTTTTGTCTGGCAGTATTTTTAATATTTCTGTCTCTTACAAGTTTCAAATATTTCATATTTTAAGCCTTTCTGTTTCTCATAAAGACGTATGCTCATCAAAATTAGAGATGTGTTGGAATAAAGAGTGCTTCCAATAAATCTATAAAGCTGCAATAAACTGTCTAACACAGCGGGTAGGGCGTCTGCCTTGCACGCAGCCAACATGGCCGACCCGAGTTCGATTCCTCCGCCCCTCTCGGAGAGCCCGGCAAGCTACCGAGAGTATTCGATATGCCAGACACAGTAACAACAAAGTCTCCAATGGAGACGTTACTGGGCCCGCTCGAGCAAATCGACGATCAACGGGAGGGCCTTTACCTTTACCTTTACCTAAACTGTCTAACTCTCCTATCTCTAGACAGTTATTAATATATATATAATGACTTCTATATAATAAATTATATATTTATAACAAAGGGGCAAAGACTTCTTTTTTAGACATACTCCAAATAAAAAGCCACTCCAAATTTTCATGGATTAACCTGCAGAGAAGAGCAACAGAGCTGTGCAAACATTTACTTTCTACAGCTCCTCTTTTATCCTTTTAAAAAGATTCCTGGATAGTTTAGTGATATAACCAACTGAGAGAACTGTGGGTGAAGTTTCTTCTAAGTACACAGTAAGCAAAAGTCTCTCTCCTTGGGGTTGGGGCGATAGCACAGCGGGTAGGGCGTTTGCCTTGCACGCTCCTGACCCAGATTCAATCCCCAGCATCCCATATGGTCCCCTGAGCACTGCCAGGAGTAATTCCTGAGTGCATGAGCCAGGAGTAACCCCTGTGCATAGCTGGGTGTGACCTAAAAAGTAAAAAAAAAAGTCTCTCTCTCTCCTTGCTAGATTATCAAATGCCCACGTGATATAGTTCCTATGGCCAAAAGATTTTCTTTAGTAGTTCTATGCAAAAGCTCTTTTCCCAGTGTACATTCTGTTTTTAACTGAAGGAGGTCTACATGGGAGAGGCCTGCAAGTATTTATTAGGCTCATAAAGTTTCCTTCCAGCATGATTTCTTTGATGCCAAGTGAGAACTGAGAATCAGCTTGAGGCTATGCCTATATTCACTGTGCATGGAGCACTGTCTTCTAGTGTGACCTCTGTAGTACCAAGAGTCAGAAAAGAATTGTAAGATAAAGGCCTTCCCAAATTCATACCCAACAGGCTATTCTCTGCTTTTTTTCCTCTGGAAAAGTCCCAGTTCTCTCTTGAACACCTGAGGATTAGGTTAGGACACAAGGCAGAGTGCCCTCTGTGTTCTGGGACATTCCTCTGTAGGATGGAGATTGAACCTTGGTCAGCTGCATTTAAGACAAGTGTTCTAGCAGCTGCACTCTGGCTCTGACCCTCCAGGGAATGAACGATAGAGGTGGATAGTCATCACAGAGGCAGCAGTGCATGGACTAATTTATATATATGTTGGGCTCTTTAGATTAAGAACAAGCTCAGGATCATACGTATTTAAGACACTGATTTTTTTTTTCCAAAAGTGGTTCTCCACATATGGTCCTGGTCTCCATCATTTTGAATTTTAAGATTAAGATTACTAAATGCCTATTTCATTGTAATGATAATGTAAAATTGAAGTTAGTGTTTATTTAGAAAAGTCTACTCTTAAAAAAGAAAAATCTCCTTTTTTGTTTCATGGATTTATCAGTGGATGGCAGTTTCTAAAGTTATTAATACCTTCAGTCATTGACAGTAAATTCTTTTTCATGCCAGAAGATAATATTTTTAAAATTTTTATCATATTCTTTTTGTTAAATAAAAATTATTTCCCACAATATAACCCATTATTTTTGTTTGTATTTTTTGTTTTCTTATTTTAGGGCCATACCTGGTTTCACTCAGGGCTGACTCTTGGCTCTGTGCTCAGGGATCACTCCTGGCAGGCTCAGGGTACCATAAGGGATGCTAGGAATCAAATTGTGTCAGTTCCATGCAAGGCAAACTCTCTACCTGCTGTACTACCGCTCCAAACCTGATATTATTATTTTGTTATGTGCAGTGATGTAAGACCATGCTCACCAAGCCTGAATACCTCTATCATTATCTTCAGAGTCCCTTTTGAGCCTCCTTTTCACCACTCTGATAATCAGTAATGAACACTTTTTCATCTGTCATTTGGCCATATTTGAGTCATTTTTAAGAAAGGGTCTTTTCCTCTTCTCTCCCACACCCTACCCCGTTTATTTGATGGGATCATTTGTTGTTGGTGTTGAGCTTTGAGAATGCTTTATATGTCTTGGATATAATCCTTTGTCTCATGTGTCATGTGCAAATACTCTCCTTCAATGAGTGAGATGTCTTTCTATTTTATGCCTCATTTATTTTGCGGTACGGAAGTTTTTTTGTTTGATGTAGCCCCATTTGTTTATGTCTGTTTTTGTTTTATTTGCTGGTGGAGTCCTATCCTCTTAACTCAAGATCCTGCAGAGTTCTGCTTCTGTTTTTCTCAAGGTATTTTACAGAAACACATTTGATATTGAAGTCTTCAATCCAATTTAAATTATATATGTGAGGTAGGGGTCTGTTTTATTTTGCATGTGTGACAATCCAGTTCTTTCAGAACAACTTGTTGAAGAGGCTCTCCTTGCCCTACTTTCTGCACCTACTTCCTTTGTCATTACTGCCCCTGTCTATGAGGATTTCTCTCTGGGGTTTCAACGCTATTCCATTGATCTGAGTTTGTCTTTGTTTTACGCATTTTTTAATTAATATAGCTTTGTAGTATAAAGCCTGGAGCTACTATGCTTCACATCTTCCTTTTTCTTAAGATTGTTTTGGTTATTCAGCTTGCTTTATGGTTCCAGATACATTTTAGAGATATTTCTTCTCTTCCTTGAAAATTTTCTTAGGAATTGATGTTATTATTTTAGTTTTTAGGCCACACCCAATGATGCTCAGGGCTTACTTCCGACTGTACTCAGGAATAACTCCTGTATTTGCTACTGAGATCAAAACCAGGTCATACTCAATCCTGTCTCAGGCTGATCTTCCCCACTTTGTGTTCCCGAATCTTTTCCAATCATGGCTGAGTGACAGGTGTACTATCAATTTCCTTTAGTGGAGACACCACCTTCATTCACACCGTTTTGACTGGCCTTATATCTCTAGCAGTTTATTCTTTCAGAACACAGTAGAGGAATGTTTCTGCATGTACTCACTATTATGGGTGAAACAGCATCTTCCCCAAAGATGTTAAAGTTCTTGGAAACAGAAAACAGAGTCATTGCAGATGGTCAAAGAAAAATGAGATCATTGGGTGGGCATTAGTCTAATATGAATGTGTGCTTATGTAAAAAAGTTTAGGCAAAGGGATTTTTTTATTTAGAAAAAAGGATACTTAGGATAGAAAGACAAAAACTGGTGTGGGGACAAATGATGGTGGGGGAAACAACTGGGTCCACATGCAAGACAGAACTTGGATTCTTACCTCATACTACACATGAAAATTAACTCAGAATGGTTCATAGACAGAGACGTCTGTGCTAAAATGATGAGATTTCTCAAATGAAATGTAGAAATAAATCCTGTGATCTTGGATGAGATAATAAATTTTGGGGGGGTCACATTCAGTAGTGCTCAGGGACTACTCATGGTTTGTTCTGGGGGTGACGCCTGGCAGTACTCAGGGGACCTAGAGATTTAACCCAGGCCTTTGACATCCCAAGTGTGATCTCTAGATAGTTGAGCCACCTCTCCCATTTGAGGTAATGTTTTCTTAGACATGATGCCAAAAGTATGAGCAACAAAAGAAAAAAAAAACAGATTAAGTTGGGCTTCATCAAAACTTACTTTGTGCTTTAAAGGACACCACTAATAAAGGAAAAAGACATTTTATAGAATGCAGGAAAAAATCTGCCAATTAGTTATTTGATAAAATATTTGTATGCAGAACACAGAAATCACTTTCATAATCCAATAATCAAAAGATGTAAGCCCAATTAAATGGGTGATATTTGATTAGAAATTTCTCTGTAAAGAATACACACATAACTAATAAAAAATAAAAAGATGTTCCAAGTCACTTGTCAAAGGGAAGTGAAACTAAAAACCACAATTCTGTACCTGAAAATAAAGTTACTTTCACATATCAATAATGCTAAAATTATAAAGACAAGTTTTGATAAGGATGTAGTGAAACTAAAAACTTCATACATTGCTGGTGGGAAGGTGAACTGGTATAATAATTTTAGAACGTTGTTTCATGGTTTCCTTAAATAGTCATCATAGGTCTAAATTTAAAAAAAGAACTTTGTTTGGGGGGCCTCATCTGGCTGTGCTTAGGGTTTACTCCTTGGTCTGTGTTCAGGAGTCTTTCTGGTGGGACTCAGGGGACAATATATGGTCTGGGCATCAAGCCTGGGTCCTCTGTATTCAAGACAAGGCTTTAACTGCTATATTATCTCTCTGTACTTGCCTGTATAACATAGCATGGGGTGAGGAATATGTTCTAAAATTAGATTGTAGAGACAGTAGACAGCTCTGTGAATACACTAAAAGCCATTGGATTACGTATGTTAAGCATGTGAATTTTATTAACATAAACTATATGTCAACAAAAATTTAAGAACATATTCAGATGTTTAAGTATATTACACTTCAGGCTTATGTACATAATATAATGGCCACCTGTATATTTGCTATGCAGCTTAAGAGAGGATCTTGCAGATGAAATGGATGGCTCTTATCTATTCTGTATAGATTCTATGAGGCTTATGCCATTTCTGGGAGCAACTAGGCTATTTATTAAAAGCGAACTTGACACCTATCATTTGTCATATAATGATGAATGAATAAAAATGAACAAATAACAATATATGAATATATGAAGAAACACACATTTATTTTAAAAAGTATATTACATTGATAGCCATGGCCTGGTCCACTTATTTAAAAATTTTGCCTAGTTAAGATTGTTTGATTTTTAAAGAACACTTGATATAGAACTTCCACTGGCTAAGTCTCTTCTTCTTTCAAGAGGTCCAAAGAGAAGTAAAGATCCTTCTGTCTTAAATCTTTTGAAGAGATTTACATCTGTCTTAGGGGATATTTTTCCTGGCACAGTCTGCTCAAGTAGAACTTCACGTTACAGATAAAGTTCTACAAGATCATATAGGAGATGTAGTTCTTGGACCGAGAGCTGCTGGATGGTGTCTGCTTTTCTCAGTGGTTCTGCTTCCAGTAGGCAATTCTGGTAGTCAGGGTAAACTTTCCACTGGCGAACTCTGCATTTCACCTGTTCTGGAATATATATTCTGTCTCCTCATCCCCCATCCCAATATCTCTTCTTTTCAGCAGGAAGAGAACAATACCAACATTTTGTGACTGGTAACTTATATAAAGTGGGGAGGAGAGAGATGGCAGTATACCCTTTACTCTTTAGCTACCATAGTCTCTCTGGGGATGTGTCTGAGGAAGTTTGGACTAATGAGAGACTGCGATGAACACCTGCACAGTATAGACCAGCCCCAGAATGAGGCTATGAAATCGCACCTATCTGAGTTGCGTTTGTTCTTCTCAGCACAGGAAATGATCCCTGACACCCAATTTCTCAGGGAGCCCGGAATTCAGGATGGAGCAAGGAATTGCTCTTTGTAGGCAAGGAGTCAGTCCTAAAACCTATCCTGGCTTACCAGGAATGTCACCTTCCTTCTACAAAGGAGATGCATAGTGAAGAAAAGCTTTATTTGGAGGATTATGGAAGCAAAGAGAGAGAAACTAATGCCTGAAAGAGAATATGGGTTTCTCCAAAGGGCAAAGAGCCCAGAGTACACAACTCAGGTGGGGAAGAGGGCCACCCTCCCCCCCCCCCCCCCACCAAATAGGGCACCACTTGTTTTCGCAGAGTTGGTTTTATAGGTTTCCTCCCCAACCATACCCATGTAGGACTATGTTGACAACAGTCCATTGTTATGGCATTGTCAAAGGGACGACTTCAAAATGTTCAGAGGTCTACCCTTATGTTTTTATTATAACCCTTTGTTTCTGCTGAAGCTTATGACAGAGAGGCAGAAGAGGATGCAGGTAGTGGTCCATCATTCTCTGGGGCTTGTGCTAGTGCCAATTAAGAATCTTATCAGACCTCAGTTGCTGTGTCCACAAAGTAAGGACTGGCCCTAATGCTCTTTTCTGCTTTAGGACTAGTGACAGAGTAAAGTAAAGTAAAGTAAAGTAAAGGCCCTCCCGTTGATCGTCGATTTGCTCGAGCGGGCCCAGTAACGTCTCCATTGGAGACTTTGTTGTTACTGTGTCTGGCATATCGAATACTCTCGGTAGCTTGCCGGGCTCTCCGAGAGGGGCGGAGGAATCGAACTCGGGTCGGCCATGTTGGCCGCGTGTAAGGCGAACGCCCTACCCGCTGTGCTATCGCTCCAGCCCAGTGACAGAGTAACTTCTTTAAATCTTATCTTGCTTTTACTACTTTATATTGTTTTTATCTCCTTGTTTAAGAAAGTGTGCCAATGAGTTTTTCAAAGAGCTCATTGCCAGGCCTCCCCATCTATCTGCCTGCTTCAGGTTTAAAAAAAAGTCATGTGTTCCATTTTATGCAGTTAAGTTGTTTTTAGAAAATAAAAATACTTCATTTAATGCACCCCAAAACCTAAAATTTAATTTTAATAAAACTAAAATTTAATGTCAAGGCCCAACTAAAATATCCTTTCTTCTAAAAATGTAGATTTTCCTCAATGCTTCATGTAACGAACACGTTCTCCTTTATATCTCCCTATCCTTTATCTTGTTAAATAACAAAAATCCAATCTAGTTAATTTTAAAGATCTAATTGACTTTATTAAATGATTCATGAGTCAGGCAGATTCCATCTAGCAAGTAGAAGAAAACTCTGAAATATTGTGCATAAAAGAGGTTTTTTAGTCAGAAAGAGGGCAAGATGAGGGGAGAGGGAGTTTTTTCAGACTTAGGCAACCTACTATTGGGGAATGGAAAACGGTTTTCTGACAGATTATCTCATCTTCCTTTGGGGAATGGAAAAAGTTACTTCATTGGTACTTCATCAATACAGACTAGAAAATTACATAGTGGCCAGTTTGACAATCAGAATATTAATATAAGTGCCTCATTTTGGATATATCCTTTTTAAAAAAAATTTTCAGAGTATCACTTTTTATTTTCACCTAGTGGTAAGGACGAAGGTGTTTTCATTCCAATTCTCACTCCAGAACACAAACTCGTAGAACAGAATTGTTTTATCTCCTTGTTTAAGAAAGTGTGCCCTACATGTGGTCAATGAGCAAATACATACTTTGTTTAATTTAATTGCTTGCATAACTCAGAAAAATTCTGTGTGAACAGGTAATACAGAATTCTTTCTTCACTGCTTACTATTTCAAATGATATAAAGCCTAATGGAACAAAGCAACAATAATAGCAAAGACCAAAAACAACACAGAAGCTGGTAAAGCATATCTATTAGTTATTTGTTTAAGCACCAACTTCCTTCCGTGTGGGACAACCTCTTTCTGTTAACAGTCCACTTCCAATGCAAGAGCAAAGCCTTACTTCTGTATAGGTTTGGGACTCTTTCCTGCTCTTCTGTTCATGAGAGTTTGTTTCCCCTGGATTCACAGCTGCTACACAGGAGAGCAGAACCTGCCTCGGGATGCCCAGTGGATTCTGAAGGAGGAAAGGATGAGCTTCTATTTTTCTCAGAAGCTGTTGTTTCTGACTGGAGGTTTCCCATGTGCTTTTCCCCTCTGTGCTTACCGTTTGCTGACAGGTTGCCCGACTCTTCTTTTATTCATAAACACAGTTACAGTCATGTTTCCCATTACCAGACTGATTGGAAATTCTTCATAATAGACTTAAGAGTCTGTTATGTGATGTCAAAATCTCATTTGGTGATATCCTCCTAAAGAAATCAACAGTAGGAACAAAAAATTTCATTGTTTCTTAGGTTGGCAAAATTTAATACGTCCAAATGGGGAGAGAATCTAGGTTTGAGATAGAATGACTTGTTGAATAACCATGGAAAATTCATTCACCTTTCAGGAACTTTCTGTCTGGAAATGTAAGGCTTAGTCTTTGAATGTTCTCTTATATTTTAGGCTATTCCAAATTATTCTTTAAAAAGACTAGAGGATACAGAATACAAGTTTTTAAAAAGTGAATAAATCTTAGATTAAGAAGAGAATGTTAAGGAGAAAATACTGTCAGAAGTAGAATTTACAAATTCATTTACCCATAATTGTATTTATGACTCCAATTTGGAGTGAAAGGAAAAATATCAGATGGCCCACTCTGTGCCATTTTAATTCAGTATATCTCCAGATTTCAAGTCTCAAAATTGTCAAGTCTGTTGCTAAAAATCTGGGTCCAGTTTTGGCAGTCTTTAGGTATCTAGATATGGTTGATCATACCTTCCCCCAAATCATTAATTTCTCCCACTCAAAACAAGTCACTCTGAATTATAAAACAAGGTGAGGCGGGAGGAATTCTGAATATAATTCCTACTAAAGCCTTCTCTTTTGTGACTGTGCTACAACCTTTACATTGTTTCTTATTTTCTGTCCAACTAAATGAAAGTGTCATACTGTTATCAAAATATGCCCACTTGAACACTTCTGTGGTTCCATAGATATTTGAGAACTTTAGCTGTTCCTCTAAAGGTTTTTCAGGAGAGAGAGAGGGAGAGAGAGAGAGAGAGAGAGAGAGAGAGAGAGAGAGAGAGAGAGAGAGAGAGAGAGAGAGAGAGAGAGAGAAAGTGGTACTCATCTGGGGGATGTCCAAGAATGTCCTAGTGATGTCCGCTGTGAACTGCAATCTGGCATTAATTTTTCAAAAGAAGCTTTATTTATTTTGTCCTATGATCTCTTCCTAGATTCTTCAAAAGGTAGCACTCAGTTTTGAAGTTTATTTTTAAAAACTGTTTCCCATACAAAACCTGAGTGCCCAAGAACAGATGACTGCTTAAAGAAACTTTGGTACATCTACACAATGGAGTACTACGTAGCTGTTTGAAAAGATGAAGTTATGAAATTTACATACAAGTGGTACTACATGGAAAGTATCATGTTAAGCGAAATGAGTCAGAAAGAGCGGGATAGACACAGAAAGATTACATTCATCTGGGGGACATAAAGAAACAAAATATGAGACTAACACCCAGGAGTGACCAAGATTAGTACCAGGAGGTTTGTTCCATGGCTTGGAGGCCAGCCACACATGCTAGGGGAAAAGAGAGCTCAGATAGAGAAGGGAGCACCAAATAAAGGGTGTTGGGAGGATCCTCCCAGGATGGGAGAAGCATGCTGAAAGTAGACTATAGACCGAACATGATTGCCACTCAGTGCCTCTTTTGAAAACCACAACACCCAAAAGGAGAGAGAGAACAAAAGGGAATGTCCTGCCACAGAGGCAGAGTATGATGGGGTGGGGAGAGGGGTGGGAGGGATACTGGGACCTGTAGTGGTGGAAAATGGGCACTTGTGGAGGGATGGGTATTTGATCATTGTATAATTGAAACCCAAGCACAAAAATTTGTAAGTCTACAACTGTACCTCATGGTGAGTCATTAATAAAAATTAAAAAAAAAACTGTTTCCCATAATTTGAAATACCTCCTTAGAGTTGATAGAGAACAGCTATTTATCAGAAAAATTCGGAATACACCCCAACCCCCAGAGCAGGGTTTCCCTGAATAGCTCTTCTCTCCAACATCCTCCTTAGATGAGTATACTTCCTTCAAAATACTCAGTTGGTCTCGTCCCTAAGTATTTCTTAAACATCTTCTTTAATTTATTTATTAAAACCCAATTGATGGATTTACCATCTTGCCAAGATAGAAGAGCTCCATTTCCTACTAATGCTCCTCTAATAACTAAAAAGAATCTCGGGCACAAAATAACAAACACACAGGAAGACTGAATGGTGGAAATAAAAGATGTACTTACCAGAATTCCAAGACCTGAGATACCACAAGATGATGAGTTCTCCTAATTTCCTTTTTGTTCTCATGTATTCCAAAGTTCAGAGTACTGGAGGGGGTCATTGCCCTGAACCTCTAACAGGCAGAGACAAAGTAGTAACAGTAACAACAAGCAAGCCCTCAGGAATATTTTCTCTCTAGGCAAAAGATGGAAAAAGAACAAGCTACAAGAGCAGAAAATATTTTCCACAATAGCTGGTTTATTCCAGGAAAAAAAAAAGGAAGAAAATGATGGATAGTAAGGATAATGAAGAAAAATAAATGTAAATGCAAAAGTAGGCTGCATTTACTTGTCTGGAACCTCTTCAGTGCCAGATGAAGAATTTTTGTTTAGAATTGTTGATCTAAGTTTTGGATTTTGAGGAAATGCAGAACTAAATGATTTAAGGGAATAGCAACAGGTGTAGATAGGCGCTTTTGGTGGATTGTTGCCAGGGTGAATGGGAACACTTGTGCTATTCCAAGTGTGAGATGACAAAATCTTCCATTGAGGCAGGAACATCAGAAATGTGGAAATGGGGAAAAATTTCCCGCACTTAGGGACTTGGCAATTGGTAACTGGAAGGCGAGAATGTCAAGAAAGCGAAGATGTAAAGAATGACTTTGATGTTTTTAACTTGGATGACTGTGTAAATGGGATGTCCCGACTGCAGTGGAGAACAAGGCAAGGAGCAGGTTTGAAGTGGGAAACGTTGAATTCGGCTTTGAGCAAACACGGTGAGCTTGAGGTATTTGCGGGTCATCCAGAGAGGCAGTATCTCCCACATCAATGATTGTGTAGGTCTGAAGGGAGCTGTCTAGTGGAAAAAGTAGATTAGTATTCAATTAGCACATCATATCAGTGACAACCTGGGGCTCCTATGCAAATAAGTCTGTGGTGCGTGTCATGACTCACCCATATTTTTTTCCTGAGCACAAAGTCATTTAGTTAAACCAAGGTTGTTTTTGTTTTTCTCTGTCATTTTCCTTTTCATAGTACTATATGTCTAAGCAAGATTCCAAGATTTAGATAAAAGATCTGGGTAACCACTACCTATTTAGTATTGATGTTTAATTAGATTGGGGTGGGAATAAAGGGTTGAGGGATCTTTCAGTAAGGGGAAATGAGATGACACTGGAACCATGGTGGTGGGTACCTTAAGCACAAATAGTGTGCTAGTTACATGTTGGAATAAGCAAGTAAATAATAATGTGAAATTGACTCAAATGTTCTGAGATCTGTTGTTTAAATAGAATCCTTTCAATAGAAGTCAGGACTTTTAAAGATCATCTGAATGGAAGTTACCCCAGCCCCCATACAAATGTGAGTTCATTTTTATGAACTTTTATTCACAGGAGAGAGAAAGAATGAATCACTCCCGAAACTCCAAGCATTAGTTTGGATTTTAATTGAGCTGAGGGGAAAAGGGGTTACATAGGCCTTTGGAAAAAGGTAGCTCTCAATCTTCATTCTCCTCCCGAATTGCTCTGCTTATACCATCAGGGATTCGCCAGAAAGGGCCACTACTGAGTAATACTCTCTAAAGATCCAGACAATCCTGAATCAAATTGGATTACCAGACTTCTCCAGAGCAGCAACCAGCGGCATCTAAATGGAAAGATCTGCAGCATCAAGTTAATGTCTAGGAGCTTTACCCTGAAACTTGCAGAAACTGCTGTGTGTGTTGGCACAGGGAAAGCATGGCTCATACTTACATTTCGTATAAAGACAGTCACTGTGAAAGGACACAACCACAGTCCCTATAGTCTCAAAGAGGTGGTGGGGAAATTTCCTGACTCATTAATGCCAGGCCTAATCCAGAAAATAGGTAAGGTGTTTGATTATGAGTTTAAGAGATGTCTTATGAAGAGAGAAAATAGTAGTATTTTATAAAGTTGCAAAATGACATTGTCTATTAATGACCTTCCTTCCTTTGTTCTTTTTCCTTCCTTTCTCCTTTTTTCTTCCTCCTTCCCTCCCTCCCTCCTTCCCTCCCTCTTATCCATCCTTCCTTCCTTCCTTCCTTCCTTCCTTCCTTCCTTCCTTCCTTCCGCTTTTCCCTTCTCTCCTTCCTTCCTCTCTCTTCCTTCCTCTCTCTCTTCCTTCTTCTTTCTTTCTTTCTTTCTTTCTTTCTTTCTTTCTTTCTTCCTTCCTTCCTTCCTTCCTTCCTTCCTTCCTTCCTTCTTCCTCTCCTGTTCTAAGAAAGAACATTCTTGACAGCAAGTTGGATGGTTAAAAGATGGTATATTCATGTTGTCTATAAAAATAATTTATTAAATCTTATTAGCTTTCTAAGATGTGATCCCCACTTCATGTTCTGTAACACACCTACCTTTCATAGGCCCGCAGCATGGTGGGAAAAGAAAGCACATAGAAGCTGCTCTTACAACACACTACCATGAAGGAGCTATTCAAAATGTGGGATAATTTAGAATACTTATGTTTCGGTAGTGATTCCAATTAAATCAGAGAAAAGTTTGGTTTTTACTTTGGTACATCTACACAATGGAATGCAGCTGCTAGAAAAGATGAAGTCATGAAATTTGCATGTAAGTAGATCAACATGGAAAGTATCATGTTAAGTGAAATGAGTCAGAAAGAGGGACAGACATAGAAAGATTGCACTCATTTGTGGAATATAAAGTAATAGAATGGGAGACAAACACCCAAGGATAGTAGAGATAAGGACCAGGAGGATTGCTCCACAGCTTAGAAACTGGCCTCACATGCTGGGGGAAAAGGCAGCTCAGATAGAGAAGGGACCACCAAGTAAAGATGTTTAGAGGGTCTACTCGAGATGGGAGATGCGTGCCGAAAGTAGATTTATAGATCGAACATGATGGCCATTCAATACTTGCATTGCAGACTACAACACCCTAAAGGACAGAGAGAGAGAGTAAAAGGGAATTCACCTGCCACAGGGGCGGGGGGGAGGGCGAGGGGCTTGGGGGAGGAATGGAAGGGATACTGGGAACTTTGGTGATGGAGAACGGGCACTGGTGGAGGGATGGGCACTCGATCATTGCATGACTGAAATGTAAGCACGAAAGTTTGTAAGTCTGTAACTGTACCTCACGGTGATTCATTAAAATTTTTTTTTTAATTTAAATAAAAAAAAGAAAGAAAAAAGTTTGGTTCTTGAGATCAGGGAGATGGCTCAAAAGGCCAGAGCACAGCTTTGCATGAAGGAGCCAGAGCACTGCAGGGCACAACCCCTCCAACTTCCCCTCCAAGCCTAGCTCTGCTGAGCGAGACCAAAAGCTACTACCCCCAAAACCGGCTCTTCAGGCAGCCCACTTAGATGAATGGGTGGGCAGCATCACACCACAATTAGCAGAGGTGACCTGATTTTCGGGACTAGGGCACAGGACTAGGGCACAATTTAAAAAGTAATTGTTCTGAGAAACAGTTACCCGTTTCTTTAAACAGTTTATGGGATTAAACAGCTGCTGGTAATATGAGCCTTGCTCATCCAGGGCAGGGGAAGAGTGAAAGTGGTTACTTTTGTTACTTGTGTGTCTTCCTCTACCTCTGTAGACAGGAATGAACAAAACTGATGAATTTCATTACTCCAAATACTCTCTTTAGTTTTGGGCCATACCCAGTGTTGTTTAGGCCTTACTACTGGTTCTGCATGGTTCACTTCTGACTGACTCAGGGGCATATATATAGGGTGTCTAGGGTCACACCCAGGTGAGCTGTGTGCTTTACCTGCTGTACCATTTCTCTGGCCCCTCAAACCACTTTCTGCTTTAGGGGGAGATGTTTGGAGCCATACGCATTGGTGCTTGGGTGTTACTTCTGGTCCTGGACACAGGAATCACTCTTGGTAGTGCTCGGGGGACCATATAGGATGTTGGGGATTGAACCTGGGTTGGTAGCATGCAAAGCAAGCTTCCTACTTGCTGGGTTGTTGCTCTGGCCCCTCAAATCACTCCGTCCTAACCCCACCGGTTATTGCAGTTATCCTGATCCCTGAAGCATCATTCTCTCCAGTGATTTCTTAAGGGTTCACTTAAACTCTTTAAGTCAATGCATGGTTTCCTGACATAGGAAACCATGGAGCCCCTCTTCTCTGGATAAGAAGAAGCACACCCGCTTCCATAGTTATATACTTAGTAAGAAGTGTTTTAGTGTATGGAGCAGAATAGATCTTTCTGTTTTTATTTAGAGCCCTGTCTCTCACTAGGATCGGGGATCCAGATTGTGTTAAGAGAAGGAACTTGGAAGGATCCAAGTGACACATGCCATTCAGTATCAGACAGGAGCAGAGATCCTCAGAATACAGCTTTCCCCGCTGAGCTCAGACTGTCAGTGCCTGCGTTTTCCTCTCTGAGGGAGACTTTTCTCCTGAAATTCCCACTGTCTTCAAAATGTTTGACCAGCTAGCAGGCCTATGCAATCTGGGTCAAACATATCACTGCCTATGTTTTACCTCATGAAGGGTTGTAGATGGGAATGGCATCAAAGCTGCAAAATGGCAGCTCTGAGGAATGGCAAGGACTGCTCAGAGCTGGGTAGAATAGTTTTAAAAGAAAAAGCAGGAAGCATCATTCTACAGGAACTTCCAGAATGACAGAGAGATGGGATGTGGCTAGAGACGGGAAGTCAGAACTTCCTGCAACTAGACTCAGCGGCCAAGTTCATCACGAAGGATCCCCAACTCCAAAGTTAGAGTATTTCAACCACTAGGAAAGAATGTGAAGGATTAAGGAGACCAGATGGCAGCAGCTGAAAGGGACATTTTGGTTCTCATAAACCTGAACCACCTCCACCAGCTCTCAAGAAACAGAGGAAGCCAGAGGGTTGAAACTAATTGTTTAGCTTTAGTCTTTTCATCTAGGTCCAGATGACTGAGTGGAAGGAGACTTTGTGGATGGTATGGCTGAACCATAGACAGCTTGCACCAATTTAAAAAAATGGCCCAAAATATGTGAGAATCCCTCGGGGCGAGGGAGATAATTCAAGTTGTAGAGCACATGCCTAGCATGTGGGAAATTGTTCCACCCCCCAGCACTGTATGAATCTCTTCTTAATACCACTGGGTAGAGCCCTAGTGCCCTGAAGCAGTGCCAGAGATGAGCACCACACAGCGAGGCTAAGTACAGCCAGCAATGGCCCAAGGGCTCCCTGGCATGTGGTGCTTGGGAAAAACTGAAAAAATATTTTTGATTCACTCCTGGAGAGAAGGATTCATGTCATTTTCCTTAAATTTGGGCATGGTTTGTGATGACTCCAACCATCATGACAGGAGGTGCTATTTGACTTTCCAGGCTGGTTCATGCCTGGCTCTCTCGAGATGCCAGCCTGCATGCAAAGTATCTGCCTACCCAAGGCAGCCAGGATGGGATGTGAAGGCCCCCTGGACAGCAGGCACAGATGAGCTCAGCCCTTTCAGCTGTTTTTACCACATCATGGCAGAGTTGATTAAAGCCATTCCCATACCCCTCCCCCTGCACCAACTGCTTCCCCAGACCACCCTATCTGCCAGCTGAATCCCTCTGGCATTAGTGAAGACACAAAAGCAAAAAATTTACTTCTATGCCTTGAATTGTGTCTTCCTCCTCTCTTTCCAATCCGTGTGTTGAGACTTAACTCCTAATACCTCAGGATGCGAATGTATCTTAAAGGTGGAGCTTTTAGAGAAAGGGTTTAGGTCACATTCGGTTACAAGAGGAGGCTCTAATCCAATATAACCGGTGTCCTTATAAGAAGAGTGTATACCAGACACACAAGGGAAGATGGTGAGGAAGAAAACACTGGGAGGAGATGCCAAGCATCCAAGCCAAGCAGAGAAGCCTGTCGGGAGAGAAATTTCCACAGGAAATTTAGCATGATAATAGGTTTTGTTCATTAATTCATGAATCAACTAGTGTCCAGTCTAGCAGATAGAAAGTAGCGTCAAAGAACATACAACGCAGGTAAGTAGGAACAAGGAAGCTGTTGATGATAGCTGGGTGAGTGCAACAAACCAGGGCTTATGGGGCTGGTTAGTTTCCTATTACCAAGCAAAAAGAATTCAGAATTAAGTAGCAGCTTGTGATGGCAAATGCTGATTGGGTGTCAAGACCCTTCCTGTCCAGAGAAACTGAATATAAAAACTCAAAGCATTGTCTTGCTAATGTGGGGCTTAGCATGACTGAATCCACCTTAGACTCAATCTGGATATTTTAATAGGCCTCAGAAGAAATCCCCTGCCATGGTCTTAGACTTCTAGCCTCCAGAACTCTGAGAAAATTAATTTCTGTTGTTTAAATCAGGTTTAGATTTGGTTCATTTACCTTCATTATGATAGCACTGTAAGCCCTAGTTTCTTGCACTCACTCAGAAACTGTGGAAGAAAAAAAAATGACTTCTGTTTTAAGTCACTAAGTTTTAGACTAGGTTGTTTCAT
This sequence comes from Sorex fumeus, assembly GCF_029834395.1. NCBI lineage: Eukaryota > Metazoa > Chordata > Mammalia > Eulipotyphla > Soricidae > Sorex > Sorex fumeus. Next base: position 9,722,607 of record NW_026606322.1, on the reverse strand, counting down.
GCTAACAGGAATAGAAATAACCTTGGACTTTTGAAGCTCCTTTTCCTCCGGGAATATTCCGTTTGCTACCCACATTATAGTTTAGGATGAACCACAGTGGGTAACCACAAAGAACTGATACTACTACCAGAAAGAGAGGTTAGGAGAAAGGACCAGAGTTCAGACTTAGGACTTTTGTGGCACTTGGGAGATTTTCGGCATACCAATTTACATATCAAACTATAAATTTAGTTTAGAACAAATCCTATATAACTTAAAATTATATTAAAATGATATCGCGTATAGTTTAAACAGAGTTTTAAAAATGCTTTCTCATTAAGTTCAAGAAAACTGAAAGAAAAATCAAACAAAACAAAACAAAAATCAAATAGAAACAACCAAAAACCTGCATGCAGTTCTACTTTCTATAGCAAATTTATGGATAGGCCATTTGGTCAGGTGGGATTCCTTGGAAGAGAGAATTATAGTACCAGATTGCAGGCCAAGGGCCCCGTCTGACCTAGATTTTGATTTTTTAAAAGAGTGATTATAGCTCTGGAGGCAGGGGTTAGGTCTCCTGGCCTCCACCAGGAAGCTCTTTTCTTAGCCATGGGGGATATTACATTATAGCTAATTACAGGCTGTCTGCTGAGTTTTTCTAATTACTTCACTCACAATAATCTTGCTTTTAGGAAACTAAGTCTCTGCAAAGCATCTTGCGGACAGGGGAGTACTTGTTGGGGTTTTTAATACCACCTGGAGACCACCTCCTTGATAGATAAACAGAAAATACAGATAGGTAGTGAGGAGAACATGAGTCTCTGTAAAACTGGGCTAGAGGATCATGTTTGGGTTAAGTTCAAACTTTACGGCCTATTGACTTGAAGATCTGATTGTCTAACTTCTCTCCAAATTTGTTCCCGCATCTGAAAAGTGGGATTATTAATAGTACCTACTTCATGAAGTTGTTGAGAGCCTGGTATCTACTTAGTGCTCCATTCTATTTAGTAAATAAACATGTAAACGAGGCTTTATTTTTTAAACCATTTTTATTTCTTATTAAAAAGTGTTATTATTTTTAATTGTTACCAATGTTGTTTTATACTTGTGGTGCCATACTCTTATACTTCACTCCTTCCTGCACCCACCACCGCTCTTATCATCCTCAGTTCGAAGTTCTATTGACCGTATCTGAGGGTTTGTTTCCATTAGGGAATGTCTCATCTCTTGCTTTGTTTCTCTATATTTTGCAAGTAAGTGATAAAATCTGGTATTTGTGCTTTTCATTTTGACTCACACAAGTTAGTATGACTTCCTCCAATTCTATTCAAGTTGCAGCAGACTGACTGCAAGCTTTTGTTTTTTTCATAGCTGAGTAGTATTCCTCTGTGCATCAATACCATATTTTCTTTGTCCAGTTATCTATTTGGGGGCAGCTATATTGTTTTCAGACCGTGGCTACTGTAAATAATTCTTTGATAAGCATAGGTGTGCATAACAGACAACTTTTAAAAGATTAATTTAACTCTTAAAATTCAGGGGTTCTTACTTATTGCTGCTCTCATATTTGAGGTTGTTATATCCATTGAAGGAAACAAAGGGGCAGAGAGGCAAGAGGCAGAAACTATTACAATGAAAGAGAGATGACAAAAGGGAAGGGAAAAGGGAGGCGGATAATTTGGCTAAAAGGGTTCACTGTGGTAGCACTGTAGCACTGTCCTCCCATTGCTCATCGATTTGCTCGAGCAGGCCCAGTAACGTCTCCATTGGAGACTTTGTTGTTACTGTTTTTGGCATATCGAATACGCCACAGGGAGCTTGCCAGGCTCTGCCGTGTGGGCGGGATACTCTCGGTAGCTTGCTGGGCTCTCAGAGAGGGATGGAGGAATCGAACCCAGGTTGGCCACGTGCAAGGCAAACACCCTACCCCCTGTGCTATCACTCCAGCCCACACTGTATGGTAATGAATGGAAATTAGACTTTCGGTGAAGAGCTTAATGTAGTATATGAGATATTGATTGTGTGTATATACGGAGATTGATATAATATTATAGTCAATGTTATTTCAATCGAAAAATAAAAGACAAAATGAATTCCTACTTTTTTGGCATAGATTGGACAGATTTTAATATGTCCATGTGTTTGTGATAGTAGATCACACGGCAAGAATTTTCAAAGATGACTGTCACTGCTTTTCTCTCCCTATTGTCACTTCCAAGTAGAGAAATCCCAGGTGGCTATCTGGCCCCTGTATCAGACTTGGAGGCTCCCACAAAAGCCAGAAAAAACTACAAAATTTACCACAAGAATAGCAGGGGCTTTAAAAAAATTAAAAGAGAATAAGTCAATTAGAAATTACTTAATTAGGAAATCAACTCCCTTGAAGAAAGGAAGTTAACTGGGAAAAAAAATAGACCTTAAAAAAATGTTGGGTGTGTAAATATCTGTTGCTTGAACTGGATTGTACCAGTCTCTGAGACTGTTGTGTACTTTCCAAACTTTCAGGTCCAGTGATAACATGTTAGTAGTTTGAAACCACCATGGTGAGGGTATTTACACTCTTGACATTGACAAAGGTTATGAGCTTGGACTTCTCTTGATCAGTTGTTAATTATTTACTTTCATGAAACTGTAAAAGTCTAACTTGTCTTCCTAGTTTAATGAACCACAAGTCTTTGGGTCTAGAATCATGTAGTGTAAGCATGGTCTTTACTTTGTAATTTTTGGTTCCAGTAAAGCAGACACCTGTTGAGAGGTTTACACAATATGCATTGTGTGGTGCATAAAGATGATCTCATATTTGTTATTAATTTCTACTTAATGTTTTTTTCTTCTTTTTCTTTACTTTATTGGGAGGTGTGATTGGCCATACCTGGCTATACTCATGCATTACTCCTAGTGGTGCTCAGTGGACCATATGTGGTATGAGGGATTCAAACCAGGGTAAACTATATGTAAGACAAGCTCACTTTTTTTGGCTTTTTGGGTCATATCTGAATTGCTCAGGAGTTACTACTGGCTCTACTCAGGAATTACTCCTGACAGTGCTCAAGGGACCATATGGGATGCTGGGGATATGAACCCGGGTCAGCTATGGGCAAGGCGATCATCCTCTCTACTGTACTTTTGCTCTGGCCCCTAAGACAAGTTCTTTAATCCCTGTCTTATTTCTCCAGCCAAACTTAGTCTCATTATTTCCTTTTCTTAGTTTTTGTTTTACTTTGTCACGGTTCTGTCATGGTTCTCCCATTGTTCATTGATTTGCTCGAGCGGGCCCAGTAACGTCTCCATTGGAGACTTTGTTGTTACTGTGTTTGGCATAAAGTAAAGTAAGTAAAGGCCCTCCCATTGATCATCGATTTGCTCGAGCGGGCCCAGTAACGTCTCCATTGGAGACTTTGTTGTTACTGTGTCTGGCATATCGAATACTCTCGGTAGCTTGCCGGGCTCTCCGAGAGGGGCGGAGGAATCGAACTCGGGTCGGCCATGTTGGCTGCATGCAAGGCAGACGCCCTACCCACTGTGCTATCGCTCCAGCCATATCGAATATGTAACGGGGAGCTTGCCAGGCTCTGCTGTGCGGGCGAGATACTCTCAGTAGCTTGCCGGGCTCTCTGAGAGGGGCAGAGGAATCGAACTTGGGTCGGCCATGTTGGCTGCGTGCAAGGCAAACGCCCTACCCGCTGTGCTATCGCTCCAGCCCTTGTTTTACTTTAAAATATAGAAATACATAAAATATACAGTCTCATGGACACACTTATATGTAAATATACATATTTGAAAGTCACTGCTGAAAATTTTAACTGATGGATATGAAATAAAACAGGAAAATGTGGATATCACTGCTTTTAAAATAAAAGAAAAAGAATTCTAAGAAATTCAGACTGATAATTCAAAAGTAATGTATCTGTGTATATGTATGGGTGTGTACGGGGGGGTGACATAGAAGTTAAAGATGAAAGAAAACAAAATATTGTTGTTATTTCAGGGTGAAAATTTTCTCTTCTTTTTAATATGCATGAAGGAAGGTGGCTCATAACAGAGGTCAAGGCAGTGAGTTAGGCTACCTCAGTTTGGAAAGTGAATTCTTGCCTATGGCCTTTAGTTGCTACTAAATCCCTCTATGGACTTACTACTTTGCAGACATCTGGGTCAGCCCTTAGAGTCAAATTCAGCAGGAGTGGGATCAAACCTAGGAATTTGCATTTCAACTAAGCTTTTAAAAAATGGTCTATGCTGCCCATACATCTCGTGGTTCATGTGCACACATTGAGCCAGTGTTTTAAGGAAGGGCTTGAAGAGAAAAGGAAATTGCCGATGACAGTCTTCTGTGAGACAGGAGAGCAGAAGAGAAGAGTTCCGAGTGGGGGAGGCCAAAGAGGAGGGAAATTAGAACAGGGCATTAACGCAGAGGAATGCAGAGATGAGTATCAGCCATTGGTCGTGGGGGCATGAACTTCTGTGCTGATGAACACAAGCAGAAAGAGAAGACTAGCTGGTTTAGCCCTGCAAAAAGTTTCACTAGCACAATCTTTACTACAGGTTGTAACTGTGACATGGGAAGTGGTTTAGTTTAACGGAAGAGGAAGAGACTCAGTGTTACTGAAGAGGAGAAGAAAAATGCTTGTGACCACATTTCAGTTTTGGCCCCTTTTTTTTCTCTCTGGCTGAACTGTATGTGCCTGAGTTATTCACACATCGATCACAGCTCGTTCCTCTTTTTAAAGTCTTTTCTCTGACACTCTACAGAAGTAGTTTCAGTTTCATAAGGTGGTCTGTGTGAGTGTATGAGTGCATGTGCGTGTGCGTGTGCGTGTGCGTGTGCGTGTACGTGTGTGTGTGTGTGTGTGTGTGTGTGTGTGTGTGTACGTGTCTGTTCTGAGCCAAGGATGATTGTGGAAGCACAGTCCAATGTGTCTACTTCTCTGGCAGCTCCAGAGGAGACCTGGTTTTATAGTTCTGCACTCGTGTTTACCATTTGATCTGCTTGATGGAGGACATAAGCTACACAAACCTACTTCCTGTGAGAGTAAGGAGTCCCCAGCAGCAACCCTTCTTCTTACTATGACTTTGACTGTGCTTTCCTCTAAGCCCCAGCACATTCCATATCCATAATATGTCTTGATGTTTGCAAACATCCCGTGGAAGCATGACTGAGTGCTTCACCTTATTTCAAAAGTGTTACTCAGGAGCAGAGTTTGGGAGCCTTTAGACTGTCATCACCACTCTGTCCCAGTACTGGCTACATGCCAGCAGTTGTAAGTACTGCATTTGGCTTTATATAATTTAGATCTCTCTCCTTGCTCTGAAATTAGACATCCTGGCTTCCTCCACAGAACTACTTCTTTTTTTCCCTTATACAGATGGCTCTATAACATTCACCTTCATGCACTTCAACTTGCAGCCTACTTTGTATATTTTTCATAATTTTGTTTGGTGATGAAACTTTCTATATAGATTATAAATTCCTGGACCAGATAGATAGTGCAGAAGGCAAGATCCCAGACTTGTATGCATCTCACTGGGGTTTGTGCCTCGGCTGCACATATGGTCTCCTGAGCACTTCCAGAAGTTATCCTTGAGCATAGAGCAAGCCCTGAGCACTGCTGGTTTTCAGCTAGTCTCCCTCCACCCCCCCACACCAAATACTATCTATTTCTGGGTTAAACTTTTTCTTCTTCATACCAATTCTACTGCCTAACATGGCAGTTTTGCAAAGTAAGTGATTAAATTTGTTGATTGATTGACATGAAGATATGTGTTAGGGCTGCTAGGTTTGTTATGACAGAAAATCAAGCAGCCTCAGCTCAGACTAGGAACTGCCTATCCAATACAAGAAATTTGGCTTAATACTGAGAAATTCCTTTAATTATGATGACACTCAAAATTAATTTAATATTTCAAACTGCATTTTTAGTTGTATACATAATTGTTATTATTCTGAGCAGTATTATATCTATATGCTTAGTAGTTCATGCAAGAAACTGAAACTAGTAGTTTTATGGCCAAATCAAGCTCCTTAAAAGTTTTGTCAGTGGGAGTGGTATTTTCCAGACACTGCTCAAAGTGCTGTACTCAACTGAATCAGAGGATTAATGGGAAGGTCCTACTGTCCTGGGAACCACCAGGGTCATAAATTGGTGGTACTCAAGGGTGACCTGGACGTTTTTTGGGGGGTAATAGTGGGGGATGCATGTGGTATCAGGGATTAAACTGGGGTCCTTCGTAAGCAAACTATGCATCATTGGTCTTTGTGTGATCTCCCTGGCCCCACCAAACTTATTTTTAGTTGTCTTCTTTCAGTCTTCTATTGACTATATCTCAGATGCAATATATACTTCTATCCTCACTAGGTCATGTACAAATGTAGTTCTGACCTACGAGCAGCCCTGAGTTCATCCTACACCAGGCTGGGACTCCTTGGAAAGGGTTTTTCCTGGGTTCTTGGTCACTGTGCTTCCACAATGATAAATTGAACATCCAATTTATAGTTGATTTTTTTCAGTTGGGTTCCAAATCCCTCTTTCTCTGTCACCACCAAATATATTCCAAATCAAATGGGAACCATGAATTGTATTTCACTGCCATATCTTAAGAATTTATTTTAGTTTAAAGAAGTCCCATTCCCCTTGTCCGACCCCCCACCCCATGATGCGTCTTGTTGAAGCACATCTGCTTGCTGTACTAGGGTTTCTCAGACTAGATGAGAGACCTAAAGGCCTAAAAAGATTTAGGCAAGAAGATTTCATAGATAGTACTATAGATTTCATAGAGTAATCATTTAGTAGGTAGAGTAGTTCTGATTGTTTAAACTTATGTAATGTTTAGATTAGTCGCTGAGATATAGTAGGGACAGTTTGATGACTTCTTTTAGGTAGTTAAAAATCTCTTTTATGATCAGCAAGCAATCTACGAGGCTGCATCTAGGGACAACTACTTTATTATCATATTTTACCTAACACTCTTACTTTCCATTGACGATCCTTAACAAAATCTACTATTTTTAGAGTTTATAAACTTTATTCAAAATATATTAGCTAGAATTACTGTGTAAAGGAGAACTTTCTTGGGACTGCAGAGATAGTACAATGGTTAAGGTATTACCTGCCTTGCATGTAACCACCCCCAGTTCAATTCCTTACACTATACATGATCCCCTGAGCATTGCCAGAAATGATTCTTAAGCACAGAGCCAGGGGTAAGCAATGAGCATTGTGAAGTGTGGCCCAACTTCCCTCCTCCCAGAAAGAAGAGCTTCCCACATCAATTTTAGTTATTCTTAAATATAATCCAAATGGAAATATTGGGTAGCACTGCACTGTCATCATGTTGTTCATCGATTTGCTCGAGCGGGCACCAGTAATGTCTCACAACAAATTGTGAGGCTTGTTTCTGTTTTCGGCATGTTGAATACGCCACAGGGAGCTTGCCAGGCGTTGCCATGTGGGCGAGATACTCTCAGTAGCTTGCCGGGCTCTCTAAGAGGGGCAGAGGAATTGAACCGGGGTCAGCTGTGTACAAAGCAAACACTCTACCCGCTGTGCTATGTCTACAGCCTGGAAATATAGGTAGATGCTTTTAATTTAATTACCAACTTTTAGAAAAAGAATTTAGGGTAGAACTGTGCTCAATAGTAATAAATGAGCTCTGATTTCTTTGTCATTTTCTGGTTTTGGAGTGTCAGAGATTTATGGCCTTTAATATAGTCTTATAGTGATTTTTCTTTTTCACACTAATTAGTCCAACCAGTTAGGCCAGTTATGGTCCTTTTGATTTGCTCTGGACTTTCCAACTTGACTTTACTACCCTTCAGAAGATTTTGTATTTCCCGCAGGACTTCTTTCCCAAGCTTGCCTTCTCCATTCCTGTAGTTGGTCATTTCAGAAGCCCTAGTTCCACAAAGGAAGAATGGATTGAGATACTATAACATGACTCTAGGGTTACTCATTGCTAATGGAATATTGTTTTATTTTGACCTTCTAAATGGGCTAGCCTATACAATATATTCAAATTATTTTTTAAATCATGGCTATACTTATTGTTCTAATTCTAATTTTACATTTTAGGGTTTTTCTTAATTATTTTTATGTACAGTTCTTTCTATTTCCCCTTACACTGGTTTTTAATAACTTTAATGTTATTATTTAGTCATTGTAATGTTATTTCAAAATAAATAGCAATAAAATATATCTCACCAAAGAAAGACAAAGTGCTAAGTTTTAAGCTCCGTTACTAAGCTCCGTTAAAATAATTATTTTTGAGTGATTATTTTATTACTTTTATATGTAATTTAATTAGTTTCTTTTCTTTTATTTATATTTTTAAAATTTTTATTAGCGAAACACCATGAGGTACAGTTGTGGACTTACAAGTTTTTGTGCTTGGGTTTCAGTTATACAATGATCAAGTACCCATCCCTCCAACCAGTGCCCATTCTCTACCACCAATGATTCCAGTATCCCTCCCACCCCCATCCCCTCCACCCCACCCCAACTCTGTGGCAGAGCATTCCCTTTTGTTCTCTCTCTCCTTTTGGGTGCTGTACAATTTAATTAGTTTCTTAACTATATTTTTAGGGCTGATGTTTCTTTTTTGTTTTTATACTACTGTATCACTGTCATCCCATTATTCATCGATTTGCTCAAGCAGGCACCAGAAACGCCTGCATTTGTCCTAGCCCTGAGATTTTAGCAGCCTCTCTTTACTCATCCTTCCCAACGGTGCCACATTGGAGGCTCTTTCAGGGTCAGGGGAATGAGACACATCATTGTTACTGTTTTTGGCATATCGAATATGCCACGGGAGCTTGCCAGGCTCTGCTTTGAGCGCAGGATATCCTCAATAGCTTGCCAGGTTTTCCAAGAATGAGACCTAGACTATAAGAGGTCTAGAAGCATAAGCGGCCGGGCACTTCCAGGAGCTTTGTTTTATAGTCTCTGGATCTTGGTCGTTGATGGGATTTCATGGCTCAGGGAGCAGTTTGTGGGTGTAACTGCCTAGTTACTGGAAAATGGGGGATCTGGGTGGAGGAGGCCCAGTCCTGATCCGAGCAGGCTTGGAGATCTCAGCCCCGGGACCTGCACACCTGGGGTCCTCTGCCAGTTCCTTCATGCGTGAGGCTTGTCTGAGCGTTTGGAGAGTGGCCTTGAGCATGGCTATGACTGGGTACCGGAGGTCTTGTTTTTATATAATATCTATATTTTGGATATGTAAACAATTCCATGTCATAGAAGGTAAAAGCTATACACAAACACGTTTCTATTTCATCCTGATATTCTCCACTTGCAGCCTCTTGTACCACTCAATAGTAGTCAATTTTTTTTGTGGGAGTACTGCTATTTATTCAGCCACTGATTAGCTGATTGAATGGGCATGAACTCCACCTTACTTTTTTTTTCCATTTTTTATAATTTTATTTATTGAATCACCATGAGAGCAGTTACCAAACTTTTGGGTCTAAGTCTCATACAATGAAACACCCGTACCTTCACCAGTGCCCATTCTCCACCACCAAAAATTCCAGTATACCCCCATCCCACACCCTCCCCCTGCCTGTGGGGCAGATGATTTCCAGATTACTCTCTCTCTACTTTGATCACATTCACTATTTCGACACCAGACCCACCATTATTTGAGATTTTACCCCAACACTCAGATCTGCTGAAAAGGCAACAATAGACTATTTGTGTTCTATTGCTAGTTATGAATAACATATGATGTCGTGTGGCTGCAGTAGGGCCATGTGGTTTTGAAATTCCGAAATTTTAACACTTAAATCTGGAGGGATTTCTGCCAAAAGCCACTGGGTTTAGAGATCTGCTCCCGAGTCTCTGGGATCATGGTCATTGAGCAGCTTGATGAGGAGCCAGAGAGGCCGTTCGTGGGCGATGATGTGGGGTCTCGTTGGAGTGGGGAGGACAGGCCCGGCTCCCCCCCGCCATCCCGTGAGGCCCAACAAGTTTCGTCACTGCGGGCCCAAGTCTGACTGTCCAATGGCCTCTGGAGAATGACAGCCACCAAGTCGCCAAGAGGGAGCAGGCGGAGAGACAGCACCCTTTCCTCCCTGGGGTGGCCCAGCGACAATAACCTACTGCGGGGTCCGGACACATTTCTGCCAAAAGCCGCTGGGTTTCGAGATTTGTTTCTGAGTCTCTGGGATCAAGGCCGTTGAGCAGCTTGATGAGGAGCCAGAGAGGCCATTTGTGGGCGATGACTTGGGGTCTCGTTGGGGTGGAGAGTACAGGCCCGGCTCCACCCGCCCCCATATCCCGTGAAGCCCAACAAGTTTCGTCACTGTGGGCCCAAGCCTGACTGTCCAATGGCCTCTGGAGGATGACAGTCAGCAAGTCGCCAAGAGGGAGCAGGCGGAGGGACAACACCCTTTCCTCCCTGGGGTGGCCCGGCGACAGTAACGTAGAGTCCGGATGCATTTCTGCCAAAAGCCACTGGGTTTTGAGATTTGTTTCTGAGTCTCTGGGATCATGGCCGTTAAGCAGCTTGATCAGGAGCCAGAGAGGCCATTTGTGGGCGATGACTTGGGGTCTCATTGGGGTTGGGAGGACAAGCCCGGCTCCAACCCCATCCCGTGAGGCCCTGTGTGTCTCATCACTGGGGGCCCAAATGTGACTATCCAGTGGCCTCAGACGGATGGCGGCCACTGGGCCGCCAGGGGAGACAGGCCAAGGCACGAAACCTATTCCCACCTGGGTTGGCCCAGCACCGGCAGCCTACTGCAGAGACCAGACGCATTTCTACCTAAAGCCTCTGGGTTCCGAGATTCCTTTCTGAGTCTCTGGGATCATGGCCATTAAGCAGTTCAATCAGGAACCAAAGAGGCCTTGCCTCCAATTATATAGCTGAGCCGGAGGTGGTTTGTGGGTGTGTTTCCCAGATACCTAACTTTTGGCCGTTTACTTTCTTGGTAAACTTTGCCCCAAGTTTTTGGGGTCTGGCCAAAGTCACAGCAGCAATTTTGGGATATCTGGAAGTCTGAAGGCGCCATGAGGCTGCTGATGCACTCGCCTCACAGGTACAGATTGACCTGCTGGCGGCACCATACCCCTGTCAATTTTTATATAATTATTTTTTATTATTTTTTACAGCATTTTTTTCTTTTCATTTTTTTTTAAATCACATCTGATGGTGCTCAGGTCTAACTCAGACTCTAACAATGCTTAGGGATCATTGTTATTGGGGTTTGGAGGGCCATATATGGTGCCAGGGATTAAACTCAGGTCAACCATGTGCAAGTCAAGAATCTTACACTTACTAAACTGTCTCTCTAGCTTCTTCTTACAGTATTTCTTTGTACAAATATAATCAAATATGTTCTTGTAGCCTAAGATACATTTACTCCTTTTCCACAGGTATCATACTAGACATATTTTTTGGGGGGGAATCTCACATTGTCATTTAAAAGTATCTTCTGTAAAATGCACCATATCAATATGCTAGTGAATATATTGATTAGTGAATAATGAGAAACATTAATTTTATGGTCACCTAGTTCTCTGTCGTAGGAGGTGCCATAGTTTATTCAACAAAGGACTGGAACTTGATAGGTCATACTTTATTCTATGTGTCTCCTATTGGTAAACATTTGATATGTTTTACGTGCTTGGGGTTTTATTTTTTTGAGTTGTTCAGGATGCCTGGGGTATTCTTAGCAATTGTTGATCTACCTGACTGGTAGTTCAAAGCCAGGGCCCAATGGTGTGGTGCTGCTCAACCTTTGGTGTCAAGGATTACGTGAGCCACATTGGTAGTGCTGGTTTAGAGGGTTCTCCATGGCAACATCTGGCAGAAAGCAGGGGTATCCATCTCTGCACCTGCTAATGCTTGGGGGACAATGTCATGCTGGGAATTTAACTAGAGTTGGACCGTGGAAGGCATGTAATTTAGTCCCTGTACTATCTCTCCAACCTGTTTCATGTATTTTTGTTTTTGAAAATTTATTTTTATTAAATTACTATGATTTACAAAGTTGTTTATAATAGAGTTCCTTCAGGTGTATGATGTTCTAACACCAATCCCAATACCAGTGTGCCCGTCCATCTACTAATGTCCCCAGGTTTTAACCTGTCCCCTTGGCAGGCATATAATAAATTTATTTCATATTGCTTGTTCCAACAAAAATTAAAATAATAGCAAATGGAATTATAAGAAAATATGCCATTAATGTAAATTTGTTATAATTGATTACTATAGGTAAAGGTAAAGGTAAAGGCCCTCCCGTTGATCGTCGATTTGCTCGAGCGGGCCCAGTAACGTCTCCATTGGAGACTTTGTTGTTACTGTGTCTGGCATATCGAATACTCTCGGTAGCTTGCCGGGCTCTCCGAGAGGGGCGGAGGAATCGAACTCGGGTCGGCCATGTTGGCCGCTTGTAAGGCGAACGCCCTACCCGCTGTGCTATGGCTCCAGCGGGTTTACTATATGTTTAAAAAAACCTATATAAATAAATTCAAATAATGTCTATTCTCATATACATAAATAACTTTTCAACACTGACATCTAAAATATGTTGTATTAAATTTTATTTTGTATTGGATCTTACTATGGTAATTCTCATGCCCTTCCTGTCATAGATGTAACATTTTAATAAAATAAATTCTGTACTAATATATTTTAGAGTTTACATGAAATAGATTGGACCAAGAATGTAAAATTCAATAAGAGCGAAGAGAACCAAGAAAATTTAAAGAGGAAATTCTGAATAGGACTATAAAAGTGTTTTGTCCTAAGAAAGGGAATACTGGTTTTATATGAGAAAATTTGATATTAATATTATAGGTATACCTAAGAATCTGCATCAGTAAGTAAAAGATTACAATAAAATACCTGTGGATATAAAAAATGACCAGGCATAGAATATTCAATATAAATGAGATGTTAATTTATTAATGTAAATGTATAAACTCCCTTAGCAAGCTAGGAGTAAACACACTTTTTTAAAACATGTATTTTTTATTTTATTAAATCACCATGAGATACAGTTACAAGCTTTCATGTTTGAATTACAATCATACCATGATCAAACATTCACCCATCCACCAGTGCACATTCCTCACCACCAATCTCCCCAGTATACCCCCCCTTTTCCACCCTCCCCCTGCCTCCATGGCAGACAATATTCCCCATACTCTCTCTCTGAGCCCACACGGCAGAGCCTGGCAAGCTACCTGTGACGTATTGGATAAGTCAATCACAGCAGCAAGTTTTACAATGTTACTGGACCTGCTCGAGCAAATCGATGAACAACCGGAGGACAGTGATACAGTGATACTCTCTCTCTACTTTTGGACTTTATAGTTTGCAATACAAATACCAAGAGATTATCGTGTTTGGTCCTTTATCTACTTTAAGCACATATCTCCCATCCCAATCGATGCTTCCAACCATCATTGATCATTAGTGATTCCTTCTCTATTCCAGCTGCCTGATGGCATGAGGCAGGCTTCCAACTATGAAGTTCCTCTTCCTGATCCTTAACACATCTTTTTTAATCTAGTAAGTAGAGGGTGAGTATGAGCTCCATGAGGGCATGCGATACTCAATGCCATATGCTAGGAAGCTTGTACCATCCACTACTTTAATGCTTCTTAAAAACTGGACTCAGGGCTATGAGTTCCCTAAACTGTTGTCTGTCTATGAAGCTCTGTATCATTCCTTCAAATATGAATGGTAATCTAGCTGGGTAGAGTATTCTTGGTGAGGTGTCCATTTTGCTGAGTTTTTGTATTACACCCCTCCATTCTTTTCTGGCTAGTAGAGTCTCATTTGGTACATCTGCTATAAAACTTAGGAGCTTTCTTTCTTCTTCTTCTTTTTTAATTAATTAATTTATTGAATCACCGTGAGAAAAGTTAAAAAGCTTTCAGGTTTAAGTCTCGGTCATACAATGATCAAACACCCATCCCTTCACCAGGGCATATTGTCCACCACCAAGAACCCCAATATATTCCCTCCCACCTCTCCCAATGCCCGTGAGGCAGATGATTTCCTCTTAACTCTCTCTCTACTTTGATTACATTCATTTTTTCAACAAAAGATGCACCATTATTATTTGGAATTTTCCCCCCAACAATCACACCTGCTGAAAAGGCATTGTGAAATAATTTGTTTTCTATTGTTATTGTTATGAAGACCATATGATGTTGTGAAGCTGCGATAGCGGCCACGCAATTTTGGATTTCTGATATTTTACTAATTAAGTCTGGAGGGATTTCTGCCAAAAGCCACATAGTTACGAGATTGGTTTGTGTATGCCATGGCCGTGCTGGAGAGCCGCTCATGGGGGGCAACTCTTGGCCTCAGCAGGGTGGGAAGGATGTGCCGATTCTGCCCCCCCCCCCCCCATCGCATGAGGCAGCAGTTGCCCTGTCACCAACGGCTCATACCTGGCTGTCCAATAAGCTCTGAGGTGGCGGCCACCTTGCTGCCGGGGTGGGGGGTGGGGGGGACAGGGGGGTGAGGCGGAAGAGACAGACACTTTTTCCAGGAGCTTTCTTTTGAATGGAAGTTGCTTTTTAAAAAATCTTGTGGCTCTCCATATTCTTTCTTTCTCTCTCTCTCTCTCTCTCTCTCTCTCTCTCTCTCTCTCTCTTTCTCTCTCTCTCTCTCAGAATGACCTTTGGTTATTCTGAGCACAATGTGTCTTAAAGTTTTCCTAGTTGAATCTATTTTTGCTGGGACCTCACGAACCTCTTGCATTTGGTCACCTATATTCTAAAACTTTGGGAAATTCTTAACTGTGATTTCTTTAACTACTGGTGCTTCATCAAATTCATTTTCCTGGTCCTCAAAGACCTCAATGTTTCTTTTTTTTACCTCAATGTTTCTTATACTCTTCCTCTTGAGCTTCCGCCACAGCCCTCTGGTGTGCCAGTCATTTCTTTTCAGACTTTTTTTTTCTATCATCTGTTGCTTTCAAGAGGTTTCCTTCATTTTATCTTGAAACTTCTCAATCTTTCCTTCAACTGTTGTTATTCTGCATCTGAGGGTTTCTAATGATTTTTTTTTAAATATCACCAACCATCCTATTCATTTCTGCCACTTTCTAATTGTAGTTTTCTTGTTTCAGCTCTCATACGTTCGTGTGCTTTGCTGGCTATCTGTACCATTGTTCCTTTGAGCTCACTAAAAATCCTCACCGTGGTGTCACTAAAATAATTTTCTGAGGACCTAGAGAGATGTTTGGTGTGGTTTGTGCTATCCGTGTTTTTGGCCTCACTTGTTGACTGTGATAGGTTTCTCTGTTTATCCCCATTGGTGTTCTAGTGTTCCTGTTGTGCTGGAGTGAGTCTTTGCAGTTAGACACCCTGGAAGACTGAAGAATTAGGCTTGGGGTTGCTCTTTCGCCTCTCTGCCTATCTTCATTAAAGGACAGGAAGTACAACTGCGAGCAGTCTGTAATTTGCTAAGTCATATACACAGTTGCATGCTTCAGGAACCACGGTGTAGGTCCGTTAATTCGGCAGAGACTGGGTGTGGAGGCTGCTGCAACCTAGCGAGAAGGAAGAGGTTCTGCCTCCCACTCGCAACCTAGCGAGAAGGAAGGGGTTCTGCCTCCCACTCCGAGGTAGGGCCAGTCGGAGATTGATCTCACCTGGCAGGGTGGAGCAGCAGGTAGAAGTTCAGGAACTGTGAAGCTGTGATGTGTGCTCGTTAATATCTGCTTCACTTTTTTGGGGGGGGGGTCCCACCCAGCAATGCTCAGGGGTTAAGTCGTGGCTGTGCACTCAGGAATTACTCCTGGCGGTGTTTGGGGGACCATGTGGGATACCAGGGATCGAACCCGGGTTGGCCACGTGCAAGGCAAACACCCTACCTGCTGTACTATCACTCTGGCCCCTCTGCTTCATGTTTTTGCACTAATACATAATATGCCTCAATGACAACTTTGTGAATAAATCATTTCCTATTTGTGTATTTATGCTCTTAGACTTCTAGAAGTGTTTTCTTTGTTCAAATAGTAAATACAGCTATGATCTGGATCCTCCTCTAAAAGAGTTATAGTTCTAATAGCAATGTCTGATGTCTTTTTTTTCCCCTCTGCTGCATCCCTGATAGATTATCTTGTGAACATATTTTATTTTTGGCTGTTTGACTGGGTGAAGTGGAACAAAATTGTACTTAGGGGGAAAATAGGTACCTTCTCAGTAGTGCTCAAGGGCCTGGGAGCTATTTTCACCTGGTCCCTGAGATGCAAGTCCTGACTTTCGGGTGCTTGGGCCAGAGATGCTGCAGCCACCATCTCTAGTAGCTTTTCATTTTTTTTTTTTTTTTGCTTTTTGGGTCACACCCAGCGATGCACAGGGATTATTCCTGGCTCTGCACTCAGGGATTACCCCTGGTGGTGCTCAGGGGACCACATGGGATGCTGGGAATCGAACCCGGGTTGACCATGTGCAAGGCAAATGCCCTACCCACTGTGCTATCGCCCCAGCCCCCGTAGTGTCTCAATTTAATTGAGTTGTTTCTTCTGATAAGTGAACTAGTTCTTGAAACAGCGGGTATCCTTATCTTAGTCCTGACTTTGCTGGGACTCTCTAGTGTTTTGTCCTCAAAAGAGGACTGAAGTGAAGTGGGGCTGAAGTGACAGTGACTATGCGTGTGTTTATGTGTGTGCCTGTGCTTATGTGCTCGTGTGTATGTAAACACGAGTTAGGAGAGAATTCATTAATTTTTATTTTAGTGAGTATTTTTAGTACATCAGTCATAGAGACTGAATTTTGTCCTATTTCTTTTCAGTGTCAAAGGAAAGTAGAATAAGCTTTTCTTATATATATCTAGTATTTTAATAATAAATTTCTAATATTGAATCACCCTGTGACCTGGGCATAAACACTATATAATCTTATGCTATTAAGTATATAAGACAGTGTTTTATTTAGAATATTTTCCTCAATGTGTTAGTGAGATTGGGATCTGCTTTTCTTTGGATGCAGTCTTACTCATTTTATGTCCCTTTAAGATTTACTTCATAAAACTAATTTGGGATTTTTCCTTTATGTTCTGCGTGTACATTTTAAGTAACGTTGAAATAATCTGTTCTCTAAATCTTTGTTATAGTTCCCTTGTGAAACATTCTGCCTAGCATTCTTTTTCTTGGGGAAGGAGAGCTGGAATGACTGAGAGTTTCTTTGACAGTGTTGCAGTTCTACACTGATCCTCACTGTGAATCCTGAAGGTATCAAGTAAGGGGAAGTAGAAGCAATGTACCATGGGTAGAGAATATTTCCCAAGGTAAGTGATGTTATAGGATAGATTGATGAATAGTCACACGTAGAATTGGAGAGATAGAGAGGGGAATGATATTGATGGGTGGGAAAACCGTGTTGAGAGGCTCAGCTTAGGAGAGATTGTTCGCTTCTTCACAAAGTCTTTTCATCAGGGCCAGAGAGATAACATAGTACGGAACATGCATTGCATGTAGTTGTCTCCTGTCAATGTAGGCACCACCTATGACCTCCCCAGCACCTCAGATGTGTCGCCCATCAAACAAAAGCAAGAGCAAGAAAACAAAAACAAAAAACAATTTCTTCTGATTTTGTGTTCTAATGTCTCCTTGAGAGAGTCCCTTAAACATAGCTGGAAAGGCAGAGGGAATTTCCCATTGTTCACTGAATTTCTTGGTAGCCTTTGTGGGGAGGTCCTCCACGTTCCCTCATCTGAGGAAACGTGGATTTATAGAGTAAGTAATAACGTCTCCAAATTCTCACTGTTTGTACATATCAAGAACTAGTTTTAGCAACATGCCCTATGATTCGTAGTATTAAAACCTAAAGGTCATAGACATTTCTTTGATTTTCTCTTTCCACCAGGGGCCTTGGAACATCCCCACCGTAGCTCAGATGTTCCATGATGAAGTAGCGTTGCTATAGAAAAAATGGCAGACAGGGGTGAGGAGCCCAGGACAGATTCTTCCAGGTGCTTGAGGCACTGTGTCCCTTCCTTCCCCTTGCTTCCTGACTCGGCTTACTCAGCTCTCTGTGTGTGGGCCTTCAAGAAGCGGAGTGAAGTGTGGGTGGTGTCTCCTGCACTCAGCCCATTCACAACACAGCCCACAAGTAGGATATGCTAGTCAGGGTGTGGGAGTTCTTCAGTGAGAAGGTCATGGCCTCTGCAACTATAGGCTGATTGCCCTGATCAGCAGCAAGGAGATTGCTTGGGACTGTTGTGATTAACCTGGAATCACTCCCCCCCCACCCTTTGGAGCCAGAGGGAAGATGTTGAGGAGGTGGGAGTTCAAAGACTCTGCTGAGTGAGTGGTCTGTGTCCTGAGAGAAACTTTGGTTGTCCTGTGGAAAGTGGCCGCCCTTTACCTTCTACACAAGAGCTGTGAACCACTCCCGGCCTCTGGTTTTCAGCTGCACCTGATGGAGCAGGCTCAGTTAGGCTGGGAGGAGCAGGAGGAGGCGGTGTTAAGAAATAACTTGAGGGTCTTTGGGAAGATTTTTCACTGTATCCTAGCATCCCACCAACCCTCTACCTGCCAACTGATTCCCTTCCCCAGCGCTGCACCCACACATCTGCATCATGGCCAACCAGACCAGCCCTATCCACAACTCTTGAGTAAGGGGAGAAAAACATAAGGTAGATCCTTTTAAAAACTTTCAATGATTTCTAGATATGGGTCAGGCTCTGGAAGTTCTTCCTGGGAGCGCAGCAGATTTTGAGGATCACACCCTGATGCATGTCCATGGGAGCCGGGCCGGCCCCGCAGGTGTTATAGACTTTCCATGTTCTCTTCCCAATGGAGCTTCCTAGAGAATGGGTGATAGTCACTCCCAGTGATGCTCAGGGGTTACTCCTGGCTACTCTACACTCAGGGATAACTCCAAGTAGTGCTTGGGGACCCTATGGGGTGCTGGGGATCAAACCTGGGTTGGCTGTACACAAGGCAAGAGCCCTACTGGCTGTACTGTCACTTGGGCCCCCAGAAAGCAAGTCTTGACTGGAAATTATCTTTTGGGATGGGGCTCCAACTTTCAATCTCACGTCTCCAGAGCCTGACTCAGACTTTCAGGCGAATGGAAAGATGGAGGGCAGGAGGCAGGGACATCAGATAGTCAGAGCTGATAATAAGTTGAGGAACTACCCAATTCATTTTCCAAGGCCAGGTCATTGAGGTCCACTGTCCCCTGTATTTCTAATTTTCACGGGGTGCCCCCTACCCCACACAAGAAAGCATTCTTCTCATCACTGATTAGACCAGATTAGAAAGACTAAGTCAGAATTCAAACAAGTTTTGGTTCAGAGAAAGGAGATATAAGAAAGGAGAGGACCCCATTCAGGGAAAGGTTTGGGTTAAGTGCTGTTTGTCCCCAATTTTTGTCCCCCCCACTTCCAGTTTTTAAACTCTGATGTCAAAGTCTCTTGGTTACTGTCTCTTTGGATTTCCAGTCAAATGTTCCTGACCGTTGAGGTCTGAAAACCTTAAAGTTTCTCTCATATTCATCAGCAGGATGAAGTCACGGAACCCAGTGAACCACACTGGTAACAAGACGTTGGGGCATCACACAGATGCCCTGGAGTTTATCAGATAAAAGATGATTTTTTTAAAAAAAAGTATATAAGAATGGAATTTAAAAGCAGTTGATTGGCTAATAATACTCTCAATACCAGAATACCTCTAACCACAATTTTGTTTATTTTTTTAATGTGTCACCGTAATGGTTCTTTTTTTGTGGCTTGCCTTGTGCAGTTTGTGTACTTGTTGAGAGCTTTATCTGACTGTGTTTTTGCTGAACTTGTTTTTTCCGAGACCCTCTATGCTCATAGATTCAGTTTCACCTTGCCACCTGCAATCCGGCAGTTTCAGCGGCAGAAGAGGTCACAGAAACCTCTTATAGCATCCCTGGGCAGAAGCATGCACCGTTTTTCCTTCTTGCTCTGGGCGCTGGCACTGAGACAGGCTTCTGGAGCTGCCATCGGTAAGTCCTGCAAGTCCAGCCTGGAGCTGGAGTGGGAGGGAGGCCAGGGGGTGGCAGAAGGACACAGGTAGAGGTGGCTGGGTGCAAACACCAACTCTATCCAAGGGAAGGAAATAAAGTTCTCCGAATCCTGTGTCTGTCTGAGAGAAAGCTGTTGAGAACTCACAGTTCTTTGGAGGTAGCAGATAAAAGAATGAGGCTGGGAATGCTTTCCTGACTCCAATAAAGTCCCAGGGAAAGAAAGGCAATAAAAAAAAGGACTCAGAAGTTGTCTTGAAGTTCATTCCTCCTCTTCCTTTCTTCACAGATTCCAGAGCTTCTACCATTATAGATGGAATTGATACTATGTCTATTGTCTGTCATGTTAAGAATCAGACTCAATTATCTGAGGTGGTGCAAATAGCTAAGAACTATAAAATGAGGCTCTTTGATGTTGCTTTCTGAACCGGCTGGGGCTAGAAATTTCTCTGAGTGTGAAGGGGCTGTAAATGCCCAGAAGGGTGGTTTTGCCAGCAAGAAAGTATTTCTCTCCAAGTCAAGTTTTCTTTGGAGGTCTTGCTTTTCTTGAAGAGTTCCCCCAAGAAACAAAAATGGTTGTTAACTAAACCTCCAGTTTTCATTTCAAAGGAAAGGATAATGTACACTCACAGAAAGCAGGCTGCTGAAAAAAATACAATAAAATACATTATATTGACTTGTCAGAAAAAAGTCCTATGTTCTTGGCAAGGAGATAACGTTTGCTTGCGAAGTAATGGTGAAGCTCTATTTCAGCCCTTTATACAAAGAGAAGAATAGCTATGTGAAATGGTGTTGTAGTCTATATGGAGGGAGGGAATGGAATGATTGCATAAACTATTATTTAAAAACCAGCTCCAGTCTCAGTGCCTTGAGGGGAAGGTTCAAGATCATTATTGGCGCAAGACTCATGCCTGCCTTTTCCCTTCCCCAGGAGATATGACAGGAAGAATATTAACAGCGGGAAACATTTCTGCAGAAGAAGGTGGTTCTGTCACCTTCCATTGCCACTTATCACACACCAATGCCAATGTGACTCAGATCCACTGGTTGCAGCAGGACCAATTCCTGGCAGTTCATCACGCTAATCTGGGGTGGCACATCCCCTCCAACTTCAGGGACCGAGTGAGCCCAGGCCCCAACCTGGACATCACCCTCCAGTCGCTGACCAAGAACGACACAGGGGAATACTTCTGCACTTTTCACACCTACCCTGATGGGATATACAAAGGGAGACTCTTTCTGGAGGTCCTACAGAACTCAGGTATGCTCTCTGGAGTAAAGTGGCTGATAATCCTCTTGCTCTGAGGGAGGAGATGCAGAACGTTGACAGAGCATGGCCTCTTACCGCTGGTGCACACACACATCACCTGGAACTTTTCCAGTGACACTGAAACTGGTGTGCTTCATAGCAAACATTTACCCATAAGAACTTTTAGAGGGGGAGTATCAGTCATGCAAATTAGAATTAGCCCCAGAGTTTATAAAAGGCTGATTAGAAGCAAAAGCAACATGTGTGCAAAGGTGTCAGTGTACAATCATTTCCAAGTGTGTGTGTGTGCGACTTCGTGATTTCTGAAAGACCACTGTTCACCTCGATACTTGAGCCAGTTCTCTGCAGGGTGAACTTACCTGTTTGCTCTTCTTTCAGTGGCTAAGCACAGCACTGTGTTCCAGATGCCATTTCTCGGAGTCTTGGCCGCACTGCTGGTGGTCATCTGCATAGCAGTTATTGTGGTGGCCGCACAGTTCACAAAGGTAAGGGTTCTGTTTACGGCACCCCATTGTTACCACTCTGGTCCTTTCTGGTATTCTGTCTCTCTGAAGAGAGACACTGATTTTTGTACCATTTCAACGTTTTCGTTCTGCCTCTTGGTTAAGTCTTTATGCTCTTCATACCTGAGTCCCAGAAAGGTGGAACCTCTACCCTTACCATCTCACTGTCACCTACAGTTCTTAGTCACTGTTCATATATTAGGATGTGGTGCTGTCAAAGTAAGCGTGATTTCTGCTTGTGTATTCAGCAACTCTCTATTTACCAGCAGTGAATTTGGTGTATTTTAGGCATCTACCCCATGATAGGACTTTTTGTTCTTGCACATTTGATACTTCACAAAATCAAATGGTAATTCTGGCTTTATCCAGCATTTTCTGAAGAATAGGTAAAGGTAAAGGTAAAGGCCCTCCCGTTGATCATCGATTTGCTCGAGTGGGCCCAGTAACGTCTCCATTGGAGACTTTGTTGTTACTGTGTTTGGCATATCGAATACGTCACGGGGAGCTTGCCAGGCTCTGCCGTGCGGGCGAGATACTCTCGGTAGCTTGCCAGGCTCTCCAAAAAATAAAATTGTAGGATGAATGGCAAGTTGGTAAAGTTGGGAAGATTGTATATTTGCTGTTATAATTCAGAGATTAAGTGGCCTAAGAATGACACAAGGATATTGAAGGCATTGAGAGATTTAGTTTAGAATTTCAGCACCTAGTATACAATTTTTGGATAAGTTTTATTGCATTCGTGGCTAGCACGTCTTCATATATTGCTTCTCCACTTTTGTTTTCCTCTTCTTCTGTCACGGTCATGGTCCTCCCGTTGTTCATCGATTTGCTCGAGCGGGCCCAGTAACGTCTCCATCATGAGACTTGTTGTTACTGTGTTTGTCATATCGAATACGTCACGGGTAGCTTGTAAAAATATTTTTTCCAAAACATGTTTTACAACACTATATTTGCATTATTGTCAGTTCCTAATATATATTAAGAACTATTATTTATTATATTCTCATAGGTATTATTTTTTATTTATCCCAGAACCTCAAAACCTGGCACTTGTTAAATATTTTTATTATATGGAGTATGGCCAAATGAATAAATAGCATTTACTAAACAAATGTCAGAAAAGCGTCCTCACTCTACCCAAGGGATGTCTGTGAGGACAGGAGAGTAGACAGCCAACCCCACCGCTGTTCTTTAGCTTCACATTCTTCAAAGAGCTGCTTTTCTTATGATATGACCCAAATGCAACTCTATAGTTTCCTTTGGTCCTTGATGTAGTAGCCCGAGGCTTTGTTTTTATACTGTTAACCATTGGAGTGTCCTTCAGGATTTGGTTGCAAACAGAGTAACTGAGAGACTTCTTTTGGGCACAGAACGTTTCTCAGATGACATTTAGATGATGAACAAGAACACACCAAAATACAAACAGTGCTTTGAGAGATAATTAGATGTTCATGCTATAAAAATGGGTTGGGTTGGTTGAGGGATGCAGTACTTTTGAACACAGTGTCTGCATGATCTACGAGAATTACCTCTTTCCTTCATATTGAGAGAAAGGTGCAACCACTTGTATGACAAAGTAATGAATGAGACAGTTTGAGGAGAGAAACCACCTCTCTCATGTGTGTACTTTTCACATGATGCCCTTGATCTATGTTCAGATCCTCATGGACTTTGGTGGTATTCCCATGTGGTGTCTTCATCCTTAATTTCTTTTTTTTTTCTTTCTAGGTGATTTTTGAGTCACACAGGGCCTTGTGCAAGTGCTATTCTGGCTCTGTGCTCAGGAGTGACCCCTGGTGGTATTCAGGAAAATTATATATTGTGCCGGGGATTCTTACTAGCTAGCTTTGTCTCCAGGGAGAGAGCAAGTTCCTTATTCACTGTATTATCTTTCCAGTGCCCATACTTTACTTTTTGACTCTTGCTTATAGGCATATTCATGGATTTTCACACTCTCTGCCTCAGCACCCCTATGCACAGCTGATCCCGACACTAACTAGAAGTGCTTCTACATTTCCCATTCTGAAAGCAGTGAGGGTGTGGAAAATTAGGCTGAAATTTGAGTAATTTTCCAACTATGTGACTCCTGGCAATTGTTATTTAGGTTAGGCATAAGAGACTTGCTTTAGAGGAGTGTCTAGAAATTTGGGAGGCTATTAGTGTTTCTTTTTAGTTTGATATCATTAAGTATTTCTTTCACGACCCATGTGCCTGCTAGCCTCTGATTTTTCGGTCTTAGCACAACTAAACCTATGAGTCAGAACTGTATAGATAGTATAATGTTTTAGATAATGTGGTGTGTGTACGTGTGTGTGTATGTGTGTGTGAACATGCATGCGTGGGCATATACATGTGCACTTGCATTTTAATCTTAAAATTGACCATCTGTTGTGAGCTCTTATTTTCCAAAGAGAAATATTAAAAAAATCCCTCCTTCAGGGGTTCATAGTTTGGAACTTGGAGAAAATAGAGGGCAAGCAAGCTCCGGATAGCACTGATTGTACAGTGAAGGGCACCAGAACTAACATACTGTAGCACACAAGAAAACTGTAACTTCTGGAGAGGTTAGAGAAGCTTCTTGAATAACGTGTTGCAGAGACAAGTCTGGAAAAATGACTAAGCTTCTTGATTTTTTTTTGTTTTGTTTTGTGACCACATTCAGCAGTGCTCAGGGATGAACTCTTGGCTCTAGGCTCAAGGATCACTCCTGGTGGGTCAGGAGACCATGTGGAGTGCTGAGTTGACTGTGTGCAAGACAAGTGCCTTACCTGATGGACTATCTCTCTAGACCCTGGAAAAATGACTAAAATTTTGAAGGAAGTATAGGGAATGAACAGGGGTGTAGCAGGTAAAAAAATAGGGGAAATATTTAGGAAACAGTGTATGGCGTTTGAGAAGTTCCAAATGAGAGCAGTTAGACATACAAGAAAGCATGACCGGTAGTCAGATTACTTAAATCAGAACTAGATTTTTCTTTGTGCAAGTGATTTCAGCTGTCTATGCCTATTAGCTCATTAAAAAATAGACATTTTGATGGAGTTGCTGTTGATGTAATCAGGTACCCAGATTATGTTCACAGTAGATTCTTAATTAACAGCATCTCTCTGGTGTTGGAGGTTTAGCTCAGAGGTCGGGGTGCTCAATGTGAGAGCATTGCAGGAGATGAATCTGGAAGAGTGTGTGACCAAGTCAAAAGTATTTTTGTGGGGAATCAATTTTCTTTGGGAACTTTGTGAAATTATGGAATTCCTTCTCATGAGAATTCAGCCTTATTTGATAGTGACCACACTTAGCTGGGCCCAGGGCACTATATGTAGTGCCAGGGATCAGAATCATGTTAGATGCATGCAACGCAAGTACTTTACCTATTGCTGTGCTATCTCTCTGTTCCCTTTTTTTTGATAGTTTTGTATAATGACTTAAAGGATTTTCCAATCCCTTGAGGTGCTTACTGGGTCTCCTAGGAGATTAAACCCTGACCATAAACGAGGAAAGTCACTGAAAGATTTAAGCAGAAGCATGGCAGGACCCTACTCTCACTTAGGAAGTTTTGGTTTTTGCCAGTACCTATGTCAGATTTGGACTAGAGTGGTAAGTGGGAGTCAGGAGATAGGAGATAATAGGAGCCAAGGAGGAGAACCAGGAGAGTGATGCCATGGCACCCAGTGAAGAACATTTCACACAGGAAGGAGTCCACAGAGTCAAATAAAGAGATAAAGGACAAAAAAGAATGGTCCTCAGTGAAGTGTCTCTGGGTTGTAAAGGAAGGAGTAAACCGTGGGCACATTGCAAATGAAGCAAGTCTTTCTTTCTTTCTTTCTTTCTTTCTTTCTTTCTTTTTAAAAATTTTATTGAATCACTGTGAGATAGTTACAAGTTTTCATGTTTGGGTTACAATCACACAATGATCAAACATCCATCCCTCCACCAGTGCACATTCCCCACCACCAATATCCCCAGTATACCTCCCCGTTTCCCACCCTCCCCCTGCTTCCATGGCAGACAACTTTCCCCGTACTCTTTCGCTACTTTGGGGGATTGTTTTGCTATATAGCTACTGAGAAGCCATCATGTTCGGTCCTTTATCTACTTTCTGAACACATCTCCCATCTGCACACATTCCAGCCATCGTTTTCTTAGTGATCTCTTCTCTAGTCCAGCTGCCTTCTCCCCTTCGAGTGTAGCAAGTGTTTTCAGCAGAATAATTAGTATTGAAATCTAGTTGGACAAGTAGAGAAACTAAGGAATAAGAAATTAGTGCTTTGTGAGAACAAAACTATGCTTCTCTGTGTGTGTGTGACATAGAGAAAGAAATCAAAGGAGATCACTATGAACATGTGTCATGCAGGGAGGCAGCTGTTTTTGTTTCATGGCCACAGCTGACAGTTTTGGGAGCTACTCTCAGCTCAGTGCTTGGGGCTGCTCCCAGCTCAGTGCTTGGGGGCTGCTCTCTATAGTTCTCAGGGGATGATGTGGTATTGAGGATCAAATATGGGGCTTCCACATGTAAAGCAAAACCATCTTTGAATGACATACTCACATTCTCACTCTGGAGTTTGTTTGTTTTTTAGAACAAGCTATGCGGAACCCATTCTGCAGGAAATGATCTCAAGAGGACGGCATCTGAACATGAGGCTTGGAACCCCAGCATTCCTTCAATCCCTGGAACCTGGGCCCCTGACAGCCCCTGCAGAGAGCAGGGGGATGAGAACTATGCTGATCTACACGACTACTTCAACGTCCTGAGTTACAGAAGCCTGGGGAACTCCAGCTTCCTGGTAGAGACTAGTTAACTCCCAGAGGGATCTCCTGGGACATGCCCGCCTGTCTTTGCTGTCACAAATGGGTTCCTAAGTGTCTGCACTCTTTGTCACTACTGCCCATCTGCACATTCCGTGGAAGGGTACATATGCATGCATGCACGTGTGTGCCTGTCAATAGCACGCACTTCTCTCTTTTCAAGTTCCCTTCCCCTTCATTTCAACACACCAGGGGTGAGTAACCTGGAGCTGGATCATGAATACATCGTTCAGAAAAACTCGATCTTGTTTGGAATTGGGCAGTTTGAGCAGATTTCATTGCTTCGAGAAAAGCATTTCTCCAAATAGCACTAGAGAGGGCTTGAGGCTCCAGAGTTTTGTGGTGGGTATTGACGATGGTGCGATGGCTGTGCAAGGCTCATGCCATTTCCCACAGTCGTTGTCACCAACAATCAGCACTCCATTTTAGGACAGTTTTAGGAATAAAGTGTGGTGTCGGTGGGGTGTTAGCCTGGGATTTGAGGATGACTATTTTGTGGTGATGACTCTTTCAGAACAGTCAGTAAAGTGCAGCCACGCTGAGATGAGAAAAGAATGAAGTGATAAAAGTATAAGATCTAGGTCTTTGATTAGTTTCCATTGGGATGGCGGGGGCAGTCAGGTAGGCTTTTATTTATGGTGACCACGGGCCTGGCAGGACAGGTGGTGCTCAGGAAGAGTGAACAGTGAGGGTGGTGTGGTGAGAGCAGCTTTTGTCTACAGTGTGTTGTAACTGAAGTTGAGAGATGAGGCCCTTTTAGGAAGAACTAAGCACCAAGGGTGTCAATGAGACTTTGGACTTGATTCTCTGGGAAAAATGCAGGAATGCTTTCCTAGATATTGTTGTTGCCCAGACATGGACCTATATAGAACCCTACCTTAAAACTGATTTTCTGTTAAATTCAGTTTCTCTGATGTGTCAGGAGAAGTCTACACAAATGGGGGCATCTCCAATCACACAGTTTCTTGTTAGCCTTGGGCCATGCTATACTTTTTCTCTATAAATTCATGCTAAACCTTTGAAAAAAGAATTTTTCCCACCAGGGTTTGGGGAGATAGGGCTGGAATTCGTGTTTTACATTTGCCAGGAATACTGGGATCAATTTCAGGCACCTCATTTTCAATCCCAGGTACCTACTTCATGTCCCCCCTCCACGTGTGACCCCCAAAACTACCCCCCAAATCTTTCCCAACAAAAGGGAAATCTTGATTATGATAATCAGGAATTTTTCAAACGGCAAAAGAAAGGTTTAGAGCAGAGCAGCTTTGAGCTAGCTGCTCTGAATCCTTAAACTGTTCGTCAGTTTTCGGATGGTATCTGAGCTGCTCATTTCTGGATTCAGGTTTCCACCCTCCCTCTGCCTCTCTGAGAGGAACTGAGGGAGGAGGTGGATTTGAAGACGGCTGATAGGCTCCATGGGCAATGGTACTGATAACACGTGAAACAGGGCTGTCTTTTGTTAATGGTTCAAGTAAATTACTGCCCTGCTCTCTAAAAATTAGGCTGCTTGAGGAAGGAGACAACTCGTTTACTATTACTCATTATAAACTTTTAAGTTTTTCAATTTTTCTACTAAACAGATGATGCAGTTAAAGTAGATAAGATATACAATACTATTCTTTTTCATTGCTGCTCACAGAATTTTTCTTGTAAAACAAATGCAATCTAACTGGGAGTAGTACACAATCATGACTTGGTAATGAACTAAAATGTGATGATGTAATGGGGTGGTTTTTATTTGGAGGTGATGCAATTAGGCTCAAGCTGGACTGAGAGTCAGATTTTATTTAACGTCGTCATGGATCTTGGTCCATACATGTGGTGCTATTTGGATTGTTATAAATGTATAAAAGGTCCCATAGATGTTGTCAATGGGTCAGGTTACTAAAGAGAAACTGAATTTCACAGAAAATCAATTTTAAAGTAGAGTTCATTGAATGAGATTTTGTTTGGTGAATCAGAGAAGTCACGGTCACGGTCTTCCCGTTGTTCATCGATTTGCTCGAGCGGGTCCAGTAATGTCTCCATCATGAGACTTGTTGTTGCTGTTTTTGGCATATTGAGTACGTCACGGGTAGCTTGCCAGGCTCTGCCATGCGGGCGAGATACTCTCGGTAGCTTGCTGGACTCTCCGAGAGGGGCAGAGGAATCGAACTCGAGTCCGCCATGTTGGCTGCATGCAAGGCAAACGCCTTTCCACTGTGCTATCGCTCCAGCCCCAGAGAAGTCAATTCTGTAAAAAGCTAAATTCTGAGAGATGTACATGGTCTGGTAGGGCATTCACCCTCCACAAGTAGCTACTGAGTGTGTGTGATGTGGTTAGTCTTACTTGATATGAGCTGGAAGTGAAAGATATACACCAGATTTGATGTTCTTAATATTTAAGACTGCAAATGTTCTAATCAGTCATTTAAATACTTTTTCTTATCAAAATGATATGTTGGAATAAATAAAATGTACTATAATTGACTTCACCTCTTGCTTTTAATTTAATGTGGTCACTGGAAAATGTAAAATTACTTTATATGCCTCCCATTATCTTTTTATTGGAGCATTCCACCTTCTACTCTAAACTCAAACCTAAATCTTTGCCTTAATTAAGATAGGGAGAGAACTCAAAGGGCAGAGAACATATCTTGCATGAAGGAGGCCCAGGCTTGGTATTAGAAGGCCTAAGACCCCATGGTCCCCTGAGTACTGAGTTAGGAGTAGCCCTGAACACTACCAAGCATGGCTTTCCTATCCTTATGCTCCCTCTCCAAAAGCATTGATGAGTTTTTAAATTTTTGTCTTTTGAAAAGTATTTAAGGAAGGGTCAGCTGGGCAGAGTAAATCAGGTTCACTAAGAGCAGACAGGAAGAGACCCTGAACTCCTTTGGAACCCTTCTTGCTTTCCATGACAGGAGAGGAGAATAAATCAGTTCGATTTTTTAAATTATTGAATTCTTTTTTTATTAAAGAACCATGATTTATAAAGTTATTGATGAGTTTTAGGCACACATTTCAACACCAATCCCACCATCAGCGTCAGCTTCCCTTCACTAGCGTTCCTAGATTCCCTTTCCTCCTGAACTCCCAACCCATCTCCTGTCAACTCTGCAGGCACGTTAACAAAGTTTCAGTGGTTACAACTTAGATCTCATGTTTTGAGTTTTGTTCAATCTTCCCAGTCCACATTATCAAGGTCTAATTTAGACATGATTGTAAATGAATAAAGTCAAATTTACAATCCAAAATATTAGAGTGAACAAATAAGGAATTCCAAATCCTATTGTTGGTGGATAGATCTTCACTTGTGGATAGGATCTTCCCATACAATTTTGTTTTATGACTTGCCTATTCTCATCCTCTGAGCCTCTAGAAATAATATACCAAAAATCATAGATTCTATCAGTGCTATAAAACAGACATGGTTGCCATATACACTACACACAAATAATAGCATTTTGGTGGCAAACCAAGTTGCATAAAGAAAGAGGCTGACCGTGGATGTCAGCTGGGTGGCAAGGTTTTGTGGAAACATCTCTTTCTTTGCAGTATTGCTTCATGCCTGTTTCTACTCTCCCCATCCACTCCAGAGCTCACTTGCCAAGAGGTGCAGGAATGCTTCGGTGTACAATAGCTTGACCTTGTAAGAAACTAGAAATACATATTTTTATCCTTGAATTCATCTGCATAGAGTAGAATTGATGACAATACCATCCAGAAGAAGTTTCTACACTGATGGAAATGTTCTCTGTTGGTGCCATCCAATATGGCAGGCATTGGCCATGTATGACTGATGAAGTATGGCATATGAAATATAGTCAGTGTAACTAGGGAACTGAATTTTTTAAGTTGTCTTGATTAATTTCAATTTAAATGTAAATAGCAACATGTGACCGTTAGGTACTTCATTAGACATCAAGATTCTGTTACTGTCTTGCATATTGAGAAAATGCAGATGTTTTTATAGATTCCTTAGACCCCCAAATACTGTTATGTATTTAAAAAGCTGTTGGCAGGAAGAAATAAGGAGGCTGTCTTCTATTTTCCTGTGTGCTTTCTTTGATGAAAACAAAGCATGAGGCAAAAGCAAGCTGTATATTTATTTATTCAGGTTTTCTCAAGCGGTATATGAAATGTCTAGATTGCCCAAGTCATTCAAAGTATCAGAACTATCAAGTTGCAACTCAAGTTTTCTTCAGGAACTAGCATCAGAGGACTTGCCCTGAAGTAGTTATTCTCTTTTCATGAAGGTTATGAAGAACATCTGCTCTGGGGTTAATCAGCTAATATATTTTACAGAGATCAAAAGATAAGTATTTATGGTAGGTCCTGAACTGGGAGTGAGGGTACTGGATCCAAATGCAGAGCATAGCTGTGTAGTGCCCTGATATTTGACGAGCCACTGAACAGGTCAATTTTCAGATTAACATTTCCTCATTTATAAAATGGCAATATTATTTATCTTATAGAATTCTTGCCAACGTAAAGTAATATAGTGTACTCATCTCTTTGTTAGCTCTAGAATACTGAATTAATGTTATTACTTATTATATCCCACGAGAACTTGTGCTATAAGCATGCTGCTTAGGATGATGCCACAGAGGTCTACAGGAGAACATCAAACCTTATTGAAAACAACCAAGGTATTAAAACTTTTTTTGAGAGGTGCACCTTTTGTGTCACACCTGGCAATGTTTGGGAACAATTTCTAGGACTGTTCCTGGTAGTGCTCAGGGAACCCTGTTGTGTGAGGGATTGAACCTCCCACACACAAAGCATGTGCTCACCCTACTATCTCTCTGGCTCCTAAACCCTTACCGACTGGTATCCAGGGAGTGCGAAGAATTGTATCTAGAGCCTGGAGACTACAAATTCTCTGCATTAAATTTTTTTGTTTAAAGATGCTAATCTTTAAGGCAGTCAAACATCTTAGTATTGACCTTTATAAAACAGAGGGCTGTCCCTTCAGTCCCAGCGTTTCTGTATAATTTTAAACAAACATAAAGACTTAGTTCATAAATGATTGATTTGCTCTAAGAGGGTGGAGCAATGGAAGATTTTGCAGCAGTGGAGAGTACTGGCCCAGAGGTGGAATAATTGTCTTAACTGTGAATGATATCGTGTGGAGATGCTGCCCTCAAAAAAATGTGTCAAAGCAGGAAGTACTCCTTGTTTTGTGAGCAGGGACTTAGATCCATCACCCAATTTATTAATGTTCTTAAAGTATCAATTTTATAGTGTTCCATGTATATATGAGTTGTAAATAATTAATAAATTTTGGCGAGACCTGGAGGTGCTTAGGGCTTACTCCTGGCTCTTCACTTAGGGATCACTCTTGATGGGTTTGGGGGGACCATATGGAGTTATGTGGATTGAAGCCGTATTGGCCACATACAAGGCAAGTGCCCAACCTGCTGTTCCTAGCTCTCTAGCCCTATATTTAGCTGAATTTTAGTCTGGCAAGCTACCCGTGATGTATTCGATATGCAAAAAACAGTAACAGCAAGTCTCATAATGTGATTGGGCCCGCTGGAGCAAATCGATAAACAACAGGAGGACAGGGACAGTGACAGTGACTTTGACTTATTTTATAATCTAAGAACTATAAACAACTAGGTTCACCTAAATTTATTATTGAGTATATTTAAGACGTAGCAAAATATTTATTCATTATTAATAATGTAATTATTAACCATATTTGTCTCGAAGTATTACAATAAAAATATCACAGACCTTTTCTTTAGGAACTTTTCCCTCTTCTTGTTGAGGCTATATGCACATCAGTCAAGTTTGAGGAGCACTGGTATGGTATACCTATTTTTAAATTTCAGAAAACTGACTTTGTATTATTTTATAATGGGAAAATCACAGGCATCTGTACCTCATTTTTGTAAACTGGTGTCAGAATATCTACCTCAGAGATAGATATCTACCTTACAGGGTTGCTGTGAGAATGGATAAAGTATCTGAAGGAGAACTTTACAAATGACACCAAAATGAACTAAACATTTTTTTCCAAAACAGAGTTGTTTCAGGCATACAGTATTCCAACACCGATCCTACCACCAATATCCCCATTCCCTTCACCTGTGTTCCCAGGTTCCCTCCAAATTTATTTCATATTACTTGCTTCAACAAAATTTAAAGGAATGGTAAATGGGATTATTAGAATATAAGAAGAGTCAATTTTTGACATTTGTTTAATATATTGTTGACCTTTCTTAATCTGGTAGAGGATAACCATAGACATGGCACTATTAGTGAGTAGTGTCTATGTGAGACATGTGATAGTGGGACATGGCACTATTAGCCACACTAGTATCACATGTTGGGAAGTTAATCCTGTCCTTTAAAGGAGCTCTTTAAATGCTTCTTGCAAAACTGGCTTCAAGGCTATGAATTTCCAAAGCTGTTGCCTGTCATGAAGTTTTGTATTATTCCTTTAAGTCTGAATGATAATCTAATTGGATAGAGTAATATCCTTCCATACTATATCCTTCCATGGGCTGGAGCGATAGCACAGTGGGGAGGGCATTTGCCTTGCATGCGGCCGACCCGGTTCGACTCCTCCATGTCTCACGGAGAGCCCAGCAATCTACCGAGAGTATCCCACCCCCATGGCAGAGCCTGGCAAACTCCCCGTGGCGTATTCGGTATGCCAAAAACAGTAACAAGTCTTACAAATGGAGACATTACTGATGCCTGCTTGAGCAAATTGATGAACAAGGGGAGGACAGTGCTACTGTGCTACCAAAATGAGTAGCTTATTTGCTATTTACTACACAAAAACTTTATCACAGTATTTTCAAGAGTCAGAGAAGATGCCTCATGAATGTGGATGATGCATCAGTAGTAAAAGTGTGGAAAAAGTTGATTGGCAACATTAAGTATTACTAAGGCATACAGAAATAAGATAGGAAAAAAATCATGCATCATAACACTATTTTACCTCTTCATTTTCAACTTCTTAGAAAATGAGGTGAGCTTAGGAGTTTGGTGATTGAGTTATAAGATAATAACATTTAAATTCATAGAGGTCACCTTTTAGTCAAGAGGTTTTTATTAGGACCTTTCCACCCAGTTCTTGTTTAGGAACCCTGACACGAGTGAGTGGTAACACTCGTGTCCCCATTCACTTCCTCCAGCCTAAAGCCTACAAGACCCTGTAAGTCCCCAAACAAGACTGTTTATTCCTTTTCCTTAACATACTTTACTCATGTATTTTTCTGATAATATGTAAAAACTTTCATGGCACTCAAGAGTATGAACCATGCACTTCACTTGAATTGTATGTAAATCTTTTACTTCCATTTTTTAGATTATAAAGAATAAAAAAGGCTCAAATAATTTACTTCATACATTGTGTAGTGTTGAGGGAAATGCAGGTTCTTTGAGCGACTAGGTACTTTAATTTTCAGCATTCATCATTGCACATAGTATCACTCATCACTTAAATAACACTTATCACTGAATCCCATGAAGAAACTGGTGGTGAGAACCATTGGAGTGATGGTATTTTGATGCAGGTATTTTCTGAAGAATTAACAAATCTGATTCAGCTAGGTTGACTTCTGAGTTATATGTACGTAGTTATATGTAGTTAAATGTACAAACAAGATGTACATTTTCTGGACAAGAGAGCTAGGACTAGGGTTCCAGTGCATGTGGTCAGTCCTGTTTGGATCCCCAGTGTCACATGGTCCCCTGAGCACTGTGAAGTATGACCTCAGTCAACTCCGGCACTGCAGGGCTGAGCAGCACTCACCCTTGGGCCCTTGCCTACATGGCTGGCTTGGCACAGTGTCATACTGGAGTTGGCAATTTCCACACAAGGCAGGTAAATACTGATTTTGATGTCAGGGAGGGGGAGAAGGTGAAGCAATTTGGACAGCAGTAAAGAAACATTTGTGAGGTTTGGACAGGAAAAGGAAAATACCCAAGTGTATCTTCTGTTTCCCCAAAGTGATTTTAGTATCACTACATCTGGAACTCCTTCTTCCTGTATCAAGAGAACTGGTATATTGAGGATTTTTCTGGTGTTTAGGTAGAAACCTAACTTTGAGTAATCTCAGAAAGAACTAGAACACCATGTTTTTGAATGTAGAGAGCTGCTTAAAAATGAAAGACTAACACAGTACAAAGAAGACACATTAGGAAACCAAGAGAAGATTTTTTTTTTAATTATTCCTTCATATTCAAACTTCACAAACAGTGTGAACTTGTACAATACCTCGGAAAGTGAAACTTACAAAAAAAGTGCTGGTAACATTTAAAAAAAAAAAACAACAAAAACCCCAAAAAACAAACATCATTCTTAGCAACATCAATTACTCTTCCACACAAAACAGAAACCTTGTAAAATTTATTTTCGTATTTTTTAAGGCGTAATACTTCCGTATAAAGTATATGCAAGAGATAAAACTTCACAGTATTCCAAAATGTCACAATAATAATAATATAATAGTATAATGAAGCGCTACAGTTAATTTTTCTTTTTTTGAATGTTTTTTTTTCCTGTTTAAATAACAAATACAAGTCACAGGTAAATATACGTGAGAAAAATACGAGGCTAATATTAAATGGCAGGTAAGGATACTGTCACTGTAAGAAAA